>NW_027526203.1:447025619-447625619 GCF_048455015.1 Haemaphysalis longicornis | reverse complement strand
GGGTATTCAAGGACCATTTAAAAATTCCAGGACTTTCCAGGCCTTGAAATTGACACTTCTAAATTCAAGGGTTTTCAAGGACCTGTGCGAACCCTGTAGTCGTACGCGTGAATTTGAGACACATGACCCGATGTGCCCATGCGATGCGTCGGCGGCGTCGCTCCGCCCGCTGTTTTTGCTCCATGGTCAACTACGACGATCGCTAAGCTGAATTTGTAGATTCCGCGCGTTTTCTCAAGAAATGGATAAAGCAGGCAATCGTGAAGCGTTTTCTGCCTTCAGAAACAGTCCGCGCACACCGGCCGCGCCTGCCAGCTCGGCACACTCAGCGGCTCGAACCGGTGCAGACCACGGTAGCAACCGCTTATCGCTGCTCTTATGAATCAATCTGATCGCTAAAATGAAGTTCCACATGCGAGAAAGTAGGTGTTAGTGTGGTGAAAAATTGTGCTAGGAATTGTTGTCAGGGCTTATTTTAAAAGCGGCGATCAGATATCTGCCGCGATGCAAGCGCGCGGTGCGCCGAGCGGCCGAGAGATGGCGATACCTGCGCGACAGCATCGAAACAGGCTACGCAGATGTCTTGGTCACCGATCGCTCAAACGGCCGTTATAGCTGAAATAAAGTTTCACATGCGAGAAAGGGGATGATAGTGTGGTGAAAAGTTGTGTTACGGATTGTCATTCGCAGTTTCACAGATAGCGGCGATCAAATATCCACCAGGATGCTAAGCCTAAAGTTCCCAACACCCGAGCAACGCAAGCCGGTTGCGGGCGGTTGGGGCTCAGCGGGCTCTCATTGGCTGTGGCCTCACGACGATCGCAACGATGGCACGACTGCATCTGGCTTGCCAGTCGCACGTCGTGAGCCTCCTCCGACCAGCGAACGACGCCAAAACAGGTCCTAACGATCAATCGTAATGATCAGTCACATGCGAATCGCGTGCACAGGTCGTGCATGTGTCCAGCGCTTAACAGGGTAATACATAAGACGTTTCACCACCTATGCAGTAGCATTGACAGTAACGACTGATGGTGGCAGTTTTTGCTGAAAATGCCAACCGCATGGGTGGCCAAACATATTGTGTATTGTTTATCATGCTAAGTAAAGCCATTGTTTTGAAACTTACAAACTCAATTTAATGTGTAGCATCTGATTTGCACTGATAGCCTAGCTTTTGAAAAGCAAGGCGTAAGGCCAATATCACAGTGACAAAAAGAATGAGTATGGACTTGCTTGGGGTAATAAGGGCACCGCCGAATATGTATCAGAATTTGGGAGCAAAGCTGCATCTAATATATCAATAACTACTGTAATGTTAGCAAAGGAGGACAACAACACACAGGTCGGAGTACTTTATGCGACTGCGAGAATGAAGATGAGGGGAGATGCCGCTCATCGCAGTGTGTGAACTGCAAAACGCAGGTCAGAGCAGAGAGCTGTCTCCCCCCAGTGAACATAAGCATGCACTTTTTCCTTCCTTTAAGCATTTTGTATTTTCATTTTCCTTCACTAAGACCGCATAATGTGGAAATGAATTCTTTGATAATATCCTCAGGATTTACAGTTGGTGGACGCCCTGAAGCAGTGCCCCTTCCTTAAAGGGGCCATGAAGACAAGATACAAGTTTGTTTTATTTGGAAGGTTTGGTGTTTTATAGAGCCCTCAACATTCGTCCGGCAGCAGACGATGCTTTATTCACTAAGAAATCGAGCATTTTAAGCCAAAATTTTAATTCTCCCACTAAATCGTGTTGCATGGCATCAACAAGGCGTATTCAGGGAACGTGCGTGAAACAAACATTAGTATGTTGACTAAGGCTGCTGCGGAATGGCAGAACACCTGAATTGTTGCCTTGTTGTCTGCCTTCACAGCTGGCGGGACGATGCTGCTCAACGACCGCTGCCCGCACTTGCTCTGTTTCTGACCGATTTGTACCTGGCTTACTTTTGTTACAGCTGATAGTAATCATTCATGAAAAATTGGGTATGCTCGACCAGCAAGGTCATGTAAGTGGCAGTGTCGCTTATGCCAGTTGGCCAGTGTAAGCTCAACGCACCAAATGGCTGTGCAGCTATAACCAGCCTAGTGCGCTCAGTACACCCTGGCGCTCCTATGTTCACGTGTACGTTCGTAACTTTCATTGTTCACCCTACCATTCTTACTGGTGTGAAAAGAATGTCCACTAAATTTAAGCGCTATTAACCCATTCTGCAAGCTTATAATCCCTGTTTAATTTGCATTGTATTTTGCCAGCCTCAGCCAATCGCAACAAGCTGCCCATAATACGTCACGAGTTCAGTGTGGAAAAGTACCTAGCTAGAATGTCGCATGCCTATTCTCCATTTTCCTCATTATACTGCTTATTTGAGTGAAGTTTGCGTTAAAAGTGGTGCCAGTGCTATTCTAACGAGGCAGTCTTTTGCATGAACCAAACTTGCAATGTGTCTTCATGCCCCCTTTAAATATATGCAGTTCACTGCTCCTGCACAGAGTACACATTACGTACTGGGACATGTAGTTTGATCACCACATGCATTATGCATGATTTCGTGCATTCGACTTTTCACCGTGTGCAAAAGACAACTTAAAGGTACACTGAATAATAATAGAATCGGTAGTAGTTGTAGAAAGAAGCGATACTAGAAAAGACACTGTTAAACTATCTCAGAAGATGAAGTGCCTAATTGGGAAATGCACAAATATGTGTCAAGTTGGAGAGAACAGCAGCAGACAGTTTCAGTTGTGGTGCTTTCTCAGTTGTAAGCATGATTCTGGAAGCAAATGCCTATAGTTTGGCCATTTGTTTACAAATACTAAGTAGGTCTGTAGTCGAGCGTTTGTTAAATATAAATAGCAAGCATGGAATAAATCTCAGGCAGACTTAAGTGCACAGATATAGGTACTGCCTAGCAATGCGCTGAAGCAGTGGCACGCATTGAGCACACTACCAACGGGAATTGATTTAATGTGGCTAGTACGGGTGCGTGTGCTGAATTTGTTTGCCTATATCGATAGATTAGTGTTGTGAACACCACTTGCAGCAGCAGCAGTTGCTTATTAGCGCACAATAAAAACAAGTGTCGACACCCCATCAACTTTCCCGCACTACACTTTGTGACCTCACAAACCGAGAATGTATAGTGAAACGGGATTGGTGCAGCTTGCCTAAGCGTTTCCCTGAAACAAAAATGGAGGAAGAAGGGACGTGCAAATGTAAAATAAATGTTTGCAGGACTATTGATGGTCACGCGCTTTTGAAAAGGCACAAAGCGCAACGAGCAAACATCATAAAATATCGTGGGCTCTCTTTCAGTTTCAATTTCATAGAAATTTTTCGCTTTGCGTACAGTGCAGTCAAAAGATGAATGCATGCGGGTGAATGCTCTTGCCTAGACACACCTACTGACCACTAACGCATGTAGAGGTATACATGAAACAGCCAGCGAAGTAGATGTTATTAGCGTGATCGATGAGAAATGAGACGGCCGTGAGATTATCTGACCAACTCAACTCCGAACGCATTTTTAACACCTGCTAACACATCCTGGGCATGTTCCCAGGAAAGCTTCACCAATGTCATCCTTCCTTGCAAATAAGGGCGGGGGCTAGGTGGCTGAATTCGCTGTATGCCGCCACACCAAAATGGCATCAATTACACCCTTCCTGGTTGACTGCGATGAAATTGAAAGCCAATGAGGACAGGCTTTCAGGAAGATGGCGACGATCTAGTAATACTGGGCTCAGAGCGACGTGCACGGATACATCACGAAAAAATGAAGGGGAAGCGGCAGAGAGAAATGCCAGCTTGAATTATTTCTTTCTCAGCAAACAAGGCATCATTGGCTGTCGAATAAAAGCTGAGACGGCTACAGAGCCCACGATCTTTCAGTTGAAACAAAAAGTTACTCAGCATTTAGTGTCCCCTTAAGTCAACAACCAAGCGCACATAGGATCGAGGTGTTCATGCGCAAAGTCTTATGCTTTTACATTATCCCTAAGCGTGATTTCAGAACAGTCTGTGCCCCATTTCAGATGCACTATTGCAGTTTAACATGCAGCAGTACATAAATTTCTTGACATGGAAGCGAAACTACGGCTGAAACCAATGGGTCACAGTGCAGCGAAAGCCGCATGCCGGCACTGAAGCGAGTTGCCACACGAGAGTTTGCTGGCAACCCCGTATAGTTTTCTAACCCACAGATGGCTCTCTCGTTTAGACATGACACACGCTACCCACATTAGGAAATTGAGCAAGACAGGAAGAATTGGCCAAAGTGCTGCAACACACGTTACTCTTTAACATGGCAGCACATCAATGTAGGGTGCCTGTGAAATTGAACAAGGTGTGTGGTTATGTTGTATCCACTCCAGCATGGGAGGGCAGCATACAAAAATAAGTGCAATCCTAGATTTCCCGCCTTGTGTGTGATCCAGGCAGAAGGGAAATTTTTTTTTACGGCATGGCATTTCTTCAACTTTCTCCCCAGAAGATCTTTCTTCCCCTTCATTTGTTCGCCAATAATATGGCAGGTTTCTAGAGCCTTTCGAAATTAATGTGAAACACCTTTGCAGACCATGGTATGAGCATATTTACCTTCAGCCTCCTGTGCTGCTCTCACTAGCAGAGCTCAATTCACTGTATGGGAGAGGTTTGCACTTTACACTTTGGCTGCCAGTGGCACTGGAACATCCTAAGCTCGTGCAGTACATTCAGTGAAAGAGATTGAGCCCAAAGGGCCCACGACACCAAAGTTTCAAATTTATGCTGCCATTTGCAATGTATTCTTTTTGGTCCTCGTAACAAATGGGTGAAAGAGTGCCACGTCTCTCAATGCAAGTTTTTTTTTAATCGGATATGAAGCCTAGAATGTTCACACCTTGCCCGTGAATGCTAAGACTGTAAAAGCTATGTTTTATTTGCATGCTAACCAGACAATGTCTATTTTATTACGCAATGTTTCCAAATAGTTAATGCATCCATGCACACCACAGTAACAACTTAGTCATTCAGCTGGCCCCATGCAAATTTCATTTGGGGGCGCAGTGAGAAAAAAACAGAGCTGCCAAGACCACCCTCTTGCCAAAGAAATGGCTCCTTTTCTGTTAGTACTTTGACAATTCAAGATTTAAACCACATTCGTATCGTGCAGAAGGAATGTTCGCACCAGTTTTTAGTTCAAAGAATTTCTTGTGTAGAGTCAACGGCCAGCTCCCCTACACTAGGAGATGATTGTGCACAAGTTTAAAACTGTACTTCTTCCCATTGAAAGCACATGCAGGGTTGATCGCTGATGGCAAAGAATCCACAGATGGCTTGAGGGCTCACAAAGCTGCATTTGTCTGTCGTTCTCAGATTTATTCATGCATGGTTAAATCAACTGAAGAGCTGAGCGCAACATTGAATTGTCGGTGACTTCAACAGCACGGGCACTCTTTCCCCTCATCCTCGGTCGCAGATCCGGACAGTCCGAATGCGGCGGGGGAGCCGGCAGGCTGGCCACTGCCCGAGGAGCCCTTTGTGCCGGACTACAGTGTGCAGGCGGTGATGGACACCATGTACATGCGGGTGCACCGGTCCGTGTACCTGGCGGCCCTGAAGGCGTCGCGCCTCGACCGGCCCACCCTGCGCACCGACCTCGAGGTGGACCACATGCTGTGTGGCGGGGCGCTGCCCCCTCCCGACCGGCCCCCCGACAGCTCGCCCCTGCTGGCCGAGAACAGCTGATGGGCCTCCCCGAGCGTGCCACCCCTAGTCACGGCCCAAAGACTTCCTCCCGGGAGAGGAGGGGCACAGGCGGTGCCAGTCTTTCAGCAGCAGTCTTTCTCTCGCTCGTTGTGCCCAACTGCGGGCCCGGACCGCCGCGGGCCCACACGCATTATTGCTATTCCATGGTAGCCAACATTGTCTTCTCTCGCTTCAGAGTTACTGTTAACTGTTTTTTAGTAGTGTATACAAGAACGGTCACACAGCAGTAGTATGTTGCCAAAGCGATCAATAAAATATGTTTCAGACTTGTTTGCTCCTTGCTACAGCCGTTGCTGCTCAGGCCACCAACTGGCGCAGTTGCTTGAGCACAGTCTCTTGCAGCTTCTTCTTGTCGCGCTCCTTCTGCTTCAGGGACGAGAAGATGTTCTTCTTCTTGTCTGCCTCGCGCACCTTCTCCAGGAGCAGCAGGGCCAGGCTTGGGTTCACACGCAGGTAGCGGCTGGTCTCTTTCCCGTGGTCGTGGAAGTAGGTCGACCAATCCTCAGCCATGAACAGGTCCAAGAGCTGCAACACACCCCAAAAGCTTTACTGCAATACCTGGGCAGCAGAAATGATTGATTGATTGTGGTGTTTAACGTGCCAACGCTACACAAGCGATGAGGCGCGCTGTAGTGGAGGGCTCTGGATTTATTTTGACGACCTGGGGATCTTTAACGTGCACCGAAACCTCGAACACACGGGCGTTTTTGCATTTCGCCTCCATCACAAAAGCGGCCGCCGTGGCCGGGAGCAGCAAAAGGCTCTTGCATGTAATGACACTACTTAATAGGCTCATCATGGTGGCCACTAAATGAATTTCAAGCTCAAGGGCCAGCACCCCCTCCCTGTCCCACTAGCACATTTCCCGTAGCCCACTCAAATCTTGATTCACAAACGGTATAGCATGACTCATGGTCATAATGCCTGCTTTAAAGCAAAAGTTCATGGCACAAGCATGCGACACACACACTTAGCAACTGCACAATCTTTTAAAGGGGCCATAAAGACAAAGTACAAGTTTGTTTTATTCAAAAGATGTGGTGTTTTATAGTACCTTCAGCACCTGCCGAGCAGCAAATGATGCTTTATTCACGGAGAAATTAAGCAATTTAAGTGAAAATTTCAATTCTCCCACTGAATCGCTATGTTTTGTGACATTGGCAATGACATATTCTGGGCAGGTACCTAAAACAAAAGGCAGTATGCTGACTCGTGCTGCCACTATCCACTAGATGCTCCTTTCGCTAACTTTATTATCGTCCGCCTTCCTAGATATCGCTCAAGGACCACTGTTCGCACTTGGTTTTTTCTGACCGGACTTCACCTGGTGTATTTTTGTTACGGTTGATAGCACTCTTCTCCTGATGACTCGCAAACAGTGGTCATGCCGTTTATGCCAGTTAGTGTGATGTCAAGACAAGCCCAATGTGCTTGACGGCTGTGTTTGGCAGTGTCGGCCGGCAAAGTGCCGCACTAGCTGCTTCTATGTTTACATGCTTGTTCATAACTTGTGTTGTTTACCCCAGCATTCTTACGGCTATAAAACGAATATGCACTAAATTCAAGCGCAAATAGCTCATTCTAGTCCATGTTTAATTTGTGTTGGACTTTGTCGGCCTTAGCCAATTGCAATAAGCTGCTGATAATACGTCATAAGTTCAGTGCGGAACAGTAGCTCATGAGCTGCATGCCTGTTCTCCGTTTTCCTCGCTACATAGATCATTTGAGTAAAGGTTGGGTTAAAAGTGGCGTTATTATTGTTCTAGTGAGGAAGTCTTCGAATAAACCAAACGTATTTTGTCTTCATGGCCCCTTTAATTAAAGGGAAGCTGAAACGCTTTCCAAAAAAATTGAGTTAGAGGCACGTTTATATAGTTTCTTGCACGCTGACTCCGAATATCACATTGAATTTTATCGTAAATGAGTCCAACCAGCATTTATCTTCCAAACCCCGCCGTCCCGTTTGAAAGGCGCACGCTCTTCGTCTTTGACGCCTCTGATTGGTTGCGCCCGTTATGACGTCAAAGGAGGACACCCTTCGGTCGTGCAGGTTGTCGGAAGCATTGGAAACGGTCTCACGGCAGCGGCACTTGCCTTTTCGGCAATTTAGCTTACAGTTTAGTGTTCGCACATGACGGCAAGTTTATTTTCCAACTTCCCGTGCTACTCATTCAAGTATCTTGGATCTTGAATTTGCTTTACACGACCAAGAACCACAAAGCAGTGACTGTGGCGTCGGCTAGAGGGTTCCGTCAGAATATTTATGAACTGGGCGACCAGCATAGGGGGGTTTCTATTCCTTATGTTAATATTAGGTACTGCCTGAAGTGTTTGTTATGTTACTATATACGAAACCATTTATGCCCAAGATTAAGCGGGGTTTTATAAACAATGTACCAGCGAAAAGCACGTCGGTGCACTGCGCAAAAATATAGCGTTCATGCGCTGTAAACGCTTATGTGAGACATGTTGCCGTTACACGCATAAAACAATAAGCAGACTCGGCTTCTGAATTTCCTTTGTTCGTTGTCGTCCACCCCACACCCCTACTCATCCCCATACACACACACCCACACACACACGCGCGCGCGCGCCATTTGGGCAGCGGCGCTAAGGCGCCTCCGCGATCGCCAGCTGCACTTCAATGAGGGGCGTCTTACTGCTTGACTTGCATTTATTCTGAAAACATTGTAGCATACTGGTGCCTCCGCAGCAGTATCGGCTCTAGTAAGGCTTGATTTTCGCGTGTGCGTTGCGTATTCTGCTACAATATTACAGCCACCTCGTTATAATTAACAGACCAGTTGGAGAAGGCAGTTATGTTGTAGTAACGTTACTTTAGGTGACAATCACCAACGTTTGTGATAATATATCATTGGCCTGTTTCAGCATTTCTAGATTTAAGCATTTACCGCGCTAGTCGAATAAAGGCTGTATATTTACTCTTCGCTTCTACTTTTTTCAGTCTCATTGTTATATATATCGACTATCGCTGGAGCACACATGAGGTTCAGTGGCAACAAGTGCTTGCCAGGTTATAATATGCAGGCACACGGAATCTTGGGTGAAGAATTAGGCCCCCGCGGTCACTCACAAATTATGGTACGGTGGTGGTTCGGAGCGGTGTTTTTTCATTTCAGACAAATATTACCTTCTCGTGGCATGTATACTTGCAAAATAAGTAATGTGGTGGTCTTGGTTCTTTTACTTTGTAGGAATACTGTTTACCTATTAGCCAGGAGAGAACTTCAATCAGGATTGGCACCTTGTTTTAGTTTCGCCAAAAATTGGGTTTTTGAGCACTGTTCTAAGCCCATCAGGGAAAGACAACAGACGCGTTTAACGAAACAGGTGTTTCCTGAACAAATGTGACTTTGTTTCTGGAACTGAACGAAACATCCCGGGCCAAAGTACAGCATTATTCACCATCCTTCCCAAATCTAACAACTAATGTGAACATTCAAGTCCGTCGCATCAAAAAAGAAAAAGAAAAAAAAAATACGAAAAACGCATTGGAGTATTTTACAAAGTATCTAACGTAGTGTAGTATATTCTCTGTCATCAAGCACAGCCACCTCAGCAGTTGCTTCCGTATGTTATAAAACATCCCGGCGTGATATTATCCTGCTGAGGAATACGGCATGGTAACGCATGCCTCGTTTGGCGTTCGTGCATACTTTTTGAACACGAAAATTGTACAAATGAGTGCTATCAACAACAACAAGTATCATTCTTCCTGTGGCGAGCATCTACAGAAAACACGGCAAAAAGAGCATGGCAGTGGCGGCCGATCCGGCCGGAAGTCTAGGTACGACGTTTTTTGGCTGGTTTTCGCCTCTACTCTTCGGTCTTCCGGCATCGAGCGTCGAGATGGGGGCAGGGCATCAGGCCACTTTTGTTTGCGTATTGCGCCGCTTCTATTGCATGTATTGCGAAAATATTTCATACACGGGAACTATTCAATGTGTACTTGCTGCTAGTCAACTTTTCTTTTAATTCTAAAACCCTTCCTTTCCTTTAAAGGGACACTGAAGTGAATTTGTCATGCTGCTGTTTTTGCTTGCACTGCGTAGACTGGCTCAAATGAACACACTTTTCATCATTTATCCGGATGATAAGGCGGTATTTATTTCATAAAGCCTGAAAGAAGAAAAACTACCATGTGCGGTTTGCAGCGGCTGCACTAACTAACCGCAATGACGTCAGGTAAAGGTGCTACGTGATTGGACGATGTACAAGATTAGCATTCAATTAAGTTTCGTTTTCAGTTCTGTGAAACATGCTTGGCATCCGACGTTATCGTTGCATGGGCATTCTCGATATCTCGGTAATCGCCATACCGTGCGCCAGGGCCGTAGCCAGAATTTTCTTTCGGAGGGGGTTATGGGTTTTAGGAAGGGGGTAGGTTTGTCGAAAGTAACAGTAAGTATTGCTTATGTGCGGCCTGGAAAAGATTTCGGGAGGGGTTCGAACCCCCAAGCCCCCCCTCTGGCTACGGCCCTGCCGTGCGCTTCTGCCATGTTGTCGGCTATAAAATGTGTCAGATAAGCCTACCAGGATGGCTTGGAATCGTAGCGATCACTAGCCGAGGCCTAAGCAGTGGATGAACACCCTCCACGTCACCGCAGACGCTCAAATGCCATGCGCTTTTCCCCCATCTTTGGAGCTTGCCTCACTCTTGCCTGTATCGTAAAAAGCGTGTTCGCACCAGGCCAAGGGTTTGCTGATTCTGGCCTGTGCCCACTGCCCACAAGCAGTCAGTGCTTATGGCAACAGCACGCCAACGAGAACTCGCTCGTAGAGCAATGAACGTTACAGCGCAAAAATGGTGAATTCAGTATAGAAAACATCGGCCGAAAACGAAGAAATCAACTTACAAAAAAAAAGGTTGTACTTTGAGGGATTCAAACTTGCGACCTGCAAAATGACATGCCTAGCACTCCAGAACACTCGGCCACGAGCCAGCGCTGCCGGTGGTGGAAATATAAGGCATATAATGTACAACCAGTTTACATTTTTATTTAGTTTCAGCATTTCAAACAGCTTAGATGACTATTTGTTGTATAGCACTCGTGCAGTAAGCGTTCCCCGAATTTTCACGATATCTCATGTCTAGCAATAGCATTTCTTAGACGGCAAAGCGTTCGCAGATGTTTGGTCGTGCTGCTGACCGCTGTGCTTGTTCACCCAGTGCAAAAAAGTGCTTCCTGCACCCTAGTTTTCTGCTGTACGGTAAAAGTTTCGGTTGATTTTATTTCCTTACTACCTATATTAACTTCGCTGACTCCTGTTTTGCCTTCAATTGGCCTTAGTTTTTCCTACCAGCATACCAGCCAGCAAAGCGTCGCATGTGCGCTTGTGCAGTTGGAGTGACCTGGACTTGGAGCTTGATACAGTGTACCAACAAACTAAAAAAAGGCACATTCTTCCATTCACAAACGTATCGTGGCTTATTTCAACTGAGTGAACGAATTGTGACGATCCGTCGGCAGCCAGCGGACTAAACACTGGGCCGACTGACTGTCGGAAGGCCGGCGAGCGGTGCAGTAGCGCAGTCAAGCCAAGCCATTTTTTTCTGACGTCATACAAAATGCCACTGAAAATGGGCGAGGATGCTGAGAGGAGGACGGCATTTTCAAATTGATTTTTCTGGTGAATAAAGTCGCATAAACGCAGCGAGAGTGGTCAAAACATGGCCTACAGACTCCAGACTACAATTTGCGCTCGTAATCCCGCAATGTTTACGAATCACCTCAGTCTCCCTTTAAGGTATACAGGCTTGCCTTTTTAACAGTGAAGTGTTGCTAGTTTATTTTGTAGCATCAGCTGTCAATCCCAGGCTCTGTCTCTGCACCGAAAACTGCAGCAAGGGTGCCCCCTCCACTAGTTCTCTCATAATGTGGTAGGAGTGTAAGAGCTAGCGTAGGTGCACGCCAGCTCTTCCCTTGGCAGGTGCACTTGCCGACTTGGAGTCGCGGCATTGAGGGTGTCCTCATAGTAGCCTCCCACCTGCCCTTTTGCACGATGGAAGTGTGTTATTTACTGCATGCTGAATAATATTTACATGAATGTCACTAAATCATTTAAACGCATTTATCATTCAATGACAAAAAGTCGCCAAAGCATTTTTATTCGCAAACAACTGATGCCTGCCTGTCGTACCGTGCTGCGACATTGTGCTTGGAAGTTATGCATCATTTGAAGAATTAAATGTACAAACTCTCCCCCACACACGGCTGCGAAGGGAAATCGGATCTGACATGGTTCGATCCTAAATCTCTTTCGAAAGCATGCACAGCACCAAAAAAAAAAGCTCTAAGGCAGCATGGGTTGAGAAAAGGGTCAGGAACTTTTCTCAGCATTTTAACCAAGCCCAAATCTGGGACACTTGGGGGCGAGACGTGTAAATATTTTTACAGTGAAGCCATTTATGGCTAGGATCCAGCAGATAACCTCCGGCAGCAGACCAAGCGTAGAGCAACAATTTTCAGTGTATGAAAAAATTCATAAAAATGAAGACAGGTCCTAGGGCTTCCATATTTTGATACAAGATTGCTTAAATTGCCCCTGGAAACGCGCCTTTCCAGCAATGCACTTGCATCGAGAGGTGAGGCCCACTTTGAAGGAATCGCTGTAAGCTTTGTTTTTGTAAGCTGGCTTTTCCCACAGTGTGTCACACAGCCCAGTGAAGCATGGCCATCTAGGGAGGGAGTATGGTTACAGCCCCACTTTACACTCCTCTTCACCGCAGCCGCCTCTTTTTTCATAGTCGTGCGTGCTCCTTGCCACGCGCGACGTCTCTTTCCCCTCTGGAATCGTGCAGTGCCGCAAGGACAGCAGACGTGAAGTAGTCGGTCAAGTGCACTTTCTAGCAGTTTCAAGCTTTATTCGGCAATGCGACCATCCAGTTGTGTGACATACCTGACGAAGTTCCACAAAGAACATCTGCAGCACACCCTCTTTGAAGCCCTTGACCGGCTCTGAGCTGGCAAACTCTGGAAAAGCAGTCGGGACAACAGTCAGCCGCTTGTCCCCCCACGGGTGCCCTGCAGCTGCTACTCACGTTCGCACTGGATGACGTCCAGGTTGAACTGCTGCAACGCACCCATGGAGATGTACTTGACGTCCTCCGAGGTGAGGATGTTGAGCAGAGACGTGGCCAGGTGCTGGCAGGCAGTCATGCAGGCAGTCTGGGCCACCTTGTCCTGCACAAGAGCAAGCACGGGAGACCCGTTCTGCATGAACGAGTTTCTGCAGTGCTCTCAATTAATAAAAATTCAGTTGATGGACTATGCTTGCCCTGTTCCTGCTACATCATGAATCTTACCACTGGCTGAAAGGATTTCCATCTTTATCAAGAACCTGCTCTCAGTTAGTATTCCTATATTTGACACTTTGCGGTCCGTCCCGACAATGCAAAACGGCCGTAGCAGACAATTGTCGGGATATGCCCGACATGGGTGTTCAATGTTAAATTTTGCGGTTCTTTTCGCTGCGCCGTGCGTGCATTCTTTGTAAACATGATGCGCCATCTCTCGAGGAATAAGTGAACTCTGTGTAAGTCTTATTCATTTTGCACTAGGATGCTGCACAACGTTCGGCACGGCCTTCTGCATGGCGCAGCGTTTTTATGTGCAGGCTGTTCACCGAGAAGCATGGCCACTTTCTCATTGCGAGCGTTCTACGGTGGTGCACTTAGCGAAAGCGATGATGACTTTAGTCAGGAAGAGAATTACGTGTTTCCATCAGGTAGTGATGACAGGTATCTACATCAGGTATCTACCATCAGGTATCTACAGCGATTCGACAGAAGCGAGTGACGAAGACCACAATGGCGAAGACAGCATCGGGCGGAGCTACGCATTTTGTTGAAAGACAATGAATACCTCGCAAAAAAATTTTCCTGGAATCTACAGATTTCTACTCTAAATAGTTTTATTTGGAGGTGCACACACCTGCAGAATCATGCGGAGAAATATCAGTGAAACCTGCAGTACCGTCGCCACCCGATACGACAGCTGGTGGGCGATCTGAGGGCTCGAGCCAAAAAACGGGGCCCATCAGCATGTATGGAGTGCGAGGAAAGGCTATTTGGGACGAGCCATTTTATCTACAAGGTCCCACACTGAACCAGCAAGGACTGTGCTGTTTGTAGTGATATGAAAAGAAAAGGAGGCAGGAGGGAAACTAATTTTCTGCAAAACCTGCAGTGACAACCCTGGCCTGCACCCAAGATAATGCTTTCAGCGGTTTCACACGCTTCTCAAATATCAGTAAAGGAGTTGCAAGCAGAATGCAAGAGAAAAAATAAACATCCTGCGAGTCTTTCCTGCACAGTTTGTTTTTCTTCGCGGCGCCAGAAACTGCCAAATTGGTTGCGGACCGGAAGCGCCGACAAAGGGGTAAACCCTCTGGATTGCAAAGGGTTAAAGGTCAAATACTTACGCCACGAAGAGTTTGCTGCAACAAACACAAGTGTGACAGACGTCATTACAGAACACCCGACTACCTTGCACCTTGCCATGATCGGACACCATACCCATCTGTACTTGCCAAGGCAAGATGCAATGGAGTAAACAGGAGCACTCTTGGAAGCACGTATTTATTCGAATACAAGGCGAGGTTTTTTTCCAAAATCCGTAGTCTCAAAGTCATACCCCGCCTTATATTCGAAGCTCAGTATATATACATATGGCAATTTTTTTTTACTCTTCGGCACCCTCGCCTTATAATCATGACCGCCTTATAAATCAAATTAATACGGTAGTACAGTCGAACACGGATATATCGAACACGGGTATATCGAATTATTGTCTAGTATATCGAACTCGTAAATTATCCCCTTGAAAATTCTGTGTAAAAGTATAGGAATTCGTACGTTTATATCGAACCGTATTTTTCCCGACATCGGGTATATCGAACGCCGCGGGAGCTGGTAGGTGCTCTTCGGCGGTCGCTGCACCCCCGATTGAGGTTGAGGAGGATGTGGAGGAATGCGCTGGCATGGCGAAGGTCGGGTACAGGAGGCGACTCCTCGATAGGCTTTTGATGAATCTCCGCGTGGGCACCAAGCTTAAGGTTGACCTGCTGGGAGCCATACATATGATGACAAGCGCTTGGAACGGCGTGAAGAAGGAGACCGTGTGCCAACTGCTTCCGGAAGGCAGGCTTTGTGACGGCCGAACTTTCCGAAGCTTGCGAAGACGGCGACGACGATGACGAGTGCATGGGCGACACGTTTCGTGAGCTGTCGTCCCTTTTCCCGGCTGCTGTTCCAGCCAGAGTGTCTGCCGACGACTTCTAGAACACTGACACCAATGTTCAGGCTGTTTCGAGCCTCGGAGACGAGGATATTGTAGCTGCGGTCGCAGGAACCCAGGCCGATAGCTCGAGTGGTGAAGATCGTCCGGACGAGGAGGCGGCTACACGATCGTACTCCGCGGGTGAAGTGGCCGCTGCGTTCAGCTTGATTCGCCGTTGTTGCGGCGACATGAAAGGAACTGGGCTGTCGCACCTGGACGGCCTCGAGAAGATTGAGACCAGCGTCTGTAATTTCATTTCCAGGACGAAGAAGCAGGCTAAGATCAGCGATTTTTTTTTTCACGGAAATAAAGCGTTCTGTTGCGTCGTGAGTGCGGAATTAGTTGTCATTCTTGAATGCGCCCACCGGAAACTGATCGTTCGCCATAGGTGAGGTCTCAGAGCCCATATTTTTATATCGAATTTTTCATATATCGAACTATTTCGCGATCCCCTTGGAGTTCGATATATCCGTGTTCGACTGTACTCAATATTCCCCGTTTCCTATGAGGCCGTGTACAAGCCTGGAGACTGCAGCACACCGTCAAGCCCCACCACTGAAAAGAGTAGTTAAATCTCGTTCATGGCTGCACCTTGCCGGTGGGGCTCTGTGAAGCTCTAAGTGGCCAGAAAACTGCACCATGGTGCTCCACTTTATTTTTAGAACTGCCAAAAGTAATCAAGCCAGTAGCTCCTGTGCACGTCGTTTACAGTTCTGAATGCGAGCAGCACCACTGGTTGGAACCTTTTTAATGCTGGAAACATTGCTGGGCTACTTGTGAAAGTAAAGGAGTGTAGGATGAGCAAGGGATGCCTCTCTTTAAAGGAGCCACGAAGACAACATACAAGTTGGGTTTATTAGAAAGACTGCTTAGTCCCGATAACAATGATACCAATATCATCAGAATCTTCGAACAAATAACGGAGATATTAAAGAAAACGTGTGAAGCAGTCGTGACCCCCTAGCCAATTTCCCGCAACTTTTCTATGACGTCACGGAACCTTGTTTGTGCGATTGGAGGCCGCCTAACTGACCTGTCGCGACGACACATGACTGGACGTGGGGCCTCTAGTTCCATTTGACCGCATCACTTGAATGCTAACGTGCAGTTAAGGCACTGAAAATTATGTTTTATTGTTGGCCCGTATGACGCCATTCTTGCTAATAACACGTCACTGTGGCGCAAAATTTGAAAGTTTTAAATACTTCTTGCTTTTTTTTTGTTAAAAAAACATCTTTTGTGGCTGTAATGGAGCTGAGTGAGATACTGAATCCTAGTTCTTTCTCAAATTAAACGAAGTTGTATTTTCTCTTCATGGCTTAAGACGCTGCCCATTGGGAGTGCAATCTTGTTTTCTCACAAAGGTCCTCCTAACAATCCTTCACAATGCCCCCCCCACCACATGCATACACAAAAATGAATACATCGTACCTACCCTATGCTTTGTTACTCGGCAGTAATGCAACTATGATTGAAACTTATACTTAAGTGTACACCAGTTTTCAAGGATACACTCTCCATTACAGGGCAAGAGCAGATTAGGGTGGCATGATCACGTACCGGCAGGTTGGTGAATGCTTGAAACACGTTGTTCAGAAACGCAATAAGATCCATCATGTAGTTGCTGGCTTGGCCCTCGGGTTCTACGAGAAGCCAATCGTAGTGGGCTAAAGAAGAGAACACAATTGATGAGTTTGCAGGCACATCCTGTTTTACACTGAAGTCTCCAAAACTCACCAAGTTCTAAAAACTCCCCAATCTTGGCCTTCAGCTGCTCATAAATTTGGTCCTCCGCATCTTTTCGGGCATCCTGCATTTCGTTAAGCATGATAGCACCACAATGTTACAAGGATTTCAGTCAACGCCTATGTGAAACAAAGATAGGCACCTTAATGTGTGACACACAATGGGGGCCCTAAGGATTGCCTCGCAAATGCTGGATTGCACCACTGCTTTGCACCACTTTTGCAATGTGGCTGTAACCTGGTCTCTGCAGAGAGGGCTGGACAAGGATGCCAAGCTATTTCACGACAACAGCAGGTGTCAGTACACGAGTACAGATTCACGTATATCCAACTACCACAGCTCCGTGTTGACTGTCTGGTATCCGTAACACCACCTCCCACTTTGCTACTCATTGCACATTATGAGTTGTCTACAGCATGACGGGAATTTCTCTAACATAGCGACTACTCCCCCACAACAATCCATCACCTGATGGGAGAAGGACAGCAGAGGATGGCTCAAAGATCCACGGCTTCCTTTCCATATATGGTTGGGCACCCCACCACGCAGAACTACTTCGGGATGCAGACCACGGCCAGTTTTTTTTTTATCTATATTTATATGCTTCATAATACAACCATGCTGATACGAATGTTGGAATGTACGAATTTGAAAGTCTTTTGAAAGTGCATTGCATCTAATGGGCTAAATTTTGGCTGCTACGAACACATTCTGGAGACACAATATATTGTATATACGAATCAGCAAGTGCTTTTACACCAATAATATGGTAATGGGAAACAGTGTCTATGGTCTGTTTAGGTGGTTTTCAACCATGAGTGTGCCGGGGACCCCTTTTGGGCTTGAAAAAGTGATGGAGGAGGACCCCGCGATGGACTGTACTGATCCGTGTCATAATGTCAAACAGTTCCCACCAAACGCGGCTAAAGGCACCCGCACATATTCAATGTCTGCCTTTTGGGGCTGAATTTCATGTTTAAGCTGTCATATTGTCAAACGACTTGCGCTTGCAGCCAAAAGTCGCTCAAAAACTTATATGCTGCCTTTTGTGTGCCTGGCTTTTCTGCATAGCTGTCGTGTTGCGCAAAAAGCCAACTTTAAAATATGTGACACGCAGAGAAGAAATAAATGCATACATGCCATGCAGCGAAGCCACATTTTTGCATTGGCAGCAAGGTATGGCAAAAAGTAGAAATGAACAGGGGGGACAGAAACTTTTGGGGAAGGCTTCGTGGACCCCTGAAATGCTGCCGTGGTTCCATGGACTCTTATTTGAGAACCACTGGTCTAATTCATGTAATTAAAAACAAATCATAACCGCACCTTTCCACTACAACAACTCTTTGTTTAATTCATTACCGTACATAATTTCATGGATTTTCTGAGCCTGTCAGTGATCTCGAGGTAAGCAAAAAGACACAGGACCTGTAATGTACTTCTGGAAGTGCAAGTATAGAAAAAAATTATGCATATTTTTGCTTGTTTAGTTTGTTTGATTATATGAATTTTTCATGATACAAATAACCTTTTCTGCCCCAAGAGGTTCGTATTGTTGAGGTTTTACCACATAATTCACCACTCAGCCTGCTCTCTCAACTGCTCTCACCTTAAACATCGTCCTTCCCACTCAGCCTGTTCTCTCAACTGCTCTCACCTTAAACATTGTCCTTCCTTGAAGTTTGGCAACATGATGGCTGTCACCACACCAGCGACTGCAAGAAATAGAGACCATCATGCACTTTTTGCACACGAACTGCTGCACTACCACTAACAAACTCACTTGAATATGGAAGAGATGAACTGTTCCAAGAACACACTAGCGTCTTCAAGGTAGTTCGTGTTGATGGTGATTTGTATAAGCTGTTTGAGGAGGTACAATCGGTTACAGCCGTCACAAGACTAAAGTCTAAAGTAGGCATTTTATACACACCTGTAATAGACCAACATTTGGTTTCTTGATGAGCGAAGAGAGGCAGCCACCAAGTGTTCGAGTAAGCAGCAGGTTAGTGGCTTTGCGAACCATGTCCTCGACTTCGGTCTGGCTGCAAGTTTGTAGACATGAGAAAATGGCTACACCTGTGATGTTGACGGGGCATGTACCTGACATTGAGGTCTTCGGAAAACTTCAAGCATTCTCGAATGAACTCCTTCACTTCATCAAAGATGCCAGGAACAAAGCGAGAAAATGGAAACTTCTTTGGAAAGGGCGCCTGCAAAAGAGTTACAACAGGCACGTTGCCTTCGCGAATCATAAAAAAGCAAGCACGCTAACAGACCTTCTCCAACGCCTCGTCCCGAAATGGGAAAGTCTTGAGCACTTTCTGGTACTCCTCTTCCGTTGCAACTTCGATGGGGTGGTAAGAGTCATCGTCAAATATGCTGCGGAAGGTCTGGACACAGTGCTTCATTAGGATTTCATTGTAGTGCTCCTGAATCTCGAGCAGCAGATTGTGCACCGGGTCGACATGATATCCATAGCTCTGCAAATGCGAAAGAAGCTTGAGCTGCCTCCAGGGGATGCCGGTAGCTAATAGAGCACCTCTTACCCGCAGTGTCTCACTGAAGAGAAGAATCAGCCTCTTCACTTCAAGCATTAGGCTTGCCTCTGTGCAGTAGGCCTACAAGTAACCAACATATGTAAAGAAACCAATTAAGGTTCTGTGTTTGTTTTATTTGCATGCTACTTACAGAATGTGTCCTAAGGGATGCTGTTATCTTTGATAGGGCGTTGTCCCAAACCTGGTCAAGGTAGGTCTGATTCACAAGGCCACTTGCCGTGTTCAGGATGTGGTCCTCAACCACAAAGAACCTGAATCAAGACGGAAATGAAAAGCGAAGTTATGCAAGTTTCAAGAAAATCTACAGCTTTAAAAATGCAAACTGCTAAGCAAGCAATACTGCACTTAGGACTCACCCAACAATTTCAGCAAAATATTTGCGGTATCCACCACTTGTCTCGTGCTGGAAATTATAAATGCATCAGCACCACTGCATTTATATCACACCTAATGACAGCACCATGTTAGGAGGTTCTGGGTGTTACCTTATACCAGTCACCACTCAATATGAATAGAAGAATGGCCACTGATTAAAAATAGCAGCTAAATATGAAATGACCAATTTAAAAATGTAATGTGCCTGTACAATATGCAAGCAGCAAATTTTCAGTCAAACAAAGGTCTGTCTAACAAAGTTACCCAAACAACGCTGCCAACAAGAACTCAATGCTGCATAACACATGACCCAGTAAAGAATGAAATGCTAGTTTGAATACAACGGCAGGTCAGAAATGTTGCACCATGTTTGTCGGGGGTTGCAAGGCAAGTCGAGCTTGATGCCTGCGTTGTTGCCGGTAGTAAGCTTCAAACGTGTCCCGTGCTCCTAGTACACTGTAGATGTGATGACAGCGGTAAACTGGTGCAAAGTCCACCAGGTCTTGAGCACTCATCTCCTCGTCGTGGTCCAGTTCCTGCTTGCAGCCCTGATTCAGTGCCACCTCTCCAATGCGACCTGAATGCTTGCGTATGTTCTCTAAGAAGTCCTTGAGCTCCGACATGGAAGCGTCTTTGATACGGTCACGTAGTCGAGGTATGCACACGGCCATTGACTGGGCAAACCGATGCTTTGACACCCGCGGCAGGTATGTATGCTCCAACTGCTCGATGGTCTTGAGTGCTGGATAATAGCGACGGTCCTTCATCTGCTGCATCAGTTTGGCGTAGATGTCGAGCACAGGCAGGCACACACTCAGGCTCCCAATCGTCCAGGCAATGTTGCTTTGGATGTGACCATACTTGACTAACTCGTCAGCTCGTTGGAGAACACGCTTTGCCGTTTCTTGTAGGTCTTGGTCTGTTCGAGTTACCTCATTCTGGAAGCATAGAAAAGCAAGCACAGTTTTAGCTACTTCCCACAGTAGAGATCGAGATGGCTGTGGAATTCTATCAATTCCATGAACACAAGTTAGGCACTCTCAAGCTGCCATGCTGACATGAGGCACAATGAAAAAGGGCCGTTGTCTTGACGTAACAACACTAGTCCATATCACCTACCTAAGGCTGCCCCGCTTCTGCGTACTTCACAGACACACTATAGTCCAAATTGGGATCTAACACCCTGGTGCTATACTTCAGCACTCATTCAGCGGCTTCTTTGGAGTGCCACTGGAATGATGAAGCCTGGTGAGTAGGCATCTAACATCAGATTATGACATCTTAGGGAACCACATAGACCATCCACAACAGAGCCAGACGCCTCGCTGCAAACCAAGCGACCTGAGTCATAGCAAAAAAAGGGAAGGCGTTGACTGAACCCATCTGGATTGACTTCCTGGCATTAATAGGGGGTGGGAAAAGCTGGTAGACCTGCTGCTTCTCTCAACGGCAGACCCAGACCGGGAAAAGACAGCCGTCACAAAACGTCCTCAAGGATGGAAAAATCTGACCTGGGTGCCAGACGAGTTGTAGCATCTATGGCCAGGGAAACCTCAATTACTCGACAGGTGGGAGGGCAGGGTAGAGGCAAGTGCAGTATCGCGACGTTGGGCGGGCAAACGGGTTTAGGAAATACAACTTTGCACTGATCATATATATAAACTGTCTGGAGGGGAATGGTCACAGCCGTCTGTTGCCAGCAACCTTTAACATGGCCTGTCGAATTGTTAGTAACATTTGCAAGCTTGTAGTGAAAATAAGGGCTGAAATAAATAAATAAAAAAACTTACTTTCAGCTTTTGAGCTTTGCTCCGTACTTGTAAAAGTTCTCGGATGCAGTCAATGAAGCCCTGGTAGTGGAAGTTGCACATTTTCTCGATCTCCCGATCATGATCGCTGATACGGGAGTCCAGTTTCTGCAGAAACTTGTCATGCTCGTCTCCATCGTAAATGGCCCTGTGAAGAATTACGGTATACACCCGTTAACAGAGATCTGAATGTAAACCCCGCCCCCTTTTCTTTAACGATGCGCCAAATGCTTGAAAGCGGGCGATTGCAGTACTGAAGAACTAGCGGTACGTGATATCGGTTAGGCGAAGCGCCGGTAAACGAATCCAACAAGCTGGCTGTAAATGAAGCCTACAGTTTCGTCGCCAGTATTTCGGCATCGACAAATTAAAATCCCAAAGGACTGCATGCACCCATTTTCGCAGTTTTGGGACAGTTGACTGCGTGTTCATAGTGTCTTTCGTCAGTCACTGTAAGCCTGCTAAACAACCGTTTTGGGAGAGACACGCAGAAAATTCACTGTGCCCTGTGTGGGGAGTTGCCAAGTGCCTGGAGGTCTCGCACCTGAGAACCAGACCGACGCTGCTCGAGTCGCTCGTTTCCAGCTCAAAAAGGAGATGCTCATGTTCAAGGCGTCCTGTCGTGCACGGCTCTGCCTGGACTTTGCTTTCGATCATCTCATGGGGTCAACGAAATTTCGGCCACGCAAAGGGGCGAAAGTAGGAAGCAGACACGGGACAGTGCCACCGGCCACGAGCGCAGCGCCACGGTGGATGCCAATTAACCGTTAAGTAGCGATTTTTGGTCCGATACATGCTTTTTGGTTAATCTTAATTACAAAAAGCTGTTTATTTGAGGATAAAACAACAAGAAAGCTCGCATTATTATGTGCCTCACTCACGTGTTATGTCGCATACAAAAGCGGATAAGTCAAATCGGCAGGAATGTGAAAATCTCCGCACAAGTTCTACAAATGTGAAATCCAGGCGAAACCTTTACAAGCTAACCGTCCTGGAAAGCTAGGTATAGGTTACTTCATGTATGCAGCATCTTCGTGCCCTGTCAAATGACAGCGTTCAAGTCGGCAAGCGGTACAGGTTGCCGCACTTACCCGATACAGGGGGAAACTGCTGCGACACCTCCGCCAGATTCCACTTCGTAGATGTGGTGCTGTGACAGCTGGCTGAGCTGGTTAAGCTGACTGAGAAATGAAGAATCGCTGTCAAAGCTGAGATTGTCCGCCATTGTTGCAGTGCAGCCATGCTCGTGAGCCGAAGTGCACGAGCCACGGGCCTGAGCCGACAGCACGTGCCTCTCGGCTCCTGGGATTGACACGTGCCGTCAATAATTGCTGCTGGAACTTCGCGGTGCATGGACGTTTAAGTACTTTAAGGCTCCTGAAAGAAGCGCACGAAAATTGCTTTGTGTGTAAATTTGTGTTGTGTACGTGCAATTCAGCTCGCGAATGCGCGTGCGATCGTGATGTGTATGTTTACAACGCTGGTTTCGAGCACTTTCGGAATCAAAAGACAGCCTTTGGTCGTTTTCTTTTTTTTTTTTTTTTTTTTCGTGGCCACTTTCGCGTGTTTGCAATAGCGACATTTCATTGACGATTTCCAAACTACCAAATACTGCAAGACAACTCATTTTGAAGAGGTTTTAGGAAGACTGTGCCTTCCTAACGAGCACTTAGCCAAACTTCAAAGGTTAAGGTAATTACCGCGTTGTGCGGGTGGATGACTTTATTCGCCGCCCTCCCATCCCTCCTGCCCCACCCACTCCACAAGGGATGTTGAAGTCCTGTGTACACTGAGGTGGCCAGACGTCCAGATATAGGCTGGACATGTCCCGGTTTTGCGGCTGTGATCCCGCCATCCGTGCAGCCTGCTTGTGGGAAGGTGTTTTGTCCCGCCTTCGGCCATAAGTATGAAAGATGGGTATCAAGCCGATCACGAAGGAAAAGCTGGAGGAATGGATTAAACGCACAACACAGCGCCTGTGTTGTGTTTCTTGTTTAGTCACAACGTCTGAGCTGTTTTCTTGAAGTTGCAGTGTACATACCAACAGGCCATTCAGCACAGCATTTGAGGAATGGTGGGTGTACGTGCTTCAGCACTCCGATACAATTGACGTGCCTTGCAACAAAGACACTAGTCGGGTATGCCATGTGCTTGCCAGGCAAAAACGCACCAGTGGATAGGGTGTTTTCCTTGATGAATAAGATGTGGACTGCAGAGAAGACGCAGATTCATTTGAGCACGCTCAAATGCTGTTGCTTAGGGCGAATCTGCACATGACATGCGAGCGGAACTACAGCTAGACACATGAGCAAAAAAGAAGAATTGTTGAGGGCAATTCATTCAAACAAGAAGTATTAATTACTGGCCAGGAAAAAACCTGGAGGACCAGGAAGGCCACATGGTGCAAAGCACGTCCCCGTCCTGCTTTGGGATCCGAGGAATATGGTCACTTTAATGTACACTGCAGGGGATGCAGAACCAAGGACGAAAGAAGAAATGCACAGTACAACCTCATTTGAAGTTGTAATTTATCCTTCATCTTGTCCACTTCCCTTGTACTTTAATACTTTAAAGTGTAATCTTTGCACAGTATTCCAACATTCTTGAACGTCTTGAAGTAGTGTAACCTCGACACAGACACGAGGAAGTAGACGGCACGGCTGCACTAGTTCAGGATGTTCAAGAACCATTACCAACTCACCCAACTGTCAATTCTTGTACACCACAATTCCACTGTTATAATTTATTCATCCCTTCACGACAATCTGTGGGGATAGTGTGCTCTTGGAGCATGTGGTGGTTTAGCAATCTAAGCAACCCAGCAATGCCATGCACCGGTTGTGCGCATGTGCAGTGCATTAGCAGCAAGATTACCTCATGTCGCCCTACCACATAAGTTTTGTTATTATGCACACACCAGTACTTTTCAAGAAAATGCTGGCTGGCTGTCTGATTGTATGCTTAATGCCAAGAGCTTAGCGTCTGCTCTAAGAAGCTAGAATAGTACATGCATCTTGTACATACATTTCAACACCCCAAAACTGAGGAATACATGACACCATTTTATACACAAACATGTTTTATTGGCTCAATTTACAAGCTTGCAGTTTGTTTATTTTTATTCAGAAAATATACAGTGCATGGAGAGCAATATACAGAAAGTGGTCCCACAGTTTAACACTGTAATGCATGGGACCTGTAATGAGACATTTTGATAGGATTTTCACAGGTGAGCTAGGACAATATTAAACAGCGCTGCTGAGCACGAGGTCGCGGGTTCGATTCCCGGCCGCGGCGGCCGCTTTTCTGATGGAGGCGAAAAGCAAAAACGCCCGTGTGTACGAGATTTCGGCGCACGATAATGATCCCCAGGTGGTCAAAATTAATCCGGAGCCCTCCACTACGGCGCGCCTTATCGCCTGCGTTGCGTCGGCGCGTTAAACCCCACAATCAATCAATCATCAATATTAAACAGCAGTTAAAAATGGTGCATTCATATATTGATTTTAAATTACACAATATCTATACTAACCGATGTGCTCGTGACCTGTTTTGCTCAGCTAACTGATGCAGTGGCAGTCTGATCCACCATCATGCCCATGCAGCAACATGCCACAGGTTGTGGCTGCAGTAAATCGGTGAAGTGCAGAACAGCACAGTTATGAACACTAATACACGAGATAGATAATTTCAGTGCCTCAAGCATTGTTGCGCACTATCTAAAGAAAGCCTGCCGATAAGTTCTTTTCCTACCTTTTTTGTATGTGTACGCTCACTTTAGTATCATTTTACAGCTCAAAAGCCATTTTTAAGGAAGACTCTGATGAAAGTGTTTCCACCATGTGTAACAAGCAGTGTGAACCGGCGTGGGTGCAATGTGGTCAAGCGGCCATTTTGTTTGCATTTTCTTTGTGTGTGCACAGACAAGTGGTAACTATAGTAACACATCATTAACTCGAACTTGGTTATCTCAAGTCTATAGTAACACATCATAAACTCGAACTTGGTTACCTCTAAAAACACCAACGTGTTTTTAGATCCCTTAGTGACGGCCTAATGTGCTTCATGAACTTTTACAAGCTAATCTTGAAAGGCTTTTGGTACAGACACGATAACCCAAAATATTGCTTGCATATAAGCTCATAAAAAGACCTTACCTTGTAGACGTAGTGGAGTTTATTGAGATATAAGAATAACTTAGGAGAAAAGAAAATGACATTCCACGAGCAGGCACAAGCACATATGACAATAAGTGTCCTAGTTTCAGAGTTTTATGGAAAATAAAAGTGCAAAAGACAAGGACGAGAGAGAGAGGGATAACACCGCGGCGATGTGCGACTGTTTTCAACTTGGCAGCAGCCACAGGAATTTCACAAAGTGGCATGCAGCAGCAAAAGCCTTTGGACTGTGCCCACTACAAGCCTTACACAACGGAGTAGCAGCACAGCACATTGAAACTTCCACGAGCTGCCACTGCAGTCTAAATGCGAGACACTCAGCTGCAAAAAGGAGCCACGAGGATTCATCCCTTTTGGCCGCGTGAAAGTCCTGTGGGGAGCCCCGAGCAATCTCCTCCACCTCACACATACGGCAGCTGGCGTCACTCGGCCACTCCCTGCACACCTAGCCTAAACTTAGCCTCGCACATCTCTGGATACCCAATGCCGGCTGTACGAAAAGTCTGCCTCAACACCAGCCTTTTCCTACGCAGCAGTCTTTCCAAAAACACTGCCGCAACATGCGCTCAAGGTTGGCTTGCTGCAATTATTACATAATGCAAGACCAAAATTCGTAATGTGCCTTAAAAATCTCTTCACTGACACTTAATCCTGACGAAGTGCTGTGGTGTTATCTCCCTCTCTCTCTCACCCTTGCCTTTTGGGCTGCTGTTCAACATTCCATACCAGACAGTTTTGTTTACCGCCTTCTCACTTCCTCCTCTGCCCTTCCCTCGTGCTACTCTTCTGGTATTGCCTAATTAAGGGCAATAACAGGACAGCTTGCTTTCAGATCAATATTTTTCTTTCAGCATGGGTGGGTCTCTGGCAAAATGTTTGCGTGAGCATTTGCCATGAAAATTCATAATGTGTTATGGTGTGCTGATCATACCTACAAAATAAATTTTTGCATTGAACAAATAGCTTAGTAAATAGACAAGCTTTTCCCATAAAGGTTCTCTTGAATTGTAAGGAAGACTGCCAAAGTTCGTAGTTAAAAAAGAAAATGTAAATTTGTAAAATGTAAATGTAAAATGTATGTAAAATGTAAAATGTAATTCCTGTTTTAAAAAACGCATAAAACAACACCTTTGCACTCCCCAGTTCTTCTAGATTGTGGTTTTCAAAAAAAAAACAAAAAACCAAGCATTCATTTAGTTATTTTTCCCGAAATCTGACAAAAACTTTACAAGGAAATTAGTGTATAATTTCTAACTATTCATTCCAGGTAGAAATGTATTTTTTATTTGAGATCTGCGTGCTCCCATTGTCTGCCAGTCTTTGTGACAATAGGCCAAATATTTGCTTTCTTCTCCTTCCTTGATGCTGTCACCCTGTTCCAGCAATGTGGCTGGTTAGTTTTTTTTTACGTGTTCGGTTAC
Organism: Haemaphysalis longicornis; assembly: GCF_048455015.1. NCBI lineage: Eukaryota > Metazoa > Arthropoda > Arachnida > Ixodida > Ixodidae > Haemaphysalis > Haemaphysalis longicornis. Next base: position 447,598,482 of record NW_027526203.1, on the reverse strand, counting down.
GAGATGCACCAAATCGCTCTATATTCTTCTTTAAAAACGAATTAGAAAAAGGAATAGGCAACCACTGAAACATTTGTAGACTCAATTTCCATTTATGTAACAAAAATTCGCCTCTATTCCCAAAAGCACTGTTCCCCCAGATATTGGCACCGCAACAGCCTTTTCTTTTTTTTTTTTGTCGGCATGATTTTTAAAATGTGAAATGTTTTTCAGATGTGCAACCTGTTAACTCCAATTCTTAGTGCTTTGCTTATTTCGAAACTCCACTTAAGAAAATTTTTGTTTTCGAGGTTTTACGACTAGCGAGTTAGTAATGAGAGTTTAATGTATTTCCATTTTCGAACAAGGGACAAAGTACTTGTACAATGCGTGTAAACCAAGCATTAAAAACTTCTTTTTTTTTTATTTGCCAAATACTTCTGACAGCACAGGACCCTGGGCGTACAGTGCCACTCTCATGCAATGCACGGATACGGAGCTTGTAGCCGCACGTCCCTTTCGCAGTAGACCCAAGAAAACCAGGAGCCAGCTGATGTGCGTTATCGCAACGGTGGTGTGCCAGCGTGAAATGCGAGGACCAGCCTGCCTTACACCACTTGTGTTGCTTCATGTGCCAAATGCATAGTTCCACTGGTCACCAAACTTGTCGTGAAACTTCCTGCCATCAATAGCATCCATGGACTGAGCCACTCTCTTTGCTGCTCGCCTGCATGAAAAGAGATCGCAAGCATTAAAGAAAGAAAGACGCAGACAAGGTTGACACTTTGCAGGACACAGTACCCTACTAGCCAGCAACTACATTCATCGACCCATTTTTCAAATGTCCTAATGATTTGGACGTTTTTTCTGGGACTCCCTAGTAATATACAAGTGCTTTTTCAAACTCGATTTTTCGAACCTCTTGATTAATCGAACAATTTTACAGTCCCCGTAAAGTGCAAAAAATCAGTTGGCAACTGTGCCAGCGAAACGAGTTTAACTTTCACTGCAGAATTGCTATCTTTTTCGAGTAAAAAGTGTCCTGATAACTCTGCCCGTGTCCGTGCGTGCGTTGTGTGCACGCACGCACGAGAGAGTGCACATGCACACACGAAAAGAATGAAGAAAGCGTTTGAACAACTGCCAATTTTCACAACCTAGGTGTAGCTTCCACATTAAGGGCTTCAGTTCGGTCAACTTTCTCAATTATTACAAAGGTTTAAATAATTACCAAAGTGTGCAGCTGCTTTAGCCTGTTGGGGTGCTCCCACATACCATGACAACATACTCGTGCGCCACTACAATACGTTCATAAAAGAAACTGCACACAGTGACCTGGATTCTCAATGCTGCCACAAGCAACAAAATGCCATCTATTTCAAGCAGAATAAACGTATTTCCGAATGAAAATTCTCTCCCACAAACTGCACACTCGTGCTCCCAAACCAAGAAAGCTCTATCTGTGGTACTGACGCTTAGGGTGCCAATGATGCAGACGTTTCACCCTCGGAAACCGCACAATGACACTGAACTCCTCAAAAACAACGTACTTACAAAGCACATTACTAACTCACTGGCCATTACGCTGCAATGTTATCTTTATTTAAAAAAAAAAAAGAGTCACTTCTCTTATGGTAGATGTTCATCTACCTGAAGCAACAAACTTGCCCACTATAATTCAGCTCTCACCATCATGAGCACACAGCTACATTTTATTCCTAGCAAAAGGGCACATGACAATGTCTTTAAGGAGTTTCATTGCCCAGGTTACTGCTTGCACGTTTCAATTAAAACTTGTTCAAAATTACCTTCGATATTCCGAATCGTTGTTTATGAAAGTCTAAATTTTTGGCAGCTAGGTCTTTTCCACTGTGAATATTCTAGAGCAACTAATGCTCCTGAAGTACAAATGTATCCTTTCTGAAATCTTAATTGGATCAATTTTTCCCCATTGTATTCAAGAGACATGCCTACTGACGAATACTGCAGAATGACAACTTGGCTCAATTCAATTCTGGTAGTCACTGTTTGCTTAAAATAAGTTTATTGGATGCTCAATGAAAGCTGGCCGGCACTCTTACTAGAAGCACTATGCAGTAGTTCTTGCATAAGAAAGCTAGTGAGTCAGAGATAGTTGGAACTATGAGCTAATACTGATAAAATTTGCAAGCACAGGCATACAACCCAGCTTCGCTCAAAAACTCCTCCAGCTACGGCTGCTGCCTGGAGAAGTTCAAACATAGGTACTAGTCTCAGCCCAGGGCCTAGAAGTTGGCAAAAACTTTTTGTTCCTTTGCACATTCTGCTTGTCACAAATTGTTGCAGGCAGAATTATTCCACTAGTCATTATAAACTCCTCAGTTAAGTTTTAACCCACACCTAAAGACTGAGCCACCTCAAGTATCTCAAAGCTGTGGAAGACATGAGCTTTACGGCACAGAAAGAAAACTGTCTTGTTTATTTGTGTAGTGTCAAGTCGGGAAAAAAAAGTCTGAGTTGTTTGAAATCTGAGTTAATCTGTCACAACTGTGTTCACTCCAGCTCTCATTGGGTTATTTAACCCTTTCAGGGTCAGTGACATATACGTACATACCCGGCAAACACCTTCAAAATGGTCAATGACGCACGTGTACGCCATCGCTGGTATGTTTAAACAGCGCGCCTTTTGTGAATATTTTTCTCGCTTGGCATGCGCTGTCACACTGCGAAAATACGTGATTTTTTTTTTTTTTTTGCCAATGGCTCTTTTTTTCTTTTCTTACGCTTCACTACAGCGGTGCGCCGGCTATCACTTGTGCATCGGGTAATGGGCGGGCGCGCGGCGGCTGGTTTCGGTTTCGTCCTCCGGGCGCTTCCCGCGTCTTGCGCTTCTCCTGCTTCTTGCGCCCGCGAAACTTCCTTAGAATTTTTCATATGTTACTCATGAATAAACCACGCGTATGTAACAACACGAATAATTTTTTGTCACTTTATGATCATTCTAAAAAAAATTACGCCAATTTTTTCTCGAAATAGATTTGGCCAAAGAATTTATATCAGCAATAAAAAAAGTCGACCCTGAGGGGTCGCATTTGGCGAAAAAATTTGACCCTCAAAGGGTTGAAAGCTGCAGCGGTTCATAGCCCCAATTCAGTTCAAACTCGTTCGACACTACTACATGCTTGATCTAGCATTGTTCTTCAAAAAATTCTGTGGCTCATGCTGATGCTTTCTGAATTTGGAGCATACCAGAGTGAATTGTGGACCAACCACGGCCTGAATATGGTTAACAACCGTGTACCACGAATTTTAAATGAATTCGCCTCCAAAGGAATTAATTTACTTAGTATTACACCTACTCAACTGAAACTTTATTACCTTCACAATCATTTGTAAACACCGCGTTTTTTTTTCCTTCCTTTCTTTGAATTGCTATGCATTGTTTCATTTGTAATTGCCACTGTGCGTTTGTAACGTGATCCCAATGTTTTGCAGTTCTTTTTCCCTATATTCTGTGTGCTGTAGAATCCTGCACTTTTTTTCCACCGAAATCCTACAAAGTTGTAACTATGTACTAGATGAGTCTTTCTTTTTCTTTTATCCTTCTTTACATTGCACTGCAAATGTCCAGTGTCATGATTTTGTTTGTGAACGTGAAAAGCATGATAAAAAAAAAAACTTTTTTTTTTTCCAGTTTAATTTTTTTTTTTTGCCTGGTGTTGTATTTTTTACCTGCAAATAAGAAACTCCGGAATTGTTCGCTACGTGCCCCACTGCTTTGTAAAGGGAGTTGGGTCCCTGTCAAGCTGGCTGCGTCCAGCTTTTTGCCCTCCTTCCTGCATTTTCTGTTGTTGTTGTTACGAAAATGCAAAATAAACGAATGAATGAATGAATGAATGAATTTATGCAATTACATCTCTCATTTTGACCTTGTTTTGTGCATTGTTACAAAAGGACTTGACACCAAATGAGTGAAAGCTTACATTACCATTTATGTACAGCTCCATAACTGTTTGAATATTTGTAACATCAACAGTTTTTTTTTCTGAACTGCTAGATGTCAGCGCTACTTACACCAAACGCTATTTAGGACATACTTGAAGTATGCAGAAATTTTATTCTCCAAACCTCCTCAAAAGTCCTCATCTTGAATGCTGTTCAAGCTGCACACTGAGCTGTATTTCTGGCACACTCATTATGTTCGCCTAATTTAAACACATGAGACCACGGAGATATTGTACAAAGCTGAACTACTTGCAGAATGCTTAAGGACTTTAATAAAAGTGCCCACAGCCTGGAAAATGCCAACATAATTCGGATTCACAAGAAGGGAGATGCCAAAGATATTAACAACTGCAGACCTGTCAGCCCACTCTCGGTTGCGTACAAGCTGTTTACCAAGGTAACAGCTAACCACATAAGCAATAGCAGATCACATCTGTGTCATCAATTAAGTAATCAAAAAATCTGCGCAGTATAATACACCCCTTTACATGGAATTTATAGCCTATGAAAAAGTGTTTGATGCAGTAAGCACCAGAGCAGGGGTGGAAGCATTGAAAGATTGACTGATTGTGGGGTTTAACGCGCCGACGAAGCACAGGCGATGAGGCGCGCCGTAGTGGAGGGCTCCGCGTTAATTTTGACCACCTGGGGATTTTTAACGTGTGCCGAAATCTCGTATACACAGGCGTTTTTTGCTTTTCACCTCCATCAGAAACGCGGCCGCCGCGGCCGGGAATCGAACCCGCGACCTTGTGCTCAGCAGTGCAAAAGCATTGACAGACCAGGGAATAGAGAAGACCTATGTAAGACTCCTAGACCACATATACAAGGGATGTACGGGCAGGACAATCCTTCACAAGAAAAGCGAATAGTCCCAATCCGAAGGGAGTATGACAGGGAAATAACATCTCACCAAAACTGTTCACAGTGTGTCTGGACAGGGTATTCAGGAAGCTTGATTGGGAAAATGCAGGATTATGGATAAACAGGGAACTCTTAAGCCATTTGCGATTGGCAGGCGACATATATAGTTTTGCTCAGTGAATCTGCAGAACACCTGCAAGAAATGTTTGAGGAACTAGGTGCAATCGGAAAGACTGGCCGTGGGGTTAAAAATAAATATGAATAAATCTAAAGCAAGATAAATAAACATGAAAAAACCACCCCTTTCAGCATAGGTAACAAAATGCTAGGACAAGTAGAAGAATATAGCTACCTTGGGCAGGTTGTCAGTGCTGATCCCAACCACACAGAAAGAAATCTGGCACAGAATAGGAATGGGCTGGAGTTCACTTGGCAAGCACACCCAAATAATGAAAAGCAAGACACCTCTATCGCTAAAAAAAATAGCATACAGCCAATGCATTCTGCTCGTGATGACTAGAAGCTGGATATTTAGGCAATAAAATGTGCATTTTAGGCACCTAAAGTAGGCAGGCAAAACAATGTTTTAGGCCCCCAACGTCGCAAATAAAGGCACAATAAATTTTTACATGAATGCCAATAATTTCAAACGAAGATGTGCGCGGACTGTATCTACTACAGGAAAACCAAAAATGTTATTTGGGAATACTGACAAACACAAAGTGCTACTTTATGTCTACTTTATGCTCAAGAGAACTCCACATTACCACTGGAGAATGGAGTCGTGGTTGCGAAAGGAAGCGGCACAATGCACGAAATGCCTACGCTGCAGCGCAGTTGCCTGTGAACACAGACAACAACACAAATGTGTGCCCGCACCTTGCCCACGGCACAGTAAATTAGTACAAAAGATAAATAATGCTTCCAAAAAAATGTGAGCGTTCACGCGCATGGTGACCGAGACACGAAGGCAGCGTAGCAGTGCGTGCATTCTGGGAGACTAGTGACATCTATCGGCAAGCGGCCGAAAGGGAAGGCGCTCACCGACAGATGAGCAATCAGTGGCTGATAACATCAATCAAGCTGGCAATCAGCGATACCATCAAGCTGGCAATCAGCTGACCTGTGCCCACGACTTCACTCATGTCTTACGAAAAGTAGGCTGTAGGACACTGCGCGAAACAGTAGTTAACGTCGAGGTAATGCTTTTGAGCTTACTGGGACGGCCTCATGCGTGCACCGTCTTGCCGGAAATGGCGCGCCCCTGTTGCTAAGGCGACATACATGGTTGCCGGAATGCGTACCACGCCAGTGAGTACGACCTACATCAAAATGGTGCGATAGGAGCTCAAGGAACAAAATAGGCATTTGCCTAAAATCTGGCCTCTAGTGATGACATATGGAGCGGAAACTTGGCGCCTTACTAAACAACTGGAAAACAAACTTAGGTCGGCTCAACGGGCTATGGAACAAAGAATGATAGGAGAAATGCTCAGGGACAAAAAACAAGCCTTGGGGAACAGGGACCAAACATGTGCAGAAGATATCATGGTTCAAATTAAGAAAAAGAAATTAACTTGGGCTGGCCACGTAGTGAGACGAATCGACAACTGTTGGAGCATCAGGGTAACAGAACGGATACCCAGAGACAGGTCTATAAGAAGGGGAAAGCCATTAACTCAATGGAGAGACAAATGGACTCCACCATCGCAGGAGGGACAGGGGCGGGTGGAGGTCGATCGGGAAGGCCTTCGTCCTGTAGTGTGCCTCAATAGGCTGCTGATGATGATGAGTGGTACATCAGAACTGTTGAGACAGAGTGTGCATTTCAACTATACTGTGATGTTGTTGCACTACAAAGTAGAAACAAATGACGAGAATGCTGCCAGTTGTCTTCTTCCTTTTGCTATCAAGATCTCCCTGTTTTCTCCCTTTAGGAGACCTGAATACCACAGGATGATGCCCATAGGACACCATGTTCTTTCTGTCCACATGCTTAAATGTTGCCGTGGGAGAAACTGGGGAGAAAGCGTCACCTGTTGAAGATTTTCTTCTCGAGGCGGGCCCGGACTTTAGCGGCCGAGCGGCGTGCCTGCTGCCCCCGCTTCCGCGAGGTCCGTGCCCCCACACGCAGCTGCACCCCCGTGGCGGCCTCCAGGTCCCGCAGCAGCTGGGGCTCCTGCCAGTCAGGCACACGGGGCTCCACCTTCACGTTGGGGTCTCGCGGGTTGCCCATCTCGTCCCGAGCCACCACGGGGCCGTGCAGGGGACACTGCACCGCCGTCCCACCCACCACAGTCAATCCTCGCCAATCTCCCCGAGTAGCTTCACTGGTGTCATAACACGCAAAATGGGCACCCAGAGTTGCTGCAGGAGAAGAGGAGTTGCACACCCACCGTGTGTTCACTCTGAAGTGCACAACCTTAAAGTAAAAGGCAAATGACACCAAATTTTTATGTCCTCTTTTCACTGCTTTGATCAGTGCCTACTGGGCTAGCAGTCATAAGGCAGCACATTAAATACATCAGAACACTAAAACAATAGCGAGGAGAACTGCTGAACGATTTCACACTGTATGATTACACGAGGCAATAACTGCTACTCCAGAATGAGGTGCATCTTCTGATGTTAACTTCTGATGCATTTTTTGAGTAACAGCAACTGAGGAATGTGGTGTGCTCTGGACTGCAAGGTGTTCCCACATTGCAATGAGGTATAAATAATACCCTGCAATCGAATAGGCAGAAACGCTGACTAATTTGAACTGTGGTGATGCACCGCAGTAAATTCGAACAACATTCCCCAAAGACTGCCTTTCGCACCACAAGCCGGTCTGTGAGGGCTGGAAAGGAAGTCGCACAAAAAGAGATGCACTCAGACACCAATTATTTTAAAGCAAGATCCATGCATTAAGTACATTGTAAGGCATGACCCGGCCACTTGGCATTTCTTTATAAGTGCTCACTTGAAGCATTACAGGACGTACGGAATGACTGCTGCTATATGGGGTGGCTTGTGTGGATGCAACAGATTTTACCGCGTGTTAACCGAGGCGGATGCTCTATTAGCTTCTACGCAAGCTATAATGATATGGGCATTTTTTTTGCAAATGGATCATAATTCCATGACTCTGGACACCTGTCTAGCTGCTTGATCTCAAAGTGCCCAAATATTTCCTGCATATTTCTATAGTTGCTTAAACTTCCGTATCTAACAAATTTTGCATCTTCTTGAAGGTCAAATTAGTACAGTAGAATCTCAAAAAGCATGCTTCAATATCATTGCAGAAATGCGGCACCCAGGGTTGAATGCAGGCAACCTCACCTTCACTCTATCCCGCCGAGGACACAGCTTCCCGCTGGGCAGTGGTGCACGGCAGGCCCACTTTACAGGCTCGAATTCGCCGCTGAAATCGATGCGCCTCTCTCGAAATGGCAGCTCCTACACCACGAGAAAACCACGGTAGCAGTTGACCAGCTAAACAGGGCCCTAGTTTCAAAACAGTGTGTGTGCACGATGCGATGTCACACCTGAGCAGGTACGACATCGTCGTCCCTCGAGGCACCTTTCCAGACACAGTTGAGGTCACTGAAGCCACTGCCTGCAGGTGCTTCCATCTTCTCTTGTTCCCAGTAAATTAGGTCCAGGTCAATGTTCCGCATAGGAGCTGTGTGTGATGTGCTCGGGCCAGCCTCCTCGATGTCTCTAGGATGAAAGTAAAGCTGTTGCTTTGAAAGAGCAACACTGGGCACAACTGTATCTTACTTGGCGCTGGGCACTATCCGACTGCTTGACGCTGAACTGAAATAAAAAAGAGTGCCGTGAGCAGAAGGCACGGGAATTAAACAGCTTGAAAAGTTTCCCGTACCTGGCAGTAGCATTGAGGCTAGCAAGCTCTTTTCTCAGTCGAAGCAGCTGCACCTCTCTAGATGTTGGATCAGCTATCACGTCCGGTTCCTTCTGGTGACCAAGTTTCTTAGGACTGCTGCTCTTTGGCCTTTTTTCGACAGGCCCAAGTCCTGTAATTGTTTAAATAGCATTGACAGCCTTGCTAAGGAATTTGTAGCCAGGGATTATCAACTTACCGTACTCGGCCCGCCGGCCAGCAGGAATGACAGGTTCGTAGCCTTCTTTTTCTGGCACCTCTTCAAGTTCACTGTCGCAGGAGTCCTCAGACTCCACATTCAAATCTCCAAACTTTTCGTGAACTATCTCAATACGGTGCTTGAGGTCAATCGTATCCCGAAGGACATTCATCGGGTGATCAATCTTAGCCAGTCCTTTCAGCCACTTTTTCACCAAAGGAAAGAAGCCATCCATCAGTTCTTTGTCGAGTCGCCGCAAGTTGTCCAGAACATCTTCATTGTCCGCTGTCCTGCACACAGCTACTGTGCGTGGCACCTCTATTTCCAGCTTGAAGGTCACCGGCACCGCGTGGTCTCTTAAACGTTCAGCAATAGACGCTCCTGATTGGGCAACCATGGCTGGTGTGGACTCCTTGTCCAAGCCTTCCTCCCCAGTTTCGCTGGGAACTAGCAAAAGAAAACAGTTCTCCATTTGTGTGATAATCAGCTGAATTTCCGGTGTACGGTCAGTGATCTCAGAAAGAAGCCTCTGAGCCCAGGCAGGCTGCTCCTCTGTACGCTCCTTTGTCTGAAAGATACCAGGTCAGCGGAGGGACATACCAGTGAGAATTGTCAACCCACTGGTACAAGATGCACGATTCCCAATATGAGCAAAAAGAGCTCCCAAGAAAAGGCAAGCTAGGCCAACTTTCTGAAGCGCAAGTCGAGAAAACAGGAGCAGGCGTACCTGTTTCTCACATACATAAATAAGTATATGTCCTCACCTGTCTATAGTTCCTTAAAAAATTTGTTGCAAGGGCAAGGACTTTGTAGCTTGCTCCAAATTTCTCATTCCATTTTTCGATGGTCTCCCAAGACTTCTGCTTCAAGTTCTTGGACGCTGCCTGGACGAAGATGAATGGCGCACAGTTATCAAACTAACTCAACATAAGAAAGAGAGGTACAGAAGCAACGGCACACTTACCAGAGTTCCAGGGAGGGGCAGATCAGGGTTGGTATCCGCTACTAGTTCCAGAACTCTCTGAAAGTCTTTAAGAATCAGTGTCCGAAACAAGTGAGACCTTGTGAACAATTCGTTAATGACCGAAAGCGTGTCCAGGCGAACGCTAACGTCATCTTCTGCCAACCTTTCCAATAGCAATACGCATGCTTCCTTCACCATAGCGTCTGATGAACTGAAACGAAACCAGATCACTTAGTTCGCAAGTTTCACAAGGACATTTCATAACTGGCTACTAACAAAAGAGGGCCGCGAGTGCTGCATCGTTAATATTATAAAAGCGTAGGCGTTACAAGCCTTACCGACAGAGCCGCTTCACTTTCACCAAGCAGTTTCTCTTGACGTTCTCCGGCCCTTGGGATGTTAGGACCTCGATCGCCTTGAAAAGCTCAGAAGAGTTCGACTGTGCCATAGTGTCTTCCAAATGCTTCCGACGAAAGTAGGTAGCCTATTCTGACAGCCGCCAGGTCTTTCTGCGAAAAATCAACTTCATAGCGAATACAACAACCACCTCTACCCGTGTTTTCCTTCGCTTTCCTTCGCTTGCTGCGCTCACAGAGCAGGCTGCGATTGCGAAGGAAAACACAAAACACGACTTGTTCCAACAAGCCAATGCCGATGCCCATGCCAATGCCAGCCAACGAATTGCCGCCTGTATTGGTGTAATGATGATGATAATGTGATTGCAAATGCGATAGGCATGCCTTTTGCGGCCCATCATAGGGTTTGATATTTCAGTATGAAACTCTGTTATGTTAATAGAAGGAAAAACTTGTTTCCTCCTCACAGATCAAAAATGAAGTTTCTGTATCATTCTGCATTGTTCGCGAGGGCAATAGAGTGCCGTACGTACCCCCTCTGGCCTGCTCGAATAAATGTGCACACTTCGAGAGGCGGTGTACACATATTCAGAACATTAAATACCTCGCGAATACTGATTCCTATTCGATTCGATTCGCAACGTAGCTTTACCGCCCTAAGTATCGAATATTCACAATTTACAAGTTATAGAGCAAATAAAGTTGGCTTTGCCGCACGACGCGTAAGCTTTACCGCACGGCCTGCCCCTTTGGTTTGGCTTTTTTGCACGATGTAGGAGCTGTGCAAGAAAGCTGCGAGCGATCGTCGGCGCTAAATGCCCGCCGGTCTGCCGCGTGTCCGTATGCATACATTAACCACAGCGACAGTAGTTTACAAATGTTTCAATTTTCAAGATGTATAAAAATAAATATGTGAGTTGCAAGGATAGACAAGGTCGAGTGGCAGCCCACGAACACCTTAAATGCAGTGTCAGAATACTGTTTTTTTTTTTTTAACAGCGAAGCTGTTGAGCAAATAAATTGTTTGTGCATGGTGTCCGCAGTTAGAAATACCAAGAAAATGTCAAGAAAATGTCGAGCGCTCGTACACGTGTGCCTCAAGCGCACATTCATCAAGTCAAGGAGATGACACCCCCCCCCCCCCAAAAAAAAAAAAAAAAAAGAAAGAAAGAAACGACTACAGCGTTTGCAGCGTGCTCGGAACGAGAAAGACTCCTGTGTTCTCCGTAATTGTGGCAACACTTGCTCGGAACGAGAAAGACACGTCCTAGCGTACGCCCCTCCAAGGTGGGGTCCAAATGATTATCACTTCAAAAAAAAAATTAAGGAAGCTCACAGTTATAGCAACAATTATGGTAAAGGACATTGCGGCAGCGAAGAAGCAAATAGGCTGCAATCGATTCTCGTGAAGGTTGCGTACGGCTTCGCTGCCTTCAAGTCTTACGCGTTAGTGTAAGCTTCCATTTTAGATGCGACGCTGAGAGGAGCATCTCTTGCCGGCGGCCCTTTCCTGCGTGCGTCCGTCGTCCACGTCCGCACAGCTGCGTCTCTCCTCCGCTCGTCTCCTCTCCTCTCTCCGATAGCGAACACTCTCTCCCAACATCTGCGGTCGCGCTGCGCGCGGCTGCGCACTGTGCGCATGTGCAGTACTCTCTCTCCGCGGTCTCCTCTCCTTCGGGCGCGCTGCGCATAGAAGCGGAGTGCCGCGCTCCGGCCGGTCTCTCAGGCGACGGTCGTCCGCGCTTGCGCTTGCTCTCTTGCCGTACCCGACGATTGCTTGATGCGACGCCAATGGAACCCCCTTCAGCGTCGCATCACACCAGGGTTCCCGCGAGGGGAGGTGGGCGTAATTTTTTTTTCGCCTAGCGGTGTTCAAATGGCGTCGCGTCGCGTGTGGAGCGCGAAGAGTCGGAGATAGGCGTCAGCTTCTGTATTCAGCGATCTTTCGAACAAAGAGAACAGCCAGACAGCCCCTCCAAATCCCAAAACCGAGCTCATATGGAGCACATTCCGAAGTCGAGGGCTCGCGAAGCTACTCACCGGGCCGAGGAGACTGTGCAACGACCCATCACTATAACCCACCACTATAGCTAGAAACACTTAAACGCTACAGGGAGGGTAGGGCACGTTCCCCCCCCCCCCGCCCTTACCACTCCCTCACTCGGCAAGAACAAGGCATCTACCGGCAAATTCAACCCGGGTCCTTTCCCCACCCTCTCCTTCAAAACACAATCTACCCCGCGCGATACAAGGCATCGCTTTCTACAAACTCATACCGTCCCCCCTCACTCGACCAGCACCGCCTGAGCGATGGGAAACTTTGCTGCTCAGCCCCGCTGTAAGGTCCACTTATGAGTTAGCGGCCAGGTGCCCGGGCTGCGCGTGAGAACGCGCCGCTCTGTCTGGCGACGTAGCACTGCCGACACTGCGCTGCAGCCACCGCTAATTCGTCGCGGCGTGCGCGGGAGACGGATTGTCTGGCCCTTCGCATTCCTCAAGGATAATCCCCCATTGAGAGGGCAGACGGCGGCGCCGGATTCCAGGAACGCCTGCCGGACCCGCTGGGATTACCGGCGTGTCTCTATTGTTGTCGCGTCCTGGTCAGCATGACGCACTGTCGCCGTCTTTCGTTTTCGCCCCGCGGGGTCGCTCGAACTTGCTCGTCTACGAGCGTGCCGTTGACCCGAAGGTGGCGGAGCCTCAATGAATATTCCGTGGCGTGCTGAGTGACAGCTGTCTACATGTATTTGGGCACGCCCATACGCGTGCTGAGTGACAGCTGTCTACGTGTATTTGGGCACGCCCATACGCGTGTACGAACGCTACAGGGGCGTTCCCGAGAGAGTGTGATCTCGAGGTTATATAAGACCCAACTTGGCCGTTGGAAATCGTTCTTGTCTGAGCGCTGAGCTGGCAGTTCCCGGCGAGACAAGGAGTCTCGACCGTTAACGCTAGGTTGGGATTTGTGAGCCCCCTAGTCGAGGTTAAGATCGCGTCGGAGGTTAAGGGTGCAGCGCCGCACCGGGCAACTAGACGGATCTTGCGGCGAGACAGGGTCTCGGCCGTTGTTTCTCGAGCGGTTTGTGTACGCTCCGAGAGTAGGAGAGTTAGACGAAGCTGAGGAGCTCGAGTGATTTGTGCGCACTCGGAGCTAGCGTCTAGCTGAAGTTTGCAGTTTTTCTTTTTATTTCTCATGTACCCAGTTTTCATACTGTAAATAGCTGTACATAAACTTCCGTTTTACTTAATCGACTTCAACGCCTCGAGTTCGTCAATTCGACCGGAACTTCAACACCATCACCCAGCCAGCCTCCTGCCAAATCAACCGGAGCCCGGGCGATTGGGTTCCTGATCGACACCGGACTTCTGGGAAACGAATCTTCACTGGCGCAGTCGACAGGATTTGGCAGAAGAGAACACCAGGCCACAGCCAAGGGCAGCAAGCGGACGCGAGCCCGTCTTCATCGGCACCAGCCGAGCTCCGCGCGGTGTGGAGCGGCAGAGCCAAGCCAGCGCACGGGGCCAACGACGCGGCAGCCGACCACCGGAGGTGCGGGTGAGTGGGATTTCTTGCGCTTCGTTGTGGCGGTATAGGCTGAGTCTGGGGTTGCATGGTAGTCACGCGGAGCATGCAGACGAACATGGCGGAAGGAGACGGAAATGATCAGGCAGACGAAGTGCCACCTCAAGGAGGCTCGGCAGCAGGAGGATCTCTCCAAGTGGAATCCGAGGCACTAATTCTCAGACGAATGGAGTTGGAGTTTCAAGAGCGAAGGGAGGAAAGAGCGCGAGAATTTAAAGAGCGCATGCAAAAGCTGAAGCTAGAATCTGAAGAGCGGTTGCGAAGGTACGAGTTGGAGCTGGAGCGGAGAAGGCAGACGCCCTTGCGCTCAGACACCCGCGAGCAGAAACAATGGGGCACAGACCCAGCAAGTCGTATTGCGACCGCGAAGTTGAATGGTTCCGGCCAGGGTTCGGAAGTTGAACGTTGCGATGAGAAAGTAAACAGCCGTGACTCCCTACACGAAGCTAGCATTTCCGCCGGTGTCGAACGCGTGGAGACGGACATTCGGATGAGGAGCGACGAAGTAGGCGCGGCCGGTGATACCGCAGAGCGGTGTAATGAAGCGATGCTCGAACATGACGAGCAGCCTCGCAGGCAAAGTTTGGGGATGGAGCTGCAGCGCATAGGGCAGAACCCGTCGAGCGGGCCCAGTTACGCGCTGACAGCAAAGTTGAATGGGGGCAGCCCGTTTTTCAATTTGAAGCCGCTCGACGACGAGATAAGCGGCCGTGGCTGCGCACGGGAAGCGAGCGGCTTCGCCGTGAACAGCTGCATGGAAAAGGAGGCGAGCACGCGGAGTGTTCAAGCGAGCGCGTCCGGTATAGGAGAAGAGTCAAGGGGCAGTCCCGTTGTTGCGAGAGTAGAGCCGCCTGCTGCTTTTGCGCCGGACACTGCGCTAATGCATGCGGAATTTGCTGGCACGGCCAGTACCCAAACTCTAATCGGTGGACCGGAGGAGACCGGAGTCGCGCAGGAAAGTCTCGGGGCCCGCCGCGCTCTAAGTTCCGCTCGAAAGTTGCACGAGAAAGTGAACGCCGTGTCGGGCGTTCAGGCGCTCGCCCAGAGGAGAAGGGAGAGAGAAGACGAGAAAGCATGTGATGAGACGGAGCGAAAAAGAGACGGAGCTGACGATCGGGCTGAGGAAAAGCAGGAGCTACAGGCGGATAAGGGAGCTGAGAAGGTAGACTGGGTCGAACATGTAGCAAATGGAAGAGGAAGGGAGAGAGAACGCCAGAAGACGGAGGATGAGGAGCCCAGAACGTTTGAAGAGGGTAGGAACGATACGGAGATGTCGCGTGGGTTTGGTAGTCTTGATGGGGAGAGTGTAACCAAGGAGGCCGATGGAGAACACGAAAACGCAGGCGTGGAGACTGCGAAACCAAGAATGAGAGCTCCCGAGGAGGTTATGAAGGAGAGGGAAAAGCCGTGTGAGGAGACAGCTACAGTTGAAAGCGAGGAACGAGACGCAATCGGCGATCTCGCGAAACCGGTGGCTGAGATGGAGCTTCGTAGCTTTAGTGTTGGTTGCGGCCATTACCGAGATTTAGTCGGGAGCCGCGCTGGATGGGTCGACGCACTAGGTTCTGCGACCTGGCAGTGTGTCGCAGGCCCTAGTTCTGAGTTGTGCCAGGATGAGTGCGTGCTGGGACAGCCGAAAAACTGTCTTTGTCAGGCCGCTGCTCAGAATGCACCTAGCGTGCACGAGCGGTTTTTGGTAGCGACAGGTGCTGGTGAGGTGGTTGTTGTGGGGCAGTCTGTGCGTAAGGGAAAGAATGATCCCGAGAAGGTCGCCGCGTTCGCGGGCCGCCATTACGCTCCAGCATCAACCCTCCGCTCACGCGGCCAGCGCGTAGCGTTGCCTTACGTTGGGGCATTGGAGAGGCATGGCCACTTGGCCTATGGGACAGGAAGCGAAGCCGCATTTTGTGATACCACTCCGTCTTCCCCGAAGTTGTGTTCGCCTCATGGGGCTAAATTGTCGAGACTTGCGTTGACATTGCAACGCTACGCGGTCTGGATCATCTGCAGAGGGGGCGGGAAGTACGCGAATGCACTGCCCTGCTTTCAGATTGTTGCTTGGGGAGGCTAGTATTGAATTGCCTCCGAGCCTTAACACCGCCACGACGGACGTGAACGTTCCCGTTCACCCGTCCTTTTTCGTTGGTGGTGTGTGTGTGTGTGTGTGCCGCGGTTGTGCGCGACGAGATGCCTTGAGTGCTCGATCCGTGCACCGAATTGATCGATCCGCGCACCGAACTGAACTTTCTGTGCACCGCAAGTGAGCGGAAGCACAGCTGGACATGCTTGAAGGAACGTTATCATGCTACGCCGTCACGGAGAACATTTGCGCACGTGCGCATAGTGGCAATGCAAACTTTCTTAACGTTTTATTGTTGTTGACTGCAAAGTTGCCCGTGTTTTTTTACCAGTTCTGATTCCTTCTGTTCTTGTTGTCGAGTGCCGGAATGATTGTGCGTGTTTGCGGTTATAGCGCGCATCAGTGTTTTAGGTTGAGTTGTCTCGTTGTTCGGGCCGTTTACGCGCCCCGGAGACACGACCCAATTTCCGTTTACTCGCACTTAGTGTTTTTAGCTTTTTTTTTTTCGTGTGTGTTTCCGGTTTGCTAGAGTATTCCGTCCCTGTTGAACGGCTAGTGAATAGGTTGTGTCTGTAGTTTAGGCTAGAGGGAGTTGGATCAGCTGGAGAAATAGAAGGGGGCTCATTTGTGGTTATACCTAGCTCCTTCCACGTGTTTTTTGTTTGTTTGTTTGTTTGTTTGTTTATCCCGCTGTTATTGCGGAAGGAGAGTTGAAACGAGTGGCCCTTTTAAATTCTTTTCGGATTGACTGAACCAAGAGGCCCAGTAACCCTCTTAAAGGGGGGAGTTGTAAGGTCCACTTATGAGTTAGCGGCCAGGTGCCCGGGCTGCGCGTGAAAACGCGCCGCTCTGTCTGGCGACGTAGCACTGCCGACACTGCGCTGCAGCCACCGCTAATTCGTCGCGGCGTGCGCGGGAGACGGATTGTCTGGCCCTTCGCATTCCTCAAGGATAATCCCCCATTGAGAGGGCAGACGGCGGCGCCGGATTCCAGGAACGCCTGCCGGACCCGCTGGGATTACCGGCGTGTCTCTATTGTTGTCGCGTCCTGGTCAGCATGACGCACTGTCGCCGTCTTTCGTTTTCGCCCCGCGGGGTCGCTCGAACTTGCTCGTCTACGAGCGTGCCGTTGACCCGAAGGTGGCGGAGCCTCAATGAATATTCCGTGGCGTGCTGAGTGACAGCTGTCTACGTGTATTTGGGCACGCCCATACGCGTGCTGAGTGACAGCTGTCTACGTGTATTTGGGCACGCCCATACGCGTGTACGAACGCTACAGGGGCGTTCCCGAGAGAGTGTGATCTCGAGGTTATATAAGACCCAACTTGGCCGTTGGAAATCGTTCTTGTCTGAGCGCTGAGCTGGCAGTTCCCGGCGAGACAAGGAGTCTCGACCGTTAACGCTAGGTTGGGATTTGTGAGCCCCCTAGTCGAGGTTAAGATCGCGTCGGAGGTTAAGGGTGCAGCGCCGCACCGGGCAACTAGACGGATCTTGCGGCGAGACAGGGTCTCGGCCGTTGTTTCTCGAGCGGTTTGTGTACGCTCCGAGAGTAGGAGAGTTAGACGAAGCTGAGGAGCTCGAGTGATTTGTGCGCACTCGGAGCTAGCGTCTAGCTGAAGTTTGCAGTTTTTCTTTTTATTTCTCATGTACCCAGTTTTCATACTGTAAATAGCTGTACATAAACTTCCGTTTTACTTAATCGACTTCAGCGCCTCGAGTTCGTCAATTCGACCGGAACTTCAACACCATCACCCAGCCAGCCTCCTGCCAAATCAACCGGAGCCCGGGCGATTGGGTTCCTGATCGACACCGGACTTCTGGGAAACGAATCTTCACTCCCGCCATGAAGGACCAGACCCTACTGATCACCAGGGGCCTGGAGGCCCGCCCGTGAAGAGGGCCCCACCCCATCTTTGGTTCAACAAAGTCTATTCTCCCTCTGCCGACGTCCCTCTCAGTTGTTCCAGCTTATTTGAGTTACAATGCGCCGATGCGCGCAGTAGCGGACCGCCGGGTTTTTTAAGTGCAATGCGCTTCTTAAGCGACCCTGAACCTGCGTCCACCGGCGATGTCCGCATCACATACCCACGTGGGGGATTGGCCAGGAATCTCCTCGTCTTCCTTGGCAACGGGGGGAGATGGGCGCGCGCTGCCTGGCCGCTGACATGGCACATACCCACGTGGGGGATTGGCCAGGAATCGGGCGTGAGAAGGGCTAATGCACCCGCTTAAAGGAGTACTGACACGAAATTTCAAAGCTGAGATCCGCTCTAGCAATCAAGTACAACGACAACACAAATAGGTGTCTGTGAATAAATGCATCTTTCTTTCTTTGTAGTTGTGTGTGTGTGTTTGATCTCTCTTTCGCGAACATTACCGAACCGCGCAAATTCAACTCGTGCATTCGCACTTTCACATTGTTCCCCTCGGGGAAATGCGGGGAATTTTAATAACCGACAACAGCAAAAATGCAAGACTAGAACAGATTCCAGGCCTTCGGGGCTGTCGGCTTTGGCAGAAGGCATTACGATTCCCTGTAATCGTATACTGTAAAACAGTTTTTGCAACCTTGCCGAACGCTCGAAAGTACTTGCGGCGCCGCGAAACGCCCTTTCGCGCCAAGATTCCTCTGCCGCGCAAGGATAGGTCTTGTTCCCCATTTTTGCGGCAGGGCGCTTTGCGCCAAACTCAACGAGCCAATCAGCGCGCGGGTCACGTGAACTGCCGGCGAGTGCGCAGACCCGTTCTTCCCTGCTCCCCGGTCGGAGAGGGCGAGGACCGGTTTGCACCGCCGCAGCCGCTCTTGCGCGCGCGCGCTCCAACTCGCTCCCACTCACTTTCCTCCATGCTCCCACTAGTGTGGCCTTCAAAAAGCGCGCGGCGCTGCGTGAAATTACTGCCGCAAGTGAGGACGTACCTTATCACATCACGTTACGTAATTGTCGTGACATGAAAGTATGCCGACATGTACCATCGCAAAAATGTAGGTTGAGTTCCAAATATCCTACTGTGTGTAAAGGCGCGTGCTGGTTTTATACCAGACTTCTAACCAGTATGGAGGCTTACTGCGCAAAACAAGTCACGTGTACTGTAAAAACACAGGGTCTATTCGTTTCACCTGCACCGCGTGAACCAGTTCAGGCGGTGCCGCACTTCGCCGTTCGTTTCAGCGGTGCAGCTCGCGGCACCTGAACCGCGCCGTTCGATTCACCGGTGGTGCCGACGGGTGCAGGACGGGTTCATGCACTCCCGGGTTGTGCCTGCACTCCCTGCCGAGGAGGTGCAGAAGCAGACGAAAAATGTGCAGGTCTGGTTCCGCCGATGGCGGAACCCGCTTTGCACCGCTGTGAACTGGTTCAAGAGGTGCAGGCTGAATCGAACAGACCCACAGTAACACTATGTTTTTTTTCAGGCCTGGAGGGATATTTCGGCACATTTATTTCCCACAGCCATATCTTCCAAATTTCAGATATGCGTTTAGTAAAACAGCAATTAAGAGGAGGAGAAGGAGAAGGACTTTAACAGTGAACTCGAGCTGGTATAGTTAGGACAAGAGAGTACGAGTAATTTTCTTCAATTCAAAGAACGCCATCCCGAGTAGGCCAGGATTTGTTCTTTACGCCTCAAAGGGACATATACTCATCGGTTTTCTGAAACCGGCACGTATACTATTTATTGCGTTCGTTAGCGAGTATATCAAGCCTTCAACACCGTAATCATGTCATAAGTGTTCGGGTAGATAGTCAGTTTGTTAGGATAACGAAGGTTATGTTAGAAATTCTGGACACAAAGACGTTGTCTGCGTCGTTTCGCGGTGGCGTAGCGCAAACTTAATTCTCATTGCATTTGTGAACAAGGTACCCGAAGGTACCCGAAGGTACCCGGTACCCGGTGAACAAGGTACCCGAAGAAAAAATGGCTCCAATCCACGCAGTGAAGGTGGTTGAACTGCGAAGTTATAAACGACACCCACAACGATTACCCATATGCGGTCACTTTAATTCAAACACGTGGCTCTACAGAGAGTGAAACCATGACTCTACCAGCCGTTACCTGGGATTCGTGGGGGCGGCGTCCCCAACGCAGCAGCCTCGGCAGAAAGAAAACGGAGAGGAGCGTCTTTCGAAGGGTGAGGGGGAAGACGGCACGCGCAGCTATGGTGTCATCTCTCTCACTGCCTCCCCTCACTTTTGTTTCATGTGTCGCCTCCAAAAAGCGCCCTCCCCATCCCCATACGCTGAATCCAAACCACCGCCTGTCTCCCCATCTCCACGTGTGGGCGTAGCTCAGTCGGCAAGACGACAGGCTCTCGCTCGGCCCAGGTTCGATCCCTGGCGGTGCCAGTAGTTTGTTTGTGTAACCTCGTATCCGGTAGCCAGTATGGGATATTTGTTTGTGCAGAGTAGTAGCCTAGGAGTTTTCTGCTGACGCGGACACAAAAATTTCCTTGGCTGGTTAGAGGTATACAGTAAAATATCCACAAGAACTTTGTCAGCCTCCCAAACACCCCCAAACCTCCTCATAAGACGTTTGTTACGCTGCAGAAAAATTAATGCGTTGTCACAGAAAAAAAACATTCATTTGAAACAAGACAATAACAACGAAAGAAATATAGAAGACGGCCGTTTTATTTCCTGCTGTGCAATGCGCGTGTAGGGGCCAGCTGCGTGTTGCGTAGCATTAGTCTGTTGAGCCTTCGTAAGAGCACCTCAAGAATACTTTGGGGAAGCCTACGCATTTCGAATACTTACTGAGCTCTGAGCACTGAACCTCGCAAATTAGCTATACTCGGGAACAAGGTAAGAACGGCAACGAAAGTTGCCGCTGTGCCTCATCCCCGAAGCCGGATGTTAATCCACGGGGCGCAAGTTAATGCGTTACTGGGAATATTTCGAACATGGCACGAGCCGTTTCCGTGATTTTTTTAAATTTAATCTGCTTATAAAATACTGCAGCGACTACAAACAAACTACGTGAGAAAGAGCAGACGATATCAAGCATTCAAAACAATTTTCTTTCACGCACGCGCGCGTTGACATCCGGCTCCGTCGTTTCGGCAGAGTGATACCGTACACGACACGATCATCTGACCGATCGTCTGAAGAAAGCTGTCATGGAGGAAAGAATTCTTTCCTCCATGAAAGTTGTTCTTTCTCTCCTCGTGTGTTGCGAGCTTGTGCGGTATACAGGTTGAAATTATTCAGAGGTGTCAGAAGCTGGCAAAGTAACTGAATTACTGGAAATACGCTTTTTATTGCACTAAAGCACAGGCACTGCTGCCCCTCACAAGCGGAGTGTAGCAGACGACAGCGGCGTGAGTCCCTAAGCTGACGTCAGAGCCAGGGGCGCCACTCAAATCCCTCACCGCCAATAAGGTGCCTGGATGTTTGGATGTTTTTTGTCACCCCCGGGGGCGAGGAGGAACATCCAGGCACCCTAGCGTCCCGGACCGAGGGCGCATTCTCGCCGGCCGGCTGTCCTGACACCAGCACCTTGGCTCAAAACAAAGAAGTTTATTCACCATCATCAAGCGTCTTCGCCACCGCTTATGTGCATTTTGTAACGAATTAGAGACAACAGAACATTTTTGCCTTTCCTGCCGACGTTACTCCGCTATACGAAAAAGATACTTGGAAAACAGGTTTAATCAATTGGCGCACCCACTGTCCGTTCCTCTAATCTTATAATTAGGGGCGAAGGCGCTAGGTTTTAGCCGCGGAGATCTTCGCTGTGCCGTACGACTTATTCATTTCGGGATCTGGCCGTCTCCCTTGCTGCACCCAGATGGCCGTGCATGGCGCCCCGAAAAAAGAAATGCCGACGGCTATGACCACTGCCTTCCCGCTCACTTCCTCTCATTCGCCCCCTTCTCTTCTTGTTTTATTTCGTTACATACTTTCTATGGGTTTTTTTCTTCTCTTCTTTACTTTTTGTAAGTTTCGATTTTATATTTGTTTTAACACTTTCTGGTGCTATATCTCATAATCGGGCAGTTTATATTTTTTTCTGTTTATTATTCCCCCCTAACCACCTAGTATTCGTTAAACGTATTTATGTCGTTAATTCCCGAGCATATAGTTTCTCTTGTTGAGCGCCCCTTTCCTGGCCAATCCTCTTGAGTGGCTATGACCCGTATCTTCTGGCACCACCATCACCAGTGCATCATATCGGTCCAGTGTTTTGTGCGCTCGGCTCGACGTTCAGTAGCGGGTGTCATCAACGTGAAGCTCAGCGACAGCCTTCGTACGTGCGGGCAGCGACCGGTACGACGCCTTTGGCAATGTTCGGTCCAGTTTCAGACGAACTCTCTCGTGACCCTTGAACCCCGAAATAAAATCCTGCCTACGACCCTGTCGAAAAGTATTGGGTCACTGGGAAATACACGTGCAGAGTATGCGGCCAGTCAATAGTTATTACGCGGGCCCTAAAAGGCTCGGCTGAATCAAGGATGGAACTTTGGGTCTACCATGACTCGGTCAAAAACTTTGAGGCGAGAGCAGCCATCTGCGAGTTTTCTGAAAGGAGCGGGAAAAAATCTTAGTTCGCACGTGCTCACTGCGGTTCAATTTGTTGATCGGGAAGAGTTTTCGACAAATCCGCCCTGCACAAGCAGTACAAAAACGACCTACAAATCGCGTGTACGTAGACGCAGCTGAATACAGACACCATGAGGCCTTCACCACGATCGCCGTTTGCGGTGAAGGCGAACGGCGATTGCGGTGAAATGCACCCCAACACCGCCACCCTGCATTCTATCACAGTCCGGACGCCCACCCCAGAACCGGCGGAAGAGGCGGCCATAGCGCTGGCCCTTTCACTCAATCCTACCCCCCACCAATCATTACAGGTCTTTAAACTACTTTCCGAAATTTCGCCGCTGGACGCATATCCCCAACGGCGCTAGAAATTTGGCGCAGGAACCCCCCGAAATCCCTCGTACAACCGATATGGGTCCCCGCACATTCCGGGCTCGAGGGAATCGAGGCCACCAATGACGTAGCCCGAGGACTTACTACCCGAGCTAAAAAAAAAAAAAAGTCGAGGTGGTGTTGGCTGGGCCGAGCGCATACCCCTATCACGGAGCCCATTCAGCGCGGGACCGGTTACCACGACCTTCTACCCACTGCATCACTCTCAGGAAGATAAATCCCTCACATTAGAGCAAAGTCACGTCTGGTGCCAACTCCAGACGGGCCTCTTCCCCAATCCGACTTATAATGACCCACACCCAACCTCGGCATCTCCCTTATGTGGTGCCCATGCCAATCTAACCCAGATCATCCGGGCATGTCCCCGAGACATACCCTTTCCCCGATATGCCTTCTGAGGAGAGGTGCCTCGCTTCGCAGCCCCGAACTGGACCTACAGGTCCGCCTGGTCAAGAGGGCGGAAGAGGTCGCCGAAAGGCGCCGGCCTACGGCCACCACGAGATCGCCCACCTAATTCAAGAAGACGCCCTGGAGAGGCGGACCTTCAGCCCCTTGTCCTCCACCGACATCCGAATTTCGATCCTCCTTGACGCATTTCCTCAGCCAATACAGTTTTCTCTCGCTCTTGCTCTCGATCTCCCGTGCACATGCGTCATTCCGAGCCACAGCATCAAAGCCGTTTCATTGAAGCGCCAATCCAATACGCTGCTTACATATACTTCCCAAAGAGCAGCAAAAGCCTGGAAGCAACATTTGCATTAAAATCAGTGCGCGCCGCTCTCAGCATTCAGGTGTCGGCGACTGAGCAGGTCGCCCGGACACCTGAAGATCTGCACGTACCGAGCCTTCTCCAGTCCCTCGGGAGCGACGTCGGGGTTCGCGCCGGCAAGTCATAAGTTTACAACGTCGTTCACTGGTACATGTTTTAAACTGTGTTCCGTACCAGTATGATCAAGCAGTACTTGCACTTATTGTACAGAAGCGAGGTGAAAGTGTTTCATGACCTACCCTGTGAGAATTTATGCGATGCTTTTACTACTTTTTATGGTTAAGTTAAAACCAATCACATGATAACCTGTGAGCATTTATATCCGTACCTTATTTGTAAGTATTAAATTAGGCAAAGAACGGACACTTGGTGCTCAGCGCTACTCGATTGTATTTTAAAATTTACGAATGAGCCAGTTCAGCTCTCCCGGCCACGAAGTGGTTGAGCACAAGTATGCGTTCATACCACGCGGCGCGGCGATATTAGTTAGCGTGGGTATGAGATCCGCAATTCCATTCAGACTTCTGCAACGTAGAACCATCCTATATATAGGTGTTGCAAGGGAGCACGGCCGCTCCGCATCAGAAAGCTTACGCGTCTCCGGGCTCAGTTCCCCGACACTCCATTCGAGAGTGCAGGTTTCTCTCGCACCTTCTGTCTACTGCGTCCATCAAGTGAGAGGGGAGGGCTGCTATGTTCCCTATACACCGAGCACAGTTCCTGTCTACAGCCACTCCGTTCGTATTCATTCCACGGGCGCCCCGGCGCCGCGTTTCGCGTTACAGCCCCGTCTGCGCCGCAGGCACGCTCGTGTCTGCCTGCTTTACGGTCAACCTATTCTGTCTCGTCCTAAGACTCCCTATGTCACTACGCTGTATGTTTGATTAGCCACAATAAGCAGTTTTGCCTCTGAATTCGACTCGTAAACACCCCCAGTACGCTGTTGTGCTAGTATTCGCTGGCGTGGAGTCAAGAAGTGAACGAACGACGACCCCAAGGACGCTACAACTACGTCCACTTCACCTATTCATTATTTACTACGCGCACTAGATGTATAGTGAGCTTTGCCTGGCGCAATTCAAAAACAATGGACATTAGACACTTCTTCAAGCGCCAGCGGATGTACGACGAACTGTCATCAAGTTGTCCTACAGACCCTGTGGTTGCCACATCGGACCAAAGGGAACCAAGCTGTTATCAGACGGAAACTGGTATCGTCGAATCTACCAGAGCGGCTACAACAGTGTGCTCCCACGAAGTAGTAAGCCGGCTACGATGATTGCCCTTCCCCTTGTTCGGGTGCAAACCACGTACGGTGACGGTACTACTATGTTCTACACGGCACTGTGTAAACCGGCGGCCAGCAAGGCCAGCCGGGCGTACGGAAGACGTGTCTAGCCGCAGCGAAGTCAATCCGTAAAGTGAGTTTATTTATGGTTTATTTCTCAGGCACGCAGCTCGCTTCCGGGCGGCACGCCATCTCTCGGGTAGCTGTCTGCATAGTACTACACATCTCCACTCTTCGAACGAAGGTTGTAGGCGAACCTAGAAGCTGCAGACTTCACGCGGAGTCCGCGGCGCGTTTGCGCGTGGGAAGTGCCCGCGGGCATACCGACTCCTGCGCACGTGGTCGGCTGCGGTAGTCGGTTGTACGGTGGTCGGCTGCGGTGTCTTGCACGCTTGGGCCGGATGTATTCACGGGCGGCATTCGGATCAGATGCGTTGGGTTGCTCCTTAGTTCCCCTGCATCGGTAGAAACCCAATACGACAGAGGTGTTTCTGCCTCTCGATTTTTTGGGGCGTTGCATGTGTATGATCCAAACGTCTTGGTTGGTCGGAATTCGTGCAAGGAGTTGGCTAACACCGGGTTGCCAGTCGAAATGGTGTTTCTAAACCTTGTTGAGCTATCTTTTCTTGTCTGGGAGCTCGGCCTTATTTGTCTATGACTATAGGGCTTGAGTTTGCTAGCTATAGGAGCCTGACTCCGAAGGTGTCGCGCGGCCCGTGAGCAATAGGCGCTCTGGAGCGGCGTTGAGCGCATACGGCAGAAGCGTTTCGTATAGGTTCTTTGTGTTTTCATGGACGCCTTAATAATCTTCACGGCCGCTTCTGCCGGTCCATTGCTCTGCGGATACCACGGGCTTGAAGTGACGTCGCGGAAGTCGTACTAATTCCGCTGTAGCAGACGAGATCGTGCACGCGAACTGAGGCCCGTTGTCGGACATAACGGTCTCTCGAGTTCCATGCCTTGCGAACACCAATTTGCAATGCACAATGACAGCATCGGACGACAGGGGTCCGAGGCGCGCGATTTCTCAGTATTAGCCACCAGCGGTTATCGCAACAGGAAAGGTCCATTGGTGTACCTTCTATCCCAAGGTCGACCTGGAAGCTCCGTTAGCATCATGGGGAGCTTTCTGTTCTACTTGCGGCGCAATTGCAAGCCGGAACACCCAGTCCGAAAGCATTTATTTTCCCCCGCGCAGAACGCTGCTGCATGCAAATTCTATAGGCACCCTCCAACATATAATTCTGGATGCGCTCACAATCAAGCCCCACAACCCCTATCCACCCATTCCTGTTCTGAGCTATGGGAGACACATTCGACCAGTTGTCAACTGAAGGACCAGACCGTTCAGGTGACCCGGGCAAAGACTGCTAGGGCACCACACATGCTCCCGGGCTTTCCACCATCGTGCTCATTAAAATGTTCTCTCTATCGAAGTACAGCGCGCCACTGGAACCCGCTACGAATGTTCTGCGGAGTGTGTCCGTATAGGTTTTCATTCTGCTCACGACTGCATCGAGGAGCTGCAAAACATTTTCGGCGGCCACCAGACCACTGAAGAGCAGTCCTCGGGTATTGTGAAGGCAGCAAGTGACACGGCCAATTGCCGAGCCGTGTCGGTACCAGTATCCACCCAGGCAAGCCTTAGATCAGGCACGCAGAGACGACGGGATTCGGTTGCTGGAAGAATACTACCGCGTGGCAATTAATGCGCCGTACCTGGACTATCTCAATGATTTTTGGGGGTCACCGCTTTTCGTAAAACAACATGAAGAGCTAGACTTCTCCAGCTGAAGCGACTAAACTGGGGACCCGTCAGAAGTATCTTGCTGATTTTACCCCGAACTTGTGTTTCCGGCAAGGACGCTATTTATTCCTCGCTGTCGCAAAAGCCGTCGAGAGTTAGCTCTTGCCTTACCAGTTACCACCTGCACTGTGGAATGCTGGTTCAGCGCACTATGGAGTGACGCAATGCGGAACGATAGGATGGGCGGCCTTTGCATGGTGAGTGTGCACCTGGAGCTTGTAATGAAGCACAAGCACGACTTTATCACCCGTGTACTCCAGCAATTAAAAAAAAAAAAAACCAAGACGTCTGCAGCTGCTATTCAAGGAAGCTTAGGCTGACGGCAGTTGCATGTTGGTGAACATTTTGTGTTTTATGGTGGTGACCAGTTCGCGTGAGAAGAACTCACTTTCACCGACACTTGACACTCTAATTCGCAACATATTCTAAAGTTTTTTTTTATATATTTTTGTATTTTTAATACACACTTAATGTTTTGTTCAATAACAAAATGGAGTGTCCCCTTTTTAACCTGGCAGTAACTTGCCGTTTGTAATTTTTTCCCTGAATTTTTAGACCGCAAGTCGTTTATTTTCGGTGACTGCTTTCCCCCTTACACAGGACGCATTGTATGGACATGCCCCGGGCCCTCCCCCTTCCCCGCCACTATTAGTAAAACTTGCACGGGCGCCCTTGGCCACATTGCCATCAACGACTCCAAAATGCATCAAATAGCGATGTTCTTCTTGATTTCCGTATAAGCAAACAAACCAACGGGCATGTGTGGACGAAAAATCATAACTTGGGACTGCAGGCCCCACACATTCCGGAAGTCTTAGAACTAACATAAAAATATTCCCGCCAATACTATTACGGGGCGGCAGGACAGAAGTGATTGATTATAGGGTTTAACGCGCCGACGCAACGCAGGCGATGAGGCGCGCCGTAGTGGAGGGCTCCGGATTAATTTTGACCACCTGGGGATCTTTTACGTGCGCCGAAATATCGTAAACACGGGCGTTTTTGCTTTTCGCCTCCATCAGAGAAGCGGCCGCCGCGGCCGGGAGTCGAACCCGCGACCTTGTGCTCAGCAACGCAAGGGACAGAAGTGACAGGAACCATGGTTAAGAATGATGAGCGACCTATTTGCATTATTTACCAGGCGGCTACCACAGAGACCGCGCAAGTACAACCCAGCCACTTCGTCACCGATGTGTCCTGTGTCATGGCGCTGTGGGGCATTAACGTACGAGGTCCGTGACAATATGAAGTAACGCGTAAATAAAACTAGCGTTTAATTATTATATGAAGGAATTCACTGCATAAAAAGAACCCAAAAACATTTTTCAATCCACGGCCCAGGGACGTGAACTCTTTTTACCCCGCTGCACGCTGCAGTTGGTACCAAAATCGCAATCACCAAAAGCCAGCAAAAAAAAAAAAAAAGGGGGGGGGGGATGGGGGCGGCGGGGAGGGAGGATGTATTGCCACGCCATGGTCTACTGCCCACGCCCGGCCACGAATAAAAAAACAAAAGGGTGCCTCGCGGAGAACAGCGCACAACCAGCCACGGCACGTGCAGAGTAAGAACACGCGCCGGCAGCGGCGCTATGGCGCTCATTTTTTTTTTTTTTTTGAGGCACAAGTTCGCCGGCTAATAAATCTCGTTCGCATCAAAGTTGCACGTTGGGCCATATATGTCCTTGCAATACTCCCGCCAGTGCATTGTTGCATGCCGACTTCCTTTGTTGTCATCATCTTTAGACCTATCATTATCACCATTTCGTGCCACGTTCGAGAGTGCAGTAACAAACGTAGAGAGATGCTCCGATTCTGTACCCAATCTTTTCGTCGCGCAAGTGTGTGTACCGGAGGTGAAAAGATAAGTTGGGTTCACCTTCTCGACTGAGTGAACTGTCGTTTCGGACCCCGCTAAACCAAATTGGAAGACTTCGGCACCGGAACTCCACGGACCCTGCTAAACCAAATTAGAAGACATCGGTACCGGAACTCTATATTTCCGTCTGATGGACCTGCTAACCCCAAGAAGCCCTCCCGTCACGAAGGAGGTACTTGACGCGAAGATTCAGCGTTGGCGGCTAAATAACTTCACGCTGCTACAGGATGGTCTAATGAAGCCCGGCCTGCAACATCATCTGGTCGAACCTGTGGTCACTTGGTGCTCTGAAGCCCACTTTGAACTGATCGTGCCTTAAGAAACTCTTCGACGAAAGGCAGCCCACGCCTCCCGGGCCGACAGCATCTCGGAGCCGGCTCCCAGACATGGATCGACGCGCGAGTTCCGAACCCATGAAATGAACAGCGTGTAAGAGCTCGGGAAGGACGTGATTCAGGAGCGCGGCTGTACTGCCCAGCTGTGATTTCCTCTGAAAATCTGGGCCACCGGCGGAAGAGGAAAGACGCTGACGAGGTGAGCATGACGAATGAGATTCTCCTTCCTCTACCCTGGCGATTTAGAGGGCCCAGAAACCAGAAAAGACACCGAAGACGTGTCCCAGCAAAAAAATTCATGACTGACGCTTTTTTTTTAATGAAAAGAAAGTGGCACTCTTAGTAGGAATTACCAGTTCACTGTACATAACCTGCATGGCTATGTACAGTGTGCTAGGAGGAAGATTACCGAAATTGGGCAATTTCTTTGCGGATGTCATGTTAACGGCAGCCAAAGCTGCAACGCTTTTGAATCCAGTGCCTGCGTACCACGAACAAGGAAGACAGTGGATTAGGGCTTTGTGCCAACATGCAGTCCATGCCTTTATTTAGATCTACCAACCAGCGATAAGTGAGCACAAGTAATTGCAGGATTTCGTGTGCTCACATATAACAAAATTCCACTCGAGCAAACGTCAATTACAGCGAACTATTAAATGAAACGCCGCGATGACTCAGCGGCTAAGGCACTGCACTTCCAAAAAAGTGGTCCCGAGTTCGATACTCTGCCGTAGCAGCCGATCTCGTGAAGGCGTAATTGACCTTTCGCCAGTACAGGCCCTCCTAAAGTCCCAGCTGATGAAGGGACTTTAGGCCCTCCTAGCAGTCACCAGAACGGCACCACCTCATGTAGTGTATCACTCCGCCAAAGCGCCGGACCCGTGACGTCAGTGCGCGCGCGTTTTGAAAGGGGTTTGCTATGAATGCGTGATATCGTCTGCCTTGTCTCACGCAGTTTGTTTGTCGTCACTAGAATCGTTTAAGTCCAAGTTTAAGCCCAAAAAATCACGGGAACGGCTCACGCCATGTTCAAAATATTCCCAGTAACGCCCTACTTGCGCCGCGCGGAGAAACATCCGGCTACGGTGATAAGGCACAGCGGCAACTTCCGGTGCCGTTCTTAAGTTGTCACCGAGTATAACTAAAAACTCCGGCCAGGACGAATCCCCCCCCTCCCCACCCCACACACATACACAGAAAGATCTCGCTATCAAAGGAATAACACGTGCGTGAATCATCTTCCGCGCTCAATCTGTCTCTCCCCAACCCACTCGTTCCTTTCACACATGAAGGTCACTGAAGTAGGTGCACATTCCCGATCTTTAGTGGACAGAAAGCGTTCCTCTTTATTCGTCTTTGTGACTGCCCCAGTAGTAACCGCTCTCCAAGCAGCAAGCTGAGAATGCGGCCATTCGTTTCCATTGCCTGGGGCACGGAGGAGCCCGTGGCACTTACTAAGAATGGCGGACCAGCAGCACGCTACTGGAAAAAGTTCCATTGTAGCACCTTGATTGAAGGAGGGCCATAGGCAGATTAGGAAAAGGTGGGAGGAGGGTGTACGGGTCATTAATGTTTGACTGTTCGGTGTTCATAGGAGATGCACAGATTTCGATTACACTGGTTGTGCAGTCCACTTTAATGGAAAAAAAAACCATACATATTAAGGCCATTCCATTCTGCAAATGTGGATGACGAGCGGAGCTGTGGTCCAGATCAGTGTGGCATTGCAAGCCAGATGTCTCACGCAAAATATGTCAACCACTCCCTTTTTGGTCGCGACAATCCACATTGAAATCGCTGACTACGACCACAAGAAAAATGTCATTGCGACTAATGTTCGGTCCAAGGACACCCAAGTGCTTTTTAAAAGATTTAAACGTGAAAGCGTGAAATGTCTAATAGAACACCTCAGACGCACTGCTTCCACCTCACGCTCTCGAAGGGCTTCGTCCCCTCGCCACTTGGCACAATTAGCTTCGCAATCCACTACGGCCTTACACTTTCGAATAGCTTCTATCCGTCTCCTATGCATTACGCCACTGCTCGTTTTCTTTCGCTACTGCCGAGTGAAAGCACATGCTATGACACATCGTGCTTCAAAGGCAAGTGAAGCCTTGGAAGTGTTCATGTGAGGACAATGACATGTATGAAAACCTAGCCTAACACAGCTCTGCTTCTGTGGAAACTAGTCGTGGGGCAGGGTTTGAACTCCCCTGGGCAGCGTGTACAGCCAGATTCCCAGTGCAGGCATCCACATGCCCCCATGTCTAGGCCCCCATGTCTAGTCAATGCGAACAGTTGTACCATTAATTGCAAGAGGTGTGTACAGGGACCGGGCGGCCGTTGTATGGCACCACCGTCGCTTCAGCGAACAGCGCCACCCGTGGCAAACCGCTCGTCAGTAGAATGCCGGTGCCATTATTGTGCATGGCTTTCTTTCGTTCTGCTGCGGTGCGGCTTGCAAAGCGTACATAACCACAAGGACTTTTTCAGATCGGTAAATCTTGAGCGTGGATGTGACCTTTACGAGGCATGCCATGTGTGTGATTTACGCCCAAACTTAGTATTTACAAATAGCAGACGACGCTCAATGCGCCTAGCTGGAAGTTAAGCTGAAAGTGAAAGTCCATTCCTTCATGTAGGGTTTTCATGCCTGCATACAGTGTCGTGTATCGAGGAGTATATTGCAGTTAAATGCTCCCACAAAGCCGGTGTGTGCAACCGCTCCAGGAATGCTGCGGCGCTGGCCTTTGGCAGTTAATGATAAAACGGCGTTGACATCGTGCACAAGCGAAAGACAAAGTTGAGGGTGCCTTCTAAGATTTACCTAAAAACAGAAACAGACGACGCTTCCATAACTTCATTGCCTACGGCTGAAACGTGTTTAATTTCACAGAAATGCTCTTACTAGTCATCGGGAATCGCTGATAGAATAAATACCGCATCATAGTAGAACGTTATTGCTTGTCGTGGAGAAGCATTGATTTATAAGAATTGCAATGGTTGCTGGCTAGCTGGTAAATGGTTTTTCAATAACCAATTCCTGCGTGGCTGAAGGACGCAAGACAGGAGAGTGCCCAAAGCCTGTACTCAGCTTCACAACTGAATGCTGCAGTTACAAGCTGCCACCTATGCTTGAAAAATCATGCACTCCTCCATCTAACGACGATGATGGTTTATCGCAAAGCTTTCTCGTATGGGTTTCCTTGGTTGCCTTCTGGAGTTAAACTTTTGACTAGTTGAGCTTTGAATTTGACCAGCACGCAGTTTGGTCTTTTGATCGCAGCGTCTTTGTTTGACCATTTCCCATTCATTTCGCACGAAGAAAGCTTTGCGTTCAACCATCGTAATCATCAGACAAGGGGTTAGGTGATTTTGCTGTTTAATTCTGAACTTCCATGCACCCCTCTCCAAATCTAAACTTTTCCCAGCGTGTCGAAAATGTGTCTGTGCTGGAGGACTCTGATTGATGCACCCATATTCGAGACAACTAATCGCGCGTTTTTGGTGTCTTCACAAGGCATTACACGATTTTTTTAAGGTACTATGTAAAGAATGCTTAAGCATTAAAAAACACCGGCTGACGTTAACATTGCCACATTTTTTAACTATCGGTGCCAGCCTTTATTCCACGCAGGTGGTAAAACGGGAAGGGGAAGAGGAATGGTTTGCGGCTTGGGCCGTTGGGTGGTTGAATAAGCTTGGCTCTTGAAAAAATGACCACCACAAACGTGGGAGTTCCACTTCGGCTTTCAGGCTCCCATGCTGTCAGTGTCGCTCACCAAAACCGAAGGCACAAAGCTCACGGTTTCAGAACGTGTAAACTACCGCAACGTTTCTACGGCTACACGGTAATCCATATCGTACGCAAGTGCCTTTCTCTTCAAAGCACACGTATCGAGGTATCCTAGCGCTAAGGCTGGCGCGGAAACCGTAGTCATTGAAACCAGTGAAGATAATTTACAGTGGTAGAAATGAATACTAATATTCCTAATAGTTTTATTCCTACTCAGATCGCGTGGAGCCATGGGCGCAGAGCGTTGCAAAAAGTGCTCATGTCAATGTAGCCCATTCCCAACCTTAGAAGCATCCAATAAGTTTGCGTAGCCGTTACTGCATTTAAGAAGAAATGAATACTAATAATAGTAGTTTTATTCGTACTCAGAACAGGTGGAGCCAAGCGCAAATCGCTGCAAAAAGTGCTCATGCCATTGCAGCCGATACCCACTTTAGAAGCGTCCGACAAGTTTACGTAATCGTTACTGCATCTAGAACCCAACACATCTGTCTAGACTTCATTTCATCTCACATGTCCGCTCACAACACCACCAAAACATTCAAAGCACCGAAGCAAACACGACAAAAACAACGGAAGGCTGTGTAGTCCAATGCACCGGCTCATTCCACTGACGAGGGGAAAGACGAGTGGTGGCGCCACCCGTCCAGCTGCCCGGTCCCTATGGGTAATCTGGTGGATGAGAGGATATTGGTAGAGAAAGCTTTTTTTGGTTCTTGAATCGTTTCGCAGGAATCTTGAGGACACGAACGCTTGATGGAATAGGTTGAGACGCAGCTAAAGAAGCAGAGGATGAATAGATGGCATATAATGCAGCTTCCAAAGAGGTGCGTGCATTGGCCCAAAACCAGACATTCCAGGTAGGTATGGCAGGTGATGGCAGTGCCAGGCTAGTCAAATGTTACTGACAGACTAGTGATGAGACTAATGGAGCTTTTGTAGGCATCGAGTATGGGGTAACAAATTATGTTTTGGTGCCGGTTTCAAGGAAGAATTGGATTTCACCTTTAGTCGGTCCCATGGTGCTGTGGGTAGGCCTCTCGCCACCCCACTCCTTTCTACTGCCACCACTACTACATAACAAAGTCGGGAGATTGGGTTGGATGCTGCGCATCCGAGTCAGAGTGGGAGTCCTTTTAAAGACAGCTTGCTCCTTGGTATTGGTTAGGATGGTTTGGCCAGGTGGGAGAGGAACACAGTGGTGGAACAGATGATTGGCTACTTGGAGCACTTTCCAGCTTTTGGAGCAGGTTGTTTTGGACCACTTTGTCTTGTAGGGACTACTCAGATTCCTCAACACGCAATAAGACTGCAGAAAAAAAAAAAAAAAATCAGACCATAAAGCACCAGAAGAAGCTTTTAGCTGGTGTTTCCTTAAAATTATTTCAAGCACGAAAACACCTGTTCAAGGCAACACTGTACAAGAAAAACATAGGCCTAATTATCTGCATTATATGTTTAGGACATCTTTTTCTGCAAAGAGTGCAAGTTTGACAAAGGTTCCAAGGGCTTCATTCACAGTAGCTTCGTCCGCTTCAAAAGCATTCATTTATACAATTCTGGCCCCTGCCACTTTGCATCCGTTATGTTCCTGCCATGCCTTATCTTCCGGAGCTCGAAATAGACAAAACTCGCAATTTTGTTTCAAGTCAGTGTGCTGTTGGAAGGACAACCAACAAGCAGGCTCACCATTGGGATTGCTCGTTGACCCTGTGCGGTGGTAGTGAAAGGATTAATTTCAACCACCTGGGGATTTTTAACGTGCGCCGAAATCTCAGCCCACAGGCATTTTCGCTTTCCACCTCCATTAGAAAAGCAGCCACCATGGCCAGAAATCGAACCTGCGTATTTGGGCTTAGCAGCACGACGCCTTAGCCACCGCGGCGAGGCTTACTCGGGCACTTTAGTGGATGCAATTGCCAGCATTGATCAGCACTTCATCAGGGCATGTAACCCCTTTTGGGATTGTCACTGATGGTGATTATACTTAATGGGAACCTGCATCCACATTAAAAATAAAATCACTTTCTTTAAGGTTTGGGAGACGCCAGCCAAAGTTTACTAGCAGTGGTTGTTGGTCTTGACTAGTGTAGCAACCGCATAACGTGACTGTAGACGAGCACACTCTATGAAGTGCATGATTGAGATCACAAGACATCTTACACTGAGTGTATACACCCACAGGTCTGCCTTGCACGCCCGCCTACCAGCAGAAGGTAGGCGATGGGCAACCCATCATTGCCACAACTAGAATGCAGCTAGACTGCTCTGGAGTGACTAAATTTCAAACGAAAGGTACGAAAGTGATAGATAATAAACTGTGCAGATTAGTACTATGAAAGTTAGCATAGCACCCCAAGACTACCTCCATGCCACTGTTTTGCATCTCAAGCATACTTCTGCTACAGACATCAGTTCATGTTGAAAGTAAGCTACCAGATGGCACTGTGCGTGCATAGGAAGTTGGCCTGTGCTATCACCCCAAAACAAACACAAAAAATTGCAATTTTGGATGTTTTACGTGCCGAAGCCATGCCCGGGATAGGTGCGCCATAGCGCAATTTAAACCACGTGCAGATCTTTAACATGCACCAAAATCCCGACACAGGCTTTTTATTTTTGGCGCCACACCAACATGGAGGGGGCAGGGGAGGCTTAACTGTGAAGTTACTGCCACTTGGACTAACAAACAGCAGCAGTTGCACCCACAGCTAAGGATAGCTAGTGTCACCATTAATAGTCCATTTGCTAAAACGAGTGTTACTTATCAAAGTTTTCTATTATCTTGAGTTCGCGTTGAGAGTATAAGCAAGGGGAGAAAAACACGGCAGAGAACACATGCTTTCTTCACCAGTGCAGGCACATTAGGCTACCACCTTTGTTCCTAAAGCAACAAACAGAAAGCTGGGGACATCACCTTGAGGCTGGAATTTTGAGAGGCTTTTATTAGTCACGGGACTGAGCATTTGAAAATTTAATTTGATGCAAGTGCTTTACACAGGTTTTGGTATTTTTTAAAGGATCACCAAGTACACAGGTATGCAATATGGCTTCGATGACTGGCATTTAACAGACGGAAGGTGCTTAGAGATGCACACCATGTGTTCGGGTGCAAGACCGAGCAATACCAGAGGTAGAAAAAACACTGCTGTTATTTCCAGAGCCCCCACCCCCAAGCAAGCAGTTACCCACCCCTTGCAGGCACTTAATCATATCATTCTCAGCAAACAAGATGCCAACAGCTCTGGGTGGGTTTTGGGTTCCCACGAGTAGTGGCCAGGTCCAATCCCTTGACTTCCAAAGTACAGACCATAACAGGTACCTGCACCTGAAAGCTCTACATGCACCAAAACCACACAAACAGCAGGAAGGCACTTTCTTAAGACGTTATTTATTTTTGTCCACTGGCAACGTACGAGAATTCGGAACTGACGTTCTTGCAAACTTTTTTGAGTGCCATTGAGGAGCAGCACACAGCATCAATTTGAGCAAGTGCCCCCGCCCCCCCCGTTGTCCACAACAACATGCAATGGCATAAACTAAAACAAAATAAGAGAACCAAGGGGGACCTACGTAAAAAACCATCATGATCTACAAAAACCGCAATACTCGACCACCCGTATGGTACACCCACGGGAATGCGGGGGGAAACTAAAAAAGTTCGCCGTCCTAAAAGAGTTTGGGGGTGGTGGGATGACACTATGTACATTTTTACATGGCGCTGCAGCGTAGCCCAAGCCTCAACTAAAACTTTTCCTGAAATATGTACAGGTTATTTGTTGCAGCCACTGCCACCACATTCTCCTGGGGATGCCACGCCGTGTGCAGGATCTTGCGGTTGAAGTCCAGGCAGTCAACACTGATCTCCTCTTTCTTCCTCTTGCCGCCCGTACACACCTGCATGGGGCCCAGCAGGGGGCGATCACCACACCGTCCCCACCGCGGGCCGAGTGCGACTCACCTTTCGGGCTTTTAGCACCGTCCGGGGCTTGGCAATCTCCCGGGATGCCTCCAACGTCACGTCGCGCTTCCCCGTCCGATCGAACACCCGGAAGAAGTTATTGTAGGAGCCGGTCATGATGGAGCTGCAGAAGAACGAGACACATGGCAGCTGTGTCGCCACGGGCACACTCGAGGCGACTAACCTGTCGGTGCCGTTCCAGCAGCACTCGAACTTGTCGAAAATGCAGTCGTTCTCGTACAGGCTGCACAGCTTGGTGCGTAGGTACTCGTGCACATTGTAGCACTCCACCGGCTTATTGTCCATGTTCAAGTCCCACACTTTAACAGTTAAATAGTCCCTGGAGATCATGTAGCGGCCGTTGTTGCTAAACTTCACATCCGAGATGCTGGAGATGATCTCCGAAAAGAAGCTGCGGTTGGTCGGGTCCTCGGGTTCCTCGAAAACTGTGGGGGCAGAGGAGGAAAAGGTTGAGCCTCCCCCCCAGCCAGCTGGGCCACCCAGCACACCCCACGGGGCCACTCACGTTTGGCATGCTGGTCGCACAGGGCTGCCGCCCTCATGTCGCACAGCCGGATCGTGCCTTTGCTGCTACTATAGACAAACATGTGACACTGGGAGGGATGGAATTCCGCTGCAGTTATTACTTCCGTCAGCTCTTCCATGTTGGTCGGCTTAATGTCCACAATGTCTGGTAGAAGGCAATTAAGGAAAGCCACGGGCAATGCAAAAGGCTACAATTTATCACACAAGGTGGTCCCAAGACACAAACCGCTCATCACGCTTCGAGTGTAGTGGGCACACCAAAACGTGGCGCTCGCACGCCAGCCACGTAAGGCATGTCACAGCAGTAAAACGCCGCACCATGCGGCCATGAGGTGTCACAGGTTTAGCAGCACCTAGCCACCACTCCCAACACGAAATATGCCCAGATTGGCACTGCACTGCACACAGCCTGAATCTCACACTAAATTTCTCGTACAGCTCCTTCAGCTTTGTCTTTCCCCCGGCAGAGCTGCCGCCTTAGGCTTGAAAGCAAGCCTTCTATTCTGGTGACAAGGCATGATTACACTGTTGGTATAACAATTTCCGTGTGTTCCAACTTGGGACTGAAGTGATTTGTAAACATCGTGGGGATTACAGGTGCAGATTGAAAGCCTCGACTCTTTCCCTAGGCCATGTTTCATCCAATGGTGGATGCACTTCCACAAATTTATTGTACAAAAATCAATCTGAAAGAACTGTTTCCATTTCTGCAGCCTCTTTGCCAATTTCGTATGAGGTTTCCTATTATGTGCAAGATTTTTCTGAATTCACTTGACTGCAATGACTTCACAGCCTGCTGAACTTTCTTCAAAATCAGTCTGCTAGCGGGTCGACCATCGATCATGAACTGAAAACTGATCCCCGACAAGGTGTGGGCCCTGAAGAATGTGGCTCCAATTTGATTGTAGAGCTAATTGATTAAGCTCAGTAAAGTCCACAAAGACAAAATAATTCCATACTAGCAATATGCAATGCTTCACTGATTGCGCTTCGCTGTAGTTGTAAGCTGCACATGCATGGGCAGCTTGTACACTAACAGAAAATCTAACTAAAGCAAATTAATGCACGGTAAAAGTTTTTATTGTAAATCATGAAACCACGGTACGAGAAGCACTTTTCTGTGTTGGGTGGACAAACTAATGGTCTGCAGGACGACCACACAACGCAACCTCTTTTTCTTCCCTCGATGCAGTTGCTGGTGATAATCTAATTCTGGGGTCTAGGGGGAAGCTTTTTACGCAAGCACTAACCAAGAAAGGCTCATCTAAGCAGTTAGGAATCCTGAAATCCAATAAGTAAACAGTGACGTGGAGTAGTTCTCAGCTAAATATGCCGGATATTTATTTCCAAAGCAGCCAGCCCTTTTATGTGGCTTTATGAAAAGAGCTATGCAAAGACCGGATCTCACCATGCAGGTTTAAAATCCTGCACGGGCTACTTTTTTGTAGTTGATTTTTCTTATTTCGGTGATGTTCTCCATTCGCATTTATGATTTCGTGCCGCAACCTTCATTGCTCTACGGGCGATTCGGCAGACTGTGTCAGGGTTCGTACAGGCTTCAAAAGCAAAAATTCAAGGGTTTTCAAGGACTTTCAAGGACCAGAAAACACATTTTCAAGGTCCCCATCTATGTTTTATCTGGAATTATTTATAACTTTTCCAACACAATGCAAAAGCTTTTTATTGCACAATACCTAAGCACATTAGTGCACATCTAGATAGGTGCTAACTGGTTCGTAAATGCTCCCCCAGCTTTATTTTTTTTATTTCATGGGTGGTATTTACAGGTTTTTCTTTTTTCTTTGTGTTTTTCTGAGGCTGTTTGATTTCAAAGCTTAGTTAATGTTGCCTGCATCTCCTGCTTTGTCAGCAAGAGTATCAGCTAAAATTAAATCGAGCAAGTGTTGCTTGAAGGCAGGATGAACTATTTACACGTCCACCATTTGCACGTAAAAGCAAACGTAGATGGAGCGTATGAGGCACAGTGAACATGCAATGAGCAAGCGTCCACAGACTAGATGCAAGATAGAGAACAGAAGCTGGCTTTTACTGGATTGTATCGTGATATGGATTGGATCGACAAGTGCCTGCTCCCAATGTTGCCTTGTAATAATGAAAATCCACCAAACTTGTAATTTCACGCAATAGACTGAAACTTGATTGTTACAATGTTTCTTTACATTTGTTAACACCTAAAATCCATGACAAACACTTTAAATTCTTTTGAAAAGACAGGGCCATTGATTCTCTCCGGAAAAATCAAGGGTTTTCAAGGACCATGTAAAAATTCCAGGACTTTCCAGGCCTTGAAATTGACACTTCTAAATTCAAGGGTTTTCAAGGTTTTCAAGGACCTGTGCGAACCCTGTGTGTGCAGACACTGACACGATGGCGCGTTATTACCACCACTGACATCTGCCAGACTGTCCACACTGGCAGTGTGGACGAACAGCTTGCAAACAATGCCTAGCTGGCCAACTGTTGGCCTGGTGCGAACATGACTCTTCCAACAGGCTAGCCAAGCGAGCTCCAAAGGTATGGGCAAAATGCCTTGAAGTTGAGTGTTGCCGATGACATGGAGGGTGCGCCCTGCCTTGTCATTTACTACTGAATGGCAGGATACTTGTTCACTCTAGCACAGCAGGCTTACCCAGCCCATTTTGCAGCCAACAACATGGCAGACACGTGGCATTCAGATTCAAGCACGCCGTTACAGGAAACTGAAACAAATGTAAACTTAAAAAAAAAAAAAAAAAAAAAGAGAGCCATTCAGGGCCTTTCATCGTGCTATAGTGCCAGTTGTCGTTTAAAGGGGCCATGCACACAAAATAAAGTTCGTTTTATTCGAAAGATTTGAATTTTTATAGTGCCCCCAGCGCTTGTCCAGCAGCAAGTGACGAGTTATTAACTGAGAAATTGAGCAATATAGTTAAAATTTTGATTACCCCATTAAATCGTGTTTCGTCACATCTTCCATGATGTCACAAGTAAGGGTAGGGTCTTCAAGCGAAATTCAAGTGTGTCGTTTGGTCTGCAGCAGACTGCAGAGCCTTGTTTACCTTCATTCCTCCCAGATGGTGCCACCATACTGCTCCGTGCCGCTTTCCGCCTTTGCTTTGTTTTTGACCGTATTTGCATCTGGCTTGTTTTTGTTACGGTAGGTAGTAATCATTTCGTGAAACATGGGGTATGTTCAACAAACAGGGTCACATAAGACAATGTCGCTTACGCCAATTGGCCAGTGTCATGTGAGAAAACACCAAAGCGCTGCACCGCTGTGTGGCTATCAACAGCATAGTGCCGGCAGTACCAACAGCAGTACGCACTGGTACTTCTATGTTTACATGCACTTTCGTAGCTTCCATTGTTTAACCCACCATTATTACCACTATAAAATGAATATGCATTACACTTAAGCGAAAATGGCGCATTCTGCAAGCTTATAAGCCCTACCTAACCACTAGCATTTGCCGGCCTCAGCCAATCGTACGGCCGTGCATATGACGTATGTTATAGTGCAGGAAATGAGATAGTGAGTCAAATGGCCTAATTATGCACCTTATTCGAGCGACGTTTACGTTAGAAGTGGTGGCAGTATGATTCTAACGAAACACTTTCGATTGAACCAAATTTGTGTGTTTTGTCTGCATGGCCCTTTAAAGGCCATCTGCACTCCACATTCTGACCTCATGAAAGCCTCTCATTTTAGTCTGCCTAAAAAGACGGCAAGATACAAAATATGGCAGCTGAAATGCGC
Organism: Haemaphysalis longicornis; assembly: GCF_048455015.1. NCBI lineage: Eukaryota > Metazoa > Arthropoda > Arachnida > Ixodida > Ixodidae > Haemaphysalis > Haemaphysalis longicornis. The sequence continues at coordinate 447,557,523 of NW_027526203.1, read as the reverse complement.
ATATGCACAGTAAATGACCGTCCACAATTGGCGATTTTGAAACCCTAATTGAGAAGAGTGCAGCCCACAACTGCTGCACGCTCGCAGCAGCTTTAGGGCAAACATGCCCAGCGGAACTTGACCGGTTTCCCTGGTTGGCCGAAGGACCAAGCACCCGGCCGAATACATTGTGAATTCTGCTTCATGGCTGTTTGCGCGATCCACCGGCAGGTGCAGCATCGTCTGTGACGGGGCTTTTTTAAACCTTTCCAACTGATAACGCAGCATTTCATGGGGCTGTCATGTCCCAGTTGATTTGGTGGTATGTATTTACTGCAAGTTCAAAAAAGAATTGAGCCAAGGTGAAATTTGAGTGCAGTGGGCTTTAACTCTTTCGTTACTGCAGGAAACTGACCAATATTTAGGGGTCTAAGAAAACATTTTTTTCTGTGCTAAACATATTGGTTGGGCCATATTGCAGTGACATAAAATGCGATGATTCAACGCACTTTCCAACAACACCAGCTTTAATAATTTTTCCATAAATGATGATAGCAAAAAAAAAAAAGATCAAATTGAAAATTTTTGTCTAGGCATCGAAGAAATTAAAAACCCTTTCGCTATCACAAACCACTACTAGTAGAAAAAATTTAGAACAAACATTTTGTAGGTAAACATTTCAAAACCCGTCCTGGAAAAAAAAATTGATTTGCTAGGAACAATTTGTAAGATCTAGATCCAAGTAGTCCCCACGTGATCTAGAAACCCCTTGTCAATGATTATGGCCAGCACAAGATTCAAGACAAGCAAGTGATGCGAAGCAATACAGTTGAAGTTGAAGACCGAACTCGGTGGTGGATGCTTGATGACGTTTTGATCGTCACTTATCTGTCACAATATTCATTTACAGGTTATCGTAAGCCCTGCTTGCAGGAATAAGGTGCGCTGCGCTAGAATCATGGCCAGCAAGCTTTCACCAAGCAGCTGTCAATCCACTGATAGAGTTCAGCATTGTGAACCTCCTACATTAAAGCGCCACCTAACAATTTCAAGAAGACACAATATCAAGCCTGTTGGAGGCTTTGTCAGAATAGACAGTTCTACTAAGAAGTGACACTAGACCTCCGGAAAAAACCCTCGTACAGAAACGAAACTGACCGGTGAATGTTTTGTTGATTAGTCTTTTTTTTCCATTGCCCTCAAAAAGAATCAAGGAATTTTTTACATTATCTTGGAAACTAAATGCCTTACATTAAGACTAACTGGAGATTTGAAATCAGCTGAAAAAACTGCACAAGCCCATATTTTTATCAAAATTGGCTGTAAAGCAAAAAAAAAAAAAAAAAAAAAGTCCACAAGACAAGTGTGCCCCCTTAACCCTTTCGCTATCACTGAAGTACCGGTACATTTTCGCATTTCCCCTCCGCAGTGTCACTGACGTACCGGTACATTCTCCATTGTGCGTTCAAAATTTCGTGCCCATAGCGCAACGTTGGCAAGCCTGGACTGTTCTCGCCACCTGCTAAATCTATCTACATCTCATATTTTCACTCGCAATCTCTACACAACGGTATATTGAAGAGTAGGGAAGCGATTGCGGTCACTTTTCGTTGTTACAGGGGGAGGGGGCATGGTCGCTCGACGCACTGTACTCTGTCGGGATGATTGACTGTACGAGTGCAAGGGTTGCTGTGCCATCCGCAACAAGTTTCCAGGTTTTTACAGCTAAGCTTTTAGCCTCTCGTTGGTCGGAAAATTTTGTGCCGTTAACAAAAAACCCAGGCAGGACCCAGCAGTTCTCGCCCAAGACGCCGAGCGCATGAGTCAGGATAATCAGGCGTGCAGCATAGAAATCAGTATTCGTGTAAAGAAAAAACCATAACAAGCACAGAAACCGCATGATGGATGATAAGGCGGCGGTAAACAATGGACCCCCCCCCCCCCCTTATGTGTTCTGGTAAAGATTAGGTTTGCAGCTGCTCTCGAAAGGGGAGGGGGGTTCATGTCATTCGAGAGCTAATGCATGCGCGAGGCTAGAGTGGACCCAGCAGTTCTCTCCTAAGGTGCCGAGCGCATGCGTCAGGACCCACGTTCCAGCTGGCTGGAACGTCACTTCAGCTTGGCCATAATGGCTGTGCTCTTCTCAATTTTCTGATTTTTTATGATCACTTGTGCCATGGATACGCGTATTTCAGCTGTCATATTATGTATCTTGCAGTCTTTTTAGACAGACTACAGAAATAATGTTTTCAAGAGGTTGAAATTTTGAGCGCAGTTGGCGTTTAATGGCCTGGCGAACCAGAAACAGCACTTCAAATACTTGAGTGCGCGATAACTAACACTGAATGGCCTGGAAATCATCAGTTTTGGTTTCCCATGCTTCTAGCCCAGGAGGCACGCATGACCTCACCGTTTCATGTGGGCATCAAAACACCTCTGAGAACGGTCGGTAGAGGCGTAGCTGCGACCACCCCACCATCAGAGATGAGCGGCTGAGCTACCTGGCGTTTAGGCCTACCAGTGCGCGGGAATTTGAAGACCGCTTTGAATAGGCCTCTCTTATTTGCTTGCTTAAAGCAGCTCTGAGCAGCCACAAGCTCTTGGACAGGAAGTTACGCAATGGGTCAGGTGAAGGAGCAGCTCTAAGCTGCTCTGAGCTGCCCGCGATCCGGCGCGGCAGACGAACTGCGGAGGAGCAGACTATTTGTAGTCTGCTTCTGTCGGCACTGCGCGTAGGCGCTCGGAAATGCAAAGTTAGAACTCTGATAACTGTTATTTGGTTACAAATTATTACAACCGTCTTTTAAAGTGTCTGTCGAAGTAACTACAAAATTTCTTGGTTGTAACCTGTCCCTATACAAAATTTCTTGGTTGTAACCTGTCCCTAACTATCGTTACCGCACCTATTCAATATCGTTCAAATTGAACAATACCTTAAGAGCCCTTTTTCATAGTGTTCCAGGCATTTCTGGAACAAGTAAAGCTATTTGGAGTTAGCTCAGAAAATGCTCTATCAAAATCAGTTTTTTCATTTTTGCAACAAAAACGTAATTTTTTACACGCGTCTGCATCACCTGGGTGTGGAAAAGGGGCGCAGTCACTGCTAGTAAAGAACTCGTAATTACTCTGCATCAGCATTCGGTTTTTGTATTTTAATAGGGCACAAATGGTGATTCGGATGATGATTTTCAATCATGAGGTTTGCACTCTGCAAGTAGTAATCCCTGAAATTGCTGAAAATGTCAAGCAGTGCCTGTTTGCAAAGTTACTTTATGATTTTAGTTAGCTTTATTGCCTTTGCGCATGTTGTTGTAATGTACTTCTACTTACCACACACAGGACCATTCGCAAATTCGCAAACAGTTTACAACAGTTTGGTTTCGTTTCTGCTTCAAGCCTACTTGCGCCTTAAGCGTCCACTACTGATCTCCGAAAAAAGCATGCCGCTCATGATTTCACCCCACCCTAACCAGATTTCTGTGATAAGAACTTCCGATGCAAGTCAAAAGATAACACCCAGTTATCTTTTCCGACGAAGAGAGTGCTTCAAACCGGCCTTACACACCGCCAGCTGTTCGCCTGCTAGTTTTGTTTCCATACGAGGGTATCTCCGGAGGTCTAGCGTTGCTCCTTAGTTAAACTGTCTATTTGAACAAATTCTTAATAAATTTTGTACTGTTTCAAAAATGTTAAGTGGCGCTGCAATGCAGGAGGCTCGTAGTGCTGAGCAGTGCTGATCTTGTTTATCGCGCCACAGGTACTTGGGCAAAGTTTGCAGGGCACGATTCTAGCGCATCGCACCTCATTCCTGCCAGCAAGGCAGGCCAGCGTCTTCTCGACGCTGGCCAAGGCGGGGGTGTCGTGGACCCTCGAGATGACGGCTGACCAGCGGGTGCTTGGCCAAACTGACCAACAGCGGGGCGCTGAGGGGGGCGGCCCACTGCTGCAGCGACTGAGGGGCCACCACCGCTCGTGCTCTACGAAGAAGTGGTGGCCCCCGTGGATGCGGGACCTGGTGGCCTGGCTCCTGCTCTGGCAGCTGACGTGAGGCTGGACATCCCAGGTCTGCGCAGCAAATGGCGGACGCCCCACTGCGGACAACTGCAGCTGGCACGGGGCGTGGTCTGGGGCAACCTAGACAGCCACACCCTTGTTTACACGGACAGCTCGGTGCAGCAGCTGCGGCCGCCGTGCTGGGAGAGGCCACCCGGCAGGCGCGGCTGCCCTCTTCGGCCACAGCTGAGCTGGTGGGTGTCGGACTGGGCCTGGACCTGCTGCTGGAGCTTGCCCGAGCGCTGTGCCCTGCTGTGCGACTCCTGGGTGACCCTGGCGCGCCTCCGGGACGGTGACTCGCACTCCCTGCTGGACCGGGGCACTCGGCTGTGCCTGCAGTGGGTCCCTGCCCACATCGGGCTGGATGGCAACGAGCGGGCGAACGAGCTCGCTGCAGGGGCACACGCGCTGCCTCCCTCGGACATTACGGCCCAGGCGGCAGCGGCAGCGGACGACGCCCGCCTGCTCATCCAGCGACACATCCGGACCCGCGGCTGCGTGTCTGAGGGGGCCTGCTGCATGTGCGGGCATCACGCCTGCCTCGTCGACTGCGCTCGGCCGTCCTGCGCCTCCGCGTGGGGGACGCGTGGACGGCAGAGCGGAAACACCGACTGGGGCGGGTGGCCAGCCCCGCCTGCACTCACTGCCGAGCGCCCGTGCAGTCCCTGCAGCATGTACTGTACGAGTGCCCCAAGTTTGCAGCAGGGTGGGTGGAGCTGGCCGTGCTACGAGGAGTGCGGTCACTCGAGGAACTGCTTTGGCCCCCAGGCAGTGCCAAGGAGCGGGACAAAGTGCTCGAGGCCCTGGGTGCACAACTGGGTGCCTCGGGGCTCCACAGCGCACTCCGCTACAACATCATGCAACAGCCCAGGTTGCAGTGGAGTGCTGCTGCTGGGGTAGCTTTCGTGTGTGTGTGTGTGTGTGTGTGCAGGTGTCTTTTCTGGTACACCATTGTGTCCTGTACCTTGATATTTATTTATATGTCTAGTGTTTAGAAGCATTTGTCCTTTGCTCTGTTGTTTAACTCAGTTTTATTTTTTGTTTTTTTTTTCCACCTATACATTGTATATGTTCCTTCTTGATCTTGCCTATATGTTATATATAGGCAAGCCCTCTACCCTATTCCCCTATTCCTACGTACTCTTTCCTCCCTATCCCACGTCTCCTACACCAGGAGGTGTTCCGGTGTCCGCCCCTAGGCGAGAGAACACCTGCTGGTGGACTTTCCTTCCTTTCTATAGTACAATAAATACAGTCATACATACACACAATAGCAAGTCAGAAGATGATAACAAACCTCGTTTATGTTTTGAGAGATAACTGACAGTGAACGTCAACAAGCATCAACCACGGAGTTTCGTTTTCAACTCCATGCATGTTTTTCCGCATCGTGTGCTTGTCCCGAATACTGTGCTGGACGTAAATGTGAAGTCCATCATTGACAAGATGTTTTTACTTCACGTGAGGACAAATTAATAAGGGTAGTGTCCTGGGCACGTTGGTACTCAATTGTGAAATAAAATGATTGCGCTAAAAAGGGGACACGGACGGAGTGAGGACAGACACACACTGCGCCGTGTGTGTGTCTGCCCTCACTCCGTCCGTGTCCCCTTTTTAGCGCAATCATTTTATTTAACAGAGGAAATTGTTGCCTCTGATAATGTCAAACCACCAGATTTCTTCCAGGGAACCACCCGAAATTGCACATTTTGAAATGAAGGTCGGGCTTCACCGCATAGTATGGGCACCACGCGTGCCAACATTTTTTTTTTGTCTGACAAACTGTTCCCTGCAATTCAACATGTTTTCTAAGACGTGTTTTTGAAATGTTTCCCTACAAAATGTATATTCCAAATTTTTTTTCTATCAGTGGTTTGTTATACACTCCTTTTTTTATCATTTTCTTCGGCAACTTGACAAAAATTTTGATTGATATTTTTTTAGCAACTATGATGTATGAAAGCATTTTAAAAACCGGTGCTATTGGAAAGGGCATCAAATCTGCATTTTGTGTTCCTGTAATTAGTGCCAAACCAATTTTTCTAGCAGAAAAAAAACGGTTTCTTGGACCCCTAAAAATCGGTTAATTTTCCAGCGATAACGAAGGAGTTAAAGAGGCAGACGGGACGCTGTTTTCATGCACACTCTGGCTGCGGCTGAACAAGTTCTAGGAGAAGTGCACTAGCCGGTCTAAATGACCTGTTTACCTCACATAGCCAGTGCCACACCTGCGATTTTGGTGATACTCTACTTTCACAATAACTACTAGGACACGGTGTGTTCTTTAGAAGTATGTTCCACGCGTCATAGCTCATATTTCTGCCAGGGTATTCCGATAAGCAAAGGAAGTGAACTGTGTAATATTAACACCGAAAATTGGTGCCAGTACCTTTTTAAATGAAGTGATTATGACATCCCAGTAGTACACTGCCATTAAGCCAAAAAAAAAGCAAGGGATTCCACGAACTGGCCCCCACACGAGCCCCCACAAAAAGCAGAGAGATCAAAGCCGGCGAGAAGGATACTGAAACTTTGGTCTGTTATCTCCAGGTGCCACAAGTTGATGCGAAGGTCGTCCGCCGAGAGGTACGTTTCCTGGTCACTATTGACGGATATGGAGTTTATGTGGTACGTATGCGCGTTGGCGAAGATTCGTCGCGGTGTCGCCTCCACCAGCAGCTCCATGGGCTGCAGTGTGGGGACCCGCAACGCTGTCATGCCACCAATCTCCGCTCGCGAACTATAGCCATCAATGCGCTTGTCCCGCTCCGACACTTTCCACAGCTTGATCGTCTTATCATTGGTGGAGAGGAGGAAATGGGCTTGGTTCTTGCGCCTCAGCCACCGGATCTTGTTGATCTTCTCCTCGATTTCAAGACTCTTGAGGTAGTCAAACTCCGGTTCGTGGCTTTGAAATGTACTATACACATTGTACTCTCCTCTCCTAGGTTGGCTCTGGCGGGACTGAAAAGGACCAAGGGGGAGAGAGAGAAAAACGAGATGACCTCAGTGCTTGCACACTGCTTGGCTTGCCTGAACAAGAAAAACGCACCGCACTGTTCACGCAAAAGGCAGACCATGGCATAAGAATGCGCTCTTTCCCTTTCTCTGTACAGCCATGGACAAATCAACGCCAACACGAAAATATGAACCGAACACACAAACAGCGCAATTTCCTTCCATGCAAGTCAAAATGACGCATGGCTTAGCTACAAAAACAAAGTTGGCAAATGTGGCTTTCCAAATATACCAATAGCATGCCATTATTGGACTTCGACGAACAGTATTGTTCAATTTTGCGTATTACAATATTTTCATGTTCACAGGGGTGAGACATCTGAATCAGGCGTGGGAGCAGTTTTTGGAGCAGCGAAATCTTGATTTTGGAGCAGAAGAACGACATTTATTGTCACCTTAGGAGCCTAAAAAATACACTGAACACTACACTGAAACAGCCCTTTAATAAAGTTTTTTTCAACCAGAAACTGCACTACCTTTTTATCAACCATTTCAAAATTCTTAGGCCCTATGCACAGATAGCATGGAGCGCCGTTGAAAATATTGAATTGAAAAACTAAGCAATCGTAAGGCATTTTTGTTATGTGAATGCTGAAATTATTATTTTTGTAATTCCAGACTCTGCTTTATGCACTACTGTAGAGTCGCGGCAAAAGTTGCGCAAAGCGAGGTGACAGTCATCGCACCCCACCAGCCCTCCCACTTCAATCACGAAGGTGCAAGTTCACTACGTTCATAATTTGGATAACGTTGATGTGTTTAGCCACCTCTGTTTTGGCATTAAATTTCACTTCAGATAGATGAACCATTATTACTAGTGTGCAATACTAGCCCGTCCCGCTAATACACTGCTTAAACTTTTGCGGCGATGTAGCCTGCGCCGCCACTTATGCAGTGTCGATCGTTCCATTCCCGCCGCTCGCAAGCTCGTTGTCAAAGGCGACAATAACTTGGCGTTTTAAAACCCCGCTGAGTCCGAAATTTCACTTCAAGCATGCACCGCGCCTCACACGCAAGGCCGAAGCACGCCGAATTCGCGGGCACCACGTTGTTATTGATGAACTCCCCGTTTTTCGAGTCGCGCAACTTACCGCAACAGATCAAATGACTAAATGTAAACCCAGCCACCCCCATAACCAAAACCACAGTAGAAATCAGCGAAGGGCACTCTGCCTGAGCCACGAGCAACTGCTTCGCCCGGCGGCCATATTTTTCAATTTTCACCACACCAAGATGGCAGCACCTGGTATTGTCGTTCCGGAGCTCTGGCGCTACGAAAATTGCTGTTTTTTTATCAACTTGCACAAGTAGTTTGCTGCTTCAGCACAGGTATTTTTTCTACGGGAGTTTGCAATGGTTTTCAATGGGAAAACTTTAAAAACCCACAGAATATAACAAGCGCAACCCGACATATGTGACTTTCGAAAAAACTACCTCTCGGACAATTTTATGCGGGTTTTTTAATGATTGATCAATCAATTAATCTTGAAACAAACAGCATCGCCTTGGAGATGCTGGAAAAGTATGCCGTGAGTAAGCATTTTTCCACACTGAAACTAACCTGAGAATTAAAATCCTTGGCTCTCAGACTATTTTGGAGCAGTTTGGTGCAATTTTTGCAATTTTCAAGCTTTGAGAGCAGCTTGGCACAGTAAAACAAATTTGTATCAAAACTGTGCAATCTGAGCAGTTGTCTCACCCCTGTGTTCACATTTCATTTGTTCATGACTGTACTATATATTATAACAAAGGTTATTCGTTTTTGGGTAAAACCAGATTTTTACAGTTTTTACACACCGAACATATATCAGGAGAACCGGGTTACTCGATTTCTCCCCGAATGGACCTTTTCAAAGCAGCAGTCTACACAATCGTGGACTGACGACCCGCACTTCTCAACCAAAACTTGCTGGAAGCAAGACCCATAAACGCAGCTTTTGAACTCGTTGCGTATTGGCATGACTCTACTGCTCGCTACCCCAGGCTGGCGAATGCTACACTGACATTTTTGTGCCTAGCCACTGGAAGCTGTGATATGGCGAGAACTTTCTCCCTCCCAACTGAGACACGTTCAACGATCGGTCAGGCCTTGAAGGGAGACCGACATGTTTCGCATGAACATAATAAAATGTTTCATAATAAAATGTTTCAGCTGACACATGGAACATACTACTGGAAGGCTTGCTGTACATAGTGTGCACCTTTATCGAAACGTGTTGATTTTTAGGTACACTGATATGTGGTTATAACATGGGCAGAGATGTGCCACAGAACAACCAAAAATTAAATGAAGACGCTAGAAAATTGACCTACATACATGCTGCCAAGATTAAAAAGCAACTGCATCACTGGCGCATCCCTCCCTCCTTTCCTTCCTTGGCTTCTCACTATCTATATATCAACGAACACATCTGCACCCCATGGCCAAGCTAGCAGCGCAGTCAGCTGCAATGCACGACGAGGCGGTCTAAAGAGAGAGAGAGAGAAAGGAGCCACACTTGCTCTCACTTTTGGACGTAGTTGGCAGTGAAGCAAGCAAAAATGCAACATTTTGTTTTCACGATATCTTTTCATGTCCTTCAGCAGTGAAATGTTCATCACAATTTATTCTTTGCAAGTTTCGATTTGACATAACTTGACGCAACCTGTGAAAAAAATGCCACGTAAGAAACATGCACCTCCCGAATTGCAACAGCCCCGACTCTTACACGGCACCTGACTGAGCTTGCGCGCGTATCAGCTGTGCACAAACTCGGGCTAAAGTTACTGTATCCGCTGATGCATAAACCCTGTTTAGGACCCTAACTACAACTGAGACACACAATCTAGAGAGATGCGCATAGGACAGCAACCAGTTTCACTACCACCACACCTGGAGTGCTGCTGTGCAACTGCGATGCTACCCTATGCTATATTGCCGCCCAGGCATGCAGTTAACCACCACAAGGAAAAGGTAAGATGGTGCTTGACCAGCTCAGCAGCTCACAGTTTTTAATGTTCGATGCGAATTAGTCATCATATATTCTGAGTAGGGTTAATTTTAAGGCGCAGTTGGCGTGGGGCAATACGGAATGTGCAAGTTCGATACCCGCAGCTGAATTGCTTTGCCAGTTAAAAAAGAAAAAAAAAAGAGAGAAGCCTTTCAGTGAGGTTTTGTTGTTCGCCCCTTTGTAACTCTTATTCATAGCCCCTACATTTTTCCTAAATTTAACACATGGTCCTTGAGGTTTGTTGGGCTGCACCACTGGCATTGTACAACGGAGTGGCCAGTGAGTTCGAGTACTCAATCCAATGCAGCCAGGGTGGAATTCCAGCACTTAAACCCCATGAACCCACAGCGCAACATCCCAGCCTAGAGACAATAGTTTAGTGAAGGCAAAGTAATCAACGGTGAAAAAAATATGTAACTGGACAGCTACAGTGCCTACAGCAAACTACAGGATATTCACGCCTGAATTGTCATCAGAGAATGCAGTACACATGGCATTTCGTACTGCATTCTCTGCAGTACACATGGCATTTCATTTTCAGCAACTACAAAGAAAAAATATTCACAATGGTCTTTGAAGGGCACTTAAGACAAAAATTCAAAACTCGGGGTTTAACGAGTCGTAGTTACGTGTAGGCTATGAGGTGTGCCGTAGCAAAGGACACCTGGAGGGGAAGGCCCAAGCTCCATTGTGGGAATCATGGGAAACCGCCACAGTAGCAAGCACGCTCCAACGGTGAGACACTGCGAGGATTTGCCTGGCCCTTCTAATACCCCTGTCACATGGGCACTTTCAATCGCATTTGAGTCGATCCGGATCGGGCCTTTGCTACACGACAGTTTCAATCGCGATCGAGCTCGATCCTGCTCGAACTCAATCCTGGTTTTTCAAGCGCGATCGAACGAAAGCGGCGATACTCTCATCCCCGCTCAGTAATGGCACAGAATGTGACAACTTCAACTAACGCCACAAATTGTGTCAAATAACTTGACCCACATAAGCGCGAGGTAATGTTACCAGACGCCGGCCGTAAGTACATTGTTAGCGCCATCTGGCGTACACGAATGCAACCCGTGCAACTTCTCGATCGCGATTGAAATGTGCTGTGTAGCAGCGGCAGTGCGTCGAGTGCGCTTAAAAACTCGATCGCGATTCACTTCAATCGCAAATGAAAGTGCCCGTGTGACAGGGGTATAAGATGGCACCGCCAGCTTCAGCTGGCGCGCATACGTAGGCCAGGGAGAAGGGAGGGACTGGGCCCAGATGTTACCAGGTGCGGCAGTGGAGCGACCTGGCTTTTTTCCTTCCAGCCTAGGACTAACCATCGTCCACCAGTAGCACTGGGAGCCAAACGACTGCGGCCGGTCAAGCATTGCGGGCCTGCCGAAGACATAGGGAGCACTTGGGTGGTTTTTAGAGAAACTCCCTCGGAGGTTTGCATTGGTTGTCTTTGTGTCATGCCTGCTTCCCACGTCACCATCATAAACACGGCAACCACATCTGCAGGATTCTCAGAGCGTCACTCATGCCCCATCTTGGCGCCACTAACACAGGGCCTCGCCAGCAAATGCTGCTGAGGCAAAAATCAGGCAAGATGACAAGCAACACCAGTGATTGGAGCGACCGAATGAGGCTTGCCGACTGCAATGCTTCAGACGCTGGAGACACGCACGCCTCCGTTTCAACATGTTGCCGGGCCATCTCCTTTGTTGTAGTGGCCTTGGTGAAATGTCATGCAGGTACCATAAGGCGCGGCGGACTCTGCCTCCGAGACTTCAGCGGTTGCGAGTACGCAAACATGTATGATGCATCCACCACTACAGTGCTCAGAGTTTGAGGTGCAACAGTGGCCGATGCAATGTGTGACAAACAGCGAGGACGACGCTGAAAGTCAGTTTCTCTTTCGCTGCAGGTGGTGCGAGGGTGCTACAAATAGTGTCCGCACTACTGGGTGTGTGCATGTCGATGCCAAGGTTGCATTTGGAAGCAAGAGCTTCACGTAACTCAGAAGGTTGCTTGTTCTGTCGCAGGTGATCGCCAGCCTCAGGCAACTTTTACCGGTGAGGAGTGCCTGTAAGCCACAGTTGGAGCTATGCAGGTGCCGTGGCACTGTACTGTGCACAGAATGTTTGGTGCTTTTTCTGCACTCCAAGCTAGGGTGGCCAAAGGTCTAGGCGTGTTGACCGGTACAGTGCAAGATGTAGTTCAACGCTTCTCCATATGATGGCAAAGTTAGGCTGAGTGCCTTCCCTGCCACAGAGTGTTGCACGCAGGACACGGTAGAGGTACTTCAAAAAGTATTGCTATACATATACTGCTATACATATGTTGGCTGCCTAAAATACAGATAAGGCGATACACGTAATTTTGGCGGAACAGTATACTTAAGAGATACTAGTGCAGATGCAAAAAAGTATTGTAGAACACAGAATAGATACAAATACTGCAACCCTCTTTATTTCAACGACCTAAAGTTCTGAAAATATTTTTATGCAGCATTACCCACTTCGAACCAAAATCATGGCACTTAACAGAATAACTGGTACAAGTAAAACTTTATAGGGACCCTGCAGCACTTACCATCAACTACTCGGAATGTCTTTTGGGGTAAAAATTATTGTCTCAGCAATCGCCTCCCGCAAGAATTATGAAAATCTGTTCACTACCACCGAAAATACGCGTGATGAGAAATCGCAACGAAAGCCAACACCCTCTGCGCGCTCTCTCCCAGAGAAAGGGGCGGCTCGCGGCATTCTCTTTGGCAGCCTTCGATATATCAAAGGCCGGGGAGTTTTCTCCTTTTCTCTGCAACGTGAAGGGCTCTTTTTCCAGTCTGGTGCCACAAAAAAGCAGGCAGTGCTGCCTGCTCGCAAGCGCGCTCAAGCTGGTAGGGCGTTTTTGAAGCAATAAACGTTTGTTGTCGAGTGGTCTCGTTGAAAGGGGAGTATTGTGTTCGTCACTTGAACTCGCGTGCACTCATACAGGTTCAGGCGTAGACGAGGTTGGTACACAGTGCCAACGACAGTGGATCGTCACAGGAAAATAATCTGCAAAGTTGACCAGTGACAGCCAATAGGAAAGCTATGGCCGTATAACGTCGCTTAGGCCATGCCAGGGGTGCATAATGAGGAAAATGGAAGAGAGAGCGGCTGGTTTTTCCGCGTCTTTCACAGCGATTTGCGCGCTCACCGCTTCCCGTGCACGTGTAATATTTGGCTCAGGTATTTCTGGCAGTGTAATCTAAACATCACGCAGATTTACTTGCACTGCTCAAAGAGTGTTGCAGGGTCCCTTTAGGACAAAAACAGTTTCCTTTGGCACACAAAGAACTGACATTATTCCAGTTGAAGTAAGCAACTTCTGCAATTTTGCACGTCATTCTCTGACTGCTTTCTCGGCATTCACTTTTCAGACAGTTTATTCCAGAGCAAAATTTCGTCCCAGGAAACTTTTTGAAAAACGAGAACCTTGCATCTTTCTTGATTTCAGGACAATGCTGATGAAGTCCATCAGATATGCTTTGGGATGCTTGACAGCTCCCCTTGAGCTGGACACTTACTCTTCATTCCGCCAATGTAACAATGATCAACTCCAACAGCTGGTGGGGGGGCACTTTGGCAAACTAAATTCCCACGATCAGGAGCTCCCATAAAATGTCTCTAAGGTGACGAGGTCAAACAGAACGGGTTTCGGACACAAAGCCGCCAGATTGCAGTGCGCTGCGTTCCTTATCAGAGTTTAACACTGAGTAAGGGAAGAGCAGGGAGGGGCAATAGCCTGTAACGATGCTGCTCACGCGTTGCTGTCCACTCTTAGGATTGCCAAATACAACGGGCTACATTAGTTGTCCTCATCTCACTCGCCAAGACTTAAAAGTGCTGGTTTCCCAAGTTGCTGGGCATAGTACATAACACTCAGATAAGCGACGATGAAACACTTCGTGCGTCTAACTTACCATCATCCTTCTGGACAATTCAAATGCCACCACAGGACATGCATAAAGGCATGCGTGTAAGACCCCTGATCTCCACTATGCTTTGTCTGACTTTATGGCCTGTGGAGACATGCACGCAACCTGCACATCAGTGGGCCGATTCCCTTGCTTCCCTTCATGTGAATGGACGAACCCAGCATGCAGCTTGATAGAGAAACTGCCACACCAGTGCCTGCTTATCCTAGCACTGCCGCCTACAGCAAGGTAGCCAGGTGCTGTAAAACGAGTACAGCAAAGCAGATGGAATGGCTCTTGCATAAAAGAAAAGAAAAAAGGGGTGCCTTTTGTTTCACAATCATAGCTACACATTGCCTACGAGACACACTGTAGTAGAGGGCCCTGGAATAATTTCGACCCTACGAGGACCTTTAACGCGCTCCGAAATCGCAACACGGGCATTTTCGCTTTTTGCCTCCCACTGCAAAGCAGCCACCGTGGCCGGGATCGTACCTGCGTCTCTGGGTTCAGCAGCACAACCCCATAGCCACTGAGCCATCACGGCGAGTACACTTTAAAAATTGTTCTCAATATTGGAAATACAGATACTCAAAAGCATGTCTAAAATACTATCCCAATATTCTAGTATCACATTACAGTTAAACCTAGATATGACGAAGTTGACAAAAATTCGCAATTTTCAGTTACATGCAGGTTTAGAGTTAAGGCTCGCCTGAATAAAGCGAAAACCAAAATGCCGGTATTTAACAGTGAAAAACTGCGTTACTTGCGCCTCCTGCTTCCCCACAAACTCAGTCACTACACGGCACTCCACAAAAGCAAGGTCCCTTACCCCGTATTCGCAACGTAATTACCACTTTTGCTGTTTGACACTTTTCGGTGCCTTAACTCATTTCAAGGACCAGACTTGTGCAGACAAGGGCGCCTTTTCACGAGCGTGATGCTCTTTGCCGCACTCAAAATTGCTGAGAGGGTGGGTAGCAGCTGGGAAACTACCGGGCGGCGACATTCTTTCTTGCCGCGGAGACAGCATTTAAAATAGCGAGCTTGTGTTGAAATGACAAAATTTCTGGCAGCAGAACTCATCACCGACGAACCGACACCGCAGACAGGTGTGTAGACTCGCGACTACGCGCCGACAGGAAAGGCTAGTACCTAACCAACACCGCACTCGCTGGAAACGCACGTTAGTTTGCGGCGCGGGCGAAGTTCACTAAATTAGTGCGTTCCGCTAGCCGATTTTTCAGTGGGGCAAATTCGTTACATTAGGTTAGCCGTCGCAATGCCTTCGTTACATAGAGGTTGCATACACACGGGTGTCAATCGGGCTGGCAATGGGGAATTGAAAAACTTCGTTAAATCCAGGAATTCCTTACATAGAGGTTTGTTGCATCCAGGTTTAACGGTACTGACCAGCCCCGAGTCGCTAACGTAATCTGTTACTAAAGCCACATGATTCTGTTTTAACTTGTCTATATAAAACTTGAGCTAAAATTTGCCTATGAGCATAAACGTAATAAATCAAAGTGAAGCTTATTATTTTGTTCACAATTTCAACCAGAGAAAACTGCAGAGCACATAACTGTTTTTGCCAACAATAGGGATGCAAAAATATGCGTGGTCAAACAACTTTGGACATAAAAACTTATTAAAATCACTAATGGGAAGCCATCATAACCATGCACCTAATATTCTGGACATATTTTTCTGCGATAATAAGCAAGGAGAAACTGTTTTTGAAGCCAACGCACATATTGCTGACGTGGCTGATGCACGTAGCATGCTTGCATAGAAGGCGAACGAAATATTTGATGCACAGAGACATTTCAAGAGATATTCTAGAGGCTGCCATCAAATACTTGCCCATGCACCATTTGTGCATTTGTTTTCATTTCTTGGTACAGTTGGATGGAATCAACGACTGCCTGATGAAAAAAAAAGATATTCATTGGTGTTAATTAACACAATAATTGCTACTTGCATAATCAGAAAGAAAGAATATGGGACTATGAACAATAATGAGCCACATGTATTTGACCTGTTATACACATTATTTCAAAGGAAACACAAGGTAAAAAAAAAATCAGCACTACATCAGTCACAGTGCCAGTCGTAGCTCAAGGTGCCTCTGTTCTTCCATCTGCTGTGCACACTCTTGATGCCTTGTTCTTCCCTTCCCCTAAAAGTGCATTCTAGTAATGGGCGAAGTTTTTCACCGCTGTTTGTAAGTTGTTGCATCTTGCGCTGTTTGCAGCCCACCAGAGGCAGAGGCTTCAGCTGCACAAAAAGGGAGGCTCTCTCGCTTCCCGACATCTCCATGCTACATATCCGGCTGTGCAGAAACTTAGCCTTGAGTCACTTGTCGCTCCTGATGTGCAGCCATGGTCAAAATCGCAGGCACTCAGCACCTCTGCGCAGTAAAATTTGACATCTGCCCAAAGTGCACCTCGTGCATCGCTAGCAAGTTTCCAAACACCAAGCAGGTCATTAGCTTCTGTCTGTCCGATGGCTGCTCGCTCTTCAATGTCCCAAAGACACTCAGTTGTGCTTGCAGATAGGAAGCCACTGACCCGTGCTGTACGTACCACCACTTCTTTTCAAACTGACACACAGCGCGGCTGCAGGCATTATGACGCTGATCAAATTTTGCATCAGCATCACAAAAGCCCGAGCAGTCAGTTGAACGCTTGGTTTTCTCCTTGCACATGAAATGGTCTTGCCGGACAGCACTGCAAAAAAGGTGCAGAGGATCACTAAGCACACCCATTAGTTTGGCTGGAGCCTCTTGTCCATGGAATTCAGTGAGAGTTCCCACATTTCTAAAATTTTCATGTCTTGCTGCACCGAATACCGCGAAATCTTCGGTCCCTGGCCAGCATTTTGTATGCCAAAGTGCAATGCAATGCAGGCAGTGCTTTTTGCTTCAGTACAGACAACTCTGTGGTCCGGAATCTTGTCAAGGTGAGGTTCGGTAATAGCTAACCAGAGCACTAACCTAGATTGCCTGAAATGCATTGGGCACATTTTTCAGTGCTCAGTTAGAGCAGCAATTGTAAGTTTCATAGCTTCAAATGTTTTGGCAATAAGTTCATTTACTGCTTCATTTTGCGAGTCAGTCTTGCAAACACGCAGCACAGTTGATTTGTGGTGATTATAACCGTAACAACGCAGGCAGCAAATTTCAAACCTCCCACAGTATTTCACGCACACAGTGGTATCCCGTGTAGTCTTTCTGCCGCAAGGCGTCAACCTCTACACCCTCCATCCATCCGCAGTTGGCTTCTGTACTGACATTATCAGCGATTCCAGTGGTGACGCCAGATCGTTAACTTCAATTCCAAGAGTGATGATGACAGGAACCAGCCGGGAACGTCGGTGGCAGCTAATTGGTCAGTTTAGCATTTGTTGCGGAGCTTCAGTACTATCGTGATACATTGAAATACGAACAACGGAGCAAGTGGCTTTCTCTACATCCCACACATCCTGGCAGTACGAACAAGTTACGAGAGTTCGTGTCCAACCTTTGCATGGAAATGCCATCATTCAGCGTGTGAGCCTTTCGGTTCGTCTTTCCGCCGTGTTCGGCATCTGCTTACGCGAGCATTATCTAACTTCATCCCTGCCCCGAGTGAAAACGGTGCAAGCAGCTGCCTTCCTTTGCCTTTTTATTTCTAGACCCAACACTCGATGGAATGACGATGGTCTTACCTTATCAAGGTTGGCCGTGAACTCGCGCAACTTGTTCCAACTGCGCATACGCGGCCCGTCGCAAGGATGCGTGGCATGTACTAAAAGCTATGCGCTCCATTGTTCGTATTTCAATGTATCACGACAGTACCTGCTTTCGGTTGCCTTAATTGCCAGGTCAGATGCTTTGTTGATGAAAGTATATATGTATTCAGCACGATTTGATGCTGTCTGGGCAGTGAAGATTAAAATTTCACCGAGAAGGGATTCTGTGACCTCTGCTGCTTGGCAGTGTTTCAAGAAATTTTTGCAGCTACAAAATCGTTGACACTAGTGCATACTGTGTTTTGCAGAAGCTTTGCGTATTTTAAGTGCAATGCACTTTATAAGCGACCCCAAACCTTCCACCGCCGGCGGCGCCGTCCGTCCACAGTCCTCCTATCCCCTAGCAACGGCGTGGAGCGGAGAGGAGCGTCGGTAGCAACGGTGCAGTGACGTCACTCCCCACGTGACGACACGCCCCTCACCGCTCCTCGCGGCGCGACAGCGTGGGCCGCGCGCGTCCCTCTCCCTTCCCCGCGCCGTGACGTCACATACTCCACCTCCTCTCCCCGGCAGCTGCCGTGCGCCGCTGTGTGTCACTCTCCCTCCCCGCGCCGTGACGTCACGCACCCGCACCTCCTCTCCCCTCGCTCGGCTGCAGCTGCCGTGCGCCGCTGTCCCTCTCCCCTTGCGCTCGCCTCCTCTCTCAGCCACCTGGCTCGGCGCGGCGTACCCCCCTATATATGCAGCGATAAACCGCCAGACCTCCGTGGGTCGGCTCGCGCGCGCTCTCTCGCTACAGTCTTCTGCTCGCTCTGCTCCAGTTTAGACCACTCGCTGGCTGGGCGCCTCTCAAGGCGATGTCAGAATTACTACGCCGTGTACTCTCTGCGCAAGAAATGCATTCGCACTTCCTCACGATTCCCTTCGGGGAGGTGGGGGCAATTTTTTTTTCTTGGCCCTTTATATTTAATTTTATATTTAAATTTATACAATACCCTGTTTGTGTCTTCCTGCCCAGTGTGAAGCAGTTCAAATACTGAACAGCTAGTGTAACTTACGATACCGTAATGAAGCATAGCTTAAGATGCGGTACACGGCATCGAGGCAGTGATTAGATACACGGGTGTAGCCTGCAACAACCCATTCCAGTTTGAACCCGTTCCCAAAACGCCCTTCAGAAATCTGTGCACCACTGCCTTCTTGTGCCATGACAGAAGCCTATTTTGTACGAGCATCGAAAGGTACGCTGGACCCTCCCGATGGTGTACTCCAGCAATCCAGAGGCGCTCCACAGTTGCAGTCTGCTTCACAATTTATGGGACTTGATTTTTACCTACCGGCCAAAGCGCTTCTGCACACTGATTAGCCAGAGTCAAAGCAAGAATAAAGTAAAGTAAAAGCAAAGCAAGTAAATAATTCACAGTGACTCTTCACTGCGAGTTGTGAAACAGGCACGACAGTCACTCTGGCTAGACTAAGCGCTCTAGCCAATTGGGTAAAAATCAAGACAGACTGCTTGATCGCAAGTTGTGAAGTGGACAGCAAGCGTGGAGCGCCTCTGGACTGCTAGGAAACCAACGGGAGCACCAGGCACATCGGTACTGGCATTCCCCAACTATGCGAGACACGCCTCTAGACTCTCTGACCCGAGTACATTCGATATCATCTGTGACCCACGTACGACCAACGCATCTTTAGACACAGCATATTTTGTATAATATTTACAGACTACTCCAGACAAGTTCCCAGCTTCAACAAACTGTTTTGACCTGCTTATACGACTACAATGGCGTCAGGGGCCGACCAGACATCTGTTGCCTCTTCCACCACGTTCACCACTTCTCTGCAGTGTGGCATCCTCTCTCATTCGGAATTGTATTAGCTTGCTCTTCTTTGCCATGCGGGGTGCAGTTGGCTGTATGCAAAAAGCACTGCCACCTTTGAACACAAAGGCATGCCCCTCATTTACTGTTGGCCCGAATGCATTTTCCTGGCTGGGGCCACTGGCGAGATTAGGCTGGTCGTCCTGGCCATTTTCACCTCCGCAGACGTGCACATCTACGAACGTTGCACGGGTTTGCCTACCAGTGTCGTTGAAAGACCATAGCTTGCCCCTGGCGGGCTTATCCCTGCACCCCATGGCCACAGTAGCACACTCCGAAGTTTTGCCTCTGCGTTTTCCTTGCCTTTCCCTCTCTGCACAGCTTTTCTTCCGGCATCTTCCATGCTTTCCTATCCGCAACAAGCTTAGTATCAACATTCCTGTATCCTTGCAACCTCCGGTGAACCCTTCCTCCAAGTGCACTACCACAGCCACAATTGCCAGCTTTCGTTCTGTCTCGCTGAGCTGCATCGCACTTTGTGTGAGCAGTGACCCGTAACGATGCTTCCTTCTCCCCACGTCTTGCCACTCGATACTCAAATGTGCCAAACAAAAATGAACTAGCCACACACGTGTGATTGCTGATACATGCATGCCCAAAACGGCCATAGCGGTCCATCGTTGGGATATGCCCGACTGGGTGTTCAAGGTTAAATTTCGCGTTTCTGTTCACTGCACCGCACGCACATTCTTTGATGCCATCTCTAGAGGGATAAGTGAATTTCGTTTGTTGAAGATTTCTTCATTTTGCACTAGGGGGCAGCGCAATGTCCACCACGGGCTGTTCGCTGACAAGCGTGGCTCGTTTCTCATCGTGAGCATTCTATGGTGGCACACATAGCAAAAGCGATGATGACTTAAGTGAGGAAGAGAATTCAGTGCCTCCACCAAGCAGTGATGACAGTTATTCGACAGAAGCGAGTGACGAATACCACGACTGTGGTTGAGACAGTACCGGGCGGACCATTACTCTGAGCTATGCATTTTGTCTAAAGAAAGTGGCAAAAAACTTCTTCCTGACATCTAGAGGTTTCATTGTCAATAGTTTTATTTGGAGGTGCACACAGCTGCAGACAGTACTGCCGCAACCTCATTCAACAGCTGGTGGGTGATCTGAGGGCTCGAGCCAAAAAGCAGGGTCTGCACTCATGGAGTGCGAGAAAAGGCTATTTGGGACGAGCAATTTTATATATAAGGTCCGTCTACAAGGTCCCACGCCAAAGCAGCAAAGACTGTGCTGTTTGTAGCGATAGAAAAAAAAAAAAAAGAGTCGGGAGGGAAACTAATTTTTTGCAAAACCACCAGTAATAACCCTGGCCTGTACCCAGGAGAACGAGCGGTTTCGCACGCTGCTCAAATATTGGTAAAGAAATTGCAAGCAGAATGCAATAAAAAAATATCCTGTGAGTTTTTCTTGCACACTGCGTTTTTTCTTTGCAGTGCCAGAAACAGCCAAAATGGTTGCGGACCGGAACGGCCGGAAAGTGGGTAGAAGTTCCGGATTGCAAAGGGATAACCACCAACACCACTGGCCAGTATTGCGTTCACATTAACTTTTGAAACGACTACCACAGACATGCAAGCGCTCCGCCGAGCCACTTCGCACCTGTCGGCAGACAGCCCGATTGCACCACGTTTCGATGATGATAGCAACGCTGGCCCGGAAGCCTTCTATCACCTTAACCCTTTAACTGCCACTATCGAGATAACTTGGGAAACCACCCACGCGCACCCCATGCTACTCCCGAGTACACTCGTGTTGCTTTTTAAACTAACTCCCTGCCATTCCCAAGACAAAAAAAAAAAAAAAAAAAAAAAAAAAAAGGTGTTCAAGTCTCGCCATTTATGGAGAGGTCACCTAAATACATAGAACTTGTAAATTAAATTTTAGACAACAGACGGCGCGCATGATTTTACACCCGCGTCGCTTCGAATCGGCAGAGCGCAGCAGCCATGGGGAGTCAGCACGCCACGTGCGTCCGTGCTTTGACGGACGAAGAAATTCAAGAACTGCTGCTGAATTCTGACTCAGATGAAAGTGATAACAATGAAGGAGCTCAGCTAAGTGACTCATCGAGCGCAGACAGCAAAGAATGCCATCGAAGAGTTCCACACCAAGAAGGTTTTCTAAACGGCTGGACGATCTACTTAGCAGATCATTTTGTTAATTATTGTGGTAATTATATGTAATTGTAACCCTTTCTTATTTGAATAGGATAATCCTGAATAAATATCTTTACATGTCCTGCGGACTATCATGGTGCATTAGTACTAGCATAAAATTTCCACTGCACCAACATGAAAAAAAAATACCCGGCAGGGGGTGAGGAGCAGTCAGAAAAATTACGCCCATCTTCCCGCGAGGGAACCCTGGTGTGATGCGACGCATTGGGGGGTTCAATTGGTATTTCCATTGGGTTGATTCTCTAAATCGGGTGAAACGTGTTGTGAACGCGTATGATGCATTCTATCACATGCGGGTGTTCTCATACGTGGGAAGATGGGCGTAATTTTACTTTTCATGAAGGGACTGTTGCTTCCATCACGTCTTCATCGGAAGAATCAAGTCAAGCACGCAGTCGTCAAGCACAGTGACGCGGAGTCGAACGAGAGCGAGCGCTGACTGAACCGCCGCAGCACGATACCCGCTTTATATTCACAGCGCCTCAAGGAGAGGAGACAACGGAGGAGAGTTGCGCATGCGCACACTTGCGCGACGAGAGCGGAGCGAAGCGAGCGCACATAGCTGTTGTTTATGATAATGAGGCGGAATGAGAGCGTTGTGCGCACAGCTGTCGGAGAGAAGACGGGAGGAGAGTTGCGCATGCGCAGCTGGCGTGCGGACGCCGGACTACGCCGATGCAGGAGGGACATGCCTCAGAGCAAGAGATGCGTCGCATCTAAAAAACCCGGCAGTGAAAGGGTTAAAGGAGCCATGAAGAGCGAACACAAGTTTGTTTCATTCAAAAGATTGCCTCGTTAGAATCATACTGACACCACTTTTAACGTAGACTTCGCTCAAATAAGCTACATAATTAGGGAAAAAGGAAATGGCCATGCGACCCACCAGCTCATTTCCCTCAACAGAACCTATGATGTCATACGAGCCAGCTCTGCAATTGGCGGAGGGCGGCGCAAGCAGACGCAAATTAGGTAGAGCTTATAAGCTAGCCGAACGAGCGATTTGCACTTAAATTTAGGGCATATTCTTTACAAAGTAACAAGAATGGTGGGACAATCAGTGGAAGTTACGAAAGCACTTGTAAACATAGAAGTACTGATGCGTACTGCTGTTGGTACTGCACAGCACTGCGGGGCTTTGAGGTTGTCTCAGACGACACTGGCCGATTGACGCAAGCAACGGTGTCTTACGTGACCATATTTGTCAAGCGAGCACTGTTTTAGGAAACGATTATTTTCTCCCAGAACAAAAACAAGCCAGGTCTAATTACGTTCAAAAACAAACCAAAGGTAGAAAACAGCTTGCCACGGTATGGTGGCGCCATCTAGGTTCAGAACAGGGTTCCTCAGGGGCAGCACCACCCTGCAGGGTGGAGACACCCTTTGAACGGTCGTGCCGCTGCAATTGGGTCAACGTGCACAACGCATTGTTCTTTTCGTTTCCCACGATACCTAGCAACGCGAAACAGATAAGATGATTCAAACTTCGCCAGTAAATTGCGAATTGTGTTGCGGCAATAATTTTGATGCGGTTTTGAAGCGATGACTTGCTTCGGCGGCGAGCGAGCGACCCAAAATGGCGGCGCCAGCGTATACGCATCTCTACCCTGTACGGCGGCCGCGTGAATCAAGGTACTCTAGGCTGCAGAGCGGTCGGTTCCTGTGATGTCATTGCAGACCACGAAAACAAACGATTTAGCGGGAAAATCAAAATTTGAACTTAAATTGATTAATTTCTTAGTGAATAAAGCATCGTTTGTATCGGGGCCACTATAAAACACGAAATGTTTTGAATAAAACAAACTTGCATTTTCTCTTCATGGCTCCTTTAAAGGAGGGTTGCAAGCTGGGCTAATTGGAAAGACATTCTTGGATAAAACCAGCGCGAACTTGTGTTGCACTTCCTTTGTCTTTGAGTTCGCGTTGGTCTTATCCTAGCACCTTAAAATTTGTGTCACTTGCTTTATTTTTGTATTGACTGCAGCATTTATAAAGCACACAATTTTGCATGCCAGTCGGTTGTTCACACGGCCAAGCTTATTCAACTGCACATCATGCCTGGTCCAGACACTATTTTTTGGGAAACAGGTAATATTCAACATGTACATGCATGCTAGGCAGCCATGGACATGCACAAAAGACTGGGATAACATTGATCGAGTTCTTGCAGAAAATGCACAAACCGTGTAATCTGCTAAGCTCTACTACCAAGAGCAAAATGGCTGCGACAGCTCACTGGTCCTTCTACGTGGTGAAGTGTAGTGCATACACTCTAAACAACAAAGCACAGCAGTTTCAGTGACTGGCAACTTTTTTCTCGCGCAATGTGTGTCAAAATATGCTTTTGCAGGATATAAGAGCATGAGCGGGAATTACGAGTGCCCTAACTCATTATATTTTTTCTTTATTTTAGGCAGCACACTTTTAGGCACTAGCCAACACACATTTCCAGCTGTGGCGCAGTTGAGATACGTAGATCATTCAGGTAGTCCCACATTTGTCGTGCGGCTCACCACTCGATATGAGAATTCTGCCTGCACTCACGCTCCAACCACAGTGACAGGATCCCGCGGCACACGTTATGCGCATGATGCATCCGACCCTGTTTCACTAGGTCCAAACAGCGGCGGCTTATACCGCCCTGCTACACTGGCATCTTGAATGCCTTCGAACCGGATATCATTCAACTCACACGAGGGGTTCGAGTGCCATTCAGAATCCGCTGTGCTCCACTACTACTCGCTGTGCTGCGTGGCGCTGCCGCCGCCGAGTTGTTTTCATCTAATAATGCAACAATCAAATTTAAAAGCAGCCTTTGGCAGTAAAATGACATCAAATTATAAACAATTCCGGCTTTGACACACGTTTCGCTTAATTCTGAATTGCGATCAAGATATTTTTTATACTTTTGGGTGCATGTTTTGTGCTGTCTGGCCACACTGGTTTGTCGCTTGCTCGCACTGGTCTTGAGAATATAGATTACATCTTATCATGATTTAAAGGGGTCCTGAAATGCCTTCCGCCGATGTATGGATGTACATGTAACCAAATAAAGCAATGTATTAGCAATCTCCTCCTGCAAGAATTTTGTTAAAGCGATGAGTATTAGCTGAGAAATCGTAAATCAAAAACCGCGAATTATCGTCGCGCCGTATTTCCTCCTCCTTTCAACTGTTTCTTCGCTGTTGGCCTCCCCTCCCATGATGCTCCGCTCCTCAGCGGTGACGTACTTCCGCTATTGCGCTCCCACAGACTGCCGTCTGCTACGGGCCAGCTCTTTCGGCTTTTTCATCTCTGTAGACACCATGGACACAGGCTGGAAAAGCGAACGAATGACCTGGCCGCATGTGTGCGGCCTGGCCTTGCCCTTTAGCGGTGTACGTAGGTGCAGTTGGTATCGGCGGCGAACTCGCTGCCGCGTGGGGAGAATCGTGCGCTCGTTCCCTTTGGTGCACCGCGCACTGTTTATCCAAAAAGCGCGGTCTCAGATGTGGCCCCGCTGGTGCCGGGTGGTATTTTGCGGTGGTTGTAATTCCTACTACCGACGGCATGTGAAAAAAGACATTTTCAACCGACACAGAACCCGTGCACAAAACGCGCCGGATCGGATCGCTTTATCAGCGGCGATGAACGTGAAGGCGAAGAGCAAACCAACGCTGCACTCGATCAGCGAGAACCCGTGTTCTGACAAGCTGCACCCATGTGTTGCATTCAACACTGACGGGAAAGCGTTTGTTTGCACTTGTTTGGATAGTCGTAAAATGTCCAAACACTCCGGCACTCCGCTAGCAGATCAGCCGGCGAGACATTTCGGAAAACATTTGACAGATGGCGCCGTATGCATTAGTGTGTCGCTACGCAAAACTGATGAGACGCTCTACTAACTCCCAGCGCGGTGTCACGTAGCGGGACGCAAAAATTTAGCGTTTAGCGTATGCAAAGGCCACAAACGCTGTACTAAAACTCTATTAGCAGCAAAATAGCGTGCGTATGTGAAACCGCTTGCGTTTACAAAGCTGCACGCCGAGCGCGTCCGTTTCAAACCTAGTGACAACGTTTAAATACACTGGCAAGCACAGTGTAACGTAGTCAGATATCAACCGTATGCTCGGGCGACAAGCAAGAGCTTGTTTTATGTGGGACGGAGATCGCGCATAAAGGCCCGTTCGCACTTGCGACGAAAGCGAGTGAGAGCGGCAAGAATTCCGTCGCTTTGTCGCGCGACGATCGTTTTTGTCGAATGGTCGGGACAAATTTTGGTTGCGCGACAGAATTCCCGTCGCTTTCGCTCGCTTTCGTCGCAAGCGGGAATGGAAAGTTCTGCCGCTGCCGTCTGCTACGCAGCTCGGAGGTAACCGCGCGATCTGCTCGGGCCGGATGAACGCGCACACTCCCGCACGGCAGCGCCCCAAGCGGCAGACGGCCGCGTACATCGCTCCCGGCGCCCGCCTGGAGCCCGGCCTCGGCACACTAGCCAGTATATTTAAGGCACTGTAATGGAGGAAAGATTTTTTGCTTCCGATGAACCTAGTTCTTTGCCCCTGTGTTTTTAAATACGTGAAGTGGTTAGCACGTCGTCCTCACGCAGCTCTGTATCGTCGTAGCATCGCTGATTGTCCGAACGAAGCTTGCAGCTAAGCCAATGCAGCGACCGAAGCTGTGTGTGTGTGTGTGCATCGCCTCCTGTGTGTTGTGGACGCGTTCGTTTCGCGATGAAATGCGACATTGTACTTCTGCGGGTGGATAGTGCTTCCCATGGTCTGGATTATCTTTCTCGAACGACGTACCACTCAACCTCGCATGGGGTATGTGCAGTGTGCCTGGCTAAAAGCCGTCTCGCTTGCGCGCCAGAGTTGTGACTTGCTGCTCGTCCCCGCAAACCGGGTGTTAGGTGAGTGCCGAATTTACGACGGGCAGGAGGAGGCAACAGATCGTCTGTCAATCGCGGTTCAGACTTGCAACGCATGCTGTGACGTTGCGTTCGTTCGAAACGCATCTCTGGATTGTTTTGAAGTTGAATAAAATGTACGCGTCAAACCCGGGCATTCGGCTCAGGGCGTTCTCTGCGATTGCACCAAAGAAGTGCCACGGGACTTTCTTTATGGTACGTACTCACGTAAGATAAAATCCACGTCGTGTTATGGCCGTGTTGCATTCAATACAAACGGTTAAGCGTTTGTTTACACTTGTTTCGTTTGTCGTAAAATGTCAAAGCACTCCGGCACTCCGCTGGCAGATCAGCCGGCGAGCCGACGCTGAGCAGACGACTCATCTCTTTGCCGGAAGTGCGTGAAAAAGCCGCCCAATAGCAGGATGTCTAGCTCATGACGAACATCTGGGAATCGATGATGTAGACATGTGAAGATGGCGGCGTCCAAAAACACGAAGGAAAGGGTGAGAAAAAAGCGACAAACTTTGCAACAAAAGTGTGAGCTTTCCGCTGCGCGTAAAAGAGTAATACTTGGCACAGGTGATGTTGGCGACCCAATCTAGCGATTGCGCTAGTTCATTTAGTGTGCTCAAAATGCCTTTCAGGGCCCCTTTAAGTAAATGAAAAGTAACGAAGTCCCACAATTAAAAATATTTTGTTTTAAGCATGCCAATAACATTTAATGCTGACTTAAAGGAGCCATGAAGACAAAATACAAGTTGGGTTTATTAGAAAGACTGCTTAGTCCCGATAACAATGATACCAATATCATCGCAATCTTCGAACAAATAACGAAGATATTAAAGAAAACGTGTGAAGCAGTCGCGACCCCCTCGCCAATTTCCCGCAACTTTTCTATGACGTCACGGAACCTTGTTTGTGCGATTGGCGGCCGCCTAACTCACCTGTCGCGACGACACATGACTGGACGTCTGTAACGGGGCCTCTAGTTCCATTTGACCGCATCACTTGAATGCTAACGTGCAGTTAACGCACTGAAAATTATGTTTTATTGTTGGCCCGTATGACGTCATTCTTGCTCATAACACGTCACTGTGGTGCAAAATTTGAAAGTTTTAAAATACTTCTTGCTCTTTTTTTTCATTCAAAAAACATCTTTTGTGGCTGTAATGGAGCTGAGTGAGATACTGAATCCTAGTTCTTTAAAATTATACGAAGTTGTATTTTCTCTTCATGGCTCCTTTAAGACGCTGCACAAGTGCAAAAAATGGCATTCTAGAGCACCAAATGTCTCTTTGGATGCTCATTGGGCTCGACCCAGAAAAAAATGTAGTGGAGAAACATAATATTGACATCCGAGTTGAATGACATTAGGTTTGGTTTCAAGGCATTCAAGACGACAGTGTAGCAGGGGTGTAAACGCAGTACCTGTGGCACTGTACTATATGATGTATGCACAGCACAAGACACTACAGATCGGGAAAAAAAAATGCTAGCAAGCCACTATCGTTTTGAGCGACCATTTACCCTCTGACCCAAAATTGGGTAAGGTAAATCGCCCTGCCTCACCAGTGGCGGCTCATGCTGTAAGATGCAGGCAGCAGTGCTCTAGTATATTGAACTTCACACTTCAAGGGAAAGCAGCTACGAAGACATGCGTGTTTCTTCATTTCGAAATATTAACACACCTCCCATCTACATGTAGCTTGCACCATCGCCTCCTCTAAAAAGATGCCTGGCAGCTTGCCCAGCCACCCATCAGAGGGAAACGGCCGTCATGGTGCTCTCTTCTGCCACGCGGCGGCGCTGGCGTCTGACACTACCTTCGGCTGCTCTCCCATGCGCATGGCATGAATAGGCGCAGTACAGCCGGCACAAGAGCGCATTTTCAATAGTTTTTCTTGGGCTAGGTGAACACAAAAATTTTTATCTGTCTATCAACCACTCGAACAGCCAGTAACGTAAATGCTGCGTCTATAGGTTAGTGCGCACTGAGTCTCCCATTTACAGCGTGAGCGCATGCCACGTGGCGACCGCCTGATGTGCCGTCCAAGACGGCTTGCACTGCTAAGGTCAGCTGCTCCCTTTTTCACGGTCGTAGCAGTCGCTACAGCCACAAACTCAACACAAAGCAAGTAAAATGAACTAGAACAAGGCAAAAGTGTCAGACACCAGAGCCTCCGGCAGCAGTTGCCGCTAAAAAGAGAAACGGGAGGGAGTGGCAAAACGGCAGCCGCCGTTGTGACAGGCATCTTTTTAGAGGAGGCGATGCTTGCACAGTGCTTGACAGCTGCGAACTTATCTGCCACTGTCACCTCCAGCAGCGCTGAAAAGGCTGGAGCAGCACTCCAGAAAGGGCTGCGGTGATGTCACATGCAAGTATGTATACAAACTAGAAACATGGAGCTACGTCCAAGTGATGCTCCCTCAATGCGCAGCTTCACGAGTGGCAAAGAACCAAGAACTTGGCACAACACGGATACAATGATAATACACCCCGTCCAACCTCGAGCGTCTCGGATAACAACACACCCGGGCGTGGAGTGTGGCAATGGGTTCCCCCCGCCACACACACACCGCTTGGACTACATCTGTAGCGGTGCGCTGGAGAGCCGAAAGGCGGTGGCCGCACCATGGAACGGGGCTCGCGAGGCCGAGCGAACCCTGCTCCACGGAGCGCGGCCAACCAGCGTGCGCCCGGAAGGTGTGCCCGTCCGTACTCACCGCGGGGTCTCTCTGGAAGATGACAACCCGGCCACCCTTGTCGCCTGTCGCAAGAAGGTCGCCGTCATGGTTGAACTCCACGCACGAAATTATGTCCGCTGCAAGGAAAGGCGACGCAACCGGTCATTTGCGCGCCGCATAATCCGGATCGCGCAGACTCAACGGGCACGGGACAGGTACGCACGGAGCACGCAAAGAGCGCAACATGAAGCGACGCTGCCCGAGCTGCTAAAGGATGTCTCCGCAGCCCACGGACGACCGAACAGCGGCAGCCTCTCATTCCGCGCCATGCTCAAAACAACAGTAACACATAACGCGACTGCGACCGCGCAGCCAAGGTCACTTTTCGCGATCGCACACATTGTACCATGTCTGTCACCCGGCACGGAGTACTGATGCTTGTACACTGATACCGTCAGCCACTGCCTCTCACTGCTATCGGAGCAGCCGAACTATCGACGCATTCCGGATCAAAATGCTTTCCGGACACGCAGAGTGTGCGCAGCACAAGGCAAACAGAGCTATGCAGCCGCTAGACAGCGGCAAAAACTCGTCACAAGAACGCACCACACGATTAGCACCAAAAAAGAAGTGGTATAAGGCACATCGGTCAGTTTTTCACCAACTTTTCCTAAATTTGACCGCTGCTTAGGCCTTGCATACCGGTCACAATTGCACTCACCTTCCGTTACATCGTCATCTAAGGTCCCCTTCACTTGAGAGAAACACCACTGGATCTCTCCATTACCTGAAATCACGCCAGAAATATCCACAATGAGACGCTTGATGGGTTTTGTCACTGGCCGGCGTCGGAGAGACTGCCATTATCGCAGAGCACAGCAGAGCGGACTTTTCTCAAGAGGGAAGCTCGCATTTACCTGCCATTACAGCCGTAATAAATAATGCAAAAAGTTCTTCGTTCTCCTTGAAAAATTAACTACGACTGCCTGACGCTTCAAGACATGTAAATTTCATTCGATGGCGTTAGATTTACAAATCAATAGTAGAAACCGATTTCAAGATGGCGCACCCTCCGACAGAAGCGCCAAAATGACGTCAACGCAAAGCATGAAGGGAAGGGTACACTTTTTTTTTAAGGCCCCTTCGAAAAACAGCCTGGGACTCACCGTAGAGTGCCCCGCCGTCGTTTATCAGCTGCATCGCTACGCGCCTCCTGTCCGAGGGGAGTTCTCGAATTACCCGCGGGCAGTCCCGGACGGGCGGAAAGCAGCACTCTTTTTGCGTATTGTGAGATATTCGGCGCGCGAAGTTCCGATGGGACAGCCCGATGCCAGCGACGTACTGCAGCCTTTCAAAACAACAGTGACCTCAGACCAACGTTTAAAAAAATTAAAACAAAGAATGATGTCTCCTCAAATTGGAATCCGGCGTGAATATTTACATAAATAAAAAAAATTCCCAACTTGTTTACGCACTGTACGGCCTACAGCGGCTCTTGTGGGAACGAAGTCCCACCTGAAGAAAACGCTTTCACCGCTAGTATTTCGGGCCGGTCAACAAGCCGCGTGAGAACCGCTTCGAGATGTGCATCGCATTGGTATTTCTACAACAGCGCCGAATGCGTTTTGTCAAGTCCGCGCAAACTTGACGCCCGGGACAATAATAAACGTATTCGCTTATTCTACTTTTTTTAGCCACGTCCGCTAGGATTCGCTCACAGCTTGCGTTCGTGTGGGCTCGGTGGAGCGATAAAGGCGACGTATTTCGCCTGCTTATCACGGCTTACTACAATTCTATCATGTGCGGGCGGATAAGCAAGGTATTTACGCAGTCAACGTGCCCAAGCGAGGCGATAAGATTCGCTGCACGCGAGCACACCTCTCGGTCAGCTGAGAACGCGGCAGGTGTGCCGAACAGCTGATGGGGTAGCAGACGACGCTGCGGGTTAGCGCGGTAGCCAGGCTTCTGTCGCCAGCCAGACGGGCAGCGAAACCGAGACGGGGGGGGGAGGGGCCGCGCGTTGTGCCGGCGCAAGGGGTGTCGTCGTCGCCGGCGTCAAGGCCGCCGCCACCTAGCGCCGTGCAGCGCGCAAAAAAATGCACTTGTTAGATCACGTGACCGGGCCGCCATCGCTCATGTAACTGCTAGGAGCCGTGCGCTACTTATTTCGTGCGGCCCTCAGAGAGTGCACCAGCGAAGCAGCCAGCTGCTGGCCCGATCCGTCCGAGCACCATGAATATGCCATGGAAGATCAAGGAGCTCGTGGATAAAGCGTAAGTAGGTCGTCAGCCGGCTGCCTATTCCAGCTGGCGGGTAGGCCTAGGCTAGCCGGATACTTTTCCCCGTCGGGTGATGATGACGGGCCTTCTCTACGCAGCACCAACATGGTGATGAACTACACCGAGATGGAGGCGAAGGTGCGCGAGGCGACCAACGACGTGGCCTGGGGCCCGCCCGGCCAGCTGATGCAGGAGATCGCGCAGGCCACCTTTTCGTACGACCACTTCCCCGAGGTGATGGGCATGCTGTGGAAGCGCATACTGCAGGACAACAAGCGCTGCTACCGGCGGCCCTACAAGGGCCTGCTCCTGCTCGACTACCTCGTCCGAAACGGCTCCGAGAGGGTGGTGACCTCGGCGCGGGAGCATATCTACGACCTGCGCAGCCTCGAGAACTACTCCTTCATCGACGAGATCGGAAAGGACCAGGGCGTCAACGTGCGTCAGAAAGTCAAGGACCTCATCGACTTCATCCAGGACGACGAGCGGCTACGCGAGGAGCGAAAGAAGGCCAAGAAGGCCAAGGACAAGTACATCGGCCTGTCGGGCGAGTCGCTCGGCTTTCGGTACAACGACCGCAACAAATTCGACGACATGGACCACGGGCCGCGCCTGGGCCGCCGGCACAGCTTCGAGGACTCGCCCGACAACAGCAACGACGAGGAACGCGACGAGCGACCCAGCGGCAGTGTCGCGTACCGTGACGAGCCGCGGCCGCCCAGTTGGAAGCCGCAGGCCAAGAAGCTCGACATGGGTGCCGCCGCGAACTATGGCCGGGAGGCGTCACCGCCCGCCAGCCCGGCCAGCGCGCCGCCGCCGCCCGTGCCGGCGGCCGACCTGCTCGGAGACATCGTCAGTACTCCGCCGCCGCCGCAGACAACGGCGCCGACGGCGAATGGCGACTTCGCCGACTTCAGTCAATTCCAGAGTGCTACGGCCACACCGCCCAGGTAAGTTGCTCGCACCGAGTGCGGCGTCTGCCGGTGTCACAGCACAGTCCGATCTTTTACAGTGCGCAGGACGAGTTCTCAGATTTCGCATCATTCACCTCTTCGAGCAGCATTCCTGCTGGCCTTATCGACCTGCCCGTGCAGGCAACCAGTGTCCAGCCAAGCTTGCATACAAGCCCCGTCGCAGCCCCCATCATGCCAGCGGCTGGCCTCCAACCGAGTCTCCACACAAGTCCAATCTCCCAGCCTGTGCTGCAGGCTAGCCCACTGGCGGGGCTGCAGCCCGCAATGCCAACCAGCCCGTTGGCTGGTCTGCAGCCGACCAGCCCCCTGACGCCGCTGCAGACGAGTCCCCTCGTAAGCAGCATGCAGTCCCCCACCGGCAGCATCCTTGGCCTGCAGACACCGGTGGGCTTCCCCCCCACCATGACAGCGGCAGCGCAGCCCGCCGGTTTCCAGTTGGCGTACCAACTGCCCGTGGGCTTCCAGGGACTACCGGGACTTGTACGGCAGCCCAGCCCAGGCTGTGCACCACTGACGCCCAGCCCCGCCGGAGCGGCACCCCTGGTCCTAGGGGGCCAGGCAACACCGGGCAAGTGTGGGAAAACGTGGGTGGACTCTGGTAGCATTAACATCAGTGTGGACAACCTGAGCCTGAGCAGCAAGTACGCAAAACCGGCAGCACCTTCCATGAACCAGCTGGCGGCAGGCAGCGGCTCCCTGGGGCGACTGCAGTGAGGCCTCGGTGGCCACCGGAGAGTCGTGAGCAGGGTGGGGCCCTGGCCCCCAGGGGAGCTCGTGCTGGTCACATATCATGCGCGGGGGGCCTCTGCCCCGGGACCGGTGCTTCCATTGTTTTCCCCCTCCCGTAACCCAGGACAGGCGGAGAAAATTGCGCTCAACCACCCCCGGGCTGAATAAAGCAATAGAACAAAAGCAGCTCCAGGGCCAGCCTGCCTCCCCATTGACGGCCGTCTATTTTTAATAAAAGCCTGGCCACTTGTTGACTGTGTGTGCCCCTAGCAGTTCTTCGGAGGCGGCTTCTGCTGGGCCTGCAGGCGCTCCAGCTTCTCCAGGCTTATGCTTTGCAGGGGCAGCAGCTTGGGCTTGCACAGCACGGGCCGCGCGCTGCTCTCGCGGAACAGCAGGCCGCGGCTGGGTGGCACCTCGCGCACCGCTCCTCCGCCACCTCCTCCTGCAGAGTTCTCCTCTCACATGCTGTGCTCGCATCTGAGAAGTCACTTGATACTTGCGTATCGAGTTGCTTCACAGACTTTACCTCGTGCAAAGAATGTGTGCTTTAGCGATGCCATGTTGCTCGAACCCCCACGATTGCCAAGCAGATTGCATACACTGCCAGTGCGCTCTCCACAGCTTAGATGAACAATCCCACGCACCACTGCTACGTCCAAGACCGAAATGCACTCCGCATAGGCAGACATAAGCATCGCTCACGACTTGGGTGAACGCTTTTTGTCGAATCGCTTCTTTATGGTTTAATACCCCTGCTACACTAACACCCGAATGTCATTTGACTCAAATGCCAAGTTGTGCTGCTACACTAGGTTTTGAAATGCCATTCGGCTTAAATGACATGCGAGCCAAATGAGCACCGAGGGAGACATTTGGGATTTCAAATGCCATTTCTAGCACTCTCGCGCACAGCATTCCAAGTCAACATAAACAAATACATTGCTAGCGTACTTAAAACGAGCAAAATATTCTTAATTGTGGGACTTTTTTTTGTTTACTTCTCGTTCACTTAAATCGTGATATCAAGATGTATTAGTTCTAGAAGTACTCTCAGCACCAGTGCGAGCAAGCAACGAACCAGTGTGTCCAGACAGCACAAAAAACCTCGATTGGGATTCAGAATTAAGCAAAAACCGTGTCAAAGTTTACATTATTCGTAATTTCATATCATTTCAATACGAAAGACTGCAGCAGCGCCATGCAGCACGGCGAGCGAATGCTAAAGCTTTCAAATGCCATTGAAATTGTAGTGTAGCAGGGCGGATTCTGAATGGCATTCGAAGCACCCCATTTGAGTCAAATGACATTTGGTTCAAATGACATTCGGACCCTAGTGCAGCTGGGGTATTAAACGGCAGTGCAGATGAAAGATCAACAAACCCATAAGAGGGGGCACAAGTAGGAACCAGTTCAGCACATTGAACCAGAAACAGTACAGCAATTTGCCTCATCAGATTTGGCAAGATGTAGGATCAGCTTGGCGCGCCACTTTCTTGGAATGAACTAATGCTCACTCCCCAAAACTTATTGTGCACAACCAGACATGGGCAGGGGTGTGCAAACGGGGCACTTGCCCCCAGCAGAACTGCCCCTCTCCCTCTTGCCCCTCAATACAATGGGTTACCCCCTCAAAGCAGAATCCTGCCGACGCCCATGCAACCAGACGTACCGCAAAGCAAACGGAGACCGGTCGCACTATAAAAGCGTGATCGTAAAGCCTCCCGCTCGCGACGTAGAAAAAGTGAAATTGCTCCACGGCACGCAGCGGCGTGCTACATAGCGGAGCTTGCGCAAGCAGCGCGCTAACGCGTTACAGCTGCATTGACCGAGATCTGAATGGCGTCACAAAAAGTAAACATCAGCGCGCAGACATCCGGAAGATCGAGTTCGCACAATGCGGAATGACTACACCAGGAATGGTCTCGCCTTACCGATGCTGCACATGCATTAGAGCTTTTCACTGCTTGGGACAAGATTTTCGTGCAGGGAAAGAAATCGGTCACCGGACGGGCGACCCGTATAGTCACCCAGGCATGATTACGCCCGACAAGTCGCGCCGGTTAATAGTTCAACGAGCATACACCGGCACTAGGAGCGATAAACTTCGTACCGAACATTGTTACGAAGCCAACAGAACTTGTTCTCCGACAGAAGACGTACGGAGCACCACAGTACAAACAAGCGGATCACCGGGCAACGCTTCCTAGCAACGCAGGTAAATATAAACATAAGCGAAATCTTCAGACCCATCAGGTTAGTGGACCAGCATTCATAACTGCATTAATTTTTGCGCTCGCGTAAATAGTGTGTAAAAAAATAACCCCTGATCAGATTATCGGTGCGTGCGCGAAACTACGAAAAAAAAAAAAAAAAAAAGACACCAGAGGACTGAGGAGGAGGGGAGGGCGACGGCGAATATAATGCATCGTACGGGGGGAAAGAAAAGTCGGTATTTCTCCCTCTATTATGCATGGTATGACCTCGAAACCACTACAATAGGCGCCGAGTACAGGTGCCGTGGTACAGGTATCGCAGAGAAAAACACCGACCAAAAACGGTACCGATCATCATCAGTAGACCGACTGCAGCGCCACTGGCGGAAGCTCTCGCCTGCTAGTCCGAGTGGCCAGTTTCCTATCGAACACCCGAACTTCCGTCGACTGAAGTTTAAATGTGCCCCCGTCGGTAATGAGCCGGATAACACAATTTAAATTGCGCCGTCGGGAGGGCCATGAGTTGGTAAGTACAGCACGCCTTCCTCCAGCGCCGGGTCCTTGGCGCAGCGGTGTGACGGTGCGCAAAAGCGAAAGCGCTGTGCTAACCTTCGGTGGGCGCTTTTTGCGCGTACGAAGTCCTGTCGCAATATGCCATAATTATTGCCACTTTCATCGCCCCGAAGGAATCCACTGAAGCGGTTGTCGAAGCCACCACCGAAGAGTTCCCCAGGAAGCGAGCTCGTGAGTGTGGTCGCTTTGCTGTCGACGTTCTTCCAGCTTCGCGTTCTTAATGGCTCTTATCTTCCCTTGACAGGCCGAAAAAACGATTGACGAGTACGCGTCCAAGTTTGCCCGGTAAGGCTGTCTACTTTTTTCCATATTGAACTGGGCTGGGTATACTTATACAAATGGGACGACGAGGGGACTGGGACGAAGCGCAATTCAATATGAAGCAGTACCGACTAGTTCTGCGCCCTTCGGTACTTTTGCGCGCATCGGGGCCGTCTCATTTTTCGACGACGTGTGCAGGCTGGAGGGGGATACCAAGAAGCTGTACAGCGACGCCAAGAAGTACGAGGACACCATGCTGGGTAAGACGCGCCCCATTTCCGCGTCCCGAGAGTGCTTGTCCGACTGGACGCCTTCGCAGCATTGTACCAGTGCGAGAAAAAGATGAGCAGCGACCTGGCGAGCGGAGAGCTGTGCAACGAGAGCCCCGAGCTGCGCAGGCTGGTTGAGGACTGGTTAGGTTTTGCATCGTCCATGGACACGGCCGTCGACGACCACGTGAGTACCAAGGCAAACCGCAGGGGTCGTTTTCTGTGCTTGCTTTCATTCTTTAATGCCGCCAGAGTAGGCGCGCACGATGAGGGCGACACTGCTTGCACTCGCAATGCTTGGATAGATGAAGTGAAGTGCTGCACCTGCCTGGTCAACTTTGCCACGAAAAATGAAAAAAAAAAAAAAAAAAAAAAAAAGGTAATGCTCGACACCATGCCGGACTGACAAAATGCCCAACTGTTCCCTTCGCAGCTTGTGGCTGTCCGGCGCTGCTTCGTCGAGCCTCTCAAACGGTGAGTGCATGCCCATACTTGTAGAGGCTGCTGCACCTCTGCAGATGCCTTGGATGGGTTTTTCCATGATATCGCAACTAGCCAAGTTATGCAGCAGCTGCATGCCCAAAAGAGCCGACAACGTGTGTGCTGTGCCAGACTGATGAACCAAATTTTCTACACAAATCAAAGAGAGAAATGCGGGAATTGAAATAACATGCATCCTGCATCGCACCTCCTCAATTGCATGCAGAGCACATTCAGCCCACTGGGTCCCGATTGCTCGGCTACCTAATTGGGCGACGTCTGGGCTAATCCAGGTTTCTCGAAAATGCCCAGGGAGGCATCAAGAAAACAAGATCTGAAACGCAGTCAGGGCAAGGAAAGTAAGCTGCTCCCACTAGGTTTGCTATGGTGGTGAATACTCGCAGCCCCCTGAAAGCGCGAGGTGGTAGGTGCAGCTCTTCCTTCTTGAGTGACGGAACTCCTCCCGGTGCACACAGGTTCCAGAGCGTGTTTGGCGAGGTGCACGCGGCACTCAAGCGGCGCGACCAGGCGCGGCAGGAAGTGCAGCGGCTGGAGCAGCGTGCCGAGCGGCTGGCCAGCCGCGAGTCGACGGGCACCAACCTGGCCCGGCTGAGCGAGTGCCGGCAGGCGGTGGAGGCCAGCCGGGCTGAGCTGGGCGTCCAGGAGGCCCTGCTGGCGCAGGACCTGCCCCGGGGCTACGAGGCCGGCGGCCTTTACCTGCAGCCCTGCTTCGACGCCCTGGTCCACAGCCAGACCCTGCACTGGGGCCAGGCAGCCACCCGCGCTCACGACCTCATGGCCCCGCCCGGCGAGCGCACGCCCGTCGAGCAGCTCCTGGCCGCCGCCAGGGCGCTCTCCATCGTTAGCCTGCCGGGCTAGGCAACCCCAATTATGCAGAAGTCAAGAACACTGCTCGTTTCTCAAGGCAGCAAAGGGACATATTTGTGCAGGTGACACGTCTGTTGTAATGCAAGCACACACACTTGTGCAAATAAACTGCTCTATACTTTGTAATGCTGTAATGGACTATTCTAAGTATAAACCTGCACTTCACTCAGTACACTACACTTCTTGCCGATTCGGAATAAATTCAGTGCAGTGAATGTAACCATAAATAGCAGGCTGCGCTACCGCTTTTAAAGGCGACTGCAGCAGTCATAGTTGACTCCTTCCTCATGAAATTGCTGTCAAAATAAGCAACCACCAAACAAACTCGCGCGCGCAGCATGCAACTCCTTTACATCATGATCCACTGAAGTCCCCATTGAGTTAGTCCACTTTTAAGAAAAGCCCAACCACTGCAAGCGGTGTCAGGGACAAACTGTCAAGACAGCCGTATGTCACCTGCTTTACACCTGCACAGCAACTGGCAGCTGTGGTTACTTGTGCTGCAATGAGATTAAGTGCTTCTGACACGGTTGTGTGACAAGTGCTTCAGACTCAGTTGTAGTAATCAGGTGTTAGCATTGTAGTGGCTAAAGGATGCAAAAAAAAAAAAAATCTACGCTAGCGTCAAATTCATGCAGTATAAGGACATTTATTGGCATTTAGTTTGGGCATTGTTCCCAAACCACTTATCTCAGAAGGCTAATGTACACCTGTGTCATATCAGCAGGCACGTCATTTGGCAAGATGTAGTAGTTGCTTGCAACGCGGTGTGCTCCTTGATCACAGACTGCTTATTCACACCCCCAAACTTTTTTAGATGCATTTTTTCAGCACCAGTGGCACGCTTTTGATTTTGCCCATGCAAGTTGTGGTGGTCAGTCACACCCTTCTCGGAACTTTTTTCGTACATCGTGAAACACAGAAGTAACTGGGAAATAAAAATAAAACTGCAACCGAAGTATA
The DNA here is from genome assembly GCF_048455015.1 of Haemaphysalis longicornis. NCBI lineage: Eukaryota > Metazoa > Arthropoda > Arachnida > Ixodida > Ixodidae > Haemaphysalis > Haemaphysalis longicornis. The sequence goes on along the minus strand of NW_027526203.1, from coordinate 447,518,531 downwards.
ACAAACGAAGAAGCCTACATTTCAGAACCAGCTCGGTTCCGACCTTCTTTGTTAGTGGCCACTTTGTTTACACTTTTATTTTTTTCATCATTCGCACCTTCCCAACCAGACGCATCTCTGTTAGATGTTAACGTTCAGGCGAAAAGTAACTGAAACAACAGATTGATTGTTTTACGCCTGCTTTTGGGAAGTTTCCTTGGTGCCACATTTACACTCGCCCAATCTTTTAAACTACAGCTTTCCACCAATAGATTATCCTATTGACAGGCCCACATAGCAATGTCGCCGACTTCCCCACTAACTACGCGAGTACACTTTGCGTTTCGAGGCAAAAGCTGTGAAGCTGCGCAAGGCAACTTCACAGCTTCATATGCTTCCTCGATGACCGGACTCATTTTTCACACGTATGCCTATGGCGCTACTGGGACTGCCCGCAGGCTATCAGGGGCCGCTGAATTGGGGGCGCACAACAGAGACGCTTGGACGGTAAATAACAAGCATGACGCTAAACGACGCCACATGCGTTCTAAACTAGTGTGCGACCGCTGCTGATAATGTGCCTTAGTTAGCTAGTGTCCTTCTCGATGCCAGGGACAGGAATTAATGCGCCAGTTTTATACGCGTAACGTCAACAAAAAGACGCGCTTCTACGAACGCAGTGTTACGCAAATGACAAGACGCGCATTTCCGAGCGCGTCTGTCTTCAGCTAGTTAACGCGTCCACATCTTGGTGCAGAGCAAAAATTAATGCGCTATTTTTAAACACTTTACGTCAATAAGAAGATGCGCTTTCAGGAATGCGCGTAACGTCAGTAAAAAGACGCGCTTCTACGAACGCAGTGTTACGCAAATGACAAGACGCGCGTTTCCTAGCGCGTCGGCCTTCAGCTGGTTAACGCGTCCACATCTTGGTGCAGAGCAAAAATTAATGCGCTAGTTTTATACACTTTATGTCAATAAGACGGTGCGCTTTTAGGAATTCACTTTTATGCATGTAACAAATGACAAGACGCGCGTTTACGAGCGCGTCTGTCGCGAATTAGGAACGCTACTCACGTTTTATTTTCTTCCTCTTTTTTTGCAAAATAACGCAACAGGCGACTTACCTTCTTCGTCGGAGTCATAATTGTCACGTCCAGAATGGAGTCGCTTCCTTGGCCTCTGTGAAGATGATCCCTTTGAAACCATGTTCGAAGTGTTCGACAAATGGACGCAGTTGAAAAACACGAGGAACTCAAATCTGGCGCCGCTTCTACATACGCCCTGCCCGCTTTTGCACACACGCTAAGGTGAAAACGACAGCACTGCACACTGCACCAACGCGACTAATATTACACGACAAGCACGTTTTTTTTGCCAGGTATCCGAAGCAATGAAGTCGTAGTCTTCGCTGCAAAAACTGCGACCGATCTAGGCACACGCGATTCGGGCTTCCCTACGCGCCAGTGCTGTCACTGCATCATGAACTCATCACAACAGATAGTAACGTCAGTTACGTACTGCGTGCGTAACGCTGTCTGTCGACGCCGTCTCTTACCTTATTCAATACAATAACGTACTCAATCACCTGAATCATTTCAAAGCTTTAAGATAAAATTCTAAGCTTATTTATTGATGTTTATAGTGATTTTTTGAAAAAATATTGTGCGCATCATTTTCATCATCATCAAATAAAACTTTGCATGCCGCTTGTTATTTGCATGTGCCTGCCCGCGTCTGTAATGCTAAACTGGCTAAACCAGAAGAAACCAGGACAGTACCGCGGGATAAGTGTTATGTGACGGCGCCGTAAAAGAAATCAGCGATTCTTTCTATAGTGCATTGTGCGGAAACCACATCGTGCTGGTGACAGGAACAGTAACGTACTCGTTGCACCTCGATTGTTTCGTTGCGAGCGAAGTGCTGCGCCGCTAGTCAGTAGTTCGAACGGGTTCAACACGGTTTCTTACGCCGCCTCCCATACAACAAGGTATACAAAATGAATGTTCCCCTACGCTGGGGCATTTCGTGCTCTTCGAAGGCGTACGTCGGGGTAAGTTCAGCTCGTTTGCAGGGGAGGTTGCTGTGTTAATGCTCAACGTTGTCGCGTTGTCTTTTGTGCAGACGGTTCTTTTTCGCCAAGACGCAGGGCGCCGTTTGCTGGTGCAAAATAAGTGCGGCCCCGCGCTTCAGGTGAATTAAAGGGCAACAGCATGGACTCGCCACACACTCAGCTCCCTTTCCTTTCAGACCATTGCCCGTCGAGTTCAGGTGACTGTGACGCCGCCGGCTGCGAAGCACGTGGTAGAAAAATCGCAGAGAGCTGTGGGCGGATGGCTGCTAACGTGCAGTGGCATGGCCTTTGGCTCCATCGTGCTCGGAGGGGTGACCAGGTGACTTGCAGCCGCGTGCTGCTCAGCGCTGGAGTCTGGACACGCCTCGCTGTTTCAGACTGACCAAGTCCGGCCTGTCCATGGTGCACTGGAATCCATTCGCCGAGTTTCCGCCCTCGGGGCAGCACCAGTGGGAGCAAGAGTTCCTCAAGTACCAACAGTATCCGGAATACAAAGCGTGAGTACCGCGCACCAAGTGTGCAGAGTGCGGCATCGTGGTAAGTTCCCTTCACGTGCTTGCTACGGTATACCGTGAGATGGCTGCTAGGCAGCGGTGTTTTAATGTGTTTGTAGGGGCCCTGAAACAGTTCAGCGTACTGTAGCACTCGAGCACCCCAAGAAAGCACGTTATTGCAACTAAGCCACCATGTCAGCTACAGCAAATGCAGACTTTTTTTTTTTTCATCTACCCATTTCTTTTTCTTCTGCAAAGCAATGACAGTTCAAACTAAACACCTCCATGGCGTAGTGCACATATTATCATAACTAAATAATACCCTGTCACACGGGCACTTCCAATCGTGATTAAGTCGATCCGGATCAAGCTCAATCCAGATCAGGCGATGCTACCCGGCAGTTTCAATCGCAATGTAGCCCAATCCCACTCGAACTCAATCCTGGTTTCCCAAGCGCGATTGAGGTTTCCAAGTGCGATCAGACAAAAGCGGTGATACTCTCGTCTCCGCTGACTAATGGCACAGAAGTTGACAACTTCAGCTAACGCCAGAAATTGTATCAAATAACTTGACCCAAATAAGTGTGCAGTAACATTTGTATAGTTACGTGTACCTACGACCACGCAAAGTTACCAGACGCCAGTTGCGAAGTGCATTTTTGGCGCCATCTGGCGTACGTGAGTGCAACTTGTGCAACTTCTTCTCAGTCGGGATTGAAACGTGCCGTGCAGCAGCGCTGGTGTGTCTAGCGCGCTCGAAAAGTCGGTCGCGCTTCGCTTCAATCTGGATTGAAAGTGCCCTTGTGACAGGGGTATTAAAGTACTATTGCACACCACACTGAACACCCTTGGCAATTTCAGGGGCGCCAGACCACAAGCCCTTGTAGAAAAGTCGTAAACTGTGACAACAACGGCCACGAATGGTGGAGCCTTGATCAAGCTCTGGCCAGAAACTGCAGGACCCTGCAGATGTTACATAAACCTACCCTGCTTTAAACTACACCGTGTGGTATACGCCTCGAGCTTCGCAATCGCTGCGCCGCCTGCCGCTGCTTCTCCGCGGCGTGTACGAGATGAAAGCCGCGTGACTGATAGAGGCTCATGCAGTGTTTTGCTTCTCTTATGCTTCTTTTTGCCTTTCCGGACCCTCGACAACTCGTTATGGTGACGTCTGTAAGCAAATTAGTACACTTAGGGAACTTCAAAAAACAGCTGCGTCTTGGTAGAGTACTGGAACGCCATTAAAAGCTGTACGGGGACGTGGTTCTGCGCGCTTCTTGGCCGCTCTTACTGGCGTCGGCGACGGCAGCAGCAAATCACCACTATCACCTCCGAATATGCCAGCACAAAGGAATTCTATTGTCGCTCCATTTAGACCTGATATTTGGTATAGTGACAAGTTGGTTTCATTTTGCAGCACGGAGAACGAATGCGGCTTTGTTTCGAACATATACTTCGTAAAAAAATGTTGTTCAGGAATGTGATTACCCAGTACCTGACAATAATGTGTGCCTTTTATGGGAATATAAGCCACGCGAAACTGTTGAGTGTATTCCAAGGCTGCACATCGTTAACGGTGTGCCCACTCCTGCCTTATAGCCATAGCCAAGGTGGGTTAATTGAACCATGTTAAAATAAATGGTCGGCAAGTCCAGAAGAAACAGAATAGCTCGTACGGTAATGAAGAAACCCAGTGCAGCCTCAGAAATGTTAAGACGTTCGTCTGGTAGGGCTCACCGTGCAGACCAGCTAGATGCGAAATGCACTGCTGTTTCGCAAGACATAGGGTGGGGGTGGGGAGGGGGATGCTTAACTATCGTTGTTTACAAATGAGGAGCGAAATAAAGGAATGGACATTTTAGTAATCACACACTGCGTTCACTTTCCTTTTGTTTTTCTACTTCAATGAACTGCTGATCACTGGGCGGACGCATTTTTGGAAGTATACAGGGTAGGCAGTTCGATAAAAGGTGTCATTGAAAGAGTGTGGTATCTGATAAGGCCCTCTGATTTCAGTTTGTGCTAGATTCTGCAGGCTCCCTGTGTCATATGATAATGCTTTGAAGAACCGTTTAGTCTCAATTACTCTATAAGCCAGTCTCTCCGCTGCTCGCCGAGGTTTGCCTGTGCTCACCTCGCGACAAGACCCAGCACTACATTTTTTTGTCGTGTGCTGATTGCCGAGTATAATTTTGCATTATCCATCGTACTTCTTTCGTAGAATGTCCGTGAAATTTATGCCACATTGGCTTGTACAGGGTAGTGATTAATATCTGAGATATGACATTGGCTTATGGCGTGCTGTCAGGTATGAGTACTCGGCTAGATTATGTAAGCACACAAAACCGATTTACATTGTAGTGTATAGCCGCAACATGACCGTATGAGGAAACGAAATTTCAGCACAGTGGAATGACATCAGCTTCATGCATATGTCGATTTCGTGACTCCGGTCTGTGACACGCACCTGGCCACTGGCCACACTAAGATCGCGTCAGACACATTTACACCCTCATAAATACACCACATTTACGGACAGAGTGACTGCTCCACATAAATATGTATTTTGAACGCATACAAACCTTAAATCTCAGTCGTGAACGTGCAGCAAAAGCAGCGGCGACAGTGGGAAGCGGGCCGGAGACTCCCGTGGCTGTTTTCGAAACGGGTCACTAGGGGGATTTCAGTGGCACCCCTACAGGCAGCAGCGCTCGAGGCGTATAGTACCTACCCCCCCCCCTTGGAAAAGAGGGAAATCAAATCTGTTGACTGACAAAGCCAGTCTGTTGCTTCACAGTCCGTGTTTCTGATTCCTAGTTTGGTGAAATCTTCATCAGTCACTCCTGAAAGTGGAAAGCCAAGAACTGGGGAAGTACTAGTTGAAGTTATTAACCAGCAGCTAGCCATGAATCTCCTCAGCCAAAACTCAGCGTGGACAGCTCACAGCATGGGATCATTGAGCCATTGAACGGATGTTTCGGAAGGCCTGCGGGATAAGAGCGTAGCAGTGCAGTGAACCGCACTACACGTGATGTGCGCTCAGCAGTGCGCCTCAGGCCCTTCAGCAGCTGCAGGCTTTCTGCCATGCTAGCAGACTGGAAAAAAAAAAAAAAAAAAAAAAAAAGAGGAGTGTGATTGTCTTTTCCTTTTCCTCATGTGCAGGTTCAATCAGGAAATGACGCTGTCCGAGTTCAAGCGCATCTGGTACATCGAGTACGTGCACCGGACGTGGGGTCGTGCCATTGGGGCCGTCTTCTACGCGGGGGCCGGCTGGTTCTGGTGGCGGGGCTGCCTGAGCCGGCGGGCCAAGGTGCACGTGGGCCTGCTGGCCGTGGGGCTGGCCTTCCAGGGCTTCCTGGGTTGGTTCATGGTGCGCAGCGGCCTGCGCGACCAGCCCCACGTGAGCCAGTACCGGCTGGCCGCCCACCTCGGCACCGCCCTGGCTTGGTACAGCCTGGCCTTCTGGTCGGGCCTCTCGCACCTGTCGTATGCCACGCCTGCCTCCACCCCACTGCTGCTGCGACCAGCGACCATGCGCCGGGGAATCCATGGCGTCCTCGGTCTGGTCTTTGTGACGGCCATGTCGGGCGCCATCGTGGCAGGGCTGCGCGCGGGCCTCGTCTACAACTCCTTCCCCAAGATGGCCGACCGTTGGGTGCCCTCTGACATCATGGCGCTCGAGCCCAAGGTGCGAAATTTCACCGAGAACCCAACAACGGCCCAGTTTGACCACCGTATCCTGGTGAGACAGCTTTGCTCTGCTATATTTGTGTGTCTGAGTGTGTACCACATCCAGCGACTGCGGTCAGAGAGACACACACAAATGATACATACTGTAGGATATGACTACTAGTACTTCCAAAGGCAAATTCAGGATTTATTGGAGGTGACAACATTGTTTTTTCAAATTTCACCAAATACTACCGCTTTGGTCCTGGTAAAACACACAGTACTATACGCCTCGAGTGCTGCCTGTAGGGGCTAAGGTCCCTGAAAGAACTAAGGTAGCGCCAACTGCTCCCTCCTTCTCCGCTGCCCTCCTCTTTTTTCTCTCCCCTCACCCGCGGCGCCGCCGTCCCTTTAACTCCGCGGCGGGGCCGCCATATTTGTTGGCCACTTGAGAGCAGACGCCCTCGCTACGCTTCAGGGCGCTCGCTGCAGTTTGCTCTTGTTTTCGCGCCGAAATCGCTCTTTGGTAGCATTTATAGGATTTCTAGAGCCCCGTTTTACCAACAGGCACTGAGTGATAGTGTTTTGTTTTATATTTTTGTCTACAAGGGGATATTTGCGGGGCGGATGCCGCTGGCGCATACGCACAGCGGGGTTTTTGTTTACGTGTGCGGCATTCTGTAACACCTCAGGATAGCTCGTGAATGCGAAAGGATCGAGCGTGGACATTTCAAACTGCTCTGTTACGGTAGTTCCGTTCTTGCATTCGCGTGACTGTGGTCGTGCAATCACTGCACAGAGGTCTTGCGCACGGTTCGCGGCAGTATACAGTGCGCTTCATTCGCAAATGCCGTAGTTCGAGCGCTGCGCTGGCGTCCTTGCACTCGCCTTTCTTGCGATAATTGTGTATCCTCAGCGGCGTTCACTCTGCGCCCGCTTTTACTAACGACCTACAGCCTACCTTAATTACGCGCAGTTTAGAGTGCTTTGCCGTTTTTGTAGAAATGTTTCCTTCACCTTCATGTCGTTATAGGCTGCTGTGAGTAGACTAAAAACATACACATGCTGTTGTGCGTGTGTGCACGTACAGCGACGTGAAAAGCCCCTGCTTCCCCGACTTCGCAGCCGGATACACTAAACTACACTCGCGGCCGTACGTTCATGTGCGAACCTAGTGAAAAACGCAGACTTGTAATTCTGGGAATACGCGCCAGAGAAGACTGCGATCAATCGATCGGGTAAACTGAAATTACAGTCCCTCTAGGTACAAATTATGTAACTAGTTACTGCAGTAACTAGTTACTGCAATCATGCAATACGTTTTTTCACCGGGCGCGGTCGTTTACAGCCGTTATTAATGAAGGCGCCTGGACAGAATTGTTTTGTGCTGGGATATATTCTGGCAGATTTGTACATTGCACTAACACAGGGATACACCCGAAAGAAATTCGAAAGAGGACCAATGTCACGATGATTATCAAGAGAAAACAAATCACAAAAATGAATTGGTGCCAGCAAATAGATATTTTATTGGAACAAACGTCCGTAATGACGTCGTGCAGGTGGCTTGTGCTGCTGACGTGGCTTCCCGTGAGAAAAAATGTTGGGAGTGGCATTTGGGTTTAGTTTTTTTAACGCCAAGCTTCTCCAATATCCGTTGCTCAAATTGATCCGTGAAATAATCCTATTGAGAAGGGAAAAGAAATGTCGCCACCGAGTTTGAGATGCGCCACAAACACTCCGCAAATATAGGCAATAATGCATTGCAGAAGGGAGTTAGTGACTGTTCTACCGTAGCATGGTCAAATTCGTGTTCGCGCATCTGCTCAGTGCCGCGTCCGCTCAACTCGCTACACTAAACCCGTTTAGCAAGCGCTTTGCTGGACAAAAATACGTCTGCTGAAAATAATATAGTCGCCCAGTGTGTTTTGGTTCAAATCGCAATGACTGGATACGCTGCGCCATTGACTACTAAGATGAAGTAAGCGTGCACACTGCAAATGTACAGCCGGTAAAAGGCTTGTCTATAACACAGCTTTCGTACTCTCAGCCCTAACCTGCCCCGCCGGAGCGGGATTTGAATTAAACTACTGAGGAATTCTGAAGTATTAGCCCTTCGCTTTTGCCTCCGACATGTTTGGAACGAGTATGTTTCGGCAGTTTTCGGATGTAGCTGGTTGAAGTTGAAATCGCTGTTATACACAAGCGTTTTACCGACTGTACGGCATCACGTGTAATGCAAACGTAAGTCGTAATTAACGTTCCTCTGTGCATACACGGAAGAAAGGGCGTACAGCCGTTACGGTGCGAATATGCATTTGAAGTGCTCATTCAAACGTGCGCGAATTTAATAAAGCGATAACAGAAATTGCGCATCAAACGTACGTCAACGGCGCGGTCACTATATTAGCTGACCTTAAATTGTTTTACCTAGCCGCAATTTTTTTTTTCTCGCAACAGCCTCAATTTGCGCCGCACCGACCAAGCCCATATTACGCAGCAAATCACTCCGATGTCATAACAACGGGATTATAATACCACCCGGGTAGCTAACACACAAAACATGACTTCACGCCAAAAAGAGCGTACACGCACTCGGAACGCACACGATACATGGTCAGACGCAAGCTGCCGTCGGCCAAAACAAGCATGAATTCAGGTGAACAATTCTCGCGTCACGAAACCCTTACGACAGCTGACTGAACATGCTACGCCGCTGATATTGATGCTGGAAGTTAAGCGCGCACATGACAAATATACGGCCTCTTATCCAAACCAAAGCTTACGACGGGACGAACTCGGCGCTGCGCGCAATGCCTACTCAGAACAAAGCGTGGACGACGGTCGCGAAGGGAATACGCATTTCTTCGTAAGTGACCGCTCAAGCTCGCGCAGAATTTAACAGAGCAAGAACAAGCATTCAGAAACTTACCTCGCAAAAGAGTGATGGTAGCGTCGGCCTGAAGTATGCCCGTTCAAATCTATGCAACCAAACTTTTCTCCTTTCTGCGTCGCGTTTCCCGGACGGAATAACGAAGTCTTGTGCCCTGCCTGACGATATTCGCGCTGCCTAAGGCACAACACATCGACACCGAGAAGCAACCTAAAACGACACCGGTGCGACATTTTTTCGAAGCGTGCAGCTAATTCCGGTACTGAAGCACGGTGGCGACGGTGGCTCGGAAGCCAGCAATGGCGTCGCAGCGGCGGCGTTGCGCAATGTCCCAGCCGGCGAGGCATCGGCGAGGCGACCCGGCGGCGGAGCAAAAAAAAAACAAAACCACGTGACTTTTCCCTTGGCCAATGGCGCGCGGCGTTCGCCGGCGAAAAAGAAAATGGCAAAAAACGAAGTAAGAGAGGAGCGCGGGCGAGGGCGAAAGGCGGCGAGATCTAAAGATGGCGCTACCTTAGTAATTTTAGGGACCTTAGTAGGGGCGCCACTGAAATCCCCCTAGCGGCCCGTTTCGAAAGCAGGCGCGGGAGTCTCCGTCCTGCACCCCACGGTCGCCGCTGCTTTTGCGGCATGTTCACGACTGAGATTTAGCGTTCGCGGGCGTGGAAATCCATGTTTATGTGGAGCAGTCACTCTGTTCGCAAATGGGGTGTGTTTACGAGAGTGTAAATGTTTCTGACGCGATCCTAATGTGGTCTGTATAAGCGCCAGGTGTGTGTCGCAGACCAGCGTCGCGAAACCGGCGTATACATAGACGTGATTGTAGTTACATTGCCCTGAATTTACTAGCAGTGTCTCCGTAATCACCGGTTCCTGAGATGTTCATGCTACGGGTATACACTACGATGTAAATCAGTTTTGTGCGCTTATATATTCAGCGGAACACTCATATATTGATCACCACCATTTACAAGCCAGTGTGTGTTATTTTCGGGAATATTCAACGTAAGTACGACGGATAATGCAGAATTATACTTGGGGATCAGCACACGACAAAGAGTCGCCTTGTCGTAAGGTGAGCGCCCGCAAGCATTCATCTGCTACATATATCCTCTGCGAGCAGCACGCTGACAGGCTTAGAATATAATCGGCGTCCGCGACTAAACGCTTCTTCGAAATACCGTCACATGGCACAGGGAGCCTGCAATAAAAGAGAAACTCAAATTAGAGGGCCTTATCACATACCACACCTTTTCAACGACACCTTTCATCGCTTGTGAACTGCTTACCGTGTATACTTCCAAAAATGCGTCTGCCGAACGATCAGCTGTTCGTTGAAGTCGAAAGACAAACCGGCAGTGGACGCGAGATTTGTGTGTGATTACTAAAACGTTCATTGCTTGATTCCGCTATGCATTTGTACACAGCGTCCCCCTCCCCTACCCCCGACCCATGTCTCGCGAAATAGCAGTGCATTTCGCGTATGGTTGGTCTGGTGAGCCCTACCTGCCTTAAGTTTCGTCGAATGTCTTTAACATGTCATAAGCTGCACTGTATTTTTTATCTGCGTTAGAGTTATTATGTTTCTTGCGCACTTGAACAGAATGTATTTTTCCGGGGTTTCATATTAGATTGCCTTGGTTATTGCTATAAGGCGTGTGTGGGCACATATTTAACGACGTACAGGCTTGGACTATACTTAACATATATTCTTTATATTCTTATAAAATGCATAAGTTATTGTGCGTAATTGGCTAATCACATCCCCGAAACATATTTTTCTGCGACGTATATATTGAAACGAAGCCTTATTCGTTGTTCACGCGGCAAAACGAAGCCAACCCCTCACTGTGCCATTATCAGGTCTAAACGAGAGGGCAGTAGAATTCATTTGTGCCTGACGTATTTGGAGGTGACAGGGGTGATATGCTGCTACCGTCGCAGACGCCCGGAAGAGCGGCGACGATGCGCGCCGAACCGCGTACCCGGGTAGCTCTTGCATGTGATCGCGTGCTCTACGGAGACGCAGCTGCTTTTTAAATTACCTAAACATACTCTTTGCTTATAGATGTCACCATAACAAGTTTTTTTAGGGCGCGGAAAAGCGAAAAGAAGCGAAACACAACCAAAACACTGCACGAGCCCCTATCAGCCACGCAGCGCACATCCTGTCAACGCCGCGGAGAAGCGTCGGCAGGCGGCGCAGCGATCGTGAAGCTCGAGGCGTATAAAGCTGATCAATTCTCCTGGAACATGATCTTTGCTTAGATGTCACCATAACAAGTTTTTTTTAGGGTGCGGAAAAGCGAAAAGAAGCGAAACACAACCAAAACACTGCACGAGCCCCTATCAGCCACGCAGCGCACATCCCGTCAACGCCGCGGAGAAGCGGCGGCAGGCGGCGCAGCGATCGCGAAGCTCGAGGCGTATAAAGCTGATCAATTCTCCTGGAACATGATCTTTGCTTAGATGTCACCATAACAAGTTTTTTTTAGGGTGCGGAAAAGCGAAAAGAAGCGAAACACAACCAAAACACTGCACGAGCCCCTATCAGCCACGCAGCGCACATCCCGTCAACGCCGCGGAGAAGCGGCGGCAGGCGGCGCAGCGATCGCGAAGCTCGAGGCGTATATGTGACACATAGGCTTCCCCGAGGTTACCGTATTTATTCGACTATAAAGCGCATTCTTTTTTTTTCCCAAAATCTATAGTACCAAAGTCATACCCCGCCTTATATTCGAATCTCTCTCTCTCTCTCTCTCTCTCTCTCTCTCTCTCTCTCTCTCTCTCTCTCTCTCTCTCTCTCTCTCTCTCTCTCTCTCTCTCTCTCTCTCTCTCTCTCTCTCTCTCTCTCTCTCGGGGGGGGGGGGGGGGGGGGTTACTCTCCTCCTCACCTTATAATCGTGACCGCCTTATAATCGAATAAATACGGCCTGATTACAGTCGATGTTCTGTCTGAATTAAGCAATTTTCCTATACTATGAAAAGTAGTTCCGATGAGGAATATTGTATGACCATCGAACGGTAGGAGGAATATTGTATGACCATAGGAAGGTAGGAAGTTAAAAAACAAAAATATGCTGCGTACGAAACATGATTTAATAGATACTGTGCAGTCGGTGTTTACAGGAACTGGCAGGCTGGAAAATTGGTGGAGGCGGTGTGTGCTGTCAGGTACCGCTCAACTGAATCCTCAACTTTGCTGGCTTTGCTTCACTTGCAGCACAACCTGTGACTGCTGGAATAAAATGTAACTGTCATACCAATCAGTACTGACCATTACCCATCCGTACCTATGGTAGTGATCAGTATGTAGAATGCACTGAGTCTGTACCTGGCTGTTAGCTGTACAAACACGACCATACACGAATGAACTATACCAGTATCATATTCGTCTGTTTGGCCATCATATTTTATTTTGAGCATTTCCATTCATTCAAACTTTCAGAACTGTCATTGTCTTTGGCCTTAGGTTGAGGAGTTTTCTTTTTGCCTGAACTCACTGCAGTGGCTCAGTAGCTAAGGCATTGTGCTGCTGAGCCCAAGGACGCAAGTTCGATTCCCAGCCACTTTTTTGATGGAGGCAAAAAGCGAAAACATCCGTGTCTTTGAGATTTCGGCGCACATTGAGATCCCCAGGTGGTCAAAATTAATCCACAGACTTCCACTATGGCACGCCTCATTGACCGTGTACCGTCAGTGCGTTAAACCTCAATCAGTCTTTTTGCCTGAGGCTTTATCTGTCCATGTGTGAAATTTGACAGCAAGGGCTTCGTGAATTTGGTTACAACCAGCTCCAAAAGTACCATTTTGTGCGTGGCAGCACCACCATTTTTTGCACGGAAAAAAAAAAAAGGTTTTTATTGCCACCGAAGGGAGCAGATGAGACGCAAACTTCTTTAACGGTTGCGGCTCCTTCACTAGAATGGGAGCCATCTTTGTAGAACTTCTTTCAAGGTGGCTTACAAGCCCAACAAGTGCAAATGTTGGGTATGACAGCCGACCCCTGGCACTCCCTGTGATGAAAACCATCTTCTTCAGCCACTGCTCACGTACGGTATTGTCAGGGAACTCATTAAGACATTTTCCTTGTGGCTGTTGGTCTTGTACAGTGGTACACAACAATAAACCTTTGGTTACTGTGATGTGCTCAGAAAAAAAAAAAAAAAAAAAAAACCCCAAGTGTGTCACTCAATACAAAGAATGAAACAGCTGTGGCAGACTGAGGAAGTGCGCATAGCTGAAGAATAGTAGACGAAAAGAGCTGCTCAGCTCATTTGGCTTTTTTAGTTCTCTCCAACACCTTTGCACTGACTGGCGCTGCATTTGAATCTCACTTTTCTGGCACATGGGGATCACCGAGCATGGGCGGATGGTTATGTATAAATCCAGTCTTGGTACAAACGGCACAGTGCAAGTAATGATTATTGCAAAAAATAATATGATTTCAAGAATACTAGGTGTCACCCAGATGCATAGGTCCTGTTACACATATTTAATGGGTGGATGTATACGGTACTGCCGAATCACTACTAGATTTATAATTGGATGGAAATAATTGTCCACCCCTAGAAAATCTCAGGCTTGTTGACTTCTAAGAAATTTTTCACTCTGCCATACTTCTGGTGAGATTCCCTCATCATCCGGCATTAAAAAAAAAACCTATAGAATCTGCACATCGCGAGATATATATTTAACGGCTCGTCGGAACCAGTTATCAGGCAATTCTCCAACTCCTTACTGGTGGGACCAGGGAGGAGTGAATTTCTTTTCCGTCAACATTGATCATGTTACCAAGGGCCAAGATGACTCTCACTGCCTCGTACAATTTGCCCACTTGTGTACCCACGGCTGCTACCAGCGGTCACAGAAAAAGGTAGTAGCTCAGCTCATTGATGATCATCATGAAAAATTTTGGCTTCAAGAAGGGCAGTGATGATTCACCCTCGGTAATGCGAGGTGCATATGAATTGCCGGTACGGGCCAGTCATTTTCAAGTCAACCCACACACACCAACTCAGGGCGATTGGCCAACAGCCATGAAATGGTGGCCATCATCATTGGGTCAGCACTCAGTGTCAGTCAGCTTTTTTGTGTGCGTAGTTTTCATCTTTATAGGAATTATGTATTCAGAACTCAAAAGTGCAACACATATTAATCTTCCCACAGCAAATCTAAGGACACAATTTTGCTGAAAAATCAGACTTGCTGCCAAAGTGCCGAAAGTGAGCTATGGCTTAGGCTTCCACATCGTTAGAATTCCGGGAGCTTGTTTGTTTTTCAGCCGTTAGTTGGCCTAGGCTAAACTGATAGTGTGGAGGTGCCTGGGGGCTACAGGACGAAGTGCACTGCAAAAACTCGTGGCCATATTTTATACCATTCTTGTCCCTCTTGTTCTTAAACCGGAGTGTATACAAGGTTCTGGGGAGCACTTTTCACTCACATGGGGGATGATTCACAACCTTGAGCACAGCCTGCACTCAAACACACCCTGCACTCAAACACACCCTGCAGAAGGTCACTTCAGCATTGACAGAATCCGGGCTTGGGATAGCTCATTAAGGTCATGCAGGGAAAAAGAAAAAAAACTTGGAGCAAAAAAAAAATAGTAATAATGCCTAACACAAAAAACATGTCCTATCCAAGCACCTCCTGCTCTTGTGTACCTTCATCCTGTGGTGGTATGTATGACCCTTCAACCTCCACCAGCCTTTTAAGTGCTCCAGAAAGTAGCACTACCAATCCTACAGTGCATGCCGTCCCCCTTACCCCTTTGAGGTATCCGCTCCGTCGTACCCTCCCACTCCGGGGGCTGCCTCTAATTCTAGTCCACATGGCCTGAAGCTTCCGTCTTGTACTTGCACAGTGAATAAGTGATAGCCAGCAGAAACATGTGGCTGGTGCCCCCGTAATGGTGCAAAAAATTGGCTGTGGCCTAACTCAGTTATGCCTGGATGTGTGTAGCGAGAGGTACAGTTAATGTTATTGTTTAGCTTGGTTCTCTCTACGGTTACAACGCTTCTCGAGGCATGCGGCGCGTTCTTCCTTTGTCTCCACAGCTCGTTGCCTCCTCTTGGTTTCGACGAAGAAGCCTGGCTTCTTTCAGTATCTCCGACTCACTTTCCATATCTTACGACGGATCCCACCGAGCCGCCTCTTCAAAAAAAGGGGGGGGGGGAGTAGTGGCGCTGCCAGCTGCGGCACCTAGGGAATTGCTAGGTTCCCTTGCCGCCGCAGGTTCCCTGGGAACCGCTGCCAGCTAGGAACCGCTCAGCTCGCGGGGCGGCCACCAGCCACAGCGAAACAGCAAGAATGCGGCCATTGTAGCTCTTGCTCCAAAAAGGGAGCTGAGTGGACAGGCAGATAAACGTACAAGGCTTGTCGTCAGGCTTACTACTGTAATAGTGCTGTAACACTCGTCACGGGGCAGGCGTGATGCGCGTGTATGTACTATGCAGGGGTTGGAGAAAGAAAAGGAGGTAGGGTCAATAACTAAAAAAAGAAAGTGAGAAGGGTGTTGTGTGGGCAGGTGCTTTTGATTGCAAAAGAAATGAAGTTTCTCATACTGCCCGTTTCCCAAAAAGTATGTCGTGCCCTCCTATATGTCATTTCACAGTATAGTCTGAAGATGTAACGAATAAATTAATTTTAAATGTCGAAAAACAGACTCAAACTCTACTTAACATACAGACCTGATGCCGTGGCCTAGTGAATTAGGTGTCGGGTTGCCGATCTCCACAGGGACAGCTGTTTTTCATATAGAGGCGGAAAATAGAAATACCCCGGTGTACAAGATTTTCACTCGCATTGAAGATTCCCAGGTGGCCCAGGCTTTCCTCATAGCTCAAGTGTAGGTGTGACGCGTAACACCTGAATTTGAGCATGAATCCTTTGGAAGAAAAGGCAGTTCATAAATTTTCTTTGGGTGCAGGTGTCTGTCATAAATTAGTTTGAGTTGCTCACTTTATAGTATTTTAATTATGTGTACTAGCATTGTGCTTAGTCAGGCAAGGAAAAGCACAGATGCAATGTTCTTGAGTTTCTTCCAATGTGGAAGTGCTGAGCAATGGGTGGAGAAACGTCACTCTGTGACCGTACATCCACAAGCTGTATATGTTGGCCCGAGGACACAAACGTGTGATGCCATTCACACCCGAGAAACAATTCTAGCCAAGTTGAGAGTGTATAGGCAGGGAATTGCTTTGTGTGAGCAAGAGGAGCCATTTTTGAACATCGAGTCATTGTTCATCATGAATCAAGCAACATTGTAGCATTGCCTACAGTGCATAGAGGATGGGTGCATTCATGGGTAGCAACAATGAACAGCCACGTGATATCTTGATGGGCCAGCAAAATAACCGGGTGCATAGTGGCAATGGAGGGTGGCTGCTGAAAGCGTGCACTGACACGGAGGAACCCGTCGCCGTCAAAAAATGTACACAAAAGTCTGGTCACGATATGCTAACCACAAGAGAGATCGTATCGCACATCATATGGGAAGGTTTCATGCGGTACGCAGAACAAAGCCATTAGCTTTCGGCTTGAAGAGTACCGTCGCTCACCAGTGACTTTCTTGTGGAGTCTCCTGAGGACATTGTCGAAAGAGCTACTCGGAGTGGTCTTGAGTGTAGGCTGCGTTTGCCAAAGTGAAACAAAGGCTCCACTGGCATGGGCGAAGTTGCCTGGTGGAATTGCGGTTTAGTGACACCAGTGCTGCTTCCTGACAGCCACTTGGCCAGTCCTGCCATTGCCGCCGACTTGCTATCTACTGGCAAGGCCGGTTTTTTTTGCACGTTGCCGGTTCAACGTCAAAACTGACACTTTTTTTTTTTCTGTCTCCACTTTAGCTGAGCTGCAATATCCTAATTTTGTGTAGCACTATTCTCGAAGTAGTCCATGTTTTGAATATTTTCACACCTATCATAGGGGCCATGAAGACAAAATACAGCTTGAGCTTGTTAGAAAGACCGCTTTGTCCCGATAACAGTGATACCAATTTTATCGCAAACTGAATAAATAATGGGGATATTAAAAAAAACATGTTAACCAGTGGCGACTCCCTAGCCACTTTCCAGCAACTTTTCTATGGCATCACAGAGCCATGTTTGTGCGATTGGCAACCGCCAAACTAACCCTCATAACACAAATGACTGGGTGATTGTAGTGGGGCCTCTATTTCCGTTTGATCTCATCAGCTGAACGCTAACGTGCCGTTAAGACTGAAAATTATGTTTTCAGTGCTGGCCCATATGACATCAGTTCTGCCCATAACATGTCACTGTAGCACAAAATGTGAAAGTTTTTCAATACTTCTCACATTTTTTTCAGTTAAAGAATGTCTTTCGTGGCTGTAATGAAGCTGAGTGAGGTACTGAAGTCTAGTTATTTCAAACTTTGTCTTCATGGCCCCTATACTTATGTTTAATGTGTTTTCCATCGTGCCCAAATTTTCGTCATTGTGCATTGCTTGGGTAGTGATTTGCTGCTGCGAGGCACTTTTATATTTGCGTGTTTCGTATTCCTTAATTCCTGTAAAATAATCATCGTGACAGGAGGGTCGTCACCTTCAAAGACAAACAAAAAAGTGCACAAGTCAAGTTCGGTTTTGTACAAGGGTTGAAAAGTGAGCATGTTTTTGGTAAGCTGGTCTCACAGGCACAATAACTTGGAAACCCACCAAATCAGCTCCGTGCAGGTGTTGAAATTTCAAGAAAGGTCTGTGTCTCTGTAAACGCATGCTTGGAATACCAGCATTCACCTTGAGAAGAAAAAACAGATCAGTACCAACGAACACCCCCTTTCTCTTTTTGTTCCCAGGGTGAAAGTGTAGTGCTTGTTGTGACCGGTCTCTGGCTCTGGGGTCGGAAGCAACCACTGCCTCCCCGAGCAAGAAAGGCCCTCCACTGTCTTCTGGCAGCTGCCTGGCTCCAGGTAACACCAATGTATAAGGAGGCCGGAAGTGGCCACTGTTTAGGCTGGAGTGCCTAACACAATTTACACCGATGTTTACCATATTGACTCGCGTAACGAGCCCACTTTTTTCCCAGAAAATTCGGCATGACTTTGGGGGGAGGGTTCATTATGCAGGAAAAAATTGCAGCAGATTTTTAAAAGTTGAAATTTCATACAATCAAGTTGCCAAGAGAAGAACTGTCGGAGCCTTACCATTTTCATAAAAACACGTAGGTAATTATGTAATCAAATTTATTTTTTATTCCCAACATGATAGTGGCCCCCTACTCATTATGGAGCGGTCCTCTTCACTGAAGTCACTTGTGGCTTCACATTTGTTGTTGGCCCACAGCATACCGTCAAGGCATTTCAAAATTTCTTTTCCAACACCGGGAAACTTCTCTTCGTTGGATCCATGAAACACACAGCAATCCCTGTTCAGTGCCAAAAATCCTCTTGCTTTCGCTCATAGCGTACGCGAACTGGGTCAACACTGAAGTGCCACCTAGCCATGTGGTTTTCATGTGCATCAATGCATGCTCCACCACCTTCAGCTTGAAACCGGCTGTGTAGCTCATGTACTGGCCCATCGTACGGCATGCACCAGGAGCACAAAAAAAGGTTGGAACACAGCTGAACAACAGAACCACGGAGTGCAGTGGTGAAATCGTGGAACAGCAAGATCACAGGAGCGCAAAGTACGTTTAGTGCTTTGTTCGCACGCCGCCGGAACCAGCCGGAACAGCAAAAACATAGCAAAGAGCAGGGAAGGAGGGCGGAGTACATTTTGTGCTTTGTTCGCACGTTGCAACTTTTGTATGGCACAAGGTTTGTTTTGCATTCAGCAGGTGGCACTCCACAAGTGTGCAGTTTTTAAATTGTAAGCCACGGCATTCGCGCTCACGTCTCCGCTACTTTTGAGATTTGTTTTTGTTGGAATGCATATTTGGTATTTCTGTGCATACTGTACTGTGATATCAAGTTAATGCGATTGTCAACGGCATCAGCAACCATCCCGAGATAAAAACATATTCCCGCTGCATTTTGTATTCAAAGTAACAAGAAAGTAAATTCTGAAGAAGAAAAGTGGGGGGAGGGTTCATTACCAAGTAAATGCGGTATCCTGTGGTCTCGGTACTCGGGAAGTCCTGGTGGCAGCAATGTAGTCCCCTTTTCTCACATTTGTAGATGGGCTTGGCAAGTTGTAATTGGCAACTAGCAGATTAATACATACCGTATTTACTCGCATAATGAACCCACTCGCACAATGAACCCTCCCTCGCTTTTCTTCTTGAGAATTTACTTTTTTGTCACTTTGAATAGAAAATGCAGTGGGAATATGTTTTCATCTCAGCATGGTTGCTGATGCCGTAGACGATCATTGTGACGACATCACGCTACAGTACGCGCACAAACACTAAAAACGCGTTCTAACAGAAAGAATCAACTGTAGCCGGAGGCGTGAGCCTGAATGCCGTGACTCACAATTTAAAGAGTGCGCGCTTGCGGAGTGCCACCTGCTGAACACAAAACAAACCTTCTGGCGTCATGAAAACGTTGCAGCGTGCGAACAAAGCACAAAACGTACTCTGCACTCCTTCCCTGCTATTTGCTGTTGCAGCTGGTTCCGGCGGCATGCGAACAAAGCGCTAAACGTACGCCACACTCCTCTGCTCTTGCTCTTCCACGAATTCGCCGTTATGCTCCGTGGTTTTGTTGTTCAGCTGTGTTCCGACCTTTTTTTGTGCTCCTAGTGTGCGCCATACGATGGGCTAGTACGTGAGTTACACAGCGGGTTTTAAACTGAACGTGGTGGAGAATGCGTTGATGCACATGGAAACCGCGCGGCTGGGTGGCACTTTACTGTGGGCCCAGTGCGTGTGCGCTACGGGCGAAAACGAGAGGTTTTTGGGCTGTGAACAGGGATCACCGTGTGTTTTGTGGACCCAAAGGAGGAAAGTTTCGTGGTGTGGGAAAACAAGTTTTGGAGTGCCTTGACGGCAGAGAAGACGGTGCGGTGCGCTGTGGGCCGACAATGAATGTCAAGCTATGGGGCCACTAGCATGTTGTGAATAAAAAAAAAGTTTGATTACATAATTACCTACGCGTTTTTACGAAAATAATAAGGCTTTGACCGCTTCTCTTAGCAACTTTACGGTATAAAATTTCAACTTTTAAAAATATCTTGCAATTTTTTCCACATAACGAACCGTACCCCCAAACTCATGCCGAATTTTCTGGGAAAAAAGTGGGTTCATTACGTGAGTAAATACGGCATTGCATGTACGAGGAGTGTGGATTCGGGTGCATTGCAGTCACAGAGTAGTACATGCCTACATCGTTGCTAGGCCCTGTCTCTCTGGGTGCTTAATTGAAATTACAAGAATTGAGAATGCCTGGACACAATATAAGAACTGAGTGGAGTACCGAAACACTAAACTTTGAAGTGAGTAGAGCTCTAAGTATTCATAGAAGTAGCCCGTTGTCTTCAATGATGCTTTCATATCGCAGTTCTCTCCAAAATTCATTGGCAATCAGATCACTCAAAATTAAAACGGACAATAAACGGCGTCATGAAGGTGTTTTAGTTGTTTGCAGGAACAACTGTTATTTATGTTCATGTCCCATATCTTGAATATATTTTATTAAAGCAAAGCTTTTCTGTTGTCACTGCCGTTGTATGCCAATTCACCCTGCAGGAAAGCCAACTTTCTCTGACGATGATTTATTTATTTTTTATTTATTTATTTATTTATTTAGATAAGTGCCCACAAACAGCATGATGCCTTCAGCGTGGTGCACAGAAGAAACAAAGGAAAGGATAGGAAAGGGAGATGTGTACAATGGGGAAAAAAGAGTATAATAAAAATAACATCAATGGAACAAACATTATATGGCTGACTCACACGATTCTACAACGCAAAAGAACACTCTCAAAAGATGTGTACCATAGCCAAAAAAGAGCATGAGAAATGAAAAAAAAAAAAACCACATTACATGGCTGACTCACATGATTTCACAACACAAAAGTACACACTCAGGCTTTAGATGTATTTTTAACAGCTTGCACAAAAGTGCTGTACCGATCAAAGATACTCAGATCAGGCGCTTCAAGTGAGTTGTAAAGGAGTTGCATTCTCTGGACAAGACTTTTATGATTGACAGCAGGATAAAATAGTGGCGAGGAACGGCATCGTGTGGGGACATGAAAATTGATGGAAGTTAGCAAATCAGCAGAGTCCACAGCTCCATGAATGAGCTTGTGAAGAAAGCACATATCGAGGAGTGTTCTTCTGTCACTCAGTCTGCTTAGGTGTGGTCGAGTATTCTGTCATACGTGTAATATATTTTCCTGAAAAGGTAACGATCATAATAGAGTCGAACAAATCTCATCTGGACTCGTTCCAGAGACAGTGACAAGTATTGAGGAACAGAGTTCCATACAACCGAGCAGTACTCTAGCCGGGAACGTACAATAGCCCGAAACAGGGACAAATAGCAGGTAGGATCAGTGAACTGTTTCGTGACACGCGTTATGAGTCCAAGGGATTTCATTGCATTGCTGGCTGTTTTTTCAATGTGGTGTTTAAAACTTAGTGATGAGTCAATTGAATCGGCACCTGTCGACGATGCTATGATATCACATTGGTCTTTGATGGGTTAATGCGAAGCATGTTTGCTGAACACCATGCTGACACGGTGTTAATGTCATCTTGTAGAAGAGAGCACTCGCCAGCCCTGTCTATAGGCCGAAAGATCTTAATGTCATCAGCAAAGAGGAGCATTTCAGAGTGTTGCATGTGCTCAGCCAAGTCATTGATAAAAACCAAGAACAACAAGGGGCCCAGGTTGCTTCCCTGAGGCACTCCAGAAGTTGAGCGAAATTCACCAGAAAAACAGCCCGCAACTCGTACAACGTTTGTACGGTTAGACAAGTAGCTTTCAAAAAGCATCAAGTACATCTTACATATTCCATAGTTATCCAGTTTCTGTAACAGCAAGGAGTGTGACACAGTGTCGAATGCCTTTGACAAATCAAAGTAGATTACATCAATTTGGTGTCTTGAATGTACTGCAGGGACCACTTTGCTAAGAAAAGCACACAGATTTGTCACAGGTGAACGATGAGGAATAAAGCCATGTCGTTGTGTACACAGCTTCTGGGAGAAGTAAGAGTAAAGGCGGCTGTACAAAATAAGCTCCAGAACTTTGGACAGAGAGCAAATCAGTGACACAGGTCGATAATTGACCACAAGGGAAGGGTCGCCAGACTTAAATATGGGTGCAACAATTGAGTGTTTCCAAGTGGTTGGAAAGACTCCAGATTGTATACAGAGGTTGAAGATGTGTCTCAGTATGGGTGTAAGTATCGGTCCACAGCCCTTAACAATGAAGCTGGGGATGCCGTCGTGGCCACATGATTTTTTGGCCTTCATTTTTCTAAGGGCTTCACAGATTTCCGTCTCTGTCACTGGCGTTGCCAGTGACAGTGATGATGAATAATCGTGGGTGAAGTAAAATAAAAAAAACACTTCCCATGGCTGGAATTAAAACTGGGTACCTTGCGTTATGAAGCCGGCTTCTATCTGATTGCTCCATTTCGACATGGTCGAAGTGAACGCCAAGCAGCAGGTACCGATTTGCGCCGTACACCCCAAACCCAAACGTTAGGCCTACAGAGTGCACACCCGAGAGTTGCTGTGGATATTCTGGAAAAGCTGTGCATACCTCAAGAGTAGGAAATACTCCCAGTGTGGGATTAGCCAACCAAAGAATCCATCACGAGAAAACTTCGTGTTCAACCATCGTCGTCATTAGATGGAGGGGTGCATAATTTTTTTTCCTTTTCCTTTTTGTTCTATCTGTTTATACTGATGATAACTGCTCTCATGTAGATGCTTGAAGGCGCAGAAAAACATTCCCCAGAGAAAACGCTTGTAAGGGCACATTGAGCGTACCTCTCAGCAAATACATACCGTAATAACTGGAATATAGGCCAAGTTTTTCTCCCCCCATAAAATGCGTATGGAAGTTGCCCCTTGTCTCGTACTGCGGTCATTGACAGGGTGTAAATATTAGTCCTGCAACCATAAGAGCGCAAACATCCAACTACAGTCGACTCCCAGTAATTCGAAGCTGCCTAATTAGAATTTTCATTGAAAGAAGTGCAGTGCTGGTCCCAGCAACTTTACATGCAATCCAATGGAAGAAATGGCTCAATGATTCAGAGCTAAAACTTATTACATGCATTAATTGGGAGTTATTGCGAATAAAACCCATCAAGGCAACCGCCGTTTCTCGATAAAATTCAAGAATTTCAAGCGCAAAAACACTGCTGTGTTTTGTACTGATGTTGGCACCGTCACAAGTGCGGCCTCGCACAGTTGATAAAGCGGCAGGCCAGTTGAGGCTCGCACCAGCGTTCTTTGTTTCGTGCAGCGCCATGTGAGCAGTTTGTGTGGTGTACGCTTCAGGCTTCCATTTTAGAAATAAGTCTCAACCATCATGGCAACCTGTGTCGTACGCTCAACTTGGCAATGGAAGTCGAGATTCTGAACGTAATCAAGAAGGGAGACATGTTGCAGACTAACAACACTGCTGGTCTTGTGCTTTTTGTATTATTTTGGAAGTTTGGTTAATTCAAAGTTTTTTTACGGTGCCCGTGGACTTCGTATTCATGGGCCCAGCATTATGAATAGAATAACGCACCGTTGTTATTCTCACTTACTCTCGCACAGCACCGAACTGCGGAGAAAGACTGCCCACCATGTTTTCAAGCGAGCTCAGCCGAAAACGGCAAGGATGGCTCTCGCCGCGCGTACGTCAGTCACTCCAAAGGGAAGCGATAACTTTAATAGTACGGGGGTTTACTACACGGACAACCATGATACAAAACACTACACTGCACTACGCACCTAGCCCCTGGGGCATATGCCCATCAGCGTGTGCCTAGCCTGGCATCAGGCGGCAGTTAATGTCCGCCTGCGTATACGCCGCTGCGACGCTCGCTGAGGTAACAGAAAGGGTGCTCACGGTGGCCGCTTTACATTTCAAGCCTCTGGGCTCAACCGGGCGGCATCGGCGCTCGTCCGCTGACCTTAGACGGCGCGAGTTGTCACAGTGCGGACACAGGCAACCCACCAGAGGGGTGGAGAATGCGCAGAGACTCACTGGAGATCCTAGATGGTGAACTGATGCAATCAAGGCATGTGCAAATGAACACAATGGGTGCCGTGACCTACGCATGTAGGGACCAACGGCCAGTGCAAGAGAGGCCAAGAGTAGCCAAATGCATTTATGTACCGTGTGCTGCGCATCCAAAGGCGGTCCTCCCTGATCTCTCGTGTGCTGATCTCTCGTGTGCATCCAGAGTTGCCCCCTAGGGAGAGGAGGGAGGTGTGTGTGAGGATCACCCTCTCCCCACTAAGGAGGAGAGCGTCGCTAGCGCCTCCTCGCCCCGAGTGGAAGTGTTTGCGTCCCCACAACAGGAGTCGACTGTAGTGTCACTGACAGTACCTGTGCGGCAAAGTTATTCTCTGCATTGCGATTTCTCTTTTTCCATTTCATCATTGTGTTGTAATTCTTGTTTGTGTGTTTTGTACTGTGTCAAGATTTCACGAGGAGTGCTGAGACTTGACAGCACTGCGCTACTGTGTTCAGAATATATAAGTAATAAAAGTTCACCAAAGTAAAGGTGATGTAGTCGCCCAGCACCAGTTTGGCATGTCCAAGGAAGTGTTCCACACTGGCGAAACTAGATGTCAAAATCGTTGCGAGGTGCAACCAAAATGAGAGAATAAGGGAATGGTCTTCATTCTTGTGGTTTGCAAGTGATTGCCACAGGTCACATGGCAGTCAAGTTCGCGTGCCAAGGACTGTGGAGAGAATTTAAAGGTTCTAGGCTTCAGGTATGCCTTTGAATGAATTGCAACAGTTTTATTTCAACAGCTCTGATGAGTGACTTGAGCAGACGGAGTGCCGAAGATGGATGAGGACGGGAAATAAACCGTATGTACTCATGTAAGGGCTGCACTTTTTATTCCTAGCATCTTGGCTGGATGTACTTAAACCAGGCCAATGATGGCCCACTAAAGCTTCATACTGTGGCTAGCTGTGAGCATAAGAGAGGCCCAAATGATGTCAGAAATGTTTTTATCACTCCATTTCACTTCCGGGAGCTTGCTCCCGGGAGAGCTCACCTTGTCGGCGATACCGCCATGCAGTTCGAAATTTGTCACCTTAAAATTCACAATAGTGTCCAGTGATATAACAGTGTAAGCCACGCACTCATAATCCACACGCACACAGTTGCAGTGATGCCCACTTTAGTTCCCCTGAAGGGGTCCTCTTATCATGGCCTGCAGCCATCCATTCTGAAACAGCAGTGAAATTCTGCTTTAGACATCCCGTTGACACAGACGTCGAGCGTCTGCAGTACACTTGTGATTTCACTAGGGATTACGGCTAAATCCATTTGAGTTGCGGTGAGCTGGTCCTTGATGCACCTAAGTCTGCCAAGTGGCCTGTGAATCTGTTGAGCACTAGGACTGGGGGGCTTCCTGTTATAGCAGAGTGTTGGTCTGTTTGCCCTGACAGTCTTTATCCAGTCAACACCAAGATCGTTGGTCAGACATCTAGCCCTTCTCTTGAACACTTACAATAATTCCCTGAATTTCTCCCTCGGGAGTGTCCTTTTCCTGACAACAGCGCATGGCAGAAGCTTGCTACCATTCGTTGGAATGCACATCACCCCAGTGGGTCTTTGTCCTGCACCGGTTGTGTACACACAGACACCTCCCAGGCCTTTCAAATCAACAATGGTGTTCTAGTGCTTCAAACCAAATCGTGGTTTTGTCCACGTTCCAGTTAATTCATGCTCCCTCCTGAGAGCATTCACAAGGGGGTGAAATTTCAGCAGCCGGCCTTCGTACTCGCTCGTAAACTTTCAGCATATGGCACTTTGGCAGTGGATGCAGAGCCTATTGCAGTTCAGGAACCATGTAACCCACCCTTAACTCGCCTAGAATTCTGCCAGCAGAATTCCGATGCGGTGAGCAGTGCCAAGTGCTTTCACACCTATCATCTGAGACAATAAGTGTAGCCATCTCTTCATGCGCTGATACCATTCGCCACAAATTCTTTTGCAAGTGTTGAAAACTTGCACTTTTTTCCACCAAACATCTTTCGGCTTCTGTTGGTCGCTGTGAGGCCTTTTTCTTGTTGTATTTAGTACCGCACAAACTTTTCATCCATGTCGAACTTGCGTCTGGCCGCCGGCTTAGCATGCACCTCAGTGTATTAGATTACTTGCAGTGTAGACGCTACCATGCACCTCAGTGTATTAGATTACTTGCAGTTTAGATGCTGTAGTAAACAACCTCGGATGTCGGCATTTTTTTTTTCTCTCAAAATTAGTGCGGTGTGGCTTTTGCTCAAGTATGTACGGTAAGATGCAGTTGAAGTGTGAGCTTTTCTGCAGATTGTTTTTTCTCAGCTTTTTTTGCCTTTTAAGTTAGGAGGTCATCTTATATAGAGGGCTGACCTATGGAAGTGAAGCCACTCATCAGAGCTGTCTAAATTTTCCCTGACAGTTGCCGAGAGCCTTTGAAGTCTCTTTACAGCCCTTGGCATGTGACCTCGATTGCAATGTGGCCCATAGCGACATCATGCAGAATAAAGTCTGCCACTATTAAAATCTCTAACTTTGAGTGCACCTAGCAACAACCGCAACATGGTCTCTTCCGAGGCACGACAACAACTTTTACATATAGTTCCGCAAGTATGGAATGCTTCCTTGGATGTGCCAAACTGATGCTGGGCCGCTATATCACTTATCACTTACATTCTGAAGGGAGCAATGTACCGCTGTCGAGCTTCAGAACTCATCCTGGAGTGTTGACACAGTACAAAACACACAAACAAGAATTACAACACAATAATGAAATGGAATAAGAGGAATCGCCATGCAGAAGATATCTCTGTCACGCAGATGTGGTCAGTAACAATAGTAAGATGTTTGCACTCTTATGGTTCTGCCAATGATCACTGTATAGGACAAGGGGCAACTTTCACACGCGTTTTATGGGGGGGGGGGGGCGGTATTTCGGTTTGTATGGTACTTCATGTTCATCTCTTCAGACAAATGCTTTTTGCGATGGTACATGATCGCTCGGGAGCTGAAAAAAACACAATGCCAGAAAAAAAAGGCAAAAAGCATCCCTGCATTCACCAAGGTATGCTTCACATCGGTGTATTATGGTGCCCATAAGGACTCTTTGTAGGCAAGTCTAAAGCAGTAACCACATGGAGCAATTTTTGCGAG
This sequence comes from Haemaphysalis longicornis, assembly GCF_048455015.1. NCBI lineage: Eukaryota > Metazoa > Arthropoda > Arachnida > Ixodida > Ixodidae > Haemaphysalis > Haemaphysalis longicornis. The sequence continues at coordinate 447,491,148 of NW_027526203.1, read as the reverse complement.
CGACGCGACAGGCTATGCGACAGGGATCCGCAATCGCTCTTCACTATCGCTCGCTGAGGCAGCCACATGAAAGCGATCGCGCAAGTGATCCCAATATTGATGCACAGCACCCAATACGATTATCGAAGTACACACGGCCACAAGGTTTTTTAATGTGTGCATTTGTCACAAAAACTGGAAATAAATGTATTCCAGTGAGCAGAGGGTCGTACTTTTCTAGGATGCACTGTGCCGCCGCTCGCCCCTTCCCCTCGTTCTCTCCCTAAGCCATAAGTTGCACCCCTTACCGTTCTCCTATTGGCTAGTCGCTGAGGCCACTTCTGGGAGGCGAGTGACTTTTTCTTGCGACCCAGAACCAAGCGATTCGATGAGCAATTTGGTCCGCGGCGAAAAGTAGTTCGTCGCTAGTCGCGTCGCTCCCCAAATCGCATGCAAAATCACTCCATGTGGTTAGCGCTTTAGAGTTGCAAAGTATAGACACAGGTGACTGTGTGTTTGGAAATGAACCTTCGGTGTGCAACGACTTCTTCCGCAAAGGCAAAGATGTCACCAACATGCACTATTTGCAAGGATTCTGCACTCACCACCATAATTTTCTTCCCTGCTGGGAAACTGATAGGGGTCAGTGCAGTCTACTCTTCGAGGAATAGAAATCAACCATACCATGACACGTGGTGCACAAAAGCAAAGAACTTTGCTTGCCCCAAGCAAGCGTTGCACAGGTGACACCCAGGTACACCTCAGGCTCCCTTTGCATGTGTGCACTTTTGCTTCGATGTATGGATGTGCTGGCTGCATTGGTGGTGCACTGCAGAGCGCTGGCTGCACGGTATTGAGTTTGTGGTCCACTGTATGCAGTATTCCATGCACTTGAGCCGGTGGACGATATGGTGTGCCCCCTAGTTCACTATTCATCAGACAACTAGTACTAAGTTTAGTCAGTATGCTGCAATCCTATGTTTGTCCATAAACTATGTAGTCTCTAAAAAAGAAAAAACTGTGTGAACTCTCAGAAGCTTTGTTGCTCTGGCATGCTGTCCTGGAGGTGCCACAGGCATTTCACTCAGTGGATTCAGAGTGTTGTTGCAGGTGCACCTTTAATCATGTCTACATGCTTTTGCCTCTTCAGAGTAGTTTCATAAATGAGTAAAGGTTACAGCCACTAGATCAGGTTTCAGGGTATCAGCACTCTTTTCTGTCATTGTTGTATGCCACCGACAGCGGCCATTGGTTGGACCTCGTCACGTGACATTTGTTTACCCCGGAAGACCCATGGGCGCTGTCATTTTGGTGCCTCTGTGTTGCCGCGCATGCTCTCTTCGATAAGCCGTGATTTTCGGAGGGCAGTGCGGCTGTATGACATGTTGAGAGTGAGTTTGTAAGCCCTAGACAAAGTAGCAATGCCGTGCTGCTCTGTACTGGGCTGTTTCAGCTGGCTGGAAGCTGGAAAACGCCTGCATCGCTTCCCGCTGTGAAAGAACGACAGTGGTCTAGCGTAACCCATAGCCACTTAAAAAGCGTAGCTTAATTAGTGTCTCTAGCATAACCTAGAGCCACTAAATAAACTACGCTAGTGTAACCAAGCCTGACCCTATCTATCGCACCGGTGTGCTGTCTCTAAATCTTAGAAAAGTAGACATAGCTGTCATGGTTGCCAAGCGGCGCCCGGACCAATTCCGCCCGTCAATGTCAGCCGCAATACGGCACATAAAGCTGGCCACCCTGGCGTGAGGCACCAAAATGGCTGCTGCCAAGCGTCAGTGTCGTTACTGTCAAGCGTAACATTACTAGAATAAACTCGGTTTTGAAGCTCCGCCGGAAGGCAGTCCGCGTGGCGGTCGCGAGAACTAGCGGCGCTGCTGTCAAGTGTTGCACTACTCCGGCACGTCGTCTGCTTCGGAAGCGGGCCGCCGCTGCAGCCGACCGCGGCAAACCGCCGCGCAGACGTACCACGGCAGCTTTCTAGTAGTGCTATTGCTAAACTTAAAACATCGATCATCTTTCCAGTCGACTAGCGCCTTCGTCCTTCTAGTCGACGTTACCGCATCAGATTTGTGCACTGTTTAAGTGGAAATGCGTTGGGTCGCCTTTCCTTTTTACGCAACCAAAAAATGTTTCGATGTGGTACTGAGACATTTTGAGCGTGAGCGAATTCGCCAGCTCCCCGTCGCCACAAACACATCAAAAGGTGCTGACACCGTGCATACATATGAGGAGTCCTGCAAATACAGTGTTCTTGAAGCCCTCAAACACTGGTTTTTCTAGTGCATCCTTGCGTCATGTTATGTACAATTCATCCTTTTCAAAAAAAGTCCTCATTGAAGCCTGATTCGCTTTCGTAGAGCTGTCTTGTATGACCAGCTGAGCGGATTTCTTGAGTTCAAGACATCAAAATGTCGGTCAAAGATCGTTATGAATTCAGGCGTACCATGAGCACCTTTAAACTGCGGATTCAAGCTTTAATGCGAACTCAAAAAAGTCGAGTGGGTTTGTCACGGATGAACTGAGCATCAGAACTGTAAAGCGACCTTTCATCTTTGGTGATCTAATATTCGTATGCACCACAGAGTGCACAATGGCGAGATGAGGTGAGACCAGCCCGGCACATATAAAGGTTGAGCATAGGAACTCTATCTACATCGTAAGCCGGTTAACGGGACCTCGCACCGACGAGATTTAGAAAAACTGTCGTACAGTCTAATCCCGCTACAATGAAGTCTGCTTCAACGAAATTTCCGCTTCAACGAAATATTTCCAAGTCCCTGTCAGCTAGCCATAGAAGTCAATGCAACATAGTCCTCGCCACAACGAACCATTTGTCTGGCTTGTTTTCGCTTCAACGAAATTTTTCGTGATTTGTGCTGGGTTTGAATAATTATTTTACAATAAAATAAGCATAGTGCCAGCTATCTGTAACTTTTTTTACTTTCAGGACGCTTAGTTTCACCGAAAACATGCACGGTGTGCCCACACTGCCACCCAAAACAAAACAAAAAAAAACTCATTGGTGGACGCCATTGTGTGATGGTGATAACGATGCGGCAGGCCGTCTATACACTAGGCGCAAGCAAGGTTCGCCAAGCCGGAGCTATAGCCAATCCGTATCCAGTCGAAATTGCGCGAATGTGCTCTGCTGCTGGCATGGCTGCTGGCGCAGCGCCGTCATGTATGTGTTGTAAGCAGCTGCCCTTGCAGTTTTCTACAATTCTTCAAAGTCAAGAGCAAAAATAATGTTTTCGGGTTTAGTCTTGAACCCGCGTCACCCTATCTTAGTCACGAGCGGGCGGTCGCGATAAATGCAAGCGCGCGCGGCTTGCCTGCCAAGGTCAGTTGCTGCCGTGCCTAGTCAGAGGATAATTAAGATAGCGGCGCCGTTCCTGTCGCAAACGAGAGGGGGGGCTTCCAACCGCGTAGCAGCTATCTGCAAGTAATCAGCCCGGTGGAAACGCCTTGTTGTACAGCAATACGCTTTGCGCCTGCATTTCTTCATTTCTTCACCTCTCCCCTTCTCCTCAGTATCGCGCTCTTTGCGTGCTGGTAAAAAAACAGATAACCATTGGTATGTTTGTTATCTGACTAAACACGACGTTACTGCGCGTCACTCTTTTTTCTAAACATTGTATTATGCTGCCAATGATGCGAAAATATACCGTGCTATTTTTCTTGCCTTTCCGTGCTGTGTTGGGGCAGATTTCGCCTCAACAAATTTTCGCTTCAACAAAATTTTTCGCCCGTCCCGTCAGTTTGTTGTAGCGGGATCCGACTGTATTGCCGCATGGACATGAAAGCACTTATAAAGGCACTGCTTTCACAAACTCGTTGGGTCGTTTTTGGTCGAGGCAAGACGGCGCAGTAGTTATAAAAACTACGCTGACAAGGGTAATTGGCTTGGAAACTACCGTACATGAAGTTAAACGCAATGTAGACAGTTAAAATATAGGCCGACCGTCAATTCTTAGCTAGCAAATGAGCTGCGCGTGCAGGTCAGTGCAAACAGGCGACCCAACACATTTCCACTGAAACGGTGCACAAATGTGATGGGGTAACGTCGACTAGAAGGACGAAGGCGTTTAAGCTAGTCAACTGGAAAGGTGATTGATGTTTAAGTTTAGCAATAGCACTACTAGAAAGCTGCCGCGGTACGTCTGCGCGGCGACCCGCCGCGGTCGGCTGCAGTGGCGGCCCGCCGCCGAAGCAGATGACGCGCCGAGAGTAGCGCAAGACTTGACTGCAGCGCCGCTAGTTCTCGTGACCGCCGTTCGGACCACCCTCCTCCGCTGGCGGGGATGCGGAGCTCTGAAACTGAGCTTATTCTAGTAGTGTTGGTCAAGCGTAGCTTATTTAGTGGTTCTAAGTAAAGGGTATTACCAAAGAGTACTAGAATCAAGAATTGAATATCAGGTTATCTGGCAAATATAATCTCTGAAAAGTATTTGCGAGAAATCACAATATACGTGCAAGTATATTTGAAGTGAAGATATGTCTTATAGAAGACTGAAGATATAAGCTATTATGTTCTGTTCACATCATGATTGTAGCACCTCCTGCACATTACCACCATTAACTGTTGTCTCTCATGCTTACCAAGCAAAAGTCTATCATACTTCTTAGCTTCCTTGGGGGCTAGATTGCACAGACAGCTGTGATAGCAAGCTGATATTTAACATCTCGGATGTTTGAAATTTTCCAAGAAGTCTGCGCTGCTGCTGAGCTGATGTCGCAGCTGGCCTGCTGTCATTGGCCAACAGTGATGCAACTCCAAGCGTGACTGTATCCTACTGCAGCTGCGTAGTACCTGTTGCTTCCCCAATGCAAATCAAATTGTTATTTTCATTGAGAATTCGGCTGTGGACGTGTCAGAATCTGTCAGTGCTTTGTGTGCTTCACACTAGCTGCTACAGTTGGGTTTTTTTTTTTCAGCACCGTCGAGCAGGTTCTCAGATCCCCCTTGCATTTTCACTTGCAGGCGACCCTTGGCGTATCGACCCTGCTGACCTATGTGCCTGTGTCGCTTGCGTCATCACACCAGGCAGGTGCAGTCACCTTGCTCTCAGTTGCGCTCTGGCTCAGCCATGAGCTTAGGCTGCTAAGGAGGATACCAAAGTAGAGGACACACACAGACCTTGTGAATTCGCTAGAGTATGTATTTATAGTTTTGCAGGTGACAAGAATAAAACATTTTCTGACTTGGTCCATGACTGGCTTGGTGACTAGTTTTGGGCACCGTGTTTCAAGTGGGCCACGTGCTATTCCAGGAACGCTTGCATAGCCGCCATCACAGCAATCCCAGAGCACACGCACCCGAGTTGCTTGCTCGATTCCCTGCAAAGAGGTAACACCGTTCCTGGGTTCCGGGAGGCACGACTGCGAACGGTTCTAGCTACACACCCGAGTATGTGCCTCTGCCCCAGCTGTGTTGCTTTCAAAACAACAAACGTGCAAAGCTAGTTATCTGCAGGCTTCCACACACACTTATCGTCCATGCCTACGGACGATCGATGCCCAGTCCAGCAAAGGCCTGAATTGGTGCAAAAGGGGGCCACACTCTTTCGCAACGACCAAGTAGTCCCGAATACAATGGTGTGTGGGCATGGCAGAAAACCGGCGATTGATGAGGCCTACAACGAGGTGAATGACAAGCACTGCTAAGTCCCTTCTGCAGCCTTGAAAACTCCTACTCCTGATTAACTGTAGTAGATGAGGAGAGCTGGCACGTCGCTTACAAACATGCCAACACAGACCTAGATAAATTCGTGGTCAGAATTCTGGCCTTCCTGACACGAGCACTCATCTCAACTAGATGGGCTTTTAGTACACTCTAGTTCTGTCGGTTTTAAAAACTGGTGAGGTCTCTTCAGCACTAAAAAAGAATGACAGCCTTTGCCCATGGAAATTAAGTGAAACACAGGTGGAGCTGGTGTGTCATGTCAGGAGCGATGTTAAAGCACTTGTCGAAAAATTATCTTAGGATGACGTACCCCAACTCTCAGCTCGGTCGGCACGCTAGCTCCGCTAGCCTGTACCATGTGGCAACTGACTATTGGTGTGGTAGAGACAGGCAGGAACACACAAAACAAAAAATTTGCCTACACCAACGTTTATTAGACTCCCAGTGAAGCTTGCTGGATGCATCAAGAGTGCACCAAGCAAGCGAATGGGAAGTATCACATGCTTCCATGATTCTCACAATGTTTGTAAGTAAAGGCCAGAATACATGGAGCGAACTTTCACGGCGAAGTTCGCGCGGTGGAAAATCTTCTGCGGCAGGACGCCGTATGTTCATTGGGCTGAACTACATGGAGCGAAGACACGGCATCCACCGCTGCACCGCCGCTGGGTTGCTCTCTGTGACTAACTGAACCTCCATGCCCAGAATCAACGACGGCATTCAGTAAACAGACCTAGTAAAGGTGCTTCCCGCTTGGGTTGTACGTCGTTTGACGATCACGCAAGTCGGAGGCGTTTCTTCTACTGAAATATTAATTTTCACTTCTCAAAAGCGTTAAAGGGACAGACAACCGATTTTTGTCGATTATATGTTCTCTATCCCAAATGAAAGGGCATCCCTTAAAGCACCTTAACGAGAAGCAGTTTTGCTGATAACGCCCTAGAACTGTTTAAATCAATTTTTTGATCTACGAGCCGTATGCGTCCTCCCAAAAATCATGCTGGTAACCATGACATACAGTAGCGTGGCAACATACTTTTGAATGTATGCGAGATGATAAGCGATGTGTAAAACTTGTCCCCAGCTACAAAAAGTGTGAATTGCAGGCTTTCTTACTCCCTTAGGTGTTTTTTTTTTTTTTTTTTTTAATTCACTAGTCTATTGCTCGAAGGCGATAGGTAGCTGGCTTCACGGCGGGGAGGTTGGCAGTTCGATTCTCCCCGGGTGCATTTTTTTCTTTTTTAAGCTGCCATTGTCGCAGTTGGAACTGAAATCGAATATTTCAGCAGAAGAAACGCCCCTGACTCACGCAGAATGTTTACTGAACGCTGCCATTGATTCCGGGCATGGAGGCTCAGGTAGCCACACTGAGAGCAACCCAGCGGTGGCGGGCGGCGTGTCTTAAAAATTTTCAAAATAATGTTAAAAAATACATATACAATTTAAACTTATACAAATACTTTTGTAAAGGTTTTCAATAAGTGAATAAATGTTTCAGCAGTCGCAGTAGCTGCTAGGTTTGCAGGTCACGTGACTGGGACACATATTGTAGTGTCAAGTTTCTACACTACGAACCGCCACCCTTCCAATTTCAGAAAGTTTGGTGCCAAATTAAAATAATTTCGCCAATTTGTTGGTAAATTGCTTGTGGTTACCGGGCCATATAAAATGCTGGCTTTCATTTGGGATAGAGAACATATGCTCGACAAAAATCGGTTGTCTGTCCCTTTAAAAGCAGTAGGGAGGGGGGAAAAAAAAAAAAACGAACGACCTCCAGGGAGATTCGAACTAGTGACTCCCAGAACATCGAGCCGGCATTTTACCTCTACTCCACCTCAACTGATGGCGCCTTTGCTCTCAATACATACACAGCCGGCTGCTTCTAGTTTGATGCATTTGAGAGGCCCTCGCAGTGATACTGCCTTTTCCTCACTCGCCGATCTTGCAGACGGGCCCCATGTTGCTGTTAATGCAAGTTATGTAGCCGGATCGCCTTTATTTAACCTACTAAAAGCTATCGTACACACCCACCTTGGTGACACAAACCACAGCAGTTGGATCGGGACCATGTTTCGCTTGTGGCTTGAGCTATCAGAATCGCGTGGACTTCACTTGTTGCAACCTCATTTTCCTCAAGCAATCTCAGATTTACAGTGCGTTTATTTCAGCTCAAGTAGGTGCGAGCCAAGCGTACATCAAAATCTTCCAAAGCAGCAGTCCACCAGTGGTCTGTACACACCATGGAGGGGAAATTGGAAGGCCTGATTGGTTCTTTCAGTTTGCCACTTCGCTGCCGCTCCGCCGACAACGAACTTTTCTGACCCAGCTAGATTGGCGGCAGACGACTTTTTTTCCGCTGCTGGGCTCTGTTCGTCATCTTTTCGCCACATATTCGCTCCATGTAATCTGGCCTTAAGACTGTCTCGTAGAGCAGACTGCCATCCCACTCGTCATTGGCCCACCACTGTATCTCGTGAGTTGTCCGTCTCCCGCGACAATTACTTGATGGCCAACAGTCTCCCACGACAGCACCCCAAGGCCTCTGTTGTGCCACGACCACTGCTGGAAAAGCTTCTAAATCCAACCTTGAACAGGGTACTGTGGTGAGACACAGCAATCCAGAAGGTTTTTTTCTGCGACAGCTAAGAGCCACTGCAAAATTATGTGTCATAAGGATAATGGAGGTGTGCTGCATATGCTTTTGATTGTGGAAAGCAATATACAGCAGCACTGACCCGGCTGATAAGAGCATACCACTAGTGCCTTGTTATCTCTCAGTTTCACCGTTCATTTCACAGGTTACGATGCTGCGATTTCTCGACGATTGACAGCTCACATGTGCAACTAAGGTGTACCTGCAGACGGGGCATTTGCTGCTGCCTTTGTGCTGTAGTGCTGTCTATCACCTGTTACAGATAACACCAGAACGATTCACACGAGTTGTTTGCATGGGCCACTGAGACTTTCACTTTTTTATATTTATTGCTGGGGATTATTATATTTGTCGCTGAGGCTTATTTGGCTTGTTAACCAAAACACCAAAAAACACCCGTCACCCGCAGTGGCATAGCATGAGTGGCATGAGTGTGTGCATGGTTGTGTGTGTGTGTGTTGAAAAAAAAAACATTTGCTCCGGCATCACCCACCCTGGGTGGCAGGCTAGCAGGCGCACAGTGCAAGGGCCACAGCCTTTCTGCCTAGCCGTGCGTGCCATCCAGGGCAACTTTTCCGCAAATAAAGATTACTGTTACATGTAATATTATTATTATTATTCATTTATTGGCAATGCTAACCTGCTATGGTTTCTTCCTTTCAAACAGTTGCACATCACCTGTAGCACGCACGATCTACATACGTGCATTTAGCAGAATGTAGGGGAAGGCTAGTTGTATTTCTTGAAAGCCATCACAAATTGTTTTGTAGAAGTTTAACTATCTTGCTTACTTGCGTTTCATTAACTGTAAAGAAAAACAAATGGAAGTTGTGTCCTCACACGAAGCATTAATTCTACAACTGCACTTATTTTAAGCTGCCAAAAGTGCAACCTCTTGAGTACCCAGACACACAACACCTCGTGGGTATTACCCCATGAAACAAGGGCAAAACTTCCAATCAGTAGTGTGCTGTGATAGCACGACATGGCCCTTTTGAACTAGTAAAGGGTGCAATAGCCAGGACATAGCCGCTTGAGACAAGGCATGCATGAAAGCTAGCGTGCCAACAGGAATGCAGCGGAATTTTCATTTTGGATACCTGCCACGTGACACCTAGGATACAAAAGCGATAGTTCAGCCTACATCATTTTAGTTCATTAGTTCAGCCTACAGCATAAAAACATTTAAGATTTTTGTGCGGGTATTGTAGCAGCGAAGGTAAAATGTGCACTGATTGTCACATTAGCAGATGACACGAGCGCACAATTGAAAGCACTCTCATCTCATGCGCTCACTCTCCGATCTTGTTTTGGTTTTCTGTTTTTAATTCAATTTGCCTGATGGTGCGTGGCAGAGCCTCTGGCGGCCCAGAGTAGCAGGAAATAACGAGCACACAAGCACGGGCATATGGTAGAGAGAGAAAGTAATGGAGGCAGAGAGTGCAGCTGGACGGTGAACACACAATAAGTGCTTGCTTTGTGTGCTTTGTGATTTGGATGATAGTTCAGTTTGAGAGCAAGTCGGCAAAATAACATCCCTGCAAACATCCCTTTAGAGCAAATGCATGCGTCTGCAGGCTGACCACAAGCACTTGCCAGCTGAATTATTTCAGGACCTTGCTGTCAGAACGTCAGTCATTTAAAATGTGCTTTGCCTATCCTCGATAGAATGTGCTCTATGAGAAGGAAGAGTAATGCAAGGCGCTGCACCTCAGCTGAGCTACCATTCCTCAAATAATGTAAGCCTTCCTACTCACCAGGGATCCTCTTCCTTGAGAAGGTCTGGCAGGACACTAACCAACGCTATGTTTAGGAACCCTCCTGAAGTGAAAGGAAGTATCCACGAAGTAGACATGTCTGCAAAAACCAACAAACACCATGCCCCTGTTGAGTACCCACAAAGCATCTTCATCTTTCAAGTTAACATTACATGCTTGTTGCAAACTTCACCTGCTCTGTTCAGTCCCTCGGGCTAAGCCGGCATGAAGTTTGTTGCAGTACAACAGGATGAAGGAGAAGGGTAGTGCAGAGGAAGCAAGACAAATGACCCTGCCCACTATCTAGATGGTTGAGAACTCTCAATACTGTGCAGTACCATGCCGTACTGCTGTCTAGCTGTATCTAGCAACGCCAACTCTTTATTTTCCTCTTCAAAGGTCCCACACTTTGAATGAGGGCACTAGAACGCTTTTACGAAGTGGGCACTACAAACTAAAGCATTCATTATTTTACTTCAATGGAAAACAGCATGAAGGCAGGATATAAGAAACGATTCACACTACACAAGTGCTGGTAAACAACTCAACGCGGTTTACCGTGGCAGGAAAATGTATGCAAGAAAGCTGTTATCCGCCATGTGTCGAAACAGCATCAACTAGCACAACAAGTACACAATCTCCTTCTCAAGGAGTGATATTGATGGTTCACTAACAAAAGTTTTTCCTTGCTTGTTTATTTCGACAGCTCCATAAATTTCATGCTCACTCCAGCCAGGATGCCATACATGACACTTCCTTCAAAGTGTCATGTACCAACTGGCTCATCAGCAAAGCCTTCTGCGGTTCATTAGCCTACATGCACTGAATCCAATATCACCTGAAATAAAACTTGAGCTGCTGCAATAGACTTCTGGTAAGCCAAACTCACTTGAATTGAGTTCTCGCAGACAATTACAAACAAACCTGGCAATAACCTTGGCTTCCCACAAATACACTGCAGAAAAAAACTTGTTGGACAAACACCTGATTAACTAAAAAGATTTTAGAGGCCTCCTCAAACTTACTTTAACCAATCTTCACTCACAATGTCCAAGCGAAAGGAAAAACAAAATGCGAGCACCCACCCATGTCCTCCAGTGAGTCTGCCGACAGGGCTGTCACCGCGCCAGCCACTCCAACAGCTGCCGTGAAAACTTGGGCCTTGGCAGCATCCCAGCGGTTGAAACCGGACTTCAAGAGTATTGCAAAGTCACCCACTTCGTGGGGGATCTCGTGTATAAGGATGGCCAGCGTAGTCACCACCCCCATCTGCAACAGTCCACAAATGGCTGTGTGAATTGGGCACATCTCTGCCCTTTTCAAGTTCAAGTTCAAGTTCAAAAAGTCCACTGCCACACTTAAGAAAGTCCACTTCAGAAAGTTCACTGCCACACTTAAGCTTGACACTAAGGTGGCTGGAATGTAGAGGTGTGAAATGCAATGAGTATTGAAAAAAATTGCTCTTTGTATCCGCTTGCGACGTCGGTACCAAGGAATGTCAGGAAAAGGTACCCATTTTTGGTTCTTAGCTTGACTGGAAACATTTTGCGAAGAGCTTACGCCATTCCAAAGGCTGGAAGATTCTGTAGCCTGTGAAAGACACTTTGACATAAAGTACATTAAATGCTGCTCATATGCACCTGCATTGGGTTCTGCCGTCTGAATTACTGAAGCATGATATACAGCTTTCACAAATATGCATTGCATCTAAATCGGTTTATTTTACCCCTGTGTATTCATCCTCCAGGAATTCAATGACACCCTGTGGATGGTAGGGAATTTTCGATACTACACAGCATTTCTCAATATAATAATTGAAAGATGATCTAGCAGTGACAATATTTCCCACAATTCCCAATTACATACCCAAGAATCTGCTTACAGTAAGCAAAAGACTGTCAGACCCATGTGCATGCACACACAGCAGTCAACTGACATCGGCAAGCGCGATGACACATAGAAGGGAAGCTCATCAAAAATGTGAACGGTTGTTAGGGAAGTGGACAGAAAAACTGGTGCCTGCTCTGAACGTTTGAAAGCTCTCTGCGATGTGTACCACGTTGGCCATGTACCACAAGTAAGTGGAGCACGAGTCCCACAACAAACTCGTGTTGCATTGATATTAGTGCTTATGGAGTACTGCCAGTGGAAATGGGTGCATGTGCAACATTGTTGCCGTTGAAGCCAGGTGTTGCACTCAATACACTTGCACAGGCTGCTGCTTGCCTCTATCTGATAGCATTTTTACTCCACTTATGCTTACAAAGAAAGTCAAATTCAGCGATTCCTCCGGAAAGAATGCAAACATGGACAAAATAACTGCCGGTCATGATTGCTATGTTACATATAAATAAGCAGCTGAGGCACAGAAGATGCCGCTCGCCTCCTAATGCGCCTTCCCCAACAGCGCAGCTGCATGCAGGCTCGGGGCGGTCAGACTGACCAGCTTGGGAAAACCGCTCTTCGCTAGAGGTGCTAGAAACATTCTAATGCGTTTAGACGAGTACTGACACAAAATTTCACAGCCGAGATAACTATGTAATAGGCTTCCTTTGTATATGGAGATATATCCCAGAAAGTTTCTACAGTAGCCATTCGGTATGTCATATTTCAAATCTATTTAAATCTCCGCATGTACGAGAAAGCTCACAATGGATGCCCTTTCAAAACTGGCATCAAGATGATGCCATCTGCTCCTGACCCCAAACTGCCGACATCACGGCACCCGTTGCGGTTGGAGCGTGCTGCTGTGCCTTGTGTATCAGGTCACAGTTTTGGGACTGATGTCATGCTGCCTGGGGGCGTGGAGATGGTGGAAACCATGGCCGGTCTGGGCGACATGAGCATCCGGACCAGCAGTGGTGCGACAAGAACGGTGACGTCACGAGTGCCATCCTGTCGTGGCAGCCACCTCTGTATTTGTTTTGTCGGAACCGAAACTGACACGAATAAACGAGACTGTAAATAATTACTATTTATGCTGCGATCAACGGGCTAATGAGCCAGTCCATGATTAGTGGGCTGGTAGGCACCCATAGCAGTGAAAAAAATGTAACACAAAAATTTCATGTCAGTACTCCTTCAAGCTTTCATGCTCAGACTACCCTACCAACCTAAAATCATTATTGCAACTAAAACAACTTTTTTAACAATTATTTATATATACAAAAAAAACTCGCACTAAAATAAATGCTGTCTCCGTGTACCTAGAGCCACTAGATCAGGTTTTTTTAGTGGCTCTCCGTGTACCAAACAAAAGTTTTGTTTATTTCTTCACTGAGACCAAAAGCAAGCTGGCTGGAAGCGTTTGCCTGCTCACACACTGAAAAGCACTGCGACTGAGCCTGATTAAGAGCCCTAGAGCCAAGACCAGATGTTATACAACACTGAATGCAAATAGTAGTATTTCAAGAAGGCAATAAAAGACTACATCAAAAAATGCTCGCAATAGCGGTGCTGCCTAAGCCTCCTGGATATGCCTTGTTGATTTGTAGTAGCAGTATTCTAGGAGAAAATTATTCGGGCACCAAGTACAGATCAGCTAGTCCAAGGGGATGTTGTTTTGTCCACGTATGACTGCGTTGCCATCCAGGATTTTCTTGTAAACCCGTGGCACAAATAGACGAATATTCCACACCTACAAGAGCACTGAGCTAACATGATGGCATGTTTATACTAAGTTTCTCTATTATTGCACTGGGCGGGTGTGGGGGGCACTACATTTGCAAATGCTTTCCCCTCTTGTGAGGCCATATGGAAACCGCTACTACCAGATTGAATGGTGCATGGTGCATAGGTTCGGAAACATTATGGGCGCCACCACTACCCTAGTGAAAATGTTCAACTGGGAATCCAACTGGTCCCAACTGGTCCCAGTTAAACTGGGTTATGGAACAATTCCCAGTTGGACCAGTTGCAACTGGTCCCAACTGGGACCAGCGGGGAATCCCAGTTGGGACCAGTTGCAGCTGGTCCCAGTTGCAATAAATCCAAGTTGGGACCAGTTGAAACTGGTCCCGGTTGGGACCAGCTGCAAGTGGAATAGCTGGGAATGGCCGCAACTGGTCCCAACTGGGACCTGTTGCGGCCATTCTCACCTACTCCACTTGCAGCTGATCTCCGGCACTCCCCGTTCCACAATCATCTGCAGCGGGACGTTTCTCCCAACTGCACTTGACTGCGCAACCAGGTAGCACCAACAAATGGCACAAGGCAGCAGAGCTTCTTTGGTGTCATTTATTAAAACTGCATCAATATAGTTCCTCCTCATTGCTTCCTTGGCTCACAACGTTTTTTTCACTCTGCTTCGATGGTGTCCCCGTATCAGCAGGCGAGGGTGAGGTGGAAGAATGGCTTGCACTTGTTCTCAGCATCCGCCCCCTAGGCTCCGGTCTCTGAAAATGTGTAATTTGGCAATTTAGATATGCAGCACGACAACCAGATTTTGAGTCAGCGTACGTCCGACGTATCGTTAGATTCTGGGATCGGCGTACGTCCGACGTACCTTTAGACACAGCGTCAAAAAAACATACCTAGGAAATGTGGTTTGTGAAAATAAAATCAAAATAAAGTAAAATTTAAGTCAACTTCCTTCATGAGCGGTCGCCGGTGCAATTAAGAACGAAAGCGCGTAGAAAACACGTTTGTTGAGCACAGTATATTTGTAGAACTAAAGTTCAAGCAGCAAGTACCACTTAAATGGCCAGTTCATGATAGTCACGCACACAATAAAAAGAAAAAACAGAGACACGTACCTGCACTGTCAAGAGTCCAGCCGAGGCAAAATCCTTTGTCCCTCAGTCTTATTCAACTTGCGATAGCTGCACCTTGCTGGGGAAAAATCCTTGAGACCTCAAGAACAACTTGCTTGTTATAGAGCTTATGCATATAATCTATAGTGCTCCCACGAAATATTTAAACGTAGGCTATCAGAGAACAGTAGCGTTACCACGATTACTGCGATCACGTTTTACCTGTACGGCGCCATTTGCCTTTGTACGAAACTACAGAAACCGCACGACTAAATTTTTGAATAAATATGTCATTTAACATTTAATTAGCCCAACAAAATGTCAAAAATTACAGAATGCAATATTTTTTAGGTTTGTTTAAAATGTAAATTGTACACCAGTTTGTTACTTGGATACACGATGATGAACGCCTCTAAAACGGCTACTTGACATCGTAGTGGCGTATCAAAATGGACGCTACTGTGGCTCATAAACATGACGGAAAGAAAAGCTTTTCCTCCATGCTCATAAACGTAGTTCATAAAAATCACACGTTGAAGGCAGTCTTAATGACGGGGTTTTTCTGCCACGGCAATTGTGGCCACGACATCTGCACTTTTGTCTGCTACCTGTCTCCAGCTGGCGTTCCTCGCGATTATGCTTGTATGCCCGGTAAAAGCGCTCTTGCCTAATTTGTTTTCCCGCACATCAAGAAAAAAAAAATTTTTCTGGCGCGTCGCAGGCGTCGTGAAATCACCCCCCTATCCGAAACTCTAATTCCCTGCAGCGCGCCTCTCAGCTACCGTGCTCGCGAGACCGTGACCGTCCTTCGCCGTCGCGACCGTCCCTCTCGCGGCCCTAGGACGGCCGTCTCGATCGCCAGCGCGCCCCTACATCATACGCGTCGACTGGGTGTTGCGGAGTTGTGCTGGAAGAAAAGTATAAATGGATGAGGACACAGGAGGAGAAGTTAAGAGGGATGATAATTTACAAAGCCGAGGGAGGAGAAAATAATATGCAACGGCAGGAAACGGTGAGAGAGTTCGGGCCAACGTTGGTTCGGGCCACCCGCCGGTGCGCGAGAACGGCAGTTTTACGACGTCTGATTTTGTTAATTAAGGGTACCTCGGGTTAAAAGCTGCTTTGTAAAAGAAGCTTGCGAAAATTCAGAGGAAACAATGATCTGTAACATTATACATTGATTCTACATTCGATAAGCATGCCTACCACATGAGACCAGCTTAAGCCCAACTGGGACAAGTTGGCCCCTTTCAGATTCCCAGTTGGGACCATGCCTCCCAACTGGGGCCAGTTGTCCCATTTCAACTTCCCAACTAGGACCAGTCGCCTCCCAACTGGGACCAGTTGCCCCCTTTCAGCTTCCCAACTGGGACCAGTCGGCTACCAACTGGGACCAATTGCATCCCAACTGGGACCAGTTAATTCCCCACTGGGACCAGTTGATCCCAGTTAAGACCAGCTGAAAGATTTTCACTAGGGTAACGTCACTGGGGAGAGAGAATAGACATCGTACATTGTCGGTTTCACTACCCAAAAATGAGGTTCATTTCTGAATGGTTTGCCTGCCGGCCTGGCATGAATATTGGCTGCCTTGAATTGAAACAACAAAGTCAAACAGCACAGCTTATTTTTCCACTGAATGGAGGGAATGTCCTCTCGTCACCTTGCTGCGGGTGCAAGGAACTCTGTTGCTGACCCACCTTAATGCCAACAAGGAAGCTTGCTGCCACAGCCAGGCCATGGGTGAAGTTATCGATGCCATTGGCCATAAGATTTAGGTAGCCGGTAACCTGTGTGTGCAAGAAGCAGAAGAGGACGAAAGACAGCAATGTACTTCAACATTCGCTTTTTCTTATTCCCGCTCTGTCGATACATACACAACAACAAGAAAACAATACACAAGTCTTAACTTGGGATTTTTCATAATATTGATGAGGCTTGGCCGCACGATGACATAAAAGTTGAGTTAACGCTGTGGTAGCCAACTCGTAGCCAACTTATATTAATATCACACTACGTGGTGAGCTTTATAGCCATAAAGGTCCAAACAAGTCTCAGCAAGTTCCATAAAGTTGTGACTGATTTATTACGCTAATTGTGGAATCACGGAAAGCTCAGCAGCTGAAAAATGAAGCCAGGAGTTGCACCATTCACTGTCTTTCAAACTTGATGCATGTCAACACCAAACTGAAGGGTCAATGATGGCCATTGGCTGGCCATTACACTCACTGTACATAGGGACCCTGCCCTCATCATATGTGCGGTGTTTTTGCACTTTTCAGAGTACTAGTACTTTTAAGTGCAGCTTTGCCCTTGCCACAGCAATTGTGAACAAGGCTTTGTAAGAGTCAGAACATCTACTACAAGGGTTGCCACTGAACCCTCAATTTCAGAACCAGAAATGGTGAACATGTCAACATTGCACCTGAGCTATTAGCTTCATTACAGCGTAGGGCTACAGGACAGCTTTCACCAGTTGGGCACCCATTGAAATGGCATGGTCGTGGGCACTAAATTTCCATTTAGCCTATGTCAGCATCTTCTACATAATGAAACTTTTCTGAATTGCTAAGTGAACAATTACCTATGCATGAACCATTTATGCTACATTTTGCTAGCAATGAGTCTCTCCAGTGCACGTATAGAGCATGAATCTGACCAAAGATATCCACGCTCTGGGCTCCAACAGAAACGATCCAATCAAAGAGGTCGAATGCGTGTCATTGAAGTGCCACATGACCAGTATTGAGGGCAATGCATGTCTGCTGCCATCCGAAGACATGGCGCAATAAATGTGTGGCAGAGGAAGATCCAGATCCTGTGGAATGTGGGTAGGAGCAAGATGGTTTGCACGATAGTGCCATGTTTTGGGGTATGCGGGGAAAAGTGGGAGGGGTTGACTGATGCCCCCCACCTGCAAACTGCAGTTCTCTCTCTACTTTTTTCGCCTCCAATTGAATTTTTGGCCACTTCATACTTGGCATTTTAGTAGCTTATAATTACAGTCCAGTTCTTCAAACCAAATGTCCAAACTTCAGGTTGTCAAGTAAAAAAAACACCTAGATTATTGGCACACCACATGAAACTGATTTAGAACAGCTGTTGTTTATTGCTGCGCATCAAACCTAACCACTAGAGTGCATGCAGCATTACCCATGTGGCCGGCTATGGTAACATATGCAGGGGCTCAGCCTTGCACCCGAAAGATGTACGAGAGGCATCAAGTATGCCTCTAAATAACTCAATCATTGCTTCTCATAATATTGGGGCTCACGTGAATGGTCTTTAGGCCATCCAGCGCAGAAGCCGGCTTGGTGACGCCATTTTGATTGACGTCGGAGTGGGGCAGCGACTGGTCCGGCCGTGGCCCCGTTGAGGAGAAGACCAGCTCGAGCACGATGAAGGTGAACACACCCAGCAGCACCCACAGGCCCAGGGTCAGGTGCGCTTGCACTGGGCTCTCGTTGCCTGTCGCAGCCATGCATGGTGGTATGTCAGACACACACCTCGCCCAACAGCAGGCTCTTTCCAGGGAGCAGCAGCAACAAACAAGGCTTATGCACATGGGCTGCAGCTGTATGCCCAGTGCTGCCATTAAAGGACCAGGGATTACCCAATTAATCCACCACACCCACAAAAAATATTGCCCTTTCCCATCAGCACACGCCGAGAGCTAGGCACTGCTTCCTGCCTTTTAAGCACGTCTCAGAGACTGCATCTTTCCTGCTGCCAGGGGAGGAGACACTCTTTTCAGTCACTGTGATGAAAGATACTGCGTCCCTCTATGAAAGGTCTGCAGAGTGCTATGGTATGTTTATGACTGGTTTGCAGAGATGCAACGGAGATACAAAGACGCAAAATCCAGGTGTCTCATGAGAGATCTGCTTTGTAGGGCACGAGTTGTAATATATGGCAGTAACATCACTTTATTTTTGCCTAATGTGAAATGCAACTGCAAGACACCAAAAATCAAACAGATGTTTTCAAATACCAAGCACACAGAAACGTAGCTTACAAAAATTTCTGCATTTGTAAAAAAAAAGGAAAAAATAAGGATTTCGAGGACCTACTAGCTGCGGGGATTTGCGAGCACAAATAAAACATAAACCGGGCCATACAAGTCTACTGTTAATGGGTACAAGCGAGTGTGACACCGATGCTGACAGCCGGCACATGCGCGCACGAGGCGGAAGCAGCCGCGTGTCGTCTGCTACTGAGAAAGCGGAACTAAAAGAGAAAGAAATGCAATTTCTGTTCACGCGCATGAAATAAGCGCGCTTGCTTGCAGCCTCTTTTATTTCTTTACGTAGAATTAGTTAGCCTTTTTTTTTCTTTTGTCCACAACCGGGCCAGCATCACTGGGCTCAGAGGCCCGTCTTTGATTGATTGATTGCTTGATTGATTGATTGATTGATGATTGATTGATTGATTGATTGATTGATTGATTGAACGCTTATTACAGTTTCTCACATGAAGTTTACAAACACTGATTGGACCCATAGCCAGAGGCTAGTGCAGGGTCCAATAAGAAAAGTAAAGGACAGAAGCGGGAAATATCAATGACAGATATATGAAGTTGAGAATATATGTACAAAACAAATGAAGTAAAAAAATTCTCTTCTTGTCCTTTTGACGTAAATATCGCTTGCCCTACTGAAAGTATACGAGCAACAACATTCATACAATTGATGTTGCAGTTTCAGAGTACATGGCAGGTATGAGCGCGATGTTTGGTCGTGTGAAGCCTGCTACAACACGCCGCATCCGCCGAAAACGCTTTCACTTTTAATTTTCACAGTATATAAAGAATACGCGGCCAATTAGTTGTACCGCTATGCCCAACGGTGATTTCAAACGTCGTGGCTGAGACCAGGCTGGTGTGACCAAAGGGGCAAAGCATAAAAGACTATGCTCGCCCGGTTGTGGACAAAATAGAAAGGCCAAATTTTTTTAGAATAACGTATAGAGAAATAAAGAATGCTGCAACGCAGTGTGTTTATCTTCATGCCAGAACAGAAACAGTATTATTTTTTTCTTCTTTTAATCCCGCCTTCGAGAGCGAGACTGCGGCGCACCGTAGCAGACGACACGCGCCGTAGCAGACGACATTGTATTTCGTACCCTGGTGTGACCATGCAAATGGCCATAAAAGCGGCAGCGCCCTCCCTACAAATGAACAAACAAGCCAAGTCCGTGTCTGACCAGGCGAAAAGGTGGACGAGCAAAACGCGCGTCGTCGTTCCTCACCCGGCCGACGCGTGAAATAAGGCATCCGCACCGAAGCAGCAGACGGTCGCCGAGAATACGGTCAAGGAAACGCGCGCCAGCGTGGGTCAAAAGCACGGCGAGGCCGGAGACGGGTCCTGTGTTCAATCAGTGCGCGCACACTGTTGCAGACAAAAAACAAAGCTGCCCGGCAGCTCGGCGGCCCACATATCGCAACGACGCATCCCGGCACCATTCGCCGGCCGGTCGACAGACCCGACCCGTTGACCCGACTGACTGCCCGAAACACGGCGGGTCAAGCTGCAGCCAGCAAGTGCGCGACTGCGCGAGTAGCCCGGCAAAAATGATGAACGAATAAACATGAATGTGAGGGATGAAGAAACAAGGACTCCACCGAAAAACTCAAGAACGAGCGAGCGGGGCACGCAACCAGTTATTCGAAACGTTCAAGGCCCTCCGCGTAGTCGGAATATTCGGGAAAATTATTCGAAGCGCATGAACATAGCTGGGCTGTGCGGGTAATTTCAGAGAACATAAAAGTGCACTCGCGAGCTTTTACGCGTGGTTCGCTTATGCGAGAAAGTACCGGGTCGGAGCAAAATTATGCTTTCACGTGCCCTATCTGACCCAAGGGCTGTTTTGATTTTGTTTCCTCGTGTTTTTTTTTTTATGAAAGACATGAGTTGCGAATACACCTCCAAACGAAAAAGAAAAATTCCATTGTGCTTGGCAGAAAAGAAAAAAAATACATAAGTAGTGTGTAGTATGATTAGGGGGTATATTCCCTTTGAGAAGGAACTGCTAAAAAAATGTACAAGGGGAAGAACGGCCATCCTGCAGCATACTGCCGTTTTCAGCGCACTGCCGGCAACCGGTGCCGCGGAACTTCCATGTCAGGGTTTTTTCTTTTTCTTTTCTTTTCTTTTTTTTACAGTGGCGCACGGAGTGGTGCACGGTGTAAGAATATTTTTCCTACACCGTGCGCAGATGGGTTGAGTGGGGAGGGCGCAGTATTTTGGTAACCCGCATGGGTATGTCGAAATTGGAACCCGCTAAACAAGGAACGGGATCTGGCAGCCCTTGTGTAGTGTTCTGTTCTAAATAACGCTGATCGCTTGTCTTCGAGATTTGCTTCAGAGGCTTTGCGAAAACGCACCCTCACCAAAACATGATGTGGCCACCCCGGTGTTGTTATGTTCGGCTGAGGTTTCGTGCTGCAGTGAATATAAATGGAATGCAAAAAATTCCGAGGGCACCTAAACACTTTTTTGGGGGGTGTGAACGCGCTGAGCCCCTTCGTGTTTGCTCTGTGTTACGCATCGGCCCGCGCCGCCGTACTTTCCCGCATCACTCCTCGGCTGTGCGGCGAAGCCACTACGTGCGCCTTTCAGCAGTCAGGCGCCACCATTGGCGGATCCAGAGGGGGGGTCCGGATGTTCTGACCCCTCCCTTAATTTTTTAATTTAAACCTCCAAGAAGACGTACACTCAGGTTGCAGAAAAAGCTGAATTGATGACTTGTATTCCTTGTGTTTTTGCTTTCCCGAAATTTCAGTGAATAAATAAGGATCCTCCTCCTCCTCCTGCTCATCATCATCATCATCATCATTATCACTGATAGGAGCTGACCCCCCTCTCAGAAAAAGCCTGGATCCGCCCCTGGGCGCCACCATGTCGGTGACTCATGATTCACGCCGGGACAAGCTTGGGTCAGACGCTTCGCTTTCGACGCATTTCAAACTCCGGCGGTTGCCAGCGGCACGTCGAGAACCGTCCCAAGGACACAGAGGCCCCGCGATCGCACCGGAGTCCTCCTCTATCCCCTCTCTCGGACTCAACGTGCGCCGAGGCTACCGACTGCTTACAAACTCTGGAAAGAGCGTTGTGTGTGTCTGTGATTCTCGAGGCGTGCGCAAAATGTAGAGGGAAGGCTGTTTTGACCGTTACGGCTTTTGGGTATAAATAGAAGCCGCCCAAGCGCTGTAACCCATTCCTGTTAGAGCAGCGAATCCATGCTGTCACTCTGCTCGAGTCCTCGCCCGTCGGGGCATTGTTCTTTGGCTTCGGCTCACCTCTCACTATGAAGTAAACAGTTACGTTACCCTACGGCTTCTGGACTTCTTCACGGCTGCAACAGCGGCTGGCCGCTCGCATCATACACGCTACCACTCGTATGTCGGAGGCCACGGAGCTCGGATCGGGTGCCCCCACTCGGTCGCAACATCTGCCAGTAACGTTTTCGAATTTAGCCGCAGGCGCTGTTATCTAGTTTTCCGATTAACTTGGTACGGGTTATTTTGGGGAGTTCCTCCGTTAGCATGTTGGCTGTAAAGCGGAATCATTTGGACAAAGCATTCTACTGCCGCGCAAAGCGGCCTGGCTCGCTAGCGACTGCTGCGCCGCAGGTTGAGGCCAGCGCAGGACGTGCTTGATGACCTGAAGGCTGGAGCAAAAGGTTCGACTTCGGTGTGAGAAATTTCGAAATTTCTAAAAGCTGTTCAAACGAATTTGAAAGCAATGCCGCAGCTATGCACTAAGCTGCCTTTCGCCAAGGCAGGGGAACACGTAAGTGCGTAAGGGAGGTTTCCGTTTGAACCCATTCCCATTTCAACCTTCCAGCTTTTTCCCCCCGTTTCAACCCGGCGCAAAACGACCCTATAGGTCCTGTTTCGCCCTTTTCCATTTCGCCTGTTCCCGTTTGAACCAATTCCCATTTCAACAGCCTCGTTTTTGTTCCCTCCCGTTTCAACCGGCATAAATGACCGTCCCGTTTCGTATTTTCCCATTTATCCCCCACCCGGAATAACGTACCCAGTTCGACTCAGGTGACTCGATCGTACCGAGGCGTGCGATTTTTCTCACTAAAGTTACGTCCTACTGTACTTTAATCCAATATTTTGAGTTCGTCTGATGTAATCCAAAGCCAAAAATTGCACTTACGGCCGACGTAGTTTGAAAATTAAACGTATTCCACAGTAAAAAAAAAAACGACTGGCGGAACCAAAGTACAGACAAGCCCTATTAATGTACACAACCTTACTGCAATGGTCCGTTTTGCGATACGCAGCATCAATTAAAAAAAATAGACGTTACGTACGACCCAGTACAGCGTTGGTGAATTACAGCTGGGTCATTCCATGCCAAACGCCCCAGCCGTAAAGTCGACCATCGCGGATTTCTTCAGTAAAAATTTCGCTCATCCTTGCATGGCCCACGATCCTCCCTCAAAGTATTTTGTCCAATTTTTTTTTATTTTTGTACCCACCCTTTTATCTCCAGGGTTTAAATCAAACTGGTCTGTCGAAAAATTTAAGAAAAATCCCTTCTTTCTCAATCGACACCATTTTTTCGTGGACATCATGTTGAGGTCCTGTACTGCCCTATGCTGAATTTTTCAAAGATTTTAAGTGCGAATGCACTTTATAAGCGACCCCAAACCATCCACCGCCGCCGGCGGCGGCGGCGGCGTCCGCAGTGCTCCTCTATATTTAAAAAAGAAACAGCATCCGGCGCCAGGTTTCGATCCGAGGACTTTGCGGCCGCAGCGCGACGCTCTACCGACCAAGCCACGGACGCGACGGTGATATCAGTTGTTAGTGACGCGCCTTATATCTTTAACGCATTCAAACTACGTCGTCAGCGGCGTGCGTTGGCGACTCAGCGGCGTTATAGCGTCTTGATAACTGCGTGGTGTACACGTGATACTACAAACCCGATGGAAGAGATGGAAGAGAAGGCGGCGAGGCGGTGGGCTGCGGGGGCCGAGCGCAAGCGCCGCAAGCGGGCCGACAACCGTGCATTCGCACTTTCACATTCTCCCCCTCGGGGAAATGCGGGGGAATTTTTTGCTTTTTGTTTGCTCTTGTTACGCCATTAAGAAAATACACGATGTTGCGCATTTTCAAACTATTTCAGCAAATACAAGCACACTCTCTGAGCCAATAAAGCGTCTTTTTTTTCTGAATTTCACCATTGTGGAAAATTTGTAACAAATATATTGGCACTGAAAAAAGGAGAAATGTGTGAGAAAACAATCGTCAAATTTGAAAAAAAAAATTTCCGGCCCATATTCACCTCTACATAGCGCATTGTTGTGCTCGTAGTAAAAATATCAAATACAAGGCATTCACTAGTACAAACCATTGCAGTTTATTCCAGAGAGATTAATCGAACCAGTTTATGTTTCAGCAGAGAAAAAAAGTTTTGAATTTGTGCACCGACACTTCACCACGCTGTTCCACAGAGCGTCTTCTCTGCACGGCATGGCCTGCCTTCATGAAAGACGCGCGAGCCAGCCGCTTCGCGCAGCAAGAAAACCTTTCCCTTCAATTTTATTTCGTAGCATCAATACGGAAAAAAGGGATAGTTCGCGTGTTGGTTCGGAAAGTACATGGAGCTAGCGGTGCTGCGCCCATTCTACGAGTCCGTATACTCAACATACGAGTCCGTATACTCAACAGCTGGCTAAACATCAGACGTGCATTTAAAGCATCAGTGTTTGTTACGCGTGGTATCCCTTATGTATGCCGAACATTAGGAAGCAAACAGCGGCCGAGTCATCGAGTTGAACGGATTTATTCGCATGCGTCAGCGAGAATCATACGCACTTTATGAATTTTTCGACATATCCAACTAACTTTGCGTCAAACCCTCGAGATAAAATGGCGGCTACAAAAAAACTTTCAGACAAAAATACTTTGAGGGTGAGCCACAATTTTTACTGAAGAAATCCGTAATGGTCGACATTACGGCTGGTACGATTGGAATGGAATAATCCAGCTGAAACCGCACCTTTTCGTCTGCTTCCGCGTTGGTCGAGCGGTCCGGAGCGCTCGCATGTGCACTCCGGCAGCGGTGTGGGTTCGAGTCCCGACGGTTGCGCAGGAGTTTCGAAGAATTGACTCGTTTTATATACGAATGCGCATGCACTTCTTTCCATGTGCAACACCCAAAGAAGAGGAAGAGACGGTAATTAACAAAATAGAACCTCAGTCCGCGGGCGCAGTGCCAGTTTGTAGAGTTGGTATCGTGCCGAGATCGAAGTTGGGTCTTTTACAACTATAATTAATAATTTATTAGCGGTAGTGAACGGCTACTGTTTTATTTCTACGCAGGATAAAAATCTCGCGAAATTTAATTACCAAGTGTAACTGACTAATTAAAAACTTAATTTATGAAAGTGGCTATTATGGGCCAAGCCGGCGGTTCTTACAATCCATTTTAATGTGGGGATAACGGTCACTTTCAATGCAAATGTCGGTAAAACGATGGCCATTGAAGTCTAAAGCTGAAATTTTCTCTCGGAGGAAATGGTTCGCAAACATTTTTCATCTAGGCGTTAGGAACACCAAGAGCTTTATCTTTTGCGTGTACTTTTTACGGATAGTGCATAGGTGGGCCCGCAGTATACGTGGAAAGGCAAATGCAGTGAATAAAATTTAGGTAATCATCCATCTAATGCTTCAAACATTTTTTGCAGAACCAGCAGCCGGCTTGAGAACTTTTCTGTGAAATGTCAGCACAGACATGCGTCACATGCGATGCACGCAGTTTCGTTGAATAGGTCCTTGCATTTAGTTACATTTCAACTTGGGTGCACGCTTCCTGATTATAAAAAAAATCGCGCAACTGGTGGGATTTGAACCCACATCGATGCAGGATGTTCCGTTCACAAGTTTTTTGACAGCTAAATTTTTCCGGCCCTGACTGATTAGCTCGCCGTGGTGACCGCTAGGAGCACTGGTACTGGAACAAGGTCTTTCGTCAGCATAATTTTGTTTCAGCGGGATTGTTTCTTTTCTGAAGCGAGCCACGAATGAACGAACAAACTTTTTTGATTCCGTACAAGCCAGAAGAACGATAAAAAAGCGGAAGCATTTCCTTCTTCAAAAAGCTTCAAGAGTACATGTCAGGCATTCGCAAAGTTTTACCGGCCGTATGCTCAATTCCAGATAACTTTTTGCATAGAAGTTTCTACAGTAATGCATGGCCCGTTCCAATTGGATGCAGATTTTAGGGAAAACTTTCAAAAACAGTGACGCATATTTTCAGGAGATCGAATGGGTTGAAACGGTACGGGTTCAAATGGGAGGGGCGTTTTGGGAATGGGTTGAAACAGGAAGCGCCCAAACGGGAAGACCGTTTCGGGAACGGGCGCACACGGGACAGGTAAACGGGAAGGGCGTTTCGGGAATGAGTTTAAACGGGACGGGTTCAAACAGGAATGGGTTGTTTCGGGCTACAACCGTGCGTAAAGCGTTCCTCCGGCTAATACGGTGGAGGACTGAAATCGAGGGTTGGACGGAAACCCGTCTGGCCAGGAAAACACATGACAATAAAAACTGGCACCGACCAAGAATGTTTAAAATCCAAAAAAGACGTTTCGGCTCCCGTACGGGTGCCTTGTTGTCACGGTGGAGGACTGTGCGTACGGGCAAAGTTTGGTTTTGGGCACCCAGCATATTCTGCAAACGCATGCTTGCATTCTTGCCGCGCCGGTAAATACTGCACGTGTGTGAGTCTGAGGCGGATCCAGGTAAAGTAGTCCCTCCCCAACCCCTTCCTGGTCATGCCGCAAAAGGTCAGTCTGGATCTGCCCCCAAGTGCACTGCTACTACTTGGAGAAAACTCGTGAAATGTTCCAATTTTCGTATCACCTCACGCCCTGCACCCCATTTTCGTCTCGCCAAACAGCATGGAGGAAGAAAAAGTTAGGAGACGGCGCCACCGGAGAAACGTGAAGCCTAAGCATAAAAAGTAAAATCGAAGTCGGCCCAGGGCGTCACTACACCACGTGACCGCTGTGTGAGAGCGCGCGGTGGGGTTTGTGGGCCGCTGCGCGCTCTTCAATTTCGTCTGCTCGAAACTACTCTGCGGCCCGTTTGGTCTTGGTAGGCTTTGGTCTTTCGGCTTTGGTCTTTCGCACGTACAAGGCACTCCCGCCCGCACGCACGCGGGCATGAGATCGCCGAGTAGACGAATACAGGAAGAACGGGGAAAGCTACCGCCAACCAAACACGAGAGATGCGGTGGAGTCGGAGACCGCCGCCGCCGCCGGCCCAGCCGACCATGGAGGTCACGTGCTGGGCCGACTCCGGCGGAGGGAGCGGCTTCAACGGCGGTGGGCTTGCGAAGGCTAGCTGCGTGACGTCATGCCGTCTCCTAACTTTTACTTCCTCCATGCCAAACAGCCGCTTTCACGGGAAACACATATGGCCTCGAGGACATACCGTGGCGCCACCTACGACTGACGTCACTTGTAGGACGCCGGGTTATGTTGTCTGCTAGAACACATTTCCTGTGCTTAATGCGACCGCGTGTGTGTGCGTGTGTGCGCGTGCGTGCGTGCGTGCGTGCGTGCGTCCGGGCAATCCATCAGCGACTCGCTTTTTCCCGGCGACACGGCTATCGTTGCTATCGTAGCGACCCACAGCTCGTACGCAGACAGCTAAGGCCACGGACGATGTAACTGATGCCGAGAAAAGTAGGTTGTTAATTCATTATGAAATACTTGCGACGTGACATGTACGAGACTCTTGTGTGCAACGAAAATAGACCTTGCAACAGCGACGGAAGCGTGCCGCTCAGTTGTGATCTCACCGCGCGTACTACGCGCATTGCCTGGTAAATGAATGTTTACGTGGGAATTGTGATTGCTCCACCACACATGCTTAAAGTGCTGGTATGATCTGCAGTTTGGCTTAAGCAGTGCCTATTTTGCCTCCAATGTTTTTTATAGTTATGCCCTGATTTGATTAACGATCACGGCCGTACTCTGTACGGCTGATATATTATACTTTTCGCGACTTGTGCGCAATGTATGAACGGTATGAACAAGAGTTTTCAACGCCTTCGAGTGGGTTACTTTTCATTAGGACCTCGCTGTGGGAATTTATAATTGCAACGTGGGCGTTTGTCTGCTTACAGGGAGATTTCTCTAGCATCAAGTTCGAGAACTTTTACGAGGTGAAACACGTCGTGGGGTAATGATGGAATAGGGGAACCAAGCGTTAGGTCCCCGAACAAGTTAGGGGAACCCAAACGCAACACGTTCGCGCGGGACACGTTTTAGAAGGTCGTCTCCAACATCTCGCAGCCGGCTTCGGACGCTGGGAGTCGGATGTTGGGAACTTTAGGCTCAGGGCCGCGGTAGATATTTTATCGCCGCGATCGTTACAGCAGCGAATGACAGTCCCTAACACAACTTTTAACCACACTGTCACTCCCTTTCTCGTATGTGTAACTTCGCATCCGCAGTGATTGCCACTTAAGCGATCGATGATCGAGATACCTATTAGAGCACTGCACGGGCCCGGCCCGGCCCGAAAGCCCGGGCCCGACCCGGCCCGCGGGCCGCCCGAAGTCGATTATCGGCGGGCCCGGGCCGGGCTCGGGCTCGACGCCGTGGGCCCGGGCCGGGCTCGGGCACGGCCATTCATAGGTCCGACGTGAGGTGTAGAAAAGAGCATCAAAATGAATATTCTTGGTTTATTTTTGCGCGCTTCTTGCTGTTAGTTGTACGCACTGTTTTAAAAACGTGTTTTGCTTGGTCTGATGGTCACTATACTGCAATTTTAATGACATTTCATGTACTGCATCAAGATTTTATATTTTGGTGTATAACATACCAAAGATACGATTACAAGGAATGCCCAAGAGGGGAAGAAATTAATTCAGACATCCTGGCGCTGTGCACCTATGTCTATGTAGGTACACGTGTGTTTTAGATGTCGCACCAATCAAAATGCGGCTGCCGCAATCGGGAATCAAACTCGCGTGCCAGAGAACAACCACTGCAGGTGAAGTATTTCAACGCGCGTACATACTCGTTGATTCAAATGCGGATCAAAAATTTCAGCAATACCAACTTGTGGCCGAGACAAACACGTGAAGTTGCCAAGAGTCTCGTCATAAAAGGTGACGAGCTATTATTACGCCGATGTGGCGTGAACTGCAGGCGGTGAAAGCTAAACTACGTTCATTTTTAAATCCTTATTTTTTGCGTTTCAGTTCATGACGTGCTTCTACAGACTAGATGCTCCGTGTAATCTCCCGGAATATAATAAACAAACTTTCTTCAGCGTCAAATACCGGGCCTGGTCACACACGCGCGGGCCCTCCCTAGACCAAAAAATAAATTACCGGGCCGGGCGGGCTGGGCCTGGGCGAGATGGCGGGGCCGGGCTCGGGCCAGGCTCACTTATGAATGCCCGGGCCCGGACCGGGCTCGGGCTAGGTGTTACGGGCCCGGGTCGGGCTCGGGCTTCGCGAAGCGGGTCGGGCCGGGCTCGGGCCTTAAAATCAGGCCCGTACAGTGCTCTAATACCTTTCACGCCTCGCCCGATTCTTGCACGCAGGTATCGCCATCCTTCGCCGCTCACTGCACCGCGCGTGAACGGCCGGGCCGGTGGTGCCGGGACCGACCTTCGCCACCGGTCGGCGTACATGGCGGCAGATATTTGAGCATAGCTTTAAAATCGCAGCTGATGATACTACCTACCACAATTTTTCACCACACTAACATCCACTTTCACGAAGGTGGATCTTCTTTTCCGCGATCAGTGCGATTTTAAAAAAACGGTGTTGCTACATGTCTCGACCTGCGTCGGTTTGAGCCGCTTCGTGAGCCGTGCGGACCGGCACGGCGGGCATGTGTTCGAAGCGTTTCTGCGAGCAGTAAACGTTTCATGATTTTCTGCTTCGTCCATTTCTTGCGAACGACAAGCGAAATCTAGAAATTTAGCTCGGCGACCGTCGTAGCCTGCAATGTTTATCGGGAAAACGAGCCGCGGCTTACGCTTACACCAGGTTCGGTTGCATATACACCACCATGCTTAAGTTGTCTGCGGGCAGCCTACCTCGGTTAATACGGGTATAAAGATCCCATGAGGTCCAACAACGCTTCACGCACTAGGAATTAACTTCAAACGCAAAAAAGTAACACGAAAATACACCTAGGAAGCGGGTCCTAAACGAAGTATCACGCGTTGCAAGCCAACTACGCAGCAAGATAGGAACGGGGATTGCGGGGATCCTACAAGTGACGTCAAAACGATCGCAGCGCCGGCCTCTCCAGTGGTGGCCCTCATGCGTTTCCTCGAAGCTCCTGCTCTTCTGGCATCCCATAACAGCCACGCTGACTGTGCCTTCACCGCAGCTTAAGTGGGGTTACAATAGAGCCGCCTTTAAAGGAGGAAAGCGTCGTGACCGTTTCCTGTATAGCAGCCAGCGCTGTCGAGTGCACACGGTGTCCTATGCACGCAGCCCAGCAGTGCGAACACGCCGATAACGACTGCGCGTGCTTCACGTGCGACGGCGAAGTTCAGAGGCTGATTGACAGGTGCGGTGTTTGAATAAAACGATTACCTGCTACCATTGGCCGGAAGATCCCTTTGAGGGCAACCGCCAAGCACTCAAGCCTCGTGAGAGACGTTATCGGGCCGCCCTCTTGAATCCTCGGCGTGCCTATCGGATGAAGGCCCCGTCCTGGCTTCTCACATCACTGAGCCCAACAACTTGCCGTTTTGAGCTCCTCGCAACAAAATCACCCCGTGCAATGCCCAGTACTTGTGTTGTGTGTCGGGTTACTTGTTCATTCATTTTCTACTCACGCCGCGCTGTTGTGGTTTCTTTTCGCTCACATACATTTATTACAGCACTTCCACTGAGACTTATCCTTTGTTAGTGGTGCTATAATTTAGAATGCAAGGTCGTTTTTCCGGAATACTGACACGAAAGTTGGCTATTTTTTAACGAAGAAATGAAGCCGAAAGTACACACCGGGGAAGGGGGGGGGGGGGGGGGGTTCTTCGGCATAAAGGCTATTCGTTTTTGTTTTTCTTCGAATAGAAGCGGACCGTGGGGAGGGGCCAGTTGAGGCTCCCCCTACCCAAGCTTCCTAGGATCGCTTACTCGTCCAACCAGGTTTGGCACTCCACCGCCCCGAGCCCGTTTGTCCGTTTGGGAAACACAGCGACTAATCGTAGGCTGCGGCAAGACCGCAGCCAGCGTGCAACGATCCTCTATCCCTCCTCTCTATCTATGCTGTTTATCCGTGGGCGTCGGCACAGGGGTACAGAAAGGGCACTTGCTTCTCCTCCAAGCCAGGCAGATCGTAGACCTCCCCTCTCCTCCAACGCCCAACCCTTCCTGTTTCTTTTGTTGTTGTGTTGACATTGAAGGCACGCAATGTGACATAACATTTCATTTCCACCCCCAGGTAGAATATCTTCAGGGAAGTCCTATTAGAAATTATCCCATAGTGTGCGAGCATTCTAGCTGCATCTCTTGCACTTAGCAGAGTCCTCCAACAGGTTTTTCTACCCGGCTCATTTACTGGCGTGAGACGCTACGCGAGACTTTTATTGTGTGAGTGATGGATAGGGCACGTCGGGAAAATTTTCGCGTCGCTCCGCAGAGCCGCTTCGATCCGTCAACAGAGCGACCGACAGAAAGCACAAAACAACACAGAGGAGATGATGATGATGATGTTAGAATATTTATGAACAGAGCGGAGAGAGCGCGCGGACAGATCTGCCTTCGAGAAAGGAGAGCTTGCAGCTTGCTTCCGCCACGGTGGCTTTCTAGCCGCCATAACGGTGCCGACGTTGCCAGAGCGGTAAAATCGAAGCGCGGCGCGCCTCACGCCATCTCGACAGCTCCCGTGACTCCCGCCAACGCTTGCACGCGTTGTGGAATGGAGTGGGCAGCCAGTGCAAGGTAGCAAGACAGAAGACAGGGCAATGTGTGCGCATCGGGCCGAACCTTAAGATCCACCAATCAACTAACCTCCACTTTACCTTTCGTTTTGTTCCGTTTTTACCTCACCTCTCTTCGGCGACGTTTTAAACCAGCGTCCTTCCTTATAAGTGAGCTTCGCTGCAATACAAGGTAGCAATGTGGCACAGCCAACTTGACAAAGACGAAGTACGTTTCTTTAGGGGCGCTATAACCAGACACATCAGCATATGCAGGCCCTATAGCCTTTTCAAGCATTTTTGGACTGACGCAGGATTTTCTGGGGAAGTAGTCCTAGAATACTTACGCATTAAAAAGCGTTCGTGTCTGCTTTCTCTGTCACTATGATTGCTACCGGCGTGTATACAGGGGAACAAAGCCTGACTGGTGCTAAGGCGAAACCAGTCGTTTGGTGTCTTTTGCCATGCATCCCGCCCTAGGTATAGTTACGGATATACCGACACAGTGGCGCACCCACGGGGGGTGTTTTGGGGGTTGTAACCCCCCCCCCCCCCCCCCCAGATGTCCGTCAACCCAACCCCCTCCGCACGCCTCTCCCACCAAACCGAAACCGAAGTTCACCGAGCGCAGTGTGTAGTAGCGAAGCTTTTATTGTTGAACATTCGCAGTTAAATCTCGAAAAAGAATATTGTATGACCGGAATTAAAAAATAAAACTAGAGCACGAGCTTTTAGGATTCTGCTTTTAAGACAGTGCGGACCAACTTGCGCATAACTTGAAGTAGTTTAAGAAAAAGAATGAGAAAAAATTTTAGTGACACAAAAAGTGTCCCTGGACAGGAAATTTCTGAATGCTGAAGAATCCCTGGGGGTTTTAAATGATTCCGTAGCCCCCCTCCCCCCTACGGCACGCCTCATAGCCCACGCTAAACCGCATATAGTCGCACAATTTTTGTAGGGCCAGATTATACCACTTTCTGAACTTCTCTGCGGAATTTCCATCACGAGACTTGAATCATTCGTCGCCTTCTAGAAAAAAAAAAAAGGACGCTGAAATTTCCCATAGGTTGGGACTCAGTATTGTCGAGCTTGCCTTCTGGCCTCAAATCAAATCTAACAAGTTCAGATCGAAGTTTTTTTTATTTCATTTGAAAGCTTAAACAACTGTTTTTCCTTCGATACTAAGCACTGTACGAGCCCTCCCTCTCCAGTTGAATAAAAAAGGTTCGGTTTTCCTTTATATATATATCGCCTGAGTTTGTAACATTATAGTGAGGAAGACATCAACGCTTCATGCGCAGTTACGAAAACCTGTGAACCTGTGATCACGGATAACAATGATGTTTTGTTGAATAGGCTTTCAGAAATATGTGTTAATTTGACTGTTCAATGCAAATTGTGCCAGCCTATACGAACAGATTTCGTGCTTTACTCTTAACTTGACTTCACCAGTGATGAAGGCATTAATTGTATTTCCTCCCCAACCTCATCTCCCGTCATCCCTTCCTTCAAATTGTACTTTTAAACTTGGGTCCGGGGCTTCGGGCAATGGCAAAAGGCTTCGCGTATCTTCTATTTTTATGTGAAGGGGCATCCATTATTATATTCCTTCTGCAGGCGAATTGTATAGGTTATGGCGGCTGATTTATCGCGTAATTTTTTCGCGTAAGAAATAATAAAAACTCTGCTGCTCTTTATAGTTTTATATATTTTATTCTTTGTGGTTATTTATTGTTATTTTTTTTATTACTTACATTTGTGTTTGTATTTGTTCTTTTACATTTATATATTATTATATTTTATATTGTGAAAATTTCAAACCCCCCCTAGACAAAAATCCTGGGTGCGCTAATGTACCGACATGCTCACTCTTGACAGATTCACTGTTGGTGGATACAGCAGATGTCAGCGGAAGGGGTGTGCGTGGCTTCTGCGTCATAGGGGCATGTGGTCTGGTCTGACGGCCTGTCAGTCAATCAACAAAAGCCAGTATAGATGTGAATACGATCGAAAGGTTCGGACTAGTGTTCCTAAAATTAAACGATGCAGCTGCTGTTTTTTAGCTTTTGAGGAAATCACGGCGCAATGAACGTTTCCACACGGTGCTGCCAGGGTGCAGAGCTCGTCACGTACGTCTGTTATCGGTGAGTGTATGCGGATGCTGCGAACAATACTGCGATAAATCACCATTGGCTCGGCGGGGGTAAAAATAAACAAAAACAAAATTCGCACGCATGTCGATAGCTGGAAGGACGATGTAGTCGAGCCTTTTTTAACGCGCACCACGCGCACTTCCTTGGGAGGGAGGCCTGACAGGCGATTGAGTGGAGCCGTCACAAATATCGCTGCTCGTGGGATGCCTTTCAAAAACGAGAAGCTCAGCCCGCTCAGCGTTCCCGTGTAATAAATGCACTTCGTTGCACCGCAAAATTGTTCTTTGAAGCTTGTATTCAAGGGTTGTGTGTTCAAGGAAGGTGCACAAAATTAAAAGGGGGGAGTCTACCGATTGTGAACGGCCACAGTATTTTTTTTGTTCTCTCTCTCTCTCTCTCTCTCTCTCTCTCTCTCTCTCTCTCTCTCTCTCTCTCTCTCTCTCTCTCTCTCTCTCTCTCTCTCTCTCTCTTTTGCTTCATTAGTCAGCCTTAGCCGCCGCCTATCACAGACCTGTTCTATCCTTCAGTTAATTTACAAATTCAACCTACCTAGAATCTGTCGGTCGCCAGCACGGCAAGTGAGCGACAGAGAGAGAGAGAAAGAGAATAAACCTTATTTCGATATATTCGAGGAATATCAGGGATGATGCATCTTGAAAGTGATGCTGGTGGTTAGATCGCGTTGATGGCTGTCAGCGTGAACTAATCAGGGACCTCGGCAGCCCTGGCGACCAAGCTGGCCTGCAGGTGCGGGTCCGAACATCTGCTCGCATTCGGCTGTTTCCCGTCGTCCGCTAACCGAGTCTCGCTTCACGCTCGCAGTGCGTGGCTCCCTTCGGGTGCTGAATTTATTGGCGATAAGCGTTGTCCCCTCTGTTTCCGCGGCGATTACGGAGACAATTTCACACGGTGTAACATCTGGGCGTCTCACACACGGGCCCACTGCGGTTGCAGGTGCTTGCACGTTCACCGACACGTGACTGGTTCCAAGGCTGCTATGCTTCGGAAGTACGGTCGAGCTGTCTTGGTACAGAATGCAGACTGAAGCGGATCGTTATTGCAATTAAGATCAGTCGAAGGAACAACGGCGCGATATTGTTCGTTTGGAGCACAGCGGGTATTCGCCGGGTATTTAGTAGGCAGGGAACGGCGCATTGGCTGCACGCGCAGCAAATCACGTGAGACCCCCGTGAGAAATCAACCCCGCCGGAAATGTTTCGGCACCATCAATTATCCCAATTTACAAAACAGTGGCCTTGAAAAAAAAACAGTACTTTGTGCGGATAAAAAAAAAGGATTGCTTTGGTTCGCTTGCAAAATAAGAACAGCCATGGATCTTGGTTAACCTGCGTGACGATGCACGACGGTTCAGCCTATTTTTGTACATGCCAACGCTCAAAATTTCGCTTGCAAACTCGAGATTCCTCCAATTCTAGACAAATTAGGGCACGGACCAAATACCAACCACATCCAGGAGAACGCGCACAAGAAAGAGAACTGATAGATTAAAGAAAACAGCACAAGCGTCGCGTACTATAAACGTAACGATGGAAAGAAGAAAAAGAAAACTATGAGATTAAACGGAAACGTCTAATAACCCACCTCTCTGTTTTGCCCCCTGGCAAACTGTAAGTGTTTAAACAAAAGTGGATTGAACTGTAATTTTTCGCGTGTGCTTTTCGATGAATGATTCAAGAGCTACTCGTTTGTACCTTTTCGCTGAACATATACCAAATGAACGCGCGCGAATCTGTACACCGGCTTTCAATAAAACCGTGTTCGATGAACTGGGCATCTCTTCGGTGAAACGGCGTTCCATAAAACGGTGACCGCTGCTGCCCGGGGAACCGCCATAATGCGAATTTTCTAAAACAAAGGTACATCATGTTTTCCGCGAAAATGAAACAATGCCGAATTTCATTGCGCGCTAATGAACTCCACACAATTCTGAATCGCTATTTGAAGAGAGTAGAGCCATTGCACTTGTTCCGTCATAAATTTCACCCGCATAGGGTGAATGTGAGAATTCTCGCTGTGACGTGACTCCTTCGAAAATTGTGGGCGAAAAGCTCAAAACATTTATTCCCCTCGCCCCCCACCCCTCCCCCATGACAAACTCCCACCGACGTTCTTAACACTACAGCACAGCAAAAAAACAATCAAGGACTAAAGATGAGGCACACAGGCCGAGCGCTGACTTCCAACTGAACTTTTATTGCAGAAACAAGTCATATTTATAAACGCACCTACCCACACTTAACAGTCAACCCGATAAGTAGTGATACGAATTGCACCACAACCAGAAGTACAAAAACACAAAATTGCCACCCCCCCCCCCTCCTCGCGCGTTTATAAATATGACACGTTGCTGCAATAAATGTTCGGTTGGAAGTCATGCGCTCGTCCTGTGTGCCTCACCTTTAGCCCTTTTTTTCTTGTTGCGTTTTATAGTGTTATGATGGATTACCGACTCGCCCAATCCTGCACTGTATACCCACCGACGCCCACGTCTCCATCATCTCTCGTGTCATTCCCCCCCCCCCCCCCCCCCACCTTCTAGTTCTGACACGAAATTTTAAAGCTTCGACAACTATGTAAAAAGCTCCCTTTGTATATGGACTTGAAGGTGTGTTGCGCGTGTTATGATAACAGAGACGGACACAGGAAAAAAAAGTACTTTCACAAGAAGGCGGCGCTTTCTTGTGAAAGTGCACTTTTTTTTTCCTGTGTCCGTCTCTGTTATCATAACACGCGCAACTTACCTTCAAGAGCCAACTAGCCCGACATCAAGCTTTACTGAACTTGTATGTGGAGATACTCCCTCGGAAGTTTAAACCGTAACTGTTCAGTAAAACATATTTGAAATCAATGTTAATCCTTGCACGCACGAGAAAGCGCATCCGCGCCACCAAACAAGTTCATGACGTCATCTGCGCTTCGACCCAAACGGCCGACGTCAGGGCTCCCGTTACGTAACGAGGCGGCCGCGGTGTGGTTGCCGCGCGCTCTTCCGCCTTGTGCACACGTCACAGCTTTTGGAACTGACGTCACGTGCGACTACAGCCGGTCGAGCCGGTTTGGCGAGCGCGCGCGCCCAGACCAGCATCGGCTGTGGTGCGACGAGAACAGTGACGTCAAATGCGCCTTCATTTCATGGCGGCTGCCTCGGTGTTCGCTTCACCGAAACAAAGACTGAATAAACGGAGCTGTAAGTAAGTATTTAGTATGCTGCGTTGGACAACCTAATGGGCCATTCCATGATTAGTGGGAAGAAAAAAAAACGTAATACAAAAATTTCGTGTCAGTACTCCTTAAAACATCGGGACTCCTCAATTACCACATCCGGGACCCCCTTGGAGCGGAGAGGAAAGGGGCGATCCGATCTACCAAATTCCAGTCTTGGGCAAACTCCACGGGAAGGAACTTAAAATTCGTTGTTCACGTGCATTCGTATGTATTTTATGTG
Source organism: Haemaphysalis longicornis (assembly GCF_048455015.1). Taxonomy (NCBI): domain Eukaryota; kingdom Metazoa; phylum Arthropoda; class Arachnida; order Ixodida; family Ixodidae; genus Haemaphysalis; species Haemaphysalis longicornis. The sequence goes on along the minus strand of NW_027526203.1, from coordinate 447,453,779 downwards.
ATTCTAGTACGTTCAAGTGGCATTTTAAGCGTCGCTACTACACATGGGCTACGAGGCGCGCCGAAGTGGAGGGCTCCGGATTGATTTAGAACACATGGGGATCGTTAATGTGCACCAAATCTCGACACACGGGGGTTTTAGTTTTTCGCCTCCGTCAGGAAAGCGGCCGCCACGGCCGGGACCGAACCCGCGTCCTTAGGCTCAGCAGCGCGCCTTAGCTTCTGCGCCACCGCGGCGGATAGTTCACAATTCTTAAAGCACATTGTGCCAGGTTTTGTGCTACTTTAACTATAACCGAACCAAGTTTCATTTTCTCTGATTACTAACTTATTTCGGCGGAAAAGTTTTTCCGCGCTTTCCATTCCAAATGTGTGGTCTTATAGAAGAGAAGTATATAGCCCTAGGGGAACGTGCGTCTGCGTATATGTAGAATAAGAGAGAAAGCAAATTGCCAATTTTTGCCGCTAGACGACTTCTATAGCCGTGCCGAGCTTCAAGCAATTCTTAATAAGCGTTAGTTCCCGGCGAACTGCAGAAAATGTGCACAAAACTGGTGCCGCTCCGCACTTTCAAATATGCATACATGGTCTTCAATGGGAAGGGGTACGGTTTCGTAAAATAACTCACCTTCTAATACAGGCAATTAAAAACTAATCACACCAAATTTGTTTCCCAAGAGGCCTCTGTAACAGTGACCCGTTTTCTCTCATTTAGGGCCATAAATAGCAGTTTTAAAACGAACCACATCCACCGCAGCTGACCAGGGGTTAATTCGATGCAAATTTTCCGAAACAACTTCAACCAAGTTTGTACGCTAGGACAAACGCGCAGCCATACGAAGTTTAGGTACGCTAATAAACTCAGCAGAATAGTAAAGTTAAAAACCATCGCTACTGCGCGCCTCCCGGCAATATATAATCACCAATTCACCCAGTCGTCGTGGCGGCAGTCTGCAAAAGCTCACCGCGGTCGAAGTTCCTTCCACAAACTGGGTGCAGCCCCCAGTGGAGGGAGGCTACACAGATCCCATGGCTAATCCGCGTCGCCGTGACGTCCTACAAAGGCTGACAATAGGTAAAGACGTCCCCCGCTGTGCAGGTGGAAGGTTTCTTCGCTACGCCGGCCTCACTATAATGTCACGGAGGCGCGGATTAGCTGGGAGCTCAAGGGCTGGTTCATGAAGCAGCAGCGAAAAGGACGCAGGACAAGAAGGGAAGACGCACAAACAACACCGTTATGTGTGCTCTAATTCTGGGAGCTTAGCAATGCCGCAAGCAGCTTGTGAAATGAACTACAGACTTTTTCGCCTCTGGTAGCTTGAGTCGTCGTCGCTTTAATCTCTCCGTTAGGCATTAGGACACGCTCTACGCAGCGTACCTGAGCCAGTCGGTGTGAAAAAAAAAAAAAAAAACCAGAAGCCCACGTGGCATTGTTCATCCGAGCCCATCTCTATTTGGGATACGTGCTCCTCGTCCCGAACCAGCTGTTTGCTCTTCCAGAGAATTCCGTCTTAGACGCTAGTACGCGGATATAGCCGAGCCGAGGATCGAATGCGGTAACTCAACGCAGAAAAGTGCGCCTCCGCGGATTTACTCCGGATCGCACGTTCGTAAGCCTTGATTGAAGGCAAAGAACACTGACAGTCGGTTGCTTTCAGCGGTTTTTTTTTTTTTTTTTTTTGCTGGCTTTGTTATATGTAGTCCGCTTATCAGGAACAAGTGGAATACAGCGAAGCGATCTTTTTTTATTCCCTCAAACTTCATCTTAGCTCGCCATATATTTCTTTCTTTCTTCTAAGTTCTGCTCTTTTTTTCTCCGTGTATTTTACGTGCGTTGTGCGTCTCCAGCAGGACTTTACATACCGTTAGTTTATTCCTGCATTACGTTTTTCATTGACCATTTAGATATGCATTCATTTCTCACAACCTTAATAGCCTAACAGCTGCACCTATCGGACTTGTTTCTACGACACTGGCCCCCACTACATCTTCTGCGCAAATAAAAGTGGTACTGCTATGATTATTAGAGTTGCTGCTGCTGCTGTCTGGTTTGTACAGGATTTCATTATTGCATGACCGGGATAAGTTGCACGTATTACAAGCATTATCAAAGGCAGACCATATGCAAACACGTTTGTCTCTGTCAAAAGTCTAGCAAGGATCGTTTTAGGGATCTTTAGGTGAGTAAACGATTGCGAGGATCGCTCACCGCCATCTGACATCATTCGGCGCGAAATTCAAATAAACACCTCCGCCTCTGCGTAGTGATATAGTACCTAGTTATGTATCCACATCGCTTGCGCGCTTAGTGCGAGCGAGAGGTAGTGTGAAGGCAACAGCTGCGGGGTGTTAGGAGGAGCTTGGGGCAAAGGGAACTCCAGGTGTGCGCGGAAAGAGAGTATTGTGGACCCGGAGTTTTTTTAGCGAGAGGAGGGCAAGGTTGCGACCGGAAGTGACGTCGACGCAGACTATGGTCATTAGCGACATCACTTCCGTTCACATCGTTATCTGTGGCGATAACGTTGCTTCAGTTGCTCCTTCAGTTGCGTATTTGCTACCTTCGTTGAACAATCGCAGTACAACACAAGCATGATACAACTTTAGCACGTTCATGGATCGCTAGCTAACATACACTCACCAAAGCAATTTTTAACCAACGTTCGTCTCTAGTGTTGGCATTTCCACCCCGAAACTGCATAAAAGCACCGATTTCAGTGCCCGAAAATGGCGCGATTTACCGCATCTTTTGTACGCACCCTGTCCGAAAGGGTGCGTAAACTCCGGGCTGCCCGCCATGGTAAAAAGAACGCAGTGTCTAGAGTTACGTCCGACTTAACCCAAAATCGAAAACTAAAGTTAAGTCCGACGTAACCCAAAGTGGAAAACTAAGGTTACGTCCGACAGAACTTTAAACCAGCCTCCAGAGTTATACGTCTGACAGAACCCATAATTTGAAGCTAAAGCTACGTCAGGCGGAACTTTAAGCCAGTGTCTTGAGTTACGCTCGGCTTGACTTACGTCGGACGTAACTTCGGAAGTTACGTCCGACGTAAGTGAAAATTAAAGAAAGGTACGTCGGACGTTCGCCGACCTCGAAAATCTTACGGTACGTCGGAATAAAGCCCCTTCTCCAATGATAGGACTTTACGTCGGACGTACCCGATGGCCAGAGGCTAAAGAAAGGCACGGCGGACCTAGCCGGTGGATGACTGTACAGGCCCGTCGGATGTGCCCGCAGGTGTTTCCTGAGGTTGTGCTATCTGGTTCCCTCTGGAAATGCAAATCCGGTGCCACGGAGGAAGAGCCTCCCTTGTGATCCCATGCTATTTACATCTGACGAGATTACCGCTGGTATATAGTTCTCTCGAGTGTTTGTCTTGTTAAGCCTCTGTTCAAGATGCGACCCAGTCTGGCTTTGTGGCGACAAGGTACCGCCTCGCGTTCGTGAACAGAAGTCCTAGGTTCGAATTCCCCAGCCCCAGAACTTTTTTTTTTTTTTTTGAGACAATGACAATTGCTATGCATTACTGCATCATGTTTAAAAGATGGACAGCATTGGTACGTATTGCGCTGCTTTCATTACACGAAGCGCTGCAACGATCACTGATTTTTGGAAGCTGATGTGGAGCGGTACCATTTAGCTTACGGTCCGCACATCGTGAAAAAACACGGTTTAAATTTCGGGAACTTAGGACAGGCTCACTATAAACTCGTTACGAAAGAGGAACTAAAGTTAAATTTGTTGCAGTGCACACAGAGTGAATGTTTCACATGTTGTGGGTTGTCGATGAAACACTGTTTCGGCTGGTCAAGGAAGGACAGACTCGATTAAAGCAACACAGACATAGATTACAAGCTACAGATGGGTCCTCTTTTTTTCGCGCCGCGTGCGGGGGAAAACTTACGAGTGGCGGCTGGCACCTAGGAAGGTTCATCTTATGAAAATGATAGAAAAAGGCATCGCAATGGTCATTGTCTCAAAAAAAAAAAAAAAGGAAAGGAAACCAGGGGGATTCGACCCTAGGACTTGTGTTCACGACCGCGAGGCGGTTCCTCACCGCCACGAAGCCAGGCGGGATCGCACCAACAGACGCCCAACAAGACGAACAATCGAGCGACCAAGGCAACCACATAGCACAACCTCAGAATACACCTGCGGGTGTGTCGGACGGGCCTGCACTGTCAGTCCGCCGAACCTTTCTTCAGCCTCTGGGCATCGAGTATGTCCGACGTAAAGTCCCTTCAACGGAGGAGGGACTTCATATTGACGTACCGTAAGATTTTCGGGGTCGATACGTCCGACGTGTCTTTAACCGCCGGGATTCGAGATACGTCCGGCGTACCTTTAATTTTCATTTCCGTCGGACGTAAGGTTAAGCCAGACGTAACTCTAGACACTGGCTTAAGTTCCGTCGGACATAACTTTAGTTTTCAATTCTGGGTTCCGTCGGACGTAACTCTAGACACTGGCTTAAAGTTCCGCCGGACGTAACTTTAGTTTTTGATTTTGGGTTGCACCTAACGTAACGTTGCGCCGGACGTTTCGTTTTACGTCGGACGACACTGCGTAAAACGAAACGGCAACGCTATAAACCCTCCTTTTGCGGACATCGCATGCGCACTAGTGCGCGCGCAAGGAATAGCGCGCGTTAAACGCTAGCTCCCGCTATACTAAAACTCTCTAATGACACATGGACTGGGTGTGAACTAAGGTATAGAATTCAATCAGAAAAAAAACGTCACATGTACAAAAGGCAGACCTCTCTGTAGACGTCCCCACGCCTCGGGTAAAAGGTGCAGGAAGACGTCGCCCAGCAGACCACCAACAGCAAAGCTGAGGAGAAGCTTTAACGTCCGACACCCGCCTGCAACCGAAACACAAAATGCTGGCAGTCACCCGCATTGACAAACTACAGGTGTGGTCACAAACTATAGATGAAACAGCATATAAATTGATTTGGCGGAGGATCTGCAAAGGAATTTACCATATAACAAATGCACCCCCCCCATTCCCCGCGGGTCGACTGCACGACCGGCGATATACGACCGACTGCTGCACTTGCTATTGCACGTAAAGAAGGTACTTCACAGCAGCTACAATCCGCACAGCACACTCCAGAGCGGCGATAGGGGCATCCTTCGAGGAGAAGTACGGCAACATGCATGCATGCGCACTCATCCGGAAAATTTCGCGCCGCACGCAGACGTCGTGCAGCATGCGTGTGTCGTGCTGCGCGACGCCTGATCTTAGGCAATTTGACTAATTGGGCAGCGCAGCTGAGAGCTGTCATCGCCTGCACGATGGGAATTCCCCTGGGTGAAGAGAAGAGGAGGAGACGTACTTTGGCTCTGCTTGGAGCCGATCCCCGTGTCGACAGGCACCAGCAAGAGCGGGACTACACCGCTGAGTCCTACGACGCACGCTGCCGCGATTGAGAGGAACCAGGTCTGGTAGGTGCGGTCGGCCCCCGAAGAAGCTTCGGCCACCGCTTCAGGCGCGGCGGCCCATAGCTGCCAGCCCCGAAGCAGAGGCGACTGGTCTCCGAAGGACACGTTGGCAGGGGATCGCTGGTGCTCGCACAGGACTTCGTCGAGGCCCACGGCGGCCACGACGCCGAGTCGTAGCAGTCGAGCGGCCGACGACGGCATGCCGTTCGGATGGTTAGCGCCGGGTCTTCTTCAAGAGACACTCAGTTTCGCCGAAACCATCGCGCCCTGTGTTCGACCACGCAGGGGAGATACACACACGTTATCTCCATCTGTGGAGGAGGCAGGCACCGTAATCTCGCACGGGTGAAGTACACGGCAGGAAGTGCTCACCGAAGGCGCTTGAGGCCGCAACACGATAGCGCGGATTCTCGAGTGGGACGGACGCTCCTTGGGCTGCCGCCGCGCATGGGCGACGTCAGGAGGTGGAGAGAAGAAGATGGAGAGTGCGGAGGCAGCAGCAGGCGCTGTTCTCACGCAACGCGAGGAGCTGGCTCCTCTTCACGTCGCTGACGCGAGCTGCCGAATTAGCTACCTGCTTACTGCACGGACTGTCTGCGCACCTGTGACCTGCTGATGTTGCTTCGCTGAGCATCCATCCAGGGTTTGGCGTGATAGCCCGCACACAACGCGCGAAAGGCACAGAAACGAGATTTTCCAGCGTGCGGGCGCTTTTCAACGACTCACAAAGGAAAACAAATGAGTTTCGGTTTTGATGTCTATTTTGTCACCCCACGCGCAAACACACACAAAAAGGATTCATTAGCAAAATAAATAACCGAGCGTTTCTTAAGAATGTAATGCTGCGGTGAACTTACTTTATTACAGTTACAATAACTGCATTTTGGCAATTTTGACAGAGAATTGTTGCCAAAGTGCTCACAGGTGGCGTGGCGGACTTCGTTCTGAAAGGCGCCTAATTCAAACAAACTGAGAGGGTGCCGTTGCGCGCACTCTTATAACGCTTTAAAACGACACAAATATCGCCACGCCAGTGAATAAAAAAAAAGGTATCAATTGAAAACTAAGACATAAACTGCTGTGAACGTTCTCGCATGTCACATACAAAGATAACAATAGCCCACTTCACGTCTGATGCTGAACAGCATCCCGTAACGCGGGGAGAAAACCCATTTTGAATACCTGCCCAAAGCAAGGCGAGTGGTGCAGGGAAGGGAGACAGAGGGAATGAGACGCATACAACGGCACCGTGTGGAAGCTAGCAATGCGCCGGGAGAGGAGGCGGAGCGGCAATAAATACGCCGCCTAAATTTAGCGACCGGGCTGCGGCCGCACCCGAGCGCAAACCGGGGGATACCCGCAGCGGAAGAGCAGCGCTATGTGGGCTGTCACGCAGGACGTCTCCTCGGCCGCGATCGCCAACCTCAAGGAGTCCAGCCACGGGGGCTCCTTCCACGGCAGGCACACCGTGGTGCGTTCCTTTGCACGTTGTTGCTGCTGTAGCGTAATTAACCGCTTAACGCCGGCCGCATCACCCCTCTCCCGCGCAGACGATCGACAAGCTTCCCGACAAGGTGTTGCTGCTGATCTTCTCGTACCTGCCCCAGCGCGAGGTGGGCCGGCTGGCACGCGTGTGCCGCAAGTGGCGCACCGTGTCCGCGGACTCGCGCCTCTGGACGCACGTCTCCCTACGGCCCGAGGTGTCCGGCCTGCACGTGTCCAGCATCGAGAAGCTGCTGGCGCTCATCTCGGTGCGCTTCGGCCTGTCGCTGCGCTACATCGAGCTGCCCATCGAGCTCATCACGCACACCGTGCTGCACGAGCTGGGCAACAAGTGCCCCAACCTGACGCACATGCTGCTCGACTTCTCCACTGCCATGCAGCTGCACGACTTCAACGACCTACACACCTTCCCCACCAAGCTGCGCGTCATGTGCATCTGCCTGTCCGAGGTCATCTTCATGGAGGGCTTCATGCGCAAGATCTACAACTTCATCAACGGCCTGGAGGTGCTCCACCTTATAGGTGAGTGCGCGCGTGCACGCCGGCGGCCGACTGCAGTCCCGACTGCCCCCCCCCCCCCTCCCCCCCTTTGGTTCCAGGCACGTACGAAAAGGTTGAGGAGGAAGAGGAGGAAATCTACGAGGTCATCAACATTCACAAGCTCAAAAGTGCCGTGCCGAATCTGCGCTGCGTCAACATGTACGGCATAGCATTTGTGGACGACAGCCACGTTGAAGCTTTCAGCAGCAACTGCATTCAACTGGAGTGCTTGTCACTGAACTTCTGCGCTAAGGTAACGGGCTCCACCATGAAGCTGCTCTTCCAGAGATGCAAGAAGCTCAAGACACTGCTCATGCAACAGACAGGCAAGTGAATATTCTTGTGGCATTTCAAAGAAAAAATTAAAAGCACTAACGGGCATAATTTCCCATAGGGCTCAAAGCCGAGCATGTCATGGCTGTTGACTGGGAAAATACCAGCATACAGGAGCTGGACATCACAGCCACAGAGCTCCCCACAGAGTGCCTCAGTGACCTGCTTTGTCGACTGCCAAATCTGCGCTACCTCTGCGCTGGTCAGCAGGACGGCTTCACCGATCAGGTGTGGCTTTACTAGCAGCACGCAAGCGAGTATTCATGCCACAAAAATGTCTCGCAGGTTTTGAAGGACTGGATGGAGAAGGGAAACATCAAGAGCCTTATTGCCTTGGACCTAGACAGGAATGAAAACCTGTCGGAGGAAATGCTCTTGAAATTAATCAGAGTCCAAGGCCCCATGCTGCAGGGCCTCGTCCTGTCAGGGATACCACACCTGTGCGAGCAGTTCTGGCAAAGCACGCTTCAAATCATTAAAAAAATACGGTGGGTGAAGCACTCTTGCAGTTGCTCACGCATCGAGCTAAATCTCGGCCTTTTTTATTTTCAGGATTCTAGTTGCTGGGATGGCTACCGGCTGCTGCAAGAAAATTCATCAAAAAATTCACATTGACTCCATGCTGGATGCGATTGCCAACAACTGCCCCGAGATTGAGAGGCTTGAAATAGGCTGGGACAGTGAAACACTGCGCTTTAGTGACCGCAGCAGCAAGGCCATTGACACAGTGCGAGTTAAGTGCCTTCGCCTGAGGTGTCTGGTTCTCTGCGATGGGAAATATTTTGAGCTTGTCAAATCAAACTTTGATCGCGCTGACCGACACACACTGGTTCGCTCAACAACAAATTGCAGAGTTTCACTTGTCTACCTCTTGTCTTGTTATAAGGATCTCATCTTTAATTAGACTCTTACAAAAGCATGATTTGATCATTGTTAGAAACGACCCGCCAAGTGATGTTTTAAAACAAAACACTTTATTTCAAAAACAGTCTAACACAGGGCCCAGCTTACAATGTCAAGCATGAGTCAGCACTGCTATATGTCAAAACTTTTCAACAGCCCTCAAATGTCGCGATACAGTGTGTAGAAAAGTTGCTCTCCAGGTTCCCAATTCCAAATAAATGCATCCGTATCAATGCAAAAGAGGTTCATCCCAACGCCTCTCTCACATGCTACTACTACTACACTTACACATAAATGCAATGATGATTGACACGGTGGCATGGATGGTTGCCAGAGGCCACATTTTGGCGAACGAAAAAATTCGAATAAAACCTAGTTTGAGTTTCAAGGAATTGCTGTGCATGGCTTACAGAACCCTAGCAACACTTCAAAGTAATCATTTCGATTTAAGGAAGTCTCAATTACTGACATGAAATGATGCACAGAGCTTCAAAGCCACATCAAACATTTCACTCCTACTTCATAATGCAATACACAAACATTTCCAATCAAGTCAATAACTGTTGAATTTCAATGCAAGCAGAGGTCTATCGACGACAAAACAGCTCTTGTTGTTGTGTGCAGCATTCAACCCTTCCCCCCATCCCTTTGATTGATCTAAAAATGTCAATAGACACCAACAAAAATAACTTCGTTTTAAGAGCATTGCAGCTAAACACCAGTCATAGTAGGTCTTTCTGTGTACACATCTTCAGACGGTATTTGGCCACCGTACAAAACGTACGTTCTGTGTGCATGATATGTTGTCTAAATGGAATTGCTTTCGTTTCCCTCTTCAGTATTCACTAGTGCTGGGCCAAAGGAAGTTCAAGCCAACGTTACTAGAACAAAACCAAGTCTGTTAGTTTTCGCAATGTTGGATCGAACCCCTGTAGTGAATTTCGCATGCGTAAGAAGTAGAGCCTTGAGCAGTCACGAGTTAAAAATACAAAAAGTTAAACCTGGCAATGCCAAGACCAGCATTAGTTTTGCCCTCTTTTACAAAGGCATCGGTGTTCTGTGCCTAAACACCTGTTTACTTCTTTTTTTTTCTTTGGTGAAAAACAAAAACTGAGGTAGAAAAATTTTGTAGCCAAAGAGCATTGCTTGACTGCGCTAGTTTCATACATGCCTTCAACGTACTTAGAATTCCAAAACACTTTAACAACAACCTCACATCTTGTGAATGTTTACTTCCAAAGCCAAATAAGGTTTGAAATTAAGAGTACACAGATGCGCAAACTTTGTGGCGCCTACCTCAAAAAAGCAGGCATCAAGTTTTTGTTCAATGATCCATTTGCTCTTTTAGACATGTTTGCATGAAGAGAATCGCAATCATAGCTCTATGCTACAAGCAAAAACAGCTACACTCCGACTCGTATAATAAAAATAAACAACAATCTCTGTCAAAAATTTCTAGACCACAGAAATTCTCCCAAACTTCGAATCATTCAACACAGAATTCGAACTGCCCAATGGAAACCAAGAATTTAATACAATATTGCTTACAGACCTGGTTTCTTCTTTAGAACAAAAGGGTGCTGCAGGATAACAGCTCTGTATCCCAGGTGGGGTCTCCATGAGCCCAAAAACCTTATACAAAGACAGTGCAGATAAAAAAGGGGCCAACAGAGACAAAAGAAGTTGTTATGCGCATATGCAAGGGGCACCTATCGCACTCTTTCATGGTTTGGGAAATACTGCATTCATATACAACAGATGACAAAATGAAACATTACCTCCAGCTATGCAAGATACCCGATGCAAACCAGTGGCGTATATTGCACTTTTATTTACCATTAAAAAGACAACCATTTATACAATCAAAAGGATGTTCATTCTCCTATTTCTTTTTATTTACTATTGCTATCATTGTTTTCAACAACACCACCAATAAAGGCCAAAACTATGCACTCAGAATATATGCTTGACAACTGAAAAATGCTCGAGGCAAATAAAAAATCTAAAATAAACTAAAATGGGAATCACATTGTGAATGCACTCAAAAGGGGAAACATAACATACGAGTTTCGCAATTGGTAATTGCCTCCAGGTAGAACAGGAAGTGGTGGAGGGGACTCTACCCAAGTTAGTCAACTAATAAAGTATTTAAAGGCACCATAGCAACCACATTCAGTAGAAACTACGGCCTAATTCTGGCAGTGAAGGAATAAAAATTTCCATAGACAGCTCAGGCAAACCAACCTTGGTTGCTATGGGAAAGCATTGCCCACACTTCTATTCTCTTTTTATGCACCTTTATGAAATTGCATCTCTACAAAATAAAGGGCAGTGATTTTTGAAGTGAAATATACATAATTTGCTCCTAAATATCTTAGACAAAGCACCTGCCGTCCAGAAAGCAGACCAATTTCACGCATGAACATATACGCCCTAACCTTGAAGATTTCTTGTCGTGGATATATAAAGCTTGGCAATAAAAAGCAAAAAAAAAAAAAGCAACATTGTTCTGTCAAGCTGTGAAGCTTCTCAATCAAGGTCATAGAGGGAAAGAGTAATGCATGAGCAAGAAATGTTCAAAGCCAATTGTTTCCCCTGGGTGACACGACTTTCAATTTTATGTGCGAGCTTATATGCCCTAACCTTGAAGAATCATGTTTCATCTGTATGAAAAATTACATAAACAATAAGAGAGGACAATTAAAAACATGATACTGGCTGAAATCACAGAAAGTATGCCCATGCGACATATGGGTTCATTTTGTGGGGGCAACCACCTCATTTTTTTTCATAGTTCTTCAAACAAAAAAATGCTCCTTTACCTTCATAAAGCACACACGAGCAGTGGCTTGCACCTCAAGTGTCGCTGACTGGGTCTTTTTCACGACAGCCACCAGTAAACAGCCTCTCCTCCATTCAGTTCCGCATGCAAGCGCCCTGGCACTTGGACAAACTAAATCTGTGCTGTACTGCAGGAAGCGCTTGCTGGCCGCAACCTGCTGGGTGGGGGAGGGGGAGCCTCTCTTTATGCTTCACCAGGTGAGCATACGCAGTGATTTTGCATAAAACATACAAAAAATTTGTTAAAGCATAATTTGTGGTTGTACTGCGCAGTTCAACTCACAGGAGACTAACAACAGTTTATTTCTAATAAAAAAAAAGCACCGATTTTTGTGGTCTCTTCCAAACAAGCACAATGATGCCATACAGGTCTGCAATGTGGTTTTATGCCACCTCAGTATCCTCAGTGGTATAGTTAACCCATTTCGTGAGTATTATCAGCTTTGTTTTAGTTCAGACACCACTTATACACGATATCCTACGAAACTGCAAGGGTGTTATTGCGGCAATGTCATTGCGTCAGGCAAGGCAGACAACAATGAAAGAGAACCAGGGAACAGGTCTCAGCATTAATCACCATCATCAGCCCGTCTACGCCCACTGCAGGGCGAAGGCCTCTCCCATAGATCTCCAATTATCCCGGTCCTGTGCTATCTGCCACCAATTTATCCCCACAAACTTCTTGATCTCACCTGCCCACCTAACTTTCTGCCGCCCCCTGCAACGCTTGCCTTCTCTAGGAACTATTTCGGGTCTGAGCCTTATTTCGGGTTAACAAGTAATTACCTCAAGCCCCTAAATTAGCATTCCCAAACTCGCTGTGATTGGTTCAGCTAAGCTATTTTGTACATCACATTTTTGCATCCCAACTAGATACATCTTGAAGGGGCACTGGAGTGAACTACCTAAGTCTTATTTGTGGCTGCATCAAGCAGTTTAACCCATGTAATTCATTATTTAACTGCTTGACAAATGTTCAGAGTCTTAGCTTATCTGTAAAAAGTGGTAAATAAGAAAACATCATGCACCATGTGCAACAGCCACATTAAATACAGTAATGACGCCACAACGGCTTGCAGTGTGTTTTGACAAGCTATGTCAGGATTCACAATTTTGACTTTTCTCCGTTTGTTCGTTAATATTGACCCTTTGTTTGTCCACAAACAGGTAGTGCACGTAAAAGATGCTATCAGTCTGCTAAGTTTATCCCTGAAGACTTGCCAACGTGTTATCATTTCCAACATTAGCATTTCGGCGAACAGGGTGATGCAAGAGAATTGTCACTTTCAAACGCACTTTTCTCGTTAAAAAGGCGCATAAATCAACCGAAAATCTTAGAAGATGGCCTATGCATTCAAGACCTTTAAATGTTCACAACTCACTTCAGTGTCCCTTTAAATGAAGTTCTACTGTAGCAATTACACGAAAGCTTAGTGCTGCCAACTGGCTATCTCCTGGCAGCATTGAGATCTGATTCATGAAAGTACTGTGCTCTAGTTGAGGTCTATGCTATATACAGGCCTGTTCTGCCTCATCACAAATGATTTAATTTTCCCAAATTTAGCTAATCACCTCCTATTCAATAAAAAAAAATGGCCTCGAAAATTGAGGTACTGTATCAACACCTCACAAAGAATTGTATAACGGTGCTTTTTTTCTCTTCAATGTCAGTAAAACAACTGAGAATGTGTTTTTAAACATCCTCATCATTATGATTATTTTAACTGGATGTCAGTAATGATGGAATACCACAGGAGCATACAATTATAGAGAAAAATGAAGCAAATTTATGAATATGGCACCATATCCAACATTTAGCCACTTCAACAGGCATTTTGAGTTTTTGAGCAAGCGTCACATTTATCTGAAACTTGCAATTCTACTCTCAAGTTTTTTATCACTACTTTTTTTGCACCCACTCAGTTATACTAACAGGCTAAACTCTCCATCATAGCACACTTCAGCTATAGAGAAAAACAGAGGTGTATGGCAAACAAGGATGCTATAGAAGGCGGACGAGAACAAGTGTTTTTGGGCCCTCATCACTTCTCATCTTCATCTTGCAGAATTTAGTATTTATAAAACATTACAGAAGTCGGGGTTTCAGATTAAGCATTGAGCTCAGAAATAAAAAGCCATACAGTACTCCATGAAATTAGGCAGAATGACAAAAGTTTTTGCACGTCAAGGTGAAAAGCTTTCTTTCTGGCCTGAAATAGTCAACTTCCCCCAATTAAAAATTATGAAGCCCGACTACTAAAAGGAAGTATAATACAAAGCAGAATATTCAAGGTGGGATCGCTGCGGCACATAGCCCTGTGAGCCCTTCTGATGTGCCTCCTATCTACATTTCAATGAGGAGAAACGGGGAATTAAAAGATTAAAAAATAAAAAAACACCCGCATATCAGCACCTCTTGTACCATTCTGCCTATTTGCCCTGACAATAACACTTATAATAATAGAGCATTCGCACTTTTATACATCTACTGAGTCATCCTACCTATGTGTGATGACAATAACACTTACAACAAGCACTTGCACTATTATAGCATACTTATTTTCAGGAAGGCACTTTAGGAAACAGTAATACTTTTGCACATTGGCACCCAGATGTACAAGAAAAGCTGTGTGGCTAGAGTTATTGCCATACAGATTTCCCTCAAGCAAAGTTCTAAAATGAAACTGCTCAGGAAAGCTGAGAATTGTTCTGTCACCGGTAAAACTATACTATAAAAAAAACATTACTCATGAGAATTGAAACAGTTGTAAAAATTCAGGTTTAAAGAGGATAATGCAGTCAAACTTCGACATCAGTTCCTAGCAGCTATGTATTCGTGGTTACTGGGATCATCATAGTGGCCCAGATATAGTCTAAGTAGTCTAAGTGGCTTCTGCTAATTGCAAACTTATTGTGTAGCACTTAAATTTACACTGTCCAACCTTCACATATACCATAGCTCGTTCTAGAAGAATTCAACAGCTGAGCTTGTGTGCTGAGCATGTGCCTAGGGCTTAGTTTTCTTGTTTGATTTAATGTGCAGCTTCTGCTTTTGAGCTAGCGGTGGTGTCTCTTTGCTCCGTTGTAGCACCCAGCTGGCATGGCTCAAACTGCAGCTGAAAACCTCCATTTTGATGGATAGCCCAAGTTGCTCCCACAGTGCTGAGATGCTCCTTTTTCACAGCAACCTGTTGATGGATAGCTGAACCATCCTCTAATACTTGATATCTATACACATGCGTGTACGCTTTCTACCCATGACATCTGGCTTCAGAAAGCCCACCAACACACATTCATAAAAACATTATAAACGTTGAGGTAGCTGAGAGGTGCACAGAAGCCAAGTGTGCCAGATTAATTTTTACCCCTTCAAGTGCTCCAACATAGTGTGCGCAACTGTTTTTAATGCAGAAGTCTCATTAATTTAAACGTAATGGGGGTCCTATGCACTAGTCCACCCAAGTTAAGAGGATGCTACATTTTTTCACGTGGGCAAGCAGCAGATGTGACGGTGTAGGTATAAAAGATGTGCAAGCTGACAGGCTTAAAAAAATACGCAGGCTTTAATGCTCTCACTGCTTGGGTTTAGCGCTCCTTTTAAGTGCTCCAGCTACCCTTCAGCACGGTTCGTTAAGCAAGCAAAAGCAACTGTAAGCAGTTCAGTCATTTTTTTTCCACAGGAATGCCCAACCAAAGTGACGTAAAGAGAGGCAAAAAATTCAGAGATTATTCGCTGGGTTTCCTGTGGTTTTAATACGGTGCATTTTTTTGTGTGACACGGCCCAGTTACTCCTCTCACCCCAATAGCCTGACTCCCCCTGTGCCACACCTTCCATTCAACAGCGAACCAGTCTGGTGGCGGGAGTCAGGTTGAAATGTGCGACACGTAAATACGCAGGTAGTACTGCCATAGTGGTTTCTCTCGTGAACCTGCACATGCTGACTGCGAGATTGTGGCTCACCTCAACTGTTGACATGTGTGCTCATAAAACGTGCACACTCACGCTTTGCTTTTTTTTTTTTTAAGTTGCTTTAAGTACAATACTTCCCAAGTTCATGGTCTTCAAGCAGTGCTCTGGAGAACATAGGAATCAGCTTTTACTGAACACACTGCCTCAGCTAGGGAGCATCCAAGACAAGTAGAAATACCGTGTGTAGTCATGGGCATCGACACAAATCTCTCACTGGGAAGGAAGGACCAGAACTACAGCATTTGAAAAACAAAACAAAACAAAAAACTATTCTTGAATAAAATCTGCATAATTTTAATTAGGCTATGCAAACCATCAGTTAGCACCTGTATCTCATTAAACTGAAAAAAACAATCTCTACAGCCTGGGCCTTGATGTGAAGGTGGGGGTGCAAGGCCAGGGTGACAACTGCGCCCCTTTCCCCCCATCCCTTCTATGGTGATGCCCATATGTGCAGCCACAAAAAAAAACAACTGGGACGGCCAACCTGCCTGGCCAACTTGCTCGCCATAGCCCATCACCTTGACAGGGACTTAATCCCCCAACAAGTTCTTCTCGCAAAAAAGCACCATAACTTCTATACGAACTAATACAAGTACTGGTGAAAACCATCAACCTAAAGGCATTAAGTGGCGAATGGCTAAGAAACCGTGCTTGCAAAACGCAAGGACGAAAAAAAAAAAGCCACCACAGCATCAACCAGTGGACAAAAAGAAGAGGAAGCACCTAGCATCTGTACACAAGCGGAAACTTCAACTCGGGTTTCAAAAAGAAAACTCAGCTTCAACCTTCCTTTCTTCAGCCACTGCTGCACTGACAGAGATGAATTGTAACATTGAAAAGACGTATATTTACTTTTACCTATAATATCAAGCTCAACCAAAAAATAAAAAATTCTGAACTTGTAATGTCACAAAGGAGACATTAAATGAGATTCTGTGAACAATAGCATATGTAAGCCTGTAGTTATAGCAGAAGTGGTAATAGCAGATCTATTTACTTTGTACATGAGGCTGTTATGGCATTTTTACATTTCATTACAATCAGTATAAAGAGCTTAATTTCAGCAGGCAGGGAAGAAACATGTGCTACAGTACAGCAGTTAAAACGACAGTCTTTCGAGCTTGCACATGTTCGGACAGTCAAATTAATGACCCCCTGTACAATGCAACAGTGCTACAGGAGACCCTCTCTATAACAAAGTCACCGATATTTATTGCTTTGGTACTTTGATATAAGTGTTTGCCCTATAACAGCGTAAAGTATCCTAAAATATCCTTTGAAGTACACCAAAGCCCTTCTAGCATCATTAAAGCATGCCCTGCACAAGCAGGCATTCTTTACCATGGCAATGACTTTATTTGTGTGCGAAAAAGGACAGCGTCAACACCACCTGGAAAGAGCAAATAAGCAGTTGCCCCCCCCTGTTTTATCATCCCTCTTATTTTATTTCTCTTACTGTGCTTCCCATTTCACTGATCACAAGGAACACCATAAAAACCCTCGTCATTTTCAGGCTCTAGCTACACGAGACACACTGGACTTACTGCATAGCGGACACTGCAAGCCTACTGAATAGCGGAGATTTCCACGAGTCATATGGAGACGGGACACTGCAGAGGTTCTCGTCAAGGCCAAGCTCTACAGAAGGTACTCTTTGCGGCACCTAAATAATCCTGACCAAACTCACCGAGGCGCACCTCATAGCTCCTCCCGCAAGCAACAAGTTATCACACAGTATGCCCAGGCAGGTGTACAAGGAACTCTGCCCCTACACCAAAAATTACACCATAATGATCCCAAACAAGAAAACTGCCCCAAATGCAGTACATCGATGACAGCTCAACACATCACCTGGACATGCCCCATTTATCAGAACCTTCCGAGACCAAATCGCAATTTCTCTGGAGCCGCTCAGGTCTCAATGGTGCCACGAATTGTTTGACTCCATTGATCGCACTCGACGCGAGGTGGGGGAGACACAGCGCGCGTTCATCACCTTCATCCTCCATCCATTCAGACCGAACATCATCCCTGGACCACACCTTTCCCCAACCCTGTCCTCTAATCGTCCTCACTCCCCAAACCCTTTCCACCGCACAGCGCAAGCCGTGAAACAAGTGGAAGTAAATGTTTCAAACAAGTAAATGCAAAAAAGGCCTCTCCCCTACCTTTCCCTTCGCGACTCAGACGGACAGCGATGTGGTGCCTGCTAACTATGCCCTTGCACACTGTGTTGTTCATCGTCACTAAACCAAGTGCTATTGGCTTTCGGCCAAAAAATAGTGGAGAACACGGCAGTAAAAATAAGCAGTACAAAGCCATGTTGCCTTCGTCAGGAGTGATTTATTCCTTATCTGCTTCCATGCTAGCCCGGGAGCTTTTGTCAAGCTCCCCATCATGTCATTGCAAAAACGCCTGTGCAAAACACATGCACTTTGGTTGGGGTTGTGGACAACTTTACATAATGTGTTATTTACAATAAGGTAACTTTGTTAGTAAGGAGGGTCTCCTGTAACAATTATGCACAGTATAAGACCGTTACAGAGTTCAATTTAAAAGATTGCATCATGGCCAGAATTCGCTTTTTGAAGCAGTTGAATGACATTTTTACACCCTAAAAGAATGCAGGAGCTAGAGCTTTACCTTGAGCCTGCAGGCAAACAAGTCAGAAATCAGGTACCTGCACCTACGGCAACATCCCCAAAGATGACCCTCCACAAAGAAACCACACCACCTCTTCAAAAACCCATCCAAAGTCAACCCTGACTACAGATCGACAGCCATTCTTTGTTATGTAGCCCTCCACCACCGTACTAGACGGTCTGACCGCCTAAAAAAGGTGCACATCCCTCATACCTGGGTGACCCATGCCAACATAAGTGGTGCACCTTTTTTATTCAGTTAATGAGTAAACAAATATTCTTCGATAAAACTGCACCCCTGACCTGAATGGGGCAACTTCCGTTGCCCCTAATTTCAATATTTTCCCACTAAAATATGACTCACCACCTTTCCGCTGCCCAACTTGCTCTTGATTCTAGGCAGGCTATTTACCGGGACAACACAGCCCAACTTTTCAGGCTCTGCTGTCCTCGGAACGGGTGACAAGGAAGGCCGCACCACTTTGTGATGCACTGGCCTGCACGCAAAGGCTTAGCACGCGAGCTCCAGGTGCCTGATGGTCTGCTTAGGCTGCGTCTAACAGCGGCCTCCTTGGCCAGTTGCTGTAGTTAAGCAGTCGCTGTACCTGCTGCTCAAGAAGAGTCAGCTCCGCTTGCACCGGATCGAGAAAGGTGCCCATCCACTCGACCATTGTGTGGACGTCGTACACCTCGGACAATGCGTCGCCCAGGTACTTGTGCAGGTGACTCGACGTGCTCAGGAGCTCAGTGAGGTTCCTAGTGGCCTCCACAATGTGATCGGGGCTGACAAAGGACAGGCGGATATTGTAGCCATTGAGCCAGCCTACGTAGTGGCTGTTCCTCTCCATCACGGCCTTCTGGTTACGCAGCGTTACCAGCTGCTGGACCCCCGTGAACACCTTTGCACCGGGGAACTGGCAGAAAAGCAGGTGCGCGTCCGTGTCGTCAAACAGCGGGAAGCGCCTGTTGCACTGCAGCAGCTCCTTGATCTGCACCAGCTGCGGCTCGTCCAGGCAGCCGTGCTGCAGGTAGAGCAGGTTGGCTGCCAGAGACGGCACGCTCGCCGGCAGCAGCTCGCAGAGGGTGGCGAAGTGGTCGTAGCGCTGCCACCCCGTCAGCGCGATGCCCCGAATGTTGAGCAGCTCCCGGTGGTGGCCAAGCGTCTCCAGCCACGAGTGGTGGTTCCGCACGTGGTACTGGACGTTGGGGAGCAGCTGCTTGGGCCCCGTGGCCCCCTTGAAGGCACTCGCCATCCACAGCCCCTGGAAGCGGGCGTACTTGAGCCAGTGCTGCTCCTCCAGCCGGCTGCTGATGTTGGGCGTGTATTGCCAGACCATGAGGTCGACGGGGTGGGCCATGCCCCAGCGCTGCACCTCGTCGGCGTCCATGCCGCGCAGCATGTCGTCCCACATGATGGGCCGCACACCCAACCTGGCCACCAGAGCCACCAGCTTCTCGACGTGCTCGAGGAAGAGCCGGTCCTTGGTCAGGTTGCGGGCGGCCATGTGCCGCTCGCAGCGGGCGCACTGCCCCAGTGAGTAGACCTCGTCGCAGCCAATGTGCAGGTACTGGGCGCTGGGGTGCAGCCGCAGCACCTGCTCCACCATGGCCGCCACCAGGACCACCGAGTCGTTCAGCGATGGGCACAGCGCCTGCGGGCTGTGCGCCAGCTCCCGGAGGTCCGTGAATTCGGGCAGCTTCAGTGCAAACTCCAGGTGCCCAAACGTCTGCACCAGCGGAATCACCTGCAGCTGGTTGGCGCGGGCAGTGGCTAGAATGTGCGCTATGTCGGCTTCGGTGTAGGCATTGTTGGCTGCCAGGGGGCGAAGCACGCCCGAGTACGGAAACATGTCCTCGTACTCCATGAGCAGCCCCGTGGCTCCCAACTTGCGCAGCAGAGGGAACACCGCATCGTAGTACTCGACCTTTGGAGGCGCACCTTTCAGGTCAAAGTGCACTATGCGTTCCTCAAACTGAACGGGGGACAGCCGGATGCTGTCCTGGAAAGTGGTACGCGGGGCAAGCACAGTGGTCGGCCGCTCGGTCACTACAGCCACCCACTGCACCTCCTCAACAGTTGCCCTGTTAGTTGTCCTGTTGCTTTGCCAGTAAAGTATAATAAACGCTATCACAAGCACCCCAGCGAGCAGCTTCAAAAGACGCATCTTCATTGGCGCCATGGCACGGGAAGACACTCCAGCTCGTGGTGGAGCCTTCAAGTGGTAGCCTGCAAAAAACAGCAACATTAAAAGGAAACATTGTTGATCGAGTAACCGGAGCTGTTTGGAGTGGTGCACCTCACGTGCAGTTTTTTTTGCAGTTTAAGTAAATCTTTTTTTTTTGTCAGAAAAGCCCATTTCCCTTCCACTATGTTCCTCACACAACTTCGTAATGCCAGCTGTGAAGACTCACAAGTTCAGAGCTAGGGCAGCACCTCACAGAACGCATGTGCACACATTCTACACACAAATGTATAAAAAATCGATAATAAAAATGAAATAGCTTGCCAACATTAAAATTGCGAAGAATGAAACTGAACCAAATCACACTGAAAACCTGCATCACAACACTACAGCAGCGTGTAAGGCACAAGGCAATTGCTGCAGAGGTTGCCTGGTGTTTATTTCTTAGCCCTTGAAAATAAACCAGGGCTCTAGATTTCCACAACTTTATTCAACATATTAAACAATTTAAATTACACGATATAGCTGTGAATGTAACAATTGGAGGAATTCACTGCCACGTCTCTTTATTTCAGAGCAAGAATTCTGCTATGAGAAAGACCAGGCTTATCTTTAAAATTAGCATGCGAGGCCAGGCACAAGTTACACTTTACAGTAGTTAAGAAAAGATACCCTACACATTGGCCATGATACCATGCCTTGGCATGGGAAACGCACACTTTTCTTTATTCTATCTACCTGTATTTCATCCCTTGGTGCGATCTATGCCAGGCTTGCAAGCGAGAATTGTTCTGTACACAGGCAAGTCCCATTGTGATAATCATCATTACCCACGCACTAATGACTGGGGAATGACCTTGCTAACGTGAGAAGCGATGTGGCAACCAAGATCCCACTCACTATGATGAGGGACTCTGGAGAACTACCCTGCTCCCTATGAACTGAACAACCGGAATGGAAAGCACACTCATGGATGACAGCAAAGGGGGATGGTCAGACTGCCTCTCTGGAGCACTGGGATCTCTCCCCATAAGGAACAGCAATGTGTCATCACCTATCGCCCTCCTCCTCCACGACATCATTCACACTAGCATGGTGACCAAATTATGAAGCAGTGTGCATGTGTTTGCCGGTGTATGTTCGTATCAACTTCTACAAAATAAAACTTTCCCCACCAAAAAATTTGTCTGAAAGTAGTTTTCGTTTCTTTTCTTTACAGATAACTAAGGGCCAGGTACAGAGGGTACATACCAATACCTGGCCGCATTTTATACTGTTATTGTACTGATATTAACATCACACTTGGGCACCTTTACCTGTTCAAAGATCAGGTTCTATCATATTGTACCACGCACACTTTCATAGCAGAATGCTAAGACAATTTGGCGGAAGTTAGAGCTAGGGACGTTATGTACAGTTCGTTTGTGTGTAAACAAGGTCACTGAGAGGTTACAAAAACAGTAGTGGTAGGCTAACGCCTCCCTGATCTAAAGACATAATGGGCAATATTTCGGCATGAAATTTTTTTAAACAATCTGCTTCCACACAGTAGCGTCTGGGAACCAGATTTAATTTCTTATTTCATAATCTTGAACACAACAGTTCTACTTTAGCATCTGAGAACATTGATTGATTGATTGATTGTAGGGTTTAACACTAGATGCAACGCAGGCAATGAGGCGCGCCATAGTGGAGGGCTCCAGATTAATTTTGACCACCTGGGGATCTTTAATATATGCCGAAATCTCGAACACACGGGCGTTTTAAATGCGAATGCATTTCTTAGTCGAGCCATGTCAGGCGCCGTGCGGCGTCCACGCGCCCGCAGGTGTTATCTCTCCGCTCTCACCCCCTCTCCCATAGCAACAGCTGCGAGCGCGTGCGCTCCTCCTCTCCCCTAGCAACCGGAGCAGGTGGTGCGGGCGGATCAGCGGCGAGTGAGTGGAGAGGAGGAGCGCGCTCGGGCGTGTGAGGGCGCTCGCATCGCGGGAGCTCGCCGGAGCTCCCGCGTGTGTGGGAGAGTGTAGGCACGGTGCTTCGGTGCTTCTCCTCTCGACGCTCGCCCCACTCTCCCACGCCCGCATGCTTCTCAAAGACCCTTTGACTGTGCACTTTACCGACCACAAGGCAGTGATGGTGGCCGTCAAGTACAACGACAACACAAACAGGTGTTAAATAAATGGTTACGCTACAAATCACCGTCTCCTCATTAATTATAAATTCCGCGCACTCTCGCGCAAAAGAAATGCATTCGCATTTCCTCACGATTCCCTTCGGGGAGGTGGGGTGAATTTTTTTGCTTTTCCCCTCCATTAGAAAAGCAGCCGCTGCGGCCGGGAATCGAACCCGCATCCTCGTGCTCAGCAGCAGAACGCCTTAGCCACTGAGCCACTGCGGCGGGTGCATCTGACAACAAAATATCAGCTCAGCTACATGATTGTCACAGCGCCAGTGAAGCAGACAATGAAGACAACATGAAAGTTAGCTTTGTTCAAAAGATACGGCCATTCTCACCCTACTACGATTCCATCCAGTGGGAAACGGTGCTTGTTACAGAAGAATTTGCCTTTAAAAGGACTGATTTCAAATTACCCACCCAGTCCCAAACCGTGTTACGCCATAAAATTCCCCTTTGACATACTTGAGGGAGCAGAAGAAAATGGTAGTCAGTATGCTGACCACATGCTAGGGGATGCAACTTGGTATGAACTGCAAATAATGGGCAGTTAACCCAGGGGAACCCAGGGGAACCTTTCACCTCTGTAATGGTACGATACCTTGCTTGCTTCAGGCGAAGAACCTCAAGCTTAGGGTTGGATTTCATTAGAATTGGACAATTAAAGCCCTACTGAATTCTTCACCTTCCAATAAGAAAATGAGTGATTGGAGCTTTCCACGTTGTCACGTATTATACACTAAACGTTTGTTAATTTGAACTGCAAGGTGACACCATCTCATTTCGATTTACTGAAAGTTTGAACTGATGAAAGTGAACAATAACAGTACACTGCAGTTGGGAAGCCGTAGGCCATGTCAACACTTTGATGCTGGAAAATCCCGTGACTGCGGCCTGCCTTCTGTCCCTAAAGGCGACAGTCGGCACTTCCTGTCCTAAGAAACGAATGTAGCCGAAAGCCTCATCTTTGCCTTCTTGAAAACTGAAGAAGAGACAGATGGCATTTCATCCGGTGATTACTTCTAAGTGGACGCTGCACTGTGCTTCATCCTTGCCCTTCTTGTCGTTATTTACAGCGACAAGTTCGGCGCACCCCACACATCACTGTACTCGTGTCCCCATCGGCAGAGTTCACAAAGAATTTGTCTTCCGAAATTCCCGCCATGCGAGATTCAGATTGGTTTTACACTATTTGGCCTTCTCCGTACTATGCAGCCTCGTGTGTAGGCACCCCGTGCGTTTCTCTGGCCGTGTGCCAGGTGCCAAGGCGCCGGTGGTGCGGTGATGCATAGTTCGAATTATCCGTGGCGCAACCTACTCGGGTTCGAATTACGTGCTTCTTTACACACAGACTTGTATGGAGACTTGGCGGGATCAAATCGTACAGTTCGAATTATCCATAAATTTGAATGATTTAAGTTCCAATTAATGAGCTTTTACTGAATTTAAGTATCTCAGCAAGGAGTAGGGGGACTCGCTGTGTAGTTAGAAAACCCACACAGAGATGGTACAACATCACTGCAGAGATCCTTCCAAATTTACCACCATCCACCAACAATCCATACAGGTCGGTGGGTGATGTCGCCTAGCAACATCACTTGGCAAGCGCGAGAAATTGGTGCAGACAGGGAATACTTATCTATGTGCTTCGTAATCAGCTAGCCTAATTATGTGCAGTTTGCATTAAACTTGGTGTACTTGTTGTTTTGCCATGGACACCTTTGGAGTGCAGTAAGGTTACGTTGCATGGTCCCTTTGAAAGAGACAGTGAAGGAAGCTGTAAGCACTATCTAATCACTTGATCAGGCTAAGAGTTCCAGTGCGCAGGCCATGTGCTCGGTTTCCTTGGCCAAGACATGTCAATTTTTCACAACAAAAGTATGCTCAAAAGAGCTGCCTCTCTGAATCACCAATCCTGCAGAGTGCCAATTAATGAAGTGCAATTAAGCACATCTCTAGGGCATAAACAGCACCTCAACGTACACAAAGACAACAATAACGAAATGGGAGGCAGTCCAGGAAGACACACACGGCAGCCATATACGAAGCACACAGCCCATGCACGATAGATGGATCCTCTCCTTTTTTTTTTATATTTCCCCAAACAGGTCATAACCCAACAGACGGCTTGTGCATAGTGCTTAAAGCGGCCGTGAAGACAAAAAACGAGCTTGGTTCATTAAAAAGACTGCTTTGTCCTAATAGTGCTTCAATACTAACGTGCAGATAAAACACTGATGACTACTTTTTCAGTGCCAGCCCATATTACATCACGCCTGCCCATTTATGTCACTGTAGTGCGAAATTCAGATTTTTCCCAGTATTTTTTGTTTTTCCAACTAAAAAGAACATCTCCCGTGGCTGGAATGGAGCTGCATGAGTTACCAATGGCTAGCCCTTTAAAACTGAACAAATTTTAATTTTGCCTTCATGGCCTCTTCAAAGGAGTACTGACACGAAATTTCAAAGCTTAGATAACTGCGTAAAAAGCTTCCTTTGTATATGGAGATACCCCCTCGGAAGTTTAAACGGTAACCGTTCAGTAGAACATATTTTAAATCAATTTTAATCCTTGGGCGCACGAGAAAGCTCATCTGCGCCATCGAGCAAGCTCATGACGTCATTTGCGTTTCGACCCAAATGGCCCACGCCAGGGCTCCCGTGATGTATCAAGGCGACCGCGGTGTTGTTGGCGCGCGCTTTTCCACCTTGTGCATCACGTCACAGCATTTGGGACTGACGTCACGAGCGACTACGGCCAGTCGGGGCGTTCTGGCATGCGCATGCACGCCCAGACCGGCATTGGCCGTGGTGAGACGAGAACAGTGACGTCAAATGCGCCTTCCCACAATGGCGGCTGCCTCAGTGTTCGCTTCACGGAAACCGAAACTGACACAGATATACGGAGCTGTAAGTAATTGTTTATGCTGCGTTCGACCGTCTAATGTGCCATTCCATGATCAGTCTCTGACGTAGGCACCTATAACCGCGAAAAAACATAACACAAAAATTCTGTGTCAGCCTGTTCACAAAGGGCTTAGTCAATTAGACAGTGTTGGGTATGATTCAATGGCATTTCATAAATCAAAACTAGCCTGACCTTCAAATTATCTTTTAACTTATACCAGCCAACGGCCCTGAGAAGCTTTTTACCTTTTCCCGAATTAGTTTTGCTTGGGTGCACAAGTTCTTCGCTCAATGTTTTATAGGGTTTTATAAGCTAGGCCCAGTGAAATTCAGATGCAGCTCTAAGAAGCAATATTTCAGGACTGGGCAGTTTTCAAAAGCAAATAGAAGGTTTCAAGTTTTTGCACAAAGAGGTGTGTTACCAATTGCCATGGTGTGTACATTCAATCAGCATTTTTGCATACCCCTTAATTTTTGTCTCAAATATTGTGCTTCAAGTTACCTTACAACCTGTTAGTTTCCACCTGAGCTCAGGCATTGTTAATATATGCCTCTGCCGTAGCCAATTTAGCATCTTTTAGGCCCTCAGCATTGGGGAAAGTTTTAGGACAGGTTACACTTTTGGAAAATATTTCTCACTACACTGAACAATGCGTATCAATAAAAAGCACCTTCAGAACAATTTCTCAACTTTGTCAAAATTTATGACGAAAAAAAAAAAGAAAATAAGCATTACAGCCCTACAGAGAGTACCCTTCGATTCGGCCTGTGCTACCTTCACGAGTTGATAGTTGGGTGCCAGTACCACCATGGTGCAAGTTATTTTTTTCTGCAAGTACAGGAAGAGCTGGCACTACTGTATTAGTAGCAAGTAGACGACAAATGCGCTGTGCACTGCACTGGCCACTTAAAGAGGGAAGAGCTGCACTGCCTGGGCCAGTTCAGCAAGTGCAGCACTGGTCTCATTAATCTGCCACTGCAGCTTGCAACACTGGGACTCGGTTGTCCATTTTGCCAGCCTTCCTTACACTGCACGGGGATAAGCAGAAAGGTTTTACATTACAGTGACATTGGCACCTAACTGGATCAGGAAGGCCAAATAAAAGAATCCTGTTATGTCATAACGGAAACCTGACACACCTGTAGAGGCAATGGCAGCCTGAAAATAATGCGTAGGTGACAGCCTTTCACGGGTGATTCTTAGGAGCGGCATGGGGAGCTTGAGAAAAATGCAGAAACGGGCACAGCTCATTTTCAACGGCACAATTTGTTACTTGGACCAGACTCCGGCTCGCTCTACTGTCGCGTGCAGTCACACTAGACAAACCGGAATAACATGACCAAAGCAACTAAAGACACATACCGCGTCAATTCACGTTTGCGAGACAGCCTGATCTCGCCAACCCGGACACTGAATCATGTTCCTCGCAGCGCACAGCTAGCCAAACTAAAGACCCAGGCGAGCGACAAACGAACGTACTTCACGGAGGTGGGACGGGAAAGAAGCGGCGCACATTGCAGGGGCAATCGCAGGCAGCGTGAAGGTGGCCATCTACAACCATCGCTGCGGAGCCGACCTAACAGCCAGCCTTTGGAACTTCGCCACACGGTTCCCCGACGAGCTCCACAGCGGAAACGTGTCCACCTCACCGGGAGTGAAGCGCCTTTTGGCCGCGTTTTCGCCCGCGACGACCGGTCCGGATGGTCCGACGCATTCGCAACGACTTCGGCGCCTCGGATTACGATTACGGACGGAGTTGTTTTGCCCCTGATGATGATAATGATGATAACTCGGAGCGCATCCGTTATACGCACAAACATTTCCCTATGCACAAACGTCCGCTAAAACCGGCAGAACGACTGCCGCCGCCCCTGGCCGCCCCAACATCGCCAAGGAGCGTGGCGACAGTGGCGACAATGTACTATCATAGAGAAAGAAATACCAAAAATACTGTATATATTTCTTTTCCTCTATGGTACTATCGAGTCGTCTGTCGCCCAACCCACCAGTTACTGCGCCCAGAGTTACGCACCGTTTAGAGGACTGCACGGGCCCAGGCTGACCGGCCGAAAGCCCGGGCCCGCCCCGAGGGCCGGGCCACCCGAAGCGTATTTTCGGCGGGCCCGAGCCTTGCCCGGGCACAATTCCGCGGGCCCGGGCCCTGGGCCGGGCCGGGCTCGGGGTTGTATTCATGGGCCTGGCCTTAATTATTTCCGACGTGAAGTGTAGGAAAGAGTATTAAAAATATAGTTTTGTGCATATTTCCACTCGCTGCTTAATTTTTGGGGGGCTTTTCCGATTTATTCTGCATACAATAAAATTGTTGCAAAGAAATCAAGGGAGAAGACTAGCTCTGAAACACTTGAATTGATGGGAACCCTTTATTTCCAGGTGTTCCGTTATTGAATGTTTCTGCATAGTTTAATCGAACATCACGCTAGTTTGCGAAATGTTGTATTTTCCACCAATGTTGATGAAAAATCCCTTAGTGCTTTCTCATATTGCCTCGTATTGCCATGACACCTTTTAGGGGCGAAGCTCCTTAAAGGCCAACTGCACTTAAAATTTCGACCTCTTGAAAACCCCATTTTTGTATAGTCTTCTTTAAAAAGAAAGCAACATGCAAAATACAAGAGCTGAAATACGCGCGTGGACGCCGCAAGCGGCCAGCAAAAATCGGCGATTTTGAAACCGAAACCGAGGCGAGCGCGACCATTGCAGCGACGTAGCAGCTTTCCAGCGAGCGGCCGGACGGTCACCAGCTCGTTTGCTCGGGAGAAAGTCTGCGCGCAAGGTCTACGCGCGCACGGGGCAGCAGATGGATGAAGCGTGCGCAGCAGAGCTGGACTGGTTCTCCAGCTGCGTGGCTGATCAGAGGAAGAAGCTTCCGTCGGCTGGAACGTCACAGGCGCGTCATGGCTGTTTACGCGATCCGCCGGCAGGTGCAGCGTGGTCTGCGGCGGAGCTTTTTTAAGCGCTTCTTACTGATTGACGAGGCGCTTCATGGGGCTACCACTTGTTTCCCAGCTGATTTGGGGGTACTTACTACGCATTAAAAATAAATTTGGTCGAGGTGAAATTTGAGTGCAGTTGGCCTTTAAGTCATGGGTCTGTCCATCCATTGTGTCTCGTGGTACGTGACCGCCGCATGCTTTCGGAGATGTCGCAAAGTGGGCCGCGTTGCACGCGCAAGAACCGGCTGCAACCGGCAGCGCAAACTCGGCACCGGGAGCGCGAGCTTGTCTGTGTTCGCCAACGGAGGCGCGAGCGCACGTGCACTGCGAGGGGGAGATCACGCAAGAGATCACGCCACGAACGCAGGCAGTCGTTCTCGGAGATCGAACGAGACGCAAGGACCTTTGCTCGTTTCCTCTCGTCTTGTTCGGGCACAAGTTCGCCCTAAATAAAAGTTCTTTCTTTACCGCTGTGTCCCATCCTACGTGACAAATTGTGGTGGAGGTGCGGGGTAGTCCTCGATGGCGCGGGGTCTTTCACCAGGTCTGGGCCTGGGAGCATTGACTCCGAAAATAAAAGTTGATTTGTACAATGTACGCACACATGTTCTTACGTCTTTCTTAATGATGTAATGGGCGAACTTTCACGGGAGAGTTACGGTTACCGATGATCTCCCCCTCTCGAGCTTCGCCCCACTTATCATCATTCATTCCGTGGATATGGCGTGATTTTTTTTCTTTCACATCGCTGATCATATTCTGTAACAAGTCTATTACATCCAGCAGCTGTGTTTGGGATATTTACGAGGTGTGCACCTAATACAAATATAGTAACAACTGACTGCGAATCACGCCAAATATTTTTGATAACGAATATTACGCAGAGGGGCGAGCCTTTGGTTAGATAAACCGGATGACTACAACCGCTGGGTGCAGAAAGAGATATTGCATATTGTAATGGACTTTCTGAACAAAACTGGACTGCCCGCCTACCTATATATAGACTCTTCCACTCTCATCGCAATTTCCTCACTACGTGTGATTTTTGTATCCCCTCTTTCTCTTATTTCCCTACTTTCTTCTCTCTCCCCATCTTTAAACCTCCTTTCATTTGCTGCGAGGCAATAACAGAGCAAAAAAAAAAAAAGTGCGAGTGCCCCAACATGTGTGAATACAGGAAATCAGTTTTCCCTCAAGTCACTGAAATGAGGCATGCTAGTGGCTGGTATGACCTTGCTTCTGTTCAGCAGATGCACTGTTGTGCAAAAGAGCCAACCTAAGAGGGGCATAATGAGCAGCAGAGCCTTTCTTCTTTTCGAGAGAGACATGTCAAGCAACAGAAACAACTTTTATTGCTCCGGCTTGATAGCGACCTGCTCATGCTCGGAAATTCCACAAGCGAAATTTGTTATTGCTTGTTCGGCTTTTTTGGTTCTTTTGAGACCTGTGCACTGGCCTGCACTGCGTTTGATCCTCACTTATCACGTTGGTCATCCTGTGTAGGCACTTGCTTGGCCTACTGCCATTTTTGTCCTTTATTTTCGGTCAATTGCACTTAGACTTAGCTGATTCACCCAGGAGGGAGTGGACCATTGCAGTGTGCTCGACAGTGTGCTTATAATGAAAATCAAAAACGCTATTTGGGTAGGCCGGCAAAAGGATGCCCTTGGCTGGCATCCATAGAATGCGCACCCGGAAAGCGCAAGCAAAAAGCGTCCACAACAGCTAACCTTCAGCACGAGTTCAATTCTACTGGCTACATGTGTTCCACAGCGTTGTTCACATCACGGTGTGGACCAGAAAAAATGAACACAAAGTTCTATATACTAACACCCAGCACACCGTCAATTCCCTTTGGCTTGCGACACGTTCCATAGTGCAAGCATCACACACACAAAAAAAGAAACCACAGAGAAACGAGTGTGTAACAGGAATCTTGTCCGTGGAGCTTCTGTGGAGGCAGCGTTGGCAGCGTCACAGCAATACGGATAGTGAGCCTGCAACAAGTAGCTGCAGCGAGTCCGATGGTGAGATTGTAGGCTAGTCGACATGGGCACGAGACTTGGCGATGAACATAGCCAAAAGGAACGATTTTGCGAATAACTTCAATATGCTTGGCTCTCTTTATTGGATCGTACTTTCAGTGAACACATTATCAGGTGCAATGGTAGTATATTAAATCGCACGCCTTTGGGCAAGACCAGCACAGCAAAGGCAATTTTTTTTCTCCAGAATCTCATTGTTTCGATGTGTGGGCAGTGGCTCAGAAAGGTATCTTGAAGATGACTGTGGCTCTTTTTGCAAGCATTGACCATACCCGACTTGACCATTTGTTGAGCTTATAAGCCACTTCGAGGGAGCTGCTACAGAGGGGGCACAAGTCATTGGTAAAAAACCACAGATATTGAAAAAGGTTGTATGGACTATGCAGTACTCTCTTCTCCAGAAAAACATTTTCTTTAGGTGCAAGAATGATGGTGCAACAAATGGCGATGTAGGAGCTCCTTTACACAAAATAAAGCCCTTCCTGTCCAATTTTGCATGTGCGCCAATAAGCTTCATGCAAAAAGCAAGCTCTTCAACATAAAGCCAACACTGATAGAAGTTCTGAAAGCTTTAACGAGTGCATGCTGAAAAATAAAGCATGTTAGTCGAGCAGGCACATACGACAACAGAGAAGTGTACTTGTGTATGTTGACGTTTGCCTGATCACTAAGAGGCAGGTCCAGACTAACCAGTAAATTCTAGGTATTGACTGGTAAAATAGCTACTGATCAGTACGGTAGACACTGACTGCTCACAGCTCGTGCTGCTAGCATAGTGAAGCTGGCAAATGAGATTAAATTTAGCACCACTTGAGAGAATGCGCCATCCCTACGCAACAATTTTTTGCCGCACTGGCTCCCATTGGCACCGGTGGGTATAGGCAGGTTGCTATCTCTGAAGCGAGTTGTGCTCCATTCGCAAATTTCGAATACTCAAAAACTTTGAACAGCAAACACTATGCACAAAATATAAGTTTTGAATATTCCCCCATTGTAACGAGATGTTCATATAGCTTGTACGTCATGCAGAGTCCAAATTTTGCATTTCCTTCTCAAATGACAATAGAAAGATTGCCCTTGCTTGAAAGCTCAGTTTTGTACATTGCAATAAGTACACCTTATTTTCTCCCGAAGTATGAACTAGGCTGTCGCTGAAGTCTGGAAAAAAAAAAAAAAAAAAATCTGGCAAAAAAATTTTTTATGAAGCGAATGCAAAAGCATAAGTGTTGAATTGTGGAACAAGTATGCTTGTATTGTGTGTGTCACCAAGTTTCACAGCTGCTGTCAATGTAGGTAGTTAAGAGTAGAGTACATTGCTGCATCCACCACACCGATTAAATCTGTTGAGCAAGTGTCGTGTGGAAGGCAGCACATTCATTCTATGCAGGGTAATGATGGGGTTCCCACAGTGGCTTGTGTCTGGTGGTACACGTGTCCTTGCGTTATCATCATCGCTTTCCCTCTGCAACTTTTCCTCGTTTGGCTACTATGACTGAAAGGCTTGGCCTACCACCCTTGTTAGCCCTACATACACGCTATTATGCTCAAGTACAAGTCAAGAACTATTGCTTGTGTGGTGTACCCTTCTGCCAAAGCAATGGACCTGGATAATGCACACAGCGGTTTTGAAAGGAGCTTGTGGTTAATGCGTGGCATTGTCAACATTTTCTCACCTAGTTTCTTTTTTTGTCGCGGCAGTAATTTTTAACCAGATTAAGTCCATAAAATAGTGGAAATGACTCACGTCACATTCAAAATACTCGCATTAAAGGCCAACTGCACTCAAAATTTCAACCTCTTGAAAACCTTATTTCTATATAGTCTTTCTAAAAGACTAAAAAGACATTTGCACTCCTTTTTTACAAGTTTTGTGACACTGCCAAGCAGTATGGGGGCGTAAAATCGCAGAGAAGGATGACAGCTGAAATATGCATATCCGCGGCGCAAACAACCATACAAAAATCGGAGATTTTGAAAGCGAAATTGAGAAGAGCACGGCCATTACAGCCAAGCTGGTGACATTCCAGCTGGCCAGAGCAAACCTGAGCGCAACACTCCGCCTTCGCCACAGCCTCATGAGAAGTACACCCAGCAGAGCTCGACCGGCTCTCCCGGCTGGCAAAAGGAAAAAGCGTAGGGCCGGCTGCAATGTCACTTCCGCTTCATGGTTGTTTGCACGATCCGCCGGCAGGCGCAGTGTCGCCTGCGATGGAGCTGTTTTAAACGCTAACAATGCATTTCACAGGGCTACCAGTCATGTCCCAGTGGGTTTGGTGGTACGTACTACACGTTCAAAGTAAATTTGGCCGAGGTGAATTTTGAGTGCAGTTGGCCTTGAAAGGCACTCAGCGCTGCGCAGAGGAACAGCTGGTGAGTTGCAGGGATGACTGCCATTACTACCTTTTCGTTAGGTTCACCTGTAGTCAGCCAGAGTTGAGTTGTGGTAGTCCTGGGGTTTTGCGCTCACCTTGCATTCCGCAGGATCCTGGTTTGAATCGACCCAGTAGTGTTTTCGACTCAGCAACTTTGTTTAGAGGAGCCTCCCCAAGTGTGGAAAAATTCCAGGTGTTCCATGGCACACTTTTTTTATCATTTGAGCAGCCTGCCATTTTGCACACCACGGGCGGCATATGTTGATCAACAAGGGCAACTAATGCTTTCACAGTAAAAAGAAAAGGCTTAGGTGCACACATGACCAAGCTAGGACAGACTCTTCATCAAAGTGAATGGTGCAAACACAAGTAGCTCCTCTCAACAAGACCACAAATTCAGCAGCTATACTCGGTTACAACTCAAGAACGGCACCACCTCATGTAGTATATCACTCCGCCAAAGCGCCGGACCCGTGAGGTCGGTGCGCGCGCATTTTGAAAGGGGTTTGCTATGAATGCGTGATATCGTCTGCCTTGTCTCACGCAGTTTGTTTGTCGTCACTGGAGTCGTTTATAAGCATATTAAGTCCAAAAAATCACGGGAACGGCTCACGCCACGTTCGAAATATTCCCAGTAACGCCCTACTTGCGCCGCGCGAAGAAACATCCGGCTACGGTGATAAGGCACAGTGGCAACTTCCGGTGCCGTTCTTAAGTTGTCACCGAGTATAGGAAGTACACAAGAGTTTGTTAACTCTCCGTAACGTTGGGAATATGACTACCCAGTTCATCAACAGGGTGCACCCTCTGTTTCATAGGCAAGCCCCAACCCACTTGAATTATGACCCTGCACTGAAGCCAGGCTGTACATGCTACACATCAGTGGGAACTGGTATCTAGCCAAGCTGTGCCAGTCTAGCCAACTGTGTCCCCAGTAATTTTGTGTGCACTCGTTGGCACATCACAGGGTATAGCGCGAATGCAGCATTTTCTTTGCAGTAGCACATCTAAAGACTCCGTATTAAGCATACGTTGAACCAAGAACTGCACTCATTTGCTCAGTGGAGGCCTATGTAGCAATGTAAAACTGCACCTGAGAAAATTTTTAACTGGCCACAACAATATATGGACGATTTACCTTAGTTTATGCACTGAATCACAAATCAAGGCTGACATGGCACATACACTTTATTTGGACCAAAAAAAAAAAAAAAAAGAGCACACATGAACCATTGCAAATTTTGAAGTCTTGACCATGTATAATGATTAATTCATTCACAAACTGAGTTCTGATCATGGCTGATGATTCATTCATGCAAAAATTGGAGTCTTGATCATGAGTCGATGATTCCAAGCATCCTAAATCCATTCATTGTGGCCAAGAGTCCGCCGCTACACCTTCCGGCGTGTTGCTCGTTTCGATGCTCGCTGCAAAGTAATTGTAGCAGTCATTACACCTCAGTCTGCACAACAAAAAGAGGTGTGCTCACTAGTTCCGATGCAGCAGTAGGGCACAAAAGGCCCAGATGCCCGTTAGAAATGTCCAATACAAGTACACACCAATAAATCCTTGCATGCTTTACCAATGTGCTTAGCAGCTCCTCACCGATGTGCACCAGGTCATTTTAGTGTGTGCACAACAAAGCTTCCGCTCACCTGTTAAACCTTGGACAATGTAGCCAATATTAAGCAGTAAATTATGCTGCTTTGGTCTTTGGTCCTAGCTCATTGTCTGTGAGTGAGCCTCCACAGAATATCTCTTCATAGGAACTCGGCTTTGGTGGGGAGGCAGCAGTAAAAATATTAGTGAACAAGCACAGAAACAGGTACTAAAGGAGTCAATGTATTTTTATCTATGGATGGGAGTGAAAGGGTAAGTCTGCCATTTCTTGCCCTAAGCACCGTCCAATTAAACAAAGAGCACAAGATCCATCCTTTCAAATCCACACCACACTTCCCTTCTCGATTTCACACAAAACATCGGCTTTCGTCGCCAAGACGAGTGTACAACGCAGGTTGTGCGATTGTTGAATCATCGCTGAAATCAAATCCTGAAGCGTTCACCACACAAACTGTTCGCACAGCGATGTGTGCAACATCAACTCACTTTATCAACCGTGGCGCTACCTTAGTTGCAACACAGCGCTCTTTTTGCACTAGACAATTTGGAATTTTTCGAGGAACTTACAATGAGCCAATATAATGGACTTCAGCTTCAAATTATCAAGCAACTTCTACCATTTGATTGCACGTAAAATTGACGGGAGCAGCAAACCACTTCTAATTAATCAAAAATTTCAATTTGAACTATCGAGTGGACTATTTTCGTGCACTCTTTTGCTTAAAAATGAGCATTTTAAATTTAAAAAATTTTTTTGAAGACACCTGATGCCAAAAGAACCCCAGGCGTGTGGGATTAGTAGCACAATACTGCGTTTGGCCTTTGTCACCTGCTTGTGTGCGTCTTTTCTGCCCACCCACTGTATTCCCAGTTTGCTGCAGTGTGTTGACAAACAGCACCAGCCCATTTCTCACGAGCGAGGCAATGGCTGGGGCGAGCTGCTATCACCCCACCCGAAATCGAGCCACTTGTGTCTCTCGCCATAAATTGCAACCCACAGTACTGCAGACGAAATTCTTGCAAGACACAAAAGGTGTTTTATGCTTGTTCAGCGAGTGCAGGAGGGAAGTTTTATGTCTACTGTTCACTCGAAAGCTGATTCTCAGTTGATACTCACTGAACCTCACTCAGCAAGCATTGCAAGCCTGATTCAGTCACGTCACTCGAGGATACGAAACACAGTACTGCTTCTCCCGCCACCCCCAAAACACCCAGAAATCTTCTTGTTTGGTTTGGATTTTGAAATTTTAAAAACCCAACTTGGCTGAGAAACTTTCTCTTTCATGCACTTATGGCATCGCTATGATGCAAAGACCCCCATTCAAAACCTCACCGGTTCAGTCGCTGCCGCTGAAGTCCCTGCCGCTGGTTCAGCAGTCTCTTCTTCATCTGAATGAAAAGAAGATTCGGGTTTGTGGTTCACTCTCAAGCAATACCTTCAAACACTGCCATGAACAGGCAATAAAATATAGAATCACCCCATTTGCCATGACACCAAAGTTGCAATGGAAACAAGAAAAAGAGAATGCACAATGTCATTTCTATATTAAGCGGCTTACAATGCAAATACTGCTGTGCAGCTCATTGCGTGCATCCCGCCTGCTCTGGCTATGTTTATGTTGCCTTGCCGGAGAAACATGAGCGAATTGGGCAGGCACGTAGTAGTATCACATTGTCACCTACCTACTTGCTGCAATGGTCCGCATTGTAGTAATGGAAATTAAAAGTGGGTGCACATGGTTGCGTAAAACTAACTTTCATTCTAATGCACATGTTTATTATTCTAACTAACAAGTTGCACGTCTATTTTGTACCAGGTTGAAAAGTGTGCATTTGCACTGAAAAATTGTGCAGTGGGTAATAATTTATTTGTTCGCTAGACATGGCAGGCACACAAAGTCATGCGAAAGCCTTGCTTTATTTAAAACAAAACAAATGGCATTTCACTACAGATGCTATTAGTGCAATTCATCCAATATATGCTTGCATTCCTCAAGTAACACTCGCACGAATCTTTTTTGGTCAGAAAGGATCACTGTGCTTTTTTGCACTTCTGTTTTAACAGAGAAGCTACTGTAGGTCGAGCCTTTTCATTTATCTGCTGCAGGTCGCGCGCAACGAGGCAAGAGTGTAAGTATGTATGCATATATATATATATATATATATATATATATATAGTTAAACCTTCATGTGTAACGAACCACGGAATTTTTCGTAACTTCAAGTGTATGCACCCCATGTATTCTCACCCTCTGTGTAACGAAGTCCCGTTTGGCGGAATTTCAATGTAACGAAGTTTCATGGAGAACTAGGCACGAAATATAAGTTGTAGAGGTATATTTTGGGAGACGCAAGCGCCGAAATGGGGTCTGAATAAAATGCGAATGGCGACACGGGCCGCCCAATGCCGCGGATGCAGCGAGCCACGGAGTCTGTGAGCAAGCCCCTTGCCTCAGAGCACTGCACGGGCCTGATTTTAGGGCCCGAGCCCGGCCTGAACCCGCTTCGCGAAGCCCGAGCCCAACCCGGGCCCGTAACACCTAGCCCGAGCCCGGCCCGGGCCCGCCATCTCAAGCCCAGGCCCGGCCCGGCAATTTATTTTTTGGCCTAGGGATGGCCCGCGCGTGTGTGACCAGGCCCGGTCTTTGACGCTGAAGCAAGTTTGTTTATTATATTCCGGGCAATCAGACGGAGCCTCTAGTCTGTAGAAGCACAACATGAACTAAAACGCAACAAATAAAGGTTTAAAAGTGCACGTAGTTTAGCTTTCACCGTCTGCAGTTCAAGCTACATCGGCGTAATAGTAGCTCGTATTCTTGCACGAGAGACATCATCACCTTTGATTACCAGACTCTGGCAACTTCACGTGGTTGTCTAGGCCACAAGTTGGTATTGTTGAAATTTTTTGATCCGCATTTGAATCAATGACTATGTACGCGCGTTGAAATACTTCACCTGCAGTGGTTGTTAAGCGGTGTTGTTTCTCTGGCACGCGAGTTTGATTCCCGGCCACCGCAGCCGCACTTTGATTGGTGCGACATCTAAAACACACGTGTACATACATAGACATAGGTGCAAAGCTCCAGGATATCTGAATTAATTAATTTCCCTCTTGGGCATTCCTTGTAATCGTAACTTTGGTATGTTATGCACCAAAATATAAAATCTTGATGCAGTACAAGAAATGCCATTAAAATTGCAGTATAGTGACCATCAGACCTAGCAAAACACGTTTTTAAAACAATGCGTACAAATAACAGCAAGAAGTGCGCAACAATAAACCAAGAATATTCATTTTGATGCTCTTTCCTACACTTCACGTCGGACCTATAAACGGCCATGCCTATGAATTCAAGCCCGAGCCCGGCCCGGGCCCACGGCGTTGAGCCCGAGCCCGGCCCGGGCCCGCCGATAATCGACTTCGGGCGGCCCGGGCCCGTGCAGTGCTCTACCTTGCTACAAACTGTGTGGTGTGCATACACTGCTGGCTCACTGCTTCCAACCGCTCGCTGAAACGCAACTCGAGGGGCAAATGAGAGGGGCATGCCAGAAAAAAAAGCGGATAACGTTGGCGAAATTTTCACAGTAAAACGTCATATGCGCCGCTTACGAAAGTGCCCATCAAACATCCTCCGCGGTGGCAAGCCTAATCGCCTCTTGCGGGGCCGTCGCCGCTGCATGCCGCCGTTTTGCCCTTCATTCGAGTTCGCTCATGCTTGTTGGGTTTCATCGTTACAGCATGCATTTGTGAATCTTTATGAACCTTGTGTGCACGTATTTTTTCACACCTGCATCCGTGATTGCGCACCGGCGGCAGCTTCTGCGCTAGGAAGTTACTCGCGCTACACGCGGCAGTGGGAGGAGCCTGACCAGTTTCGCCAATGGGGAGGTGCGCACCCTATGGCGGGAGCTTCGAAGCGCTCGGGGATGCCGAGGATATTTGATGGGCGCTTTCGTAAGCGGCGCGTATGACGTTTTACAGTGAAAATTTCACCCACGCTATCCGCTTTTTTTTTTCTCGCGTGCCCCTCTCGTTTGCCCCTCGAGTTGCGTTTCAGCGAGCGGTTGGAAGCGGTCGCTGGAGCTACCCACATCACGGGGGTGGTCTCCGCGGCTGCGCCAGCGCACCTGTGGCTTGCGGGGCGCGTTTTGCGGGGAGAAAATGCTTCATGTGGTTCACGCTGATGCCCGCGTAGACGATTAAGCTCCGACAGAAACAGAAACAGTGCGCCTGCCGTGTATGCACGCCACGTTTTGGTTTGCAGGAAATGCTTCACGGAATGAACACTTCATTATAACCGCGAATTTCAATGTAGCGAAGTAAATTACAAATTTTACCGACTTCATTACATCGAGGTTTAACTGTGTGTATATATAAAGGAGGCAAAACAGCCCGCTGCAGCAAGTGGCCAGATAATGTCCCAATGAAAACAAATGCAGAATAGAACACTCTGTAGTTGTGACGGGAAAAGAGAGGGCAGCAGCAGCACCTGATAGACGAAAAGATAGCGGCCACAATTCATTCTGAACTGCGCAGATTCTTCTCCCGTGATGATGCCGCTAGTTTAAAGGGAAGGTGAAGAGGTTTTAGAATTAAAAGTTGACCAGCAGCAAGTTCACATTGAATAGTTTCCGTGGATGAAATATTTTCGCAATACCTGCAATGTAAGCGGCACAATACGCAAACAAAAGTCGCCCGAAGCTCTGCTCTCATCTGGGCACGTGATGCTGGAAGAGCGATGTCATGAAAGGCACAACCAATCAGAGGAGTCAAAGACGAAGCGTGCGCCACTTTCAAATGGGAGCGTGCATTCTGCAATATAAGTGAACAAAACTATAAACCCGCCTCTAAAGCATTTTTTTGGAAAGCACTTCAGCTTCCTTTTAACCTAGACCAAGCGCTTGTGACGTTTTCTGGCCGCCCTAAGAAGTGCAGATTCTCCTCCTGTTCCCAAACCTGCTTGGGAGCAGGTTCCCAAACCTGCCGGCGGCCTTGCAGAAACCGGTTCCCAGACCCGCCGATAGAGTGAGCAGTGGTCTCGCATGGTTGGGTTCCCTTTTCCCCCGCTAGAGGAAGAAGCGAGGAGGAAGCCTCCCTGCCGTTTTCGGGTGAGCACCCCTCGACGTTCAAGCCGGCACAAGAGAACTGCATTGATTGATTGTACGGTTTAACGCGCCGACGCAACGCAGGCGATGAGGCGCGCCGTAGTGGAGGGCTCCGGATTAATTTTGACCACCTGGGGATCTTTAACGTGCGCCGAAATCTCTGACACACAGGCGTTTCTGCTTTTTGCCTCCATCAGAAAAGCGGCCGCCGCGGCCGGGAATCGAACCCGCGACCTCGTGCTCAGTAGCGCAACGCCTTAGCCACTGAGCCACCGCGGCGGGTCACAAGAGAACTGCAGCTCTGCTGTTTCAGCAGATTGGTTTATCCATCAAGACTGCAAAAGCGCTTGTTTTTGTAGTCATCTTAAAATTTTTTCAAGTCTAACCTTTTAAGTTAAAGCTTGTTCAAGCTCACAAAGGGTTTCTTTCGAACTTGTAATGGTATGTAGTGATGTTTTTCCAAATGTCCCCAACCCCATCCCCACGAAGTCCCCAAGCTGTAAAAAAAAAAAAAAAAGGCGGCAGCCTGTATCTACTATGCCCGATCAAACAAGCTTCTAGTCTGTGTTTTGGGCATACAGTTTGCCTATCATCTGCACATGTTAAATTTTCAACCTGGCTCAATTTTCAATTCAAGAGGACAAAAAAGAGCCGACGTTCCATTAAAGCTTGCCGAGAGCTCTACGAGATGGAGCAATGTTTTATGACGAAGCACAGGCCCAACATACGTACCTGCAATGGTGTCCAGTGGCTTGGGACGCCTTCCTCGCGTCTTCTTCGGAGTGGACGCCGTGGCGGGCAGCGACTCGACCCCTGCAGCAGCAGCGCCCCTGCGCCTGCCCCTCCCGAGCGTCGCCGCTTCCTCCCCGTCCGCACCGGTGGTTGCAGCTTGTCCACCCAGGTGCTCCCCGGGAACTGGCTCTGCTTCTGCCTTGGCTGTCTTTTTCTGCCTGGCTGAAGCAGTGCGGGTGGCACGGGAGGAACTCCTTGCTTCAGCACCATGCGAGGTTCCTGCAACTGCTTCCTGCAACGCCTTGGTCTTGCTCGTCGATGAACCCTCTGCAACACCATCTTGATCATCGACTTTCGGGCCTGAAGTCGAAGCAGCAACGCGGCCACCCCTCTTCCGCTTTGCAGGAACATCAGCGGTGTCTTGTGCAGAGTTCAGCTCATTCCCAGAAGCCTGTGCTGTCTGGTCGACTTTTGGGCCAGACGCTGAAGCAGCAACCCGACCACCCCTCTTCCTCTTAGCAGGAAGGTCGGCAGTGTCTTCTGCAGGGTTCAACTCACTCCCTAGAGCCTGCACTGTTTTGCCCATCGATGAACCCCCTGCCATGTCAGCTTGGTCAGCTTCCGGGACAGATGCAGAAGCGGCAGCGCGCCCAGCCCTTTTCCTCTTTGCAGGGACGTCAGCAGTTTCTTCTGCAGCGTTCAGCTTGGTCCCAGAGGCCTTTGTTGTTTTGCCCTCTGCCACGTGATCTTGGTCTGCTTTTGGACCTGACGTAGCAGCAGCAATGCGGCCGCCTCGTTTCCTTTTTGCAGGGACATCAGTAGCGTCTTCAGAGTTCAGCTCACTCCCAGAAGCCTGTGCTGTCTTGGTCTGGCCTGACGATGAGCTCTCTGCCACGTCACTTTGGTCTGCTTTCGGGCCCGCCGAAGCAGCAGCACGACCTCCCCGCTTCTTTCTTTCAGGAACGCCAACTGTGCTTTCTTCAGTCTTCAACTCACTCTCGGGAGCTGCGGCTCGTTTTCCCCTGGTCTTGCCAATGGGCAGGTCCTCCACCGTGCCACCTTGGTCACCCGATGTAGAGATGGCAGCAGCAGGACGACACCTCCTTTTCTTGGCAGGAGTGCCTGACGGTCCTTCTTCAGCTTTAAACTCACTCCCGGGAGCTGCAGTCTCAGCAACCTTGGTCGTGCCCACTGATGAGCCCTCTTGGTCAACTTTGAGGTCCGACGAAGCAGCAGCGGTACGACCACCCCTCTTTTTCTTCGCAGGAACACCAGCAGTGTTTTCTTCCGTGTCCTGCTGATTCTCAGAAGCTTCAGGCTGTGATGCGAGAGCACGTTTTCCTCTGGTTTTCCTTGAAGTAGGCATTTCAAGAGCCGCAGCTGCTTCATCCTGCTGCCTCTTGTCAGGTGTAGCAGTCTGCTTCTTGGAGGCAGTCGCACGCTTTGCCCGGCTTTGAGCTGCCTCTGGCGTTGCCAACTCCTTCGCAAACGACACTGTGGCCACCACGTTCTGGGATTTCTTAGCAGAAGTTTCAGTTTCTGTCCCTTCAGCATTACCCAAGTGCCCAGGATCTGTGTCTGCAGATCTCTCAGGCTTTGAGTGACGGCGCTTGCTCACAGAGTCTGCAGGTTGCTCTGTGTTTGCATCACCTTGCTGTGGCTCTTGGTTCGATGCCTGCCCATGTTTGCCAACCTGGGAAGAGCTGCACGGGTGTTTCCCAACGATGCAAGCTTCCTTCTTCTGGGAGTGTGGAGTACCACTCTCTTGACTTGCCCTTTTCAGCACTGGCGTGGAGGTATTTCTTGTAGCCCTTGGTGATGGTACTGGAATCTGCGATTTTTCCCCTTGCACGTCATAGGAAGTTGGTGTCGCTCCACTTTTCTCATGCAGGTAACCCGTCTCCTGAGCAAGGGCAATGTTCTCACCACTTCGCTTATTCAAGATTGGCGTGCGTCCACCCTTGCTGGTTCCGGCTTTCACAGGTGAGCCCTTGCTGGATTCTTGCTCAGTCTTAGGGCTTTGTGCAGTGCTGGCTTCACTGTGAAGTACCTGTTTTTCAATCTCCTTTTTAGAGCCTGATCCCCGACTAGCTCTAGAACCACTGGCGGGCTGCTCAGACTTGAAACTCTGCGAAGTGCTGCCAGTGTTTTGAAGGTCACCGTCTTCTCTCATGTTCACAGAAGCTGATATCCGTCTAGAGACTCTGGTTGACTGTTCTGTCGTCGGACTTTGAGCAGTGCCTATTCTTGAGTCTTTTTCCCACTTGTTCTTAGGTGTCTTGGCAGTCACATCAACAGAATCGTGTTGAGAGGTCTCATTTTCACCAAGTGTGCCTTTTGAAGCTGGTGTGTTGGCACTTCTACTGCCTCTGTTCTTTGGCACTGCTTTAGGGCTTTCAGCCATACTGGAACCGGTGACATTAAGGTGGGAATCTTCGCTCACTCTCTTAGTTGAAGATGCAGCTCCATTCTTGATTTGCTGGTTCCCAGCCTTGGGGGTTTTTTCGGACGTGTTCACACCCTCCGACGACTCATTTTCTTCAGTCACATTTAGGGCATCAGTGTGGCCAACCTGGCTTCTCCTCGAACCCCTGGGGCTAAGCTCTTGCTGCAGAGTCTGTCTAGATTCCCTTGTTGAAGCTGGTGTGTGGTTGGCCCTAGTGCCCCTTGAAGGTGTAACCAACTCCGCCACAGAGCTTGGCACAGCCTTGGGTGTTTTCACAGGCACAGTGGTGATGCTTTCTTGAGCTTCATCTTCAGGCCGGCTTTTCCGTCTTGCGCTAGGACCAGCTGTGCTCGCTCTGGACCTCTCGACAACGGTGTCCTGGTTGTCGGAGGCGGGTGTTTGGCTACCTCTGGAGCTCCTTGCAACAACCGTGCTACCTGCTGGCTCCCCAAAGCTCTGTTGGCGCTTAGCTTTGGGAGTGATGGCAGGCAAGCTCACACTATCATTCTGCTCTGAATTGTCACCATCTTTAATTGCGTGCTCTGAGGCTGCTCTACGGCCAGCCAAGCTCTCTCTGGCATTCGTGACAGCTTTTTCTCGAGTTCTGTCATTCGCAGAAGCTGGCGTTCGGCTACCCCTAGAGCTCCTCGCAACCACCGAGCTTGAAGGCTCAACTGCAGTTGTGGTTTCTTGCTCCTGAGCCTCACCTTCTTCAGGCCTGTTTGATGCTCTAGCACCAAGTGAGGCTCCCCTGGATTTCTTACCAGCATCTTTTTCTGCAGCTTCAGCTTTATCCTCGCCTGAAGTTGATGCTCGGCTACCTCTGGAGCTCCTTGCAACAACTGTGCTACCTGCTGCCTTGGGAGTTGTGGCAGGCAAGCTCACACTATCATTCTGCTCTGAATTGTCGCCATCCTCAAGTGCATGTTCTGAGGTCGCTCTACGGCCAGCCAAGCTCTCTCTGGAATTCTTGAAAGCTTTTTTTAGAGTTCCTTCATTCGCAGAAGCTGGTGTTCGGCTACCCCTAGAGCTCCTCGCAACCACCAAGCTTGAAGGCTCAACTGCAGATGTGGTTTCTTGCTCCTGAGCCTCACCTTTTTCAGGCCTGTTTGATGCTCTAGCACCAACTGAGGATCCCCTGGTTTTCTTACCAGTGTCTTTTTCTGCGGCCTCAGCTTTATCCTCGCCTGAAGCTGATGCTCGGCTACCTCTGGAGCTCCTTGCAACAACCGGGCTACCTGCCCGCTCCCCAAAGCTCTGTTGGCGCTTAGCCTTGGGAGTGGTGGCAGGCAAGCTCACACTATCATTCTGCTCTGAATTGTCGCCATCCTCAAGTGCGTGTTCCGAGGCTGCTCTATGGCCAGCCAAGCTCTCTCTGGCATTCTTGACAGCTTTTTCTTGAGTTCCGTCATTCGCAGAAGCTGGCGTTCGGCTACCCCTAGAGCTCCTCGTAACCGCCGAGCTTGAAGGCTTTTCAAGTGCAGTTGTGGTTTCTTGCTCTTGAGCCTCATCTTCTTCAGGCCTGTTTGATACTCTAGCACCAGCTGCACTCTTCCTAGATCTATTGACAATGTCTGTTTCTTCAGCCTCAGCCTCATCATGCATCTTCAAGGCTTTTGTGCTACTGCTTCTACCTCTGAAACTCTTCTGGGCCACCTCCGGTTCTGTTGCTTTAGCTTCCTTGACGCTAGCTGAAGCGTGTCCACTGCTGGCCCTGGTGTTTTTCTTCGAGGTTACTGAATCATCCACATTATGCAAGAGCTCCATGGAGCTTTCAGAATGGTCAACACCGCTTGCCAC
The DNA here is from genome assembly GCF_048455015.1 of Haemaphysalis longicornis. NCBI lineage: Eukaryota > Metazoa > Arthropoda > Arachnida > Ixodida > Ixodidae > Haemaphysalis > Haemaphysalis longicornis. The sequence goes on along the minus strand of NW_027526203.1, from coordinate 447,409,253 downwards.
ATCCAAACCATTTGAAGTGCCAGTCTTCTTGGCTGCTGCAGCTCCAGTCAAGCTCTTCCTGTCACCTTTTGCCACTGCGTCTTTGTTTGCCTTTGCCGACAGTGGCGTGCAACTGGCTCTAGTCGTCCGTGCAGGTATGACAAGCTTCTGCAATGCAACGACTGGGCTGAGTGAGAAGTCCTCAGGGGTTGGTACACGGTCAGCTGTAGGAGTCTTGGCAGGTGAGTCTACCTCTTGGTGTGAACTGTCACCCTTTTCAACAGCAGCACTTGGGCCCGGCAAACTTCCACTCCTAGTGCTTCTACAGCTCTTTTGTGCCATTTCCTGATGCGTGGCTTCCTTGCTTCCATTAGACTCTGTTAAAGCATGTGCATCGCAAATCCTCGAACTTGAAGGGTTTCCCAGCTCTTCCAATCCACCCAATGACTTCTTTGAGCTTCCTGCACGGCTAGAGTGATTTGCCTTGGGAGACATATTTTTGTGTTCGAAAGATTCACCTTCTTCATGTCCTTTCTTAGCAGGCGTCTCAACCCCTCGAGCTTTGGCGCTTGGTGTGCGACTAGCCCTGGAACCCTTTTGAGCTTGTCCATCAGAGTCAGGAGAGCTCTTCATGGATAGCCCGGTTTCTTTCCTTTTAGGCTGAACCCGAGGTGTACGTACACTGTTATGCTCCAAGCTGCCAGGTACGTTGGACTCCATGGCTTGGCCATTCTGGGCATGGTTCTGGCTGGCAACTTTAGCCTCCCCTGAGGAACCAGAGGCATCTGGTGGAAGTTCTTCATTTGGATCAACCTCGTTCATGCTGCCGGAACCAAGTGATTGCTTAGGTGTCTTGCGCAGTGATCGATGCCCTATGCTGCCACTTGACACATTCGATGACTTCCGAGGCACATTTGCCCTTGGAGTTTGAAAATGTGTTGCAGAAGAGCTGTGCTCATCAGAAAATGACAAAACTCCATATGACCCAGTACTAGTGTCAAAGAAGCTTTGGCTCGAATCAGGGCCTTCGGAAATCGTGGTGTTCGATTTTGTTTGGTGTGACAAGCTGCGTGTCTTAACACCATTAGACACATGCCCAGCACCAAGAGGCGGAGGCACAACTGGTGTACTAGCAGCGAAAACTCCCTTGCTCGTGCCGGGCGTGGCACCATTTTGGACTTGATCAAAGCTGTCTTGGCCAGAACTGGAATAGCTGTTGCGTGACACTGAAGGCCGCCCACGAACAGATTTCTTCATAGGCGAGGTGTGAAAAACATGCTGTTCCTTGGCTCCACCGTGGCTAGATGAGGAAGCATCTAGCATGGACGCATCAGTGTCAGAACGCACACTGGTGGACGCCACCGAAGGAGTGCTCTCCACATTTGCCAGCGAGCTTCGCAAGCGCAGTGCCCGTATCCTTGGCTCATCGATCAATGGTGTTGATGTGGTAGACGGCACTGAGTCGGACGGCCGCCCATTACTCAGACCAGCTTGCACGTCGTCTTCAGCATGCGGACCTTGCGAGGGTGTTACAGAGAGGCTCAAATTGGGATGTCTTCCTTTGATTTGATTGTTGGAGGGCTCTTGATCAGAACGATGTGGAGTGTCACTCCAGGACAGTCTCTTGACAGGATTTGTAGACTGCCCAGAACCCTTTACAAGTCCCCGTTTAAGTGATCCCTTCGAAGTACTTGCACCTTGGCTCTGGCGACTGGTATCGTTTGAGCCTGATGTTGTCAACGGTGATACAAACTCCTCAGGTGGAATATGAGGCGTTTTGTACACAGACTGGTCGAGGAAACTTGCACTGGACGTGCTGGCAGCAGGTGTGCCATGTGGTTCCCGCGTGCCATTGAATTCAGGTGTACCATGTGATTCTTGATCAGTACGAAGGTGGCCACCTGCTCCATTTTCCAATGCTGAACTCTCTCTCATGGCCCCTGCAAAAAAAGAAAAGAAAAAAAAAAAAAAAAAAAAGCAGAGCCGACATTTATTCGATGCTCCATTACAACACAGTCGAAGCTTAAAGCAAAGCTTTCTGTCTCACTTATGGCATCTGTAGTACCGTATTTTCCGGTGTATAAGTCGCGGTTTTTTTCTGAAATTTTTGTTGGTGCGTCTTATCCACCGCTGCGACCTATGTATGGAACAAATCCGGTTCGCGGCGGCTGCGCCTCGCCAGCGCACGTTGAGACACAGCTCTATGGTCTAAATGAATCCAAAGCCCACCGCCAGGGTGTTTCTCATAGCCCATTGTCGCTTCAGGACATTAAACCAAAGAATTCCCATAAACAATGATGATGGCCTGCAACAACCGCGTGCCACTTTCCGCCATGCGCAGTAACTACAGTTCAGAATAAATTTAAAGTAACATCAAACCGGGTTGCAAAAACAAAATGCAGCTTATAAATTATTACAGAGAGTTACACTGAAGGAGGTAAACGTGCTTCTAATTTTTAAAATGACAGCTTGCTGATAAGTTTCGATTTTCGAGCTGCTTCGATGCGCGTCACTTCCGTCCGCCATGACGCCTTTATTGCGCTGATTTATGACAGCGCGCAAGTGACGCGCGATGTTTTGAGAGGTGGCCAAATGGGTCTCCGACTCTTGGGACTCCATTTCTACAAAAACAGTTGTAGCCGGGTTGATAAAGGCCGAAGTAATTCCGTCCGCGAAGGGTGATGATGTTGGCGAAGAAGACATCAGTGAGTCGGAGGATGACAGCGATGCGCCGGCGGAACATCCCCTTGAAGTTGCTCAATTGTTTATTTGTTAGCGAGTTGGAGGAAGACCTCGATGGTTTTGCCTAAATGCCGTCTGTAAGTACATGCCATCTGTGTGCATCAATAAACCATTTTTGAGAAGCTCTGTCTAGACTTTGGACAGTATATGCACGTGTCTAGCCATTCCTACCGGGGGATGTGTTCATAGGCGGCTGCCGCCGCAACCATGTACTTTCACCGCAGTTTCTAACGATATGATTCGCTATGAGTTTACCTAATTAACAATGATTCGCTATGAGTTTACCTAATTAACAAGTGCGTGTTGTATACCGGTGCGTCTTATACACCGGTGCGACTTATACAGTGAAACCTCGATATATCGAACAGTGCGGTGCCCGCGAAATAGTTCGATATAGCCAGAATTTGATATATAAAATCGCGTAAAAAACGTGTCATAAACTGGTACAAATAAATAAGTGGACGAATTGTGCAGTAAATACCCAATTGGAGTTTCAAAGTATTTATTCTTTTGGCTTAAAATACTGCAGCAGGATAGCCCGCTTCTTGTTGGCAGTGGCGTGTTTAAACAAAGCTTCCACAACGTAGTCCAAACTTTCCACAAGCGATAGGCCAGTGCCTTCCATAGCGCTGCAGTAGCGTCGCAGAAGGGCCAAAGCCGCTAAGCCTCGGTCAAAGTCGGGACCAGGGCACTATCATGCTTGCAGGTTCAACCTGGGCAGCGTCTTCGTTTGTCCGCTCAGTAATACCTCCGCTACGATCTCCACGTCCGTCAACTCCGCCGTTGTTCCGCTGCTGTCATCAACGCCAACAAAGTCATCAATGCACATGATTCGTTGCTCAGCACCGTGCCCTTGCTTCTATGAATCATTTGTGCAGCGACTTCTCAACATCTTCAAAGGCAGCTTTGCGTACACGCCGCGCGCCTGAGTGCTGGTTTTGCCTTGGCTACTGCCTTGGCTTGGCTTTTGTGTCACCCTTATGCGGTGAGGCAACTGGCCAGGCAGCGGCCTGCACTCGCCGCTACGTTGAAGTAGCGCCATCGGCGCAACCAATGCGCCGCAGTCGGGAACGCCCATCGCACCACCGCTAACCTCGAGGGTACTGCGGGAAAGCTCGCTGCCTTTCAACAGCGTGTGAGCGGTCTGGGGTGGCGGAGTTCGATATACCCATTTCACGTCTGTCCCAGTTCGAAATAAAAAATTAAAAATGCATGTGATTTTCTGCGTGATATAGGAAGTGTTGGATATAAGCAATAATTCGATATACCCGTGTTCGATATATCGAGGTTTGACTGTATACGTTTTTTTCGGAAAAACTGTCTTTTTGAGGGGGGTGCGACTTATACAAAGGTGCGACTTATAGACCGGAAAATACGGTACACCTCAAAACCCAGGACAGGAAAGCCAACTTCCACCTGTAAAGCATACTCTGCCTCAAATATACTCTTTCATAGGTGAAGCCTGCTTTACGTGTTCGTATCAACAGAGGAATACAGTCAAACCCGGTCATAGCGAACTGCAATATGCGCCACGATTAGTTCGATATATCCAATAGTTCGATATAGCCGATCCCGCCTATTAACGAGTTTGTTGTTACGAGTTCGCAATACGTGGGAATCCCCTTGCTATCCCCACGTGCAAAAACAAACAAAAAGTATGTCATTACCATACACAAAACAATCGATTTATTGCAAATAATAAAGCTACTTTCCGCCTAAACTTCCTACATCAAAAAAAAAAAAAAAAAAAAAAGCGGTGATTTTTGTTTTTTCTTTTGTTTTGGCAGCGTCTACTAGCACACATTCGTTAAACAAGACATTGCTTGCACCAGTTCGAGTCCATGTCCTTCAATATCGAAGAAATATTGGCGGATCGACTGCCGAAAGCACTTCATTAAGCGTCGAACGGCTTTCACTCGCGACATCCTCTGCCTCTTCGGTGCTTTTCATCAGCATTACGTCGGTGCGGCTGATGGTGCCCGCGTCTGAAACGCTTACAGCGACGGCAAGGTCGTCGTCGACACTCGGGAAATCTTCGAAGGACACTCCTTTCGGCACAGCATCAGGAAGGTTGGCGAGCTGCCGTCTTGGTCCGGACTCACTGACGGGGCGGGTTCCGTCATGAGTTCCGCGAGTCGGAAATAGTTACGGAAAGTGTCGGCCGTCATGTCACTCCATACGAGGCACAATGTCTCAGTCGCGGCCTCTGCTCAGTGGTCGCGGCCAATCAACATCTCAATCGCACTCAGAGTATTCCCACCACCTCATCCTCAATTAAGCAGAGAAGAAGCCACCACTATTCGGCGATTGCAGACAAATTCTTATCCCCACAGCACCCTCCTCCATTCCATCTACCCAACTCAGTATCCCTCCCTTTGCAATTTCTGTCCAACGCCGGGCACCCTGTACCACAGGTATGGGAGTGCCAAAAAACTCCAAACCTACCCCCACAATCCCCTTCCTAACTTTTGAGCAGTGGATGGCTCGTCTGGTCGATCCGGACCTTGGACACCAGCAAGAACTGGTCAAGAGGGCCTGGACGGCAAGTTGCAGCCTGGGTATCCCGGAATAAGGATGCCCTCCACCAGGCGAGTGCCCTGCCATCAGCACTTATGCTCAATAAATGTTTATTCTCCTCCTCCTCCACTCTGAGACCATGCATTTTGGCGGCCATTCTAGGCATGCCGAGTTCGATAAATCAGATGTGAAGTTTGTTATAAGGAACATGTTTCGCATGTATTTGCGTAACTGATTTATTTTTGTTCGCTATATAGCACAATTCACCCTATCTGGGTTCGTTATAGTCAGGTTTGACTGTACCTCACGAGAAAGCTTTGCATTCAACCATCGCTGCATTAGACGGAGGGGCGCATCACTTTTAGAAAAAAGAGATTTTAGTTAGGAGTTCCCAAATTACGTGAGAACGTGCTAATATATTAAGTAAGTTCTTTGCCCACCTGTCACGTGAGACCGCCTACCAGGGCGACGCTTACCCCGCTTACCCATACCAGAGTCCTTCAATGCCTTTCTGGTCATGAAACTTCGCCGTCACCAGAGCTTTGTTCGCTGCCACGCCGCGGCGCTGATCGGGGGGCAGCCGGGGGCGTGGTCAGAGCACGTCTGGCAGGGAACAGACCACGGAGTAAGATAAAATAGACGCTCGCCGCCTTATCAGCAGTGCGCTTTCGCTTTACGTGTCGTGGGCCGCTCAAATTTTTGTGAGTGGCGAAAAAATTTGGTGCGAACGGGCATGCTGCTACTGCGTTTCTGCCTGCCGGTCTGGCTGCAGAGCAGCGGCGGCCGCCCGATGCCTTCCGATTTGCGGTTGTGCCCCTCATGGTAGCCTTTGTCCCCGTATGAAACTTGGACGGGAGTTTCATGACCAGAGAAGCATTGAAGGACTCTGCCCATACCTTCAATCATACACCACCCTGGTCATACAACGTTTTCGCGCGGTCCCATGAAAGTCATAATCGGGGTTCCACACTATGGCACAGTCCTGCAAGATGTGCCCGATGTGCGCTCATTCAATATGCGCACACGAAACATGCTTGCCCAGAGAAGAAACTTGTGGCATTGGCTGTGGCTGTAAGGTTACCTTCGGGCTCGTCGTCATCAGTTGGCACTTCAGCAGCGTTGCTTGAGCCTTTCTTTTGCTTCGAGAACCACTCAAAACGAAAAGACTTGGCACCAATCTTGAGCAAGTCCTTGTGGTTCACGAATGCCTCGTTTTCTACAGGTATCCCATTCAGTTCCACAGTGGAGCCATCCACATTGACAATGTGTGCCTGCAAAAGGGTTGGGGCATTGTACCACAAAGGTGACAAGCAAACAAGGATGACCAGGGAAGTTTACTCACTTGATTATTCTTATCCACAACCACCAAGATGTGGCTTTTTCCAACACTAGGAATGCGAATGTCACAAGTGGAAAGCCTAGAATAGGAAAAAAATTTAAGGTTAAAAAGGGCATGCATGTTGTTATCATGAAAGCCACCCAGCTAGAACTAAATGATTACTACACGCACAGGTCGATCTGCTGCTTTTGCTTCAGTGCCCTACAAGCCCTCCTCAGTGCAGCCACTTAAACATACACACTCATCACTAAAAAATTGCTAAATAAAGAATTAAAGGGATTTTTGTGGATTATATGCTCTTTACACCCAAGGGCATCCCTTAGAGCTCACTGAATCGAAACGGTTTCTTACCTCTATTCACTAGAACATTATTATTTATCTAGAAATTACTAGAACGTTACTTCTGTAATGTAAAAATGCTACTTGTGTTACTAGCACACTCAAATTACTCCAGTAGGCCTCGGTACATGCATCTAGCATGCGTCTCAAGTCGCAGGACACAGTACACACTAGGTCCACCTTTAGTCAGCTAGAGTTGTCAAGCTGTGGTGGCGTGGGGGATGCGTGCTCCTCTGGCATCCCAGAAACCCCCGAGTTCAATTCCCATCCATACTGAAATTTACCAATTTTCTTCTATATTAATAAAATTTTTACTTTTATTCTCCTTGTGCCGTCAGCCATTTTGTCTGTTACCCGTAGGTTACGCGGCATGTCCATCCTACCGAGGCAACTCACAGGGGTGGAACAGGGCACATGAGTTTGGGAGCAATCCTGGAAGCAGGCAAAATTGCCTTTTGTAACAGACTTTGAGCAGCCAGAAAGGTCTTTTGGAGCAGGTTTGGAGCAGCCAGAGAGGCCAATTGGCAATGGGCTGGATCAGGCTGCTGTGCCAACCCCCTGCCAATTAAATTTTATCTATTTATTTGGTGTTCTACCGTGCATAGAACCTACTCCGAACCAGGGATGCAGTTTTTGTACTATGTCTGAAAATTTACAAAATTACACCATCTTCCCGTAGGGGAACACAGTAGTATGCGAAGCAGCCATGGGGTCGACTGAAGTTCCCATTAGTTTTCAGTTCGTCGTATCAGTAGCTTCTTGACGTAGTTTGAACGAGTGAAGGACATAAGGAGCGTTCGTAGCACATGCTCCCGTCTGTTTGTAGCGCAGTGGGAAGAGCGCCACGTATGTCCCGTTGCGGCCAGAGTCGTGGGAGAGAAACCGGGCGCCGCCTAACTATTTCTTTTTATAGTGGACTGCGCTGACGTCAGCCCAAACACTGACGGGGCTGAAGAGACGCGCATGCGCAGTAGAGTGCGGACGGCGGACAACGACGACGAGGGAGGGAGGGACACAGCCACGAACATGACTTTCTTTGCATCTGATAAGCGGAGTTATATCCACCTTCGGCCCCAGTGAGCGCGCCGTGCTATCACCATTCAAAGGGACCTCAAGTGCAGAGTTGATGGGGTCAAACAAAAGACCTCGCTTCGTGTCCGACAGATGGCAGTGTTAAGTGAACTCACATAGGGTGCTTTGATGCCATCGCCGTCGTACGGCAGACGCGCATGAATTGAGGCACCCCAAACTCATGGTGGCACTCCGTAAAACAAGGCGTTTGTTTCAATTTTTATCGAACAGCGGTTTCAGTGCGTCCAAAGAAGAACATAGCTGCCTCTCTTCACCCGTGGCAGGGTTCTGAGAGTCGAACGTACGCCGGAGACTACGTAACGATAGCAAGGCATTACCGCTGGACCGTCCTCCACATGAGCAAAGCTAGTCCTGTTGATTGATTGTGGGGTTTAACGCGCCGACGCAACGCAGGCGATGAGGCGCGCCGTAGTGGAGGGCTCCGGATTAATTTTGACCACCTGGGGATCTTTATCGTGCGCCGAAATCTCGTACACACGGGCGTTTTTGCTTTTCGCCTCCATCAGAAAAGCGGCCGCCGCGGCCGGGAATCGAACCCGCGACCTCGTGCTCAGCAGCGCAACGCCTTAGCCACTGAGCCACCGCGGCGGGTGCAAAGCTAGTCCTGAAGTTCACAGGTGAAAAGTGAGTCATTACCCCACAACAAAGGCAAACCGAATGAACAAGCGAGGGCACATTATTTAGGACCCTGTTTGTTTAATACATGCACCTACGCTCATCAAAAATAGTTGGCTAAAACTGAAGTTCACCTCTAATAAACTACAACTTTTTGTACAAATATTATTCTGTTTTCTATGTGTTTGCGATGTGACTCAATATTTCACTGACTTTTGGTCACTTTCAATTGATTAGGGTGCAGCGGCCGGCACCGGCAAACAAAACCGTGCAAATACAACACAAATAAATCTCAAGGGAAGGCGAAGAAGGCGCTTAGTGCCTGCGGCATTACAGCGCAGCAAAAGCCAACTTCCATAACCGCTCATAGCCTCGATGAAACCGAAACCACAACCGCATTGAAACTGCAAACAGGCCAAGTTTTCCGGCCCAGGGTACCATGGCGGTCATACCTCGCGGCTCAATGCGGGCCCTGCGGTGCAGGACGGCGCTGATAAACGAGTGTGGCGCAATAGGGGCGGTTCGGCACAGGACAGTGCAGGTAAACAAGTTTGGCACTCTATGGCGCAGCTGTTCCACCCCCTAACTCATGGTTTCACATTAAAACCAGTAGCGACACCCAGAATGCGTCGCCACCTGTGCAAGGCAGCAGCGCTCCTGTCACACACCAGATTTGTGGCAGGACTCAACATTTAAAGGAGCCATGAAGACAAAACACAACTTTGGTTCATTCAAAAGATTGCCTCATTAGAATCATACTGACACCACTTTTGTAAACTTCGCTCAAATAAAGCTGTATAATTAACAAAAAAGGCCATGCAACCCACTCATTCATTCCCCGCAGCAGAACCTTTGATGTCATACCAGCCAGCTCTGCGATTGGCGGAGGCTGGCAAAAGCAAACGTAAATTAGGCAGAGCTTATAAGCTTTCCAAACAGGCTATTTGCGGTTAAATTTAGGCCACATTCTTTTTAAAGCAGTAAGAATGGTGGGACCAACAGTGGAAGTTACGAAAGCACACGTAAACATAGAAGTACCGATGTGTACTGCTGTTGGTACTGCGCGAACTATGCTTGGTTTAGCTGCACAGGACTGTGGGGCTTTGTGGTAGTTTTAGACGACACTGGCCAATTGACACAAGCAACGGTGTCTCACGTGACCATATTTATTGAGCGAGCTTTCTGTTTCACGAAACGATTATTTTCTCCCCGAACAAAAACAAGCCAGGTTCAAATATGGTCAAAAACAAGCCAGAGTCAGGAAATGGCTTACCACGGAATGGTGGCGCCATCTAGGTTCACTAGCGGTAAACAAGGCTTTCCAATCGGCTGCAGAGCGGTCACAGGGTGTCTAGCAAATCGCCTAATTCAATTTCCCTGACTTTTCCATGTTTTCCATGACTATTTTAGTCGAAATTCCCTGACCTATACACAACAGGCGCCATTCTGTGGAAATGGTCCGTGGAGCACATAAAAAGTGTAGAGAAAACATTCTATCGTAGGGAAAAACACATTTGTTGCAAGTGCCCTAATTCTCAAAATGCACTTTGATTAACTTCAGTTTGTTCATTCAGCTTGAGGTTTGCTTGCCTTCAGTTACGGCTTCAGAGAGTTTATTTCATCTTGCATGCGGGATAGAAGCTTCAAGTTGCGCTTAAGCAAGCACCTTTTGCTTTTTTTCTTGATTATCTTGGCTCTACATGCAATGTGAACCGCATGGTGCATTTCCGCACGCGATTCGGGCACGTCGGCGTTGCGCGTGCGATTTTTTGACGTCCGCGTCGATGATTAGCGCGCGCGCGGCAGCTTCTGCCTCGCTCAGAAAATGACGCGCGTCGTGCGCGGAAGTGGGAGGAGCCCGACGACTTGCGCCAATGGGGAGCCGCGCGCCTCATGGCGGCAGTTTCGAAGCGCTCGAGGCAGCCGGCTGGCTCCGCCACAGATGCTTAGGCTTACCGCACCGGCAGGTATTGCATGGGCGCTTTCACTAGCGGCACGGATGATGTTTTATAATACCGTTTTCACCCACATTATAAGCTCTTTTACCGCACAAGCAACTTCGTGCGTGCCTCGTGCTGCATTTCAGAGAGAGAGCGCTTAGAAGCGGTCACTCGAACTTCACGGTCGAAGTCGCCGCCATGTTGCTGCCGCCGGCAGCACCGCGTGCAGCGCGCGGGTGGTTCCGCGGCAGCGTCCGCGTACCTGTAACGTGCGCGGCGCGTTTTCGCGAGCAGAAAACGCCGCATGCGGTTCATGCTAAACCATGTCATGTTCCTTTTCGATTCTCCTGAAGTCATAAGAAAGAAGTTCATTCAAGATTAGCTCCCGAAAAGTGCTGCCTTTTAAAATTCGCTGGAAAAAAAAGCGCGTTGTGCGTGTGATTTGGGCACCACCTACATCGTCCCTCTGCGCAAGTGCACCCAGCAACTTACACCAGCTGAGAGCTGCGTGAACCACATGGCGAGTTTCTGCATGCGATTCGTGCGCGGTATTTTCACGGCCGCATCGACGATTTCATGCCTCCGGTGGCTCCTTTCCTGCACACGCAAGTGGGTTTGTGCCTTGAGTAGCATTTTAAAGAGCGGTAAAAGCGGCCGTTGGAGCTACCGCACTACTCCGCGGCCGGTGCTGCCGCCATGATGCCGCGCCTGCCGCTCGGCACGCACCGTGCGGGTGGTTTCCGTAGCGGTGTCAGCGTGCCTCAGGCGTGCGCGGCGCGTTTTCGCTTGCAGAAGAACCAGAAAACGTTTCTTGCGGTTCACGCTTCCGTCGCGCACGAACTTGTTGCGTTCGGTAACTACTTGGGGGCCTCCAATACTGGTTTCCCCTATTCTAAAACAGTGTGGGCAGGCCCCGAAGTGGTTTTCCCTGACTGGTACTACTTGATTAAAAAATTCCCTGACAATTTCCCGACTTTTCCCGGTGGCTCGAAATTCCCTGACTTTTCCCGGTCACTAGACACCCTGGGTCAGTTCCTGTGACGTCATTGCAGACCACGAAAACACGATTTAGCGTGAAAATCAAAATTTTAACGTAAATTGATTGATTTCTCAGTGAATAAAACATCATTTGCATCCGGACGAGCGCCGGGGACGCTATAAAACACGAAATCTTTCGAATAAAACAAACTTGCATTTTGTCTTCATGGCTCCTTTAAAGGGAGGGGCCCTGAAGACAAAATACAACTTTGTTCAACTTGAAAGAACAAAGCTTCAGTACCTCACTCCCGTCTGTTCCAGCCACAAAGGATGTTTTTTAATCAGAATAACACAAGAAGTATTGAAAAACCTTCAAATTTCGCTCTACCATAACGTGATATGGGCAGGGGTGACGTTATATGGGCCAGCATTAAAAACAGTTTTCAGTGTTAACTGCATGTTACCATTCAAGTAACACAATTGAACAAAACTCTACTCGGGAACAAGTTAAGAACGGCAATAGCTCATGTACGGTATCACTCTGCCCAAGCGACGGACCCAGATGTCAACCGGCGCGCGTTTTGAAAGGAAATCTGACTATTTTACTAGCGAAAAATAGACGCGGACAAAAAAGAAGTACACAGGACACTCGCTAGCGAGTGTCCTGTGTACTTCTTTTTTGTTCGCGTCTATTTTTCGCTAGTAAAATGCAGTCAGATAACCAACTAGCCCAACTTTATGCCTTAATTGAAAGGAAATTGCTATCAATGCGCGATATCGTCTGCCTTTTCTCACGTAGGTTGTTTGTCGTCGCTGCAGTAGTTTATAAGCACATTAAGTCCAAAAAATCCTGAAAACGGCTCGTGACATGTTCAAAATATTCCCAGTAATGCACTACTTGCACCCGCCGCGGTGGCTCAGTGGCTAAGGCGTTGCACTGCTGAGCACGAGGCGGCGGGTTCAATTCCCGGCCGCGGTGGCCGCTTTTGTGATGGAGGCGAAAAGCAAAAATGCCCGTGTGTACGGAGCCCTCCACTACGGCGCGCCTCATCACCTGCGTTGTGTCAGCGCGTTAAACCCTAAAAACCATCAATCACTACTTGCGCCGCGCGGAGCAACATCCAGTTGCAGTGATGAGGCACAGCGGCAACTTCCGTTGCCGTTCTTAACTTGCACCCTAGTATAGAAGCCCCACTGCAATCGTCCAGTCATGTATCTTAGCGATTGGTTAGTTTGGCAGCTGCCAATCACACAAACAAGATTCTGTGACGACATAGAAAAGTTGCCGGAAAGTGGCTAAAAAGTCACCACTGCTTCACGTTTTCTCTAGTATCTCCATTATTTGTTTGAAGTTTGCGATTAAATTGTTACTACAACAAAAAAATCTTTCTAACGAACCGAACTTATATCTTGTCTTCTGCACCCATTTAAATTAAGGGGAAAGCAGCGTGTAAGGGTGGCAACTCTGCAGCAGGAAACCACCCAAAATATGTCATGGATACAAAATACTGTAAAGGGACAACAGTTTTGGTACATTTTGCTGCATGCTATTCTCAACCCCAGTGAACTTTTTGTTGCTCCCTCCCCCCAATTTTGGGTGGAATAATTCCAATGCCTCTGCATGCTTTGCCAATGATTCAGATACTGAGGCAAACAAAATATATACATACCCTCCGACAGAGCAGCGCCCTGTTGGAAATGGATAGATAGAGCCAGTCGTCCCATCCTTCTTTAGGACGACTAAACGTGGAAAGCAGCGCATCCTGAAAAGAGACAAGCATTTTGCAAGGCATGAAGGCACGGGGGCAACAAGTCCACAGTTTTCACACAACCAATTGCTGCTAATGCAGTGAGACGCGCAGAACCAGAAGTCCCTACAACTGGGTACTTGATATCTTTTGTAGAATTTGGTCCACTTCAGTGTCTCGGCTCAACTTGGCAAACATTATAAGAGAGATGAGTGAGTATAGCGTTTTCAGAGCTATGCAAAGTGTTGGCATACATTATTCCCTTGCATCGTTCGCCCTGCGCATGCGTAGTGTGCAAAGTTGGTATTACATTTAGTGAACGTACCACAAACGCACGCTATTTGAGCAAAGTAGTGTGCACACGCTACAACCGTTGTGCACCTTATGCACCCCTGTGTTTAATACCGTATTTATTCGAATATAAGGCGAGGTTTTTTTCCAAAATTTGCGGTCTCAAAGTCATACCCCGCCTTATATTCGAGGCTCAGTATCCCAATATGCCGATTTTGGTGTGACAGTTTTGGTTTACACCATCCAACCATTTCCAAGCTTCCAAAAGAGCCCGACGACACTGTTGGAAATGTAAGAAAGAGATTTCAGAATAATGCGCATAAAATTTTACACAAACGCAGGTTGCAGATAGTAATTACAGAGTTTCGGCAACTGCAAGGTTATTGAATAGTTAGCGATACAGCAGAGGCCATGGCAGCAGACGCCTTCGACCATGTCAACGAGCTGAGCCAGCAGTAGCCGTTCCAAGCCAGTAGTAGCCGCAAAGCTTGTAAACAAGTCGGCACGCCATTATGAATTTTTTGTTGGAGCTGTCGGAGTCCCTGCTGCAAGATTTTCTTTCTCTGTGCTTGTTTCAGGCAACCGGCGCAATGGCGAGTAGTCGTTGCCACTACGATACAGCCTTCAAGAGGGAAGTCATAGCAGAGGCGGAAGTCACTGGAAACTGCGCGGCGGGTCGAAAGTGACGTTCCCGAAAACAACGTGCTCCTGTTGGCGTAAACCGAAGACGTCGCTCTTAGCATGCGCCGCGACAAGGAAGGCTTTACGTGGCCCACGAAAGGGAGCGTTTCCCGAAGAGGAAAAAATTCACAGCATATCCACGGGGTGAATGATGATGAGTGGGCGAAGCTCCTGAGGGGAAATCATCGGTAAAACCGTGACTCTTCAGTGAAAGTTCGCCCACTACATCTGTGTCCGAACGTAACGTCTAGAAAGTCTCGCTTAAACCGCGCGTCGGCACCTTGGGGCTGAGCTCGCCTGATGCGTTTTGCAGACGCCTCACGAGCTCTCACTGCATCGGGGTCTGCCTGCCGATACGCGCGCTTTCTCGCCGCTTCCCGTTCTCTGACGTTTTGGAGATCTTCTTCGCGCCGCAGCCGTGCCGCTTCGCGTACGGCAGGGTCCTCGCGCCGTTGCCGTGACGCTTGGGCCTCTTGTTCTCGAACGCTGGGATCTTGGCGGCGGCGTCGCGCAGCCAGACGACACGCTTCGGCCTCCCGCTCTCGTACGGCAGGATCTTGGCGGCGGCGTCGCGCAGCTTCACGGAGCGCTTCTGCCTCGCGGGCTCGCACATCTGCAGCCTTATCCATCGGGCGACTCCGAGCGCGCGCCAACAGCGAACGGATTTTATTACAACGCTCCCCGCCATCTAGTAAACAATCCAAGAACTAAACTAGAGGTAGCCACGCCATCTAGTAAACAATCCAAGCGCATCTTTTCATCATATACAAGTACCGCCATCTAGTAAACAATCCAAGAACTAAACTAGAGGTAGCCACGCCATCTAGTAAACAATCCAAGAACTAAACTAGAGGTGGCTACATACATACGTCGAGGATGGACAGACCCACGCCCTAAGGAGCTTTGCCCCTAAAAGTGCTGACGGACTTCGTCAAAGAGAGAAGAGGCCGCGGATGTGGTCGGGACGTCTGAAGCGGGCGTCCCCGTCTATGCTCGCCCAGTGGGTGGTCGACGCTTGGGCAGCGATCCCCGAAGCCATGGTTGCGGCATCGTTCAGCAAGTGCTGCATTTTAAATGCTCTTGATGGCGCCGACGACGATGACCTCTTTGAGTGGGCATGTGACAAGGAAGATTCGGATACCACCACCTCTGAAGACGGTTTCTAAGTTGCACTTCCGTCTCGCTCCGAATAAATACTGTTGTGTGCTGATAGTTCATGAATACTTGGTGTCTGCTTTGCTGAAAGGTAAGGAATTTAGTTGCCCTTTTTCTTTCGGTATTTCGCCTTATATTAGTGTGCAAACTTTTTTTCTTTTTCTTGGGTCCTTCAACTCCCCCCTCGCCTTATAAACGTGACCGCCTTATATTCCAACAAATACGGTACATAGCCAGGGGTGAGACAGCTGAATCAGATTTGGGAGCAGGTTTTGGAGCAGCGAAATCTTAATTTTGGAGCAAAAGAACCTCGAATTGGAGCAGAACTACATTTATTATATCACCTTAGCAGCCTAAAAAATCAAATGTTTGGCAACTCACGACTTAAAAGTGCACTTTTTAATCTGTTTTGAATGCACAAACACTGAAACAGCCTCTCAATAAAGTTTTTTTTCTACCAGAGTATCACAAGGTATGAACTGCACTACCTTTTTACAAACCATTTAAATTATTAGGTTCTATGCATAGATAATAGAGTGCCATTGAAAATACCGAATTGAAAAACTAAGCAATCTTAAAGGGACCCTGCAACACTCTTCGTGCAGTGCAAGTAAACCTGTGCGACGTTCAGATTAGACTTCCAGGAACACCCAAGCCAAATATTATACGTGCACGTGAAGAGGGAAGCGCGCAAATCGCCGTGAAAGACGCGGAAAAACCAACCGCACTCTCTTCAATTCTCCTTATTATGCACCCCTGGCATGGCCTCTGCGACGTCAATCGGGCCATGGCTATCCCGGCTGTCCTATTGGCTGTCGCTGGTCAACCTCGCGGCTAAATTCTGGCATTTCCTGTGACGATCAGCAGTCGTCGACGCTGTGTATGAACCTCTTCTATGTCTAACCTGTCCGCATGCTTTTGGTGTTTCTTTTGTTTTGAGTGACGAACTAAATATTCCACTTTCAACGAGTTCACTCGACAACAAACGTTTATTGCTCCAAAAACGCCCTACCAGCCTGAGCGCTTGCTTGCGAGCAGGCCACCATGCCTGCTTTTTTGTGGCACCAGACCGGAAATAGACCCGTCCACGTTGCGGGGGACAAGGACGAAACTCCCCGGCCTGTGACATATCGAAGGCCGCCAAACAGAACGCCGCCTGCCGCCCCCCTCTCCGGGAGAGAGCGCGCAGCTTTTGTCGCGTTGTCCGCGGTTGAGTTTAGAGGGAACATTTATGCGCGATTGATTTTTCATCGCGCGTAGTTTCGGTGATAGTGAACGGATTTTCATAATTCTTGCGGGAGGAGATTGCAGGGACAATTGACTTTACCCCAAAATACATTCCAAGTAGCCGATGGTAAGTGTTGCAGGGTCCCTTTAAAGGAGCCATGAAGAGAAAATGCAAGTTGGTTTTATTCAAAAGATTTCGTGTTTTATAGTGCCCCCAGCGCTTGTCCGGATACAAACGGTGCTTTATTCACTGAGAAATTAAACAATTTAGGTTAAAATTTTGATTTTCCCGCTCAATCGTGCGTTTTCGTGGTCCCAAATGACATCACAGGAACCGACCGCTCTGCAGCCTAGAGTACCTTCATTCACGCATCCGCCGTACAGGGTAGAGACACGTATACGCTGGCGCCGCCATTTTCGGTTGCTCGCTCGCCGCCGAAGCAAGTCATTGTGTCAAAACCGCGCTAAAATTATCGCCGCAACGCGGTTTACTGAAGAAGTTTGGATCATATTGTCTGTTTCGCGTTGCTAGGTCTCGTGGGAAACAAAAAGAATAACGCGTTGAGCCCGTTGGCCCAATTGCGGCGGCACGGGACCGTTCAAAGGTTGTCTCCACCCTGTACAGCGGTGTTGGTTTATTCCCGCGTTTCTTTACGTTCCGTAACCTAGATGGCGCCACCATACCGTGGCAAGCGTTTGGTTTGTTTTTGCCCGCATTTAAACCTGGCTTGTTTTTGTTCTGGCTCGACAAATGGGGTCACGTAAGACACCGTTGCTTGCGTCAATCGGCCAGTGTCGTCTGAGACAACCCCAAGCCCCGTAGTGCTGTGCAGCTAAACCAAGCATGCTGTGCGCAGTACGAACAGCAGAACGCATCAGTACTTCTATGTTTACATGTGCTTTCGTAACTTCCACTGTTTGTCCCATCATTCTTATTGCTTTGTAAAGAATGTGCCCTAAATTTAAGCGCAAATCGCTCGTTCGTCTAGTTTGTAAGCTCTACCTAATTTGCGCCTGCTTCTGCCAGCCTCTGCCAATCGCAGAGCTTAGCTCATGTGACATCATAGGTTCTGTTGCGGGAAATGAGCTGGTGGGTCGCATGACCATTCCCGTTTTTCCTAATTATGTAGCTTATTTGAGCGAAGTTTAAGTTAAAAGTGGTGTCAGTATGATTCTAACGAGACAATCTTTTGAATGAACCAAACTTGTGTTTTCTCTTCATGGCTCCTTTAAGGCATTTTTATTATCACGTGAATGCCAAAATTGCTAGTTTTGTAATCCCAGACATGGCCTTACGCACAAGTGTAGAGCGACGGCAAAAGTTGTGCAAAGTGAGGTGAGTTGTCGCACCCCACCAGCCCTCCCATTTCATTCCCCAAGGTGCACATTCACTACGATCATAATTTAAGTAACGGTATGTTCAGCCACCTCCCTCTTGGCATTAAATTTCACTCCAGATAAATGAACAGTTATTACTGGCGTGAAATAATAGCCCATCCCGCTATCGGACAATGCTTGAACATTTTGCGGCGATGTAGCCTGCGCCGCTGCTTCTGCAGCGTCGATCCCATTCATGCCACTCGCAAGCTCGCTGTGAAAGGCAGCAATAACTCAGCGTTTTATAACACCGCAATAAGCCCAAAATTTCAGTTCAAACACGCGCTGGCCTCACACTCAAAGCCGAAACGCGGCGAATTTGCGAGCGCCATGTTTTTTATGAACTCCCGTCTTTCGAGACCCGCAACAGATCAAACGACTAAATGTAAACCTAACTAACCCCATAACTAAAACCAAGGTAGAAAGGCGAAGAGCACTCTGCCTGAACCACAAGCAACTGCTTTGCCTGGCGGCCACGTTCATCTTCACCACATCAAGATGGCGGCGCCCAGTAATGTCGTTCTGGAGATACGGCGCTCCAAAAATTGCCTTTTTTTTCATCAACTTGCACGAGTATTCTTGGATAAAACCAGCGCGAATTCAGACGAAGACAAAGGAAGTAACCACAAGGAAAGCCGCTGGTTACTTCCTCCTGTGGTTACTTCCTTCGTCTTCGTCTGAATTCGCGCTGGTTTTATCCAAGAATGTCTAAATTCCAACTAGCCCAGCTTGCAACCCTCTCGCACGAGTAGTTTGACGCCTCAGTACACATAAGTATTTTTTCTACAGGACTTTGCAATGGTTTCGATGGGAAAACTAAAAACGCACAGAACAGAACATGTGCAACCCGACATTGTGACTTTCGAAAAAACTATCTCCGGGACAATTTTATGCCCGTTTTTTATTGAATGATCAATCAATAGAACCTTTACAAACACCATCACCTTGGGGGTGCTGGAAAATAATGCCATCAGTAAGCATTTTCCCCCACTGACACTGACGAGAGCGTTAAATTCCTTGGCTTTCAGACTGTTCTGGAGCAGTTTGGCGCAATTTTTGCAATTTTCAAGCTTTTGTAGCAGCCTGGCGCAGGAAAACAAATTTGTATCAAATCTGCGCAATATGCGCAGCTGTCTCACCCCTGCGTAGCGGCCAGTAGAGCGGAGCACCTCAGTGCTTGCACTCTCCTGTGAGCAGTAATTTGTATCTTATAGAACAAAATTTTGCTTCTGTCTGCTTGTATTGGTCCCATGGCTTGTACGTTGCTCTTGCGGTGTGGAAAACATTACCCAAACGAAGCTCCTGTAAGCTGGCCGCCAAAGCTGTGAATGTTGGTGCTGTTGATGCTTCACGGTGGAATGCTAAATGTCGATGATTCACGGTGCTCCTGCGGGTGGACTGTGCTTGCTATCCCAGTGTGTGCAACCGAAAGCCTTCTGGGCTTGCGCCAGAGTGAAGTGACTTGCTGCACGACCCCGCAAATCGCGTGGAGTGAATGCCATCTCTACAACGGGCAGGAGGGTGAAGATCACGTTAATCTTGTCCTTCGGCCTCACAGTGCAAGCAGTTAAACCATTACATCGCGTTTGTTCAAAACGGATTTCTAGATTTTTCCGAGCCGAATAAAACGTATTTGTCAAACCCGGTCTCATTGCTAAGCATGCTGTGTGCAATTGCCAAAACAAGTAACCTCGGGGCTTCAATGCTACCAGTGGAGAGTCTACTTATGTAAGAGAATATTCATATGCTATGCATGTTTCGCATTCAATGGGAAGGCGTTTGGTTCCACAGGTTGAGTAGCCATGAAAAATCCCAGGTGCTCGTTTGGCCAGATGAGCGAGTCGCTTCGCATTTGGTTCGAGATACCGCATTAACGCTGGCGCGTCGCAACTCAAAACCAACAAAATGCTGCATTAAACTTTTCGCGGTGCCGACGCTGCATGCCACAAAAATTGCTCACTTAGTGTACACTACACTAAAGACTCTTAACGCATGTGCAGAGGGCCCCATTTCAGCCCTCACACTTCCCTAATCTACAACGACGGCGTTATTTAGGCCAAGTGAATCATTGAGACCTACATGCATCCCACCCCCTGGACAACACTTCATGCAGTGCTGTACAGGTGCATCGTGCCAGTTTATTAATTATTTGACGAAGGCAACTTTAACCGGTTTAACTCTTCGTTACCATAAGAAATTGACCGATTTTTAGGGGTCTAAGAAAATATTTTTTTTTGTGCTAAGCACATTGGTTAAGCACACATTGCAGTGACATAAAATGCAGATGATTCAACGCCCTTTCCAACGACACCAGTTTTAATGATGCTTTCATAAATAATGATTGCAAAAAAAAAAAAAAAAATCCAATCCAAAATTTTTGTCCAGGCGTTGAGTAAAATAAAGAAAAAAGAAGTTGTATATAACAAACCACCGGTAGTAGAAAAAATTTGGAATATAAATTTTGCAGGCAAACATTTCAAAAACCAATCCTAGAAAAAAAAATCAATTTACTCAAAAAAATTGTTAGATTTAAAAGAAAATGCTAGCATGCGTGGCACCCATGCCTTGTGGTGAAGCCCACCCTCTATTTCAAATTTCGCAAAATTTTGGATGGTTCTCTGGAAGAAATCAGGTTTGACATTATTAAAGACACCAATTAGTCCCCACGTGATCACCTTGGTCATTTGTCAATGATTACCTTGTCAATGATTACAGCCAGCACAAGATTCAAGGCAAGCAAGCGATGCGAAGAAATCCGCTTAGAGTTGAAAACCAAACTGTGTGCTTGTTGACGTTCTGATCGTCACTTATCTGTCAGAACTTTCACCTGCAGTTTATTATCATCATCTTCTGACTCACTATGGTAACCCCACTTGCAGGAATACGGCACAATGCAGTAGAACAATGCCCAGCAAGCTTTCACCAAGCAGCTGTTGCACTATGAGGAGAGTTCAGCACTCAGCCAGGAACATTGCAGCGCCGCCTAACATTTTCGAAAAGAAATATCGTCTGCTGAAGACTTTGTCAGAATAGACAGTTTAACTATGAAGCGACACTAAACCTCCAGAAGTACCCTCATACAGAAACGAAATTGGCCAGTGAACAGCTGGCAGTGTTCAAGGCCGATTGGAAGCGCTCCCCTCATTTGAACTGATATCCGACGACTGGGTGTTACCTTTTGACTTTCAGCTGAAGCTGTTATCGCAGAAGTAAGGTGCGGGTGAAATGGAATCGCGCCGCTCTTTTTTTCGAGGAACAGTAGCAGGCGACGGAGGCACCGTGGCAAATCAGCTTGAGGTTGGGTAACTGCGTAGTAGCGCCAAATATAAATTTTGCAATACAAAAACAAAACCAAAACTGCTCAAAACTGGCTGAAAATGCCAGGTCCACCTGTTCGACATTCAGGGGCCTTCAGAAATAAGCTTTGGCAAAATAAAGCTACCCTTTCTACGAACCAAAAGTCACTAGTGAATAGCTTGTGTCATATTCAGGTAATTATCACCTCACAATGCTGCCGGATTACAAAGCTGACAACACAATTTGGTATTTAGCTTGCTAGGAGCCTTTTGATTAAAAAAAAATTGATAGTAATGAAGCCTAACCACGAGTGTGGCATGCTTTTTTTTTTGTGAAATGCAGGGTCAACGCTCCGTTTCACAACATACACGCACCTAAGCTGGCAAGAAATGCCATCAAAAATCTCAATGTCGCCGGAGTGAGAAAATTTGATTTGAACTGATTCTAAAAGTGGAGTGCCTGAGCGAACCACTGAGGCGTATTAGGTGTACAAGAAACGACTACATGCCGAAATTGGCAATATAAAGCATCGATCACCGGTGATCAATTTGAATAGGCATAGCAACGAAAGAGTTAAGTAACTTTCTTCTGCTTCTTTGCTCCTTCGTTGTTTTTTTCTTTTTTCTGTTACTGGGCAGTGTCCACCCGCTACAAAGTACTGTGACACAAGCTTCATCCCCACAAGCAAAACTTTTTGCGCATCGCACATACGCCAAATTCTTTAGGGCGTCGATGTGCTGTTTGGTAGTACCGTATTCACCCGATTCTAACGTGCACTTTTTTCCGGAAAAATAGGCCGAAAAATCGCATGCGCGTTAGAATCGGATACGAAACCGAAACTGCCAAAACAGCGAAAATTTCGTCCCACCCATCACCATCACCATCTCGAGATGGCGCCAAAGCTTCTAGAAACGATTTTTCGGACGCCGGAAGCATAGGCGCCGAGGCTTTTCTGTCGGCGTTCACACAAATCGTCAAATCATTCCACTTGCGTGCTTGATAACAGCAATGGCAGCAGCGGCTCTCACGCGTTCAAAACGAGCGGTCAGCTGAAGCATGCGCCTCTGAAGAAACTCACGGGATGGGCATGAGAGGCGTGGGCCACGATCCCATCGACCATGGTTGAACGTTCGTTCAGAAGTGGCATCGCGAATGCGCTTGACGACACCGAGAACGAGATGTTGTGGTCAGCGGAGAGCGACGAGGAGTGAGATGAGCGAGATGACTTCGGGAAATAAATCGCCCGTTTCTCTCGCATTCGTTTTTCTTGCTCAAGTTCCGTGCGCGTTACAATTGGAGGTGCAAGTTTTTTCGGTTTTTTAGACAGGAAAATCGGGTGCGCGTTAGAATAGGGTAAGTACTTTACATAATGCAGCGCGCTCCAGTGTCCATTTTGAATGAGACTAAAGATAGCACTGGCACCATGCATATTCTTCAGTTTCACATAAAACTACTTCAGATCACACAATCTGCACTTTTATTGTATAAGGAATGGACTTCTAGGTTACCTTTGTTAACTCTATCAAATTAACTTAGGGACTGCTCACTTTATTTTAAAAGTGTGCGGGACCTAACGAAATATAAACGTAAATTTTTCTACATGCACGTAGAAAAAAAAAAGGGGGGGGCGCCGGCATCAAGCCCATAGTTTTACTCCTTGTGCTACCGTGACAACCACGACCGGCTTTATTATAGATAGCGCCTGCCCATTGCAGCCGGCGACTACAGGAGCCAGCGTGCCAAAAAACTGCCGTGTAGGGACGGAACACTCAGCCAGGTGGGGCTAAGTTTAATCCCCAAACTCGAAAGCTTCGCTTCGCTCACATATAAATTAGCGGTCGTACCAATCAATGCCAATTGTACTGGCCATTACCTATAACACTGGCGAGCAAAGAGAATTCGCGGCCAAGTCTAGACCTTTTTCTTAGCTATGCAAACGTCGGCATGCACGTGTAAACCACATTGCTGTCACATCTGCCTGATCGACTAGCATTACTTATTTTCTAGCATATTCATTCATTTAAACATACAAAAACTTTGTCAACTTCCGATTCACATTGAGGAGCTTTCTTAGTACATGAAGCTCGTCTATGTATATGAGCAAAAGTACACAGGGAAGGCTCGAATTTTTTATAAAGCAGCTCCAACAGGGACATTCTGTGCGTGGAAGTGCCATCATTCTTTTCCAGTGCCAACGACCTTTTTCCAGCGAAGGGGGCACTAATCGACGACAACCTATGAGGCTGCAGCAGCATTTTCACCATAACTGGAGCGCCACACTTGTATGTTCTATCAGGGTGGTTTATAAGCCCAACACAAGGTGAAGTTGGGTATGGCAGCCGTTCCCAGTCAATGCTTGCAATGAGAACCACAGTTACCTTTGGGATATCTTTTTGAGACACTACTCCCGAACCGAAGCGATCAGAACCTGGTGATAACAAATCGCCTTTATTATGTGCCTGCCAGGCTTGCTCAGCTGTATGCAACAAATACCATCGCTTAAGATATGCTCACTGAAAGTACGATGCAAAAATGTTGCACGATCTTTCAGCATTTTCTTTCGCAAAAGCGTTTCGTTTGGCTAGGTTTGCCGTCGAGCCCACCTCCTGCTAAGTTGAACACAACCTACAACCTCTCCATCGGACTCACTGCAGCTTTTTCTAGAACCACTATTCATGCTGCTGCTACACTGCCTACACAGAAGCTGAAGGCCAACTAAGACTGTGCAAGAAATTTTTGATGCACGCTCGTTTTTTTTTTGTTTTTTTTTTCTTATGCTTGTGCTATGCGCCGTAAGCCAATGAAAATTTACAGCTCACCAAGTGTTTCTCCCTGGTTTTACTTTTTCTTTCGATGCACTACCTGAAACAGTGCACGAAGTGCTTCTTCCTGTTCATTTTTTCTGATCGGTGCTATAAAACAAAACGTGCATTTTGGTTTTATTCTTTCGAATGTACGCGCGCCATAAAACTCGAGGAACGCCATGGAACGCGTTAGCGAAGGGTTAGCAGCTGTCGACAATTCTTTGCGGACAATTCCTGGGTGGGTGGGCGCTCGGTGGCCGCCGCCCGGGTGCGTGCATTTGCCAGCCTAACGAAGTAACAATTTCGCGTTAAAAACATGTTTTTGTGCACATCGTCGAGCCCACGGAAGGTGTGCACTACCCCAAAGGGAATCGTCAAACACTGAGCACAACGAAGCGAGAAAAATACGAAAGAACACCGATGGCAGGCCCAGCAAACAAGTATACAGCAGAGAATTGAGGATTAAATGCCGCGCCAGCCGGTGCAGTGGCGTCCGAAAGAACTAAAAAAAAAAACCCAACGAATTCGGCACCGCGGGATCGGCGCGCATGGGCATGTCGCAGCTACTATAACACCGGTCGTGGTGACAATACTGCCAATATCGCAACATCTCAAGTCCTCCGAAACCAACCCAAAATTTAACACAATAAGTGCATTAGCGCTTTAGCGCGTACTAAGGTATTACTCTTACTATTATTAATTTATAAAAAGGAAGTATCGGCCATTCGGACATCCAATGCAACCGCATGCACCGACCGGCACGGCGTACGTTCCGTCAAGACTGGCGATGTGAAAGCTCGAGGAAGACATCAAAAGTCTGTAAAAAAATGATCGCACAACGTGAATTCTGCGAATTCAAACTGGGCTTACGGTTCAGGCCGATCAAGAATTATATACTTTATAAAACGCGCAGACGCGCGTCGGCAACAACAAAAAAAAAAAAAAACAAAAAAAAACCGCGCAAATACGCCTATACATCATTCCTTACACATTTTTAAAGTTATACGACACAAAATGCAAACGCCTCTTTAATTTTAAAACATATTCCCTGATTCTCTGTAGACCACAAGCACATTGTAAATCCAAGCTGCTGCTGGAACAGCGACGCGAATATCGCGCCTATTTTGTCACAAACAGACTCGGGGAAACACAAGCGCCTAGTAAACTTAAATGCCATCTGAACGGCGCATAGTAAACTAGATGCTAATGTTGATTCAACAAAATTATACAATTTACGGCCATTATACGATTTCGAACACGACCAGAAATATACCGGCGTCGCGCTACAAAATCGGCCGATAATTAAAGTAAACAGACCGGGGAAAACATACAAGTGCCTAGTAAACTTACATGCCATCTGAACGGCGCACAGTGAACTAAGCTGATGTTGAACGATGCTGATGTTGATTCAACAAAATAAACGGCAATATCGGCCATTATACGATTTCGAACACGACCACATGTATACCGGCGTCGCGCTACAAAAACGGCCGATTATTGAAGCAAACAGATTCGGAAACATACACAAGCGCCTAGTAAACTTAGATGCCATCTGAACGGCGCATAGTAAACTAGATGCTGATGTTGATTCAAAACAATAAACGGGAGTATCGGCCATTATACGATTTCGAACACGACCACATGTATACCGGCGTCGCGCTACAAAAACGGCCGATTATTAAAGTTAGCGTCTAAATCACGAGATGCAAAACATGCACCTTCAATTATATCACCAGAATAATCACAGGAATTCAAACTGAGCTCATAGCTCACATTTTCCACCCCGTAAACAAATTACTTACTTTAAGGAACGCGCACGGCGACCGTTACGGCCGCAACGGCGGTTGTGGAGGCCGGTTGTCAAAACCTTGAAAGAACAGATTATTATATTTAAATTCAGCTCAAATACATCAACGTAAACACGCTTACGATACTCACTGAAGCATTGACTTGTACCGATATTTAAATGTGCCTTTTTCTGCCCGGCGATTCCACACACCGAAGAACAATAACGGCCGTCTCGTAGCTCGACCAAAACCAAAATGAATCAAAGCACAAAACACTCCGCGCTTGCCTCGCATGAAAAACGGCGCCACAGCCTCCACTATACCTTCAAGTGCTTTAACGGTTCCTCAGAGACGCTTGCGCCTTCCGACGCTTGGTTCAGCCACCTGCCATTTAAGGGCGCCACTAGCTAAACCATCTGAACACCTTCGCATTATTAAAGTACGGCACTTCTACACTGATTTCGCATACCGCCTATTTTTTGGAGGCGAAGATGGTTTTTATTTAATTTCTGAATAAGTATGGAGGGGGCAATGGTCGCTATTCGACGAATAGTTTGCCTGCAAGCAAAAGAGTAGCTTGCCCAAGAATTTTTTTAAGGAAGCTCATACAAGGAAGCACATACATACATAGGGGGATGGTCCAATTAACGCTTGAGCGTTAAACGAATAAATGTCCGAAGCGAAGTACATAATGACTTCTAACTTCAGCTGTCGCCAAAGCACCCATGTGTTGAAGCTTCTAAAGTTTTTTTTTTTTTTTCGCACTGCGTGACACCTTGAGAAAAATTATAAGGGATGCAAAGAGTACAAAAAATAGAGAGAGAAAAAAACTTGTCAGAAAGGGCTTGTTGGGCACCTCCGGCTCGTAGGGCTGGCATTTAACCAATATAGGAAGCATCGGTCAACCGTGTTACACCCGTAGCTGATGTGCAGCACTTTCCGCGGCATAATGTAGTTCCTTTGGCGGCATACGCGCTTTTGAAATTATTTCAAGTGTTTTTGTGATAATTTTTGAAAAAAAAAACTACGGAAACGTGTTAGCGTAGAAAGAGCGACAAGATCCCGTACGCTTACCAGTATTTAATCGCGATTTTCGACTGCGCGACGCGCATTGTCCTGTCGGGTTCGCGCAGTTTTTATTGTTTTAAACAAAATGTATAATCAGTCATTATCCGTGAATGTTTGAAAAATGAAGGGCCAGCACCAGGGAATATACATGGCAGTTCTGAAGAGATTTTAAAATTAAATTAGCTACCTTATCTTTTCACTTCATAATACTTGTCTTAAACGTTCTTCTTAATAATTTGCATCCGATTTGCATCGCGAATTTGCATCGCGAACAAAGAAGAAATGTATAGAAAACATGCATCGTATAGCGCAAAAGTACGTGCTAGGTTTTCAGAATTGTAATGAATGTTCTAATAGTTCTAACAGTGGGGATTTGGGGATTTATTATAGTATACAGCCTTAAATTTGGGTAAAATTTGAAACTACAAACTCACGCACCGCAACGATATATCGATTCGTCGCATATGCGCGCCGCACCTAGATTTTCTAAACGGTATTGCAAAATGTAAGAGGTTAGCGTGAACTAGCAGCTAGACTGCGCTAGTACACTGTAACTGCGCCCATGGGATATGTGTCATATGTATTGTGTTCCATCAGCAGCCGATGTAGATGATGATGCCAGCACAGACAAATACCTCTATTTCGTGCGCAGCAGCGCCAAAAATCATAAGGACATGGCATAAGGACATCCCGAAAAAGGACTTAAA
Source organism: Haemaphysalis longicornis (assembly GCF_048455015.1). Taxonomy (NCBI): domain Eukaryota; kingdom Metazoa; phylum Arthropoda; class Arachnida; order Ixodida; family Ixodidae; genus Haemaphysalis; species Haemaphysalis longicornis. The sequence goes on along the minus strand of NW_027526203.1, from coordinate 447,381,570 downwards.
TTCCATGTCCCAAACTGCACAGCTATGTGCATTCCTGAGACTTCCGCACTGGATAAAAAATGTTCAAGAACGGCTGTGATTGGCATGCGTTCATGTTGAGTTGGTCAGGCCAATGATCTATTCTTGTGTATCGAAAGGTCAAACGAACAGGATGCGCGTGGAGGAGGTACAACCCGCGCATCGCCTTGCGCGCCGACCATGTCAATAATAAAGCATACCCGTAGGCACGCATGATTGTTACGGTAAGTGCTTCAAAGAGAGATTATTAGACCAACTAATAAAGCTGGTTTTGAGCCCGGCAATTTACGCAGGGGGGAAAAGACCGTTCTGCTAGTTCTGCTCTGGTGGGCGGGTTGTCGGGTTGTCCTTATGCCCGCTTCTGTGCTCGTTTCGTATTTTGTAAAATATTTAAAATTAAAAGTTAATAAGGAATCAAAATTTTTATTTTATTTTAATTACTTTGCATTGCATGTTGGTCAAAAACGTTGATGTTGGTTGACGTCTTTGTACTTTTTACGAAACTGTTATCCATTATTCAGTCGTCACCATGGCCGCCAAACCTGTTGGCTGAACAAGCATGGATCATGTGAACAAGTTTTCGCCTTGCTGCTCGAACATTTCACAATGTAATTATTGCATGTCGTTTATCAGTGTTTGAAGCTGCCGATGCCCTTCTTGCGTCTTATGCGTTATTTGTTGCTGAGGTGCCGAAAGTGGGTGCTCAGTGGTGCCGGGAAAGCTACAGGGAGGTAAAGAAATACGAGCAACCGAGTGCACAGCCTCCCACGCATGCTGCACCATCTGGCTGCAAAGTCAGTAAACTGCGCGCGTGCGCACTTGTTCGATAGCGTTTAACAGAACCACATTTATAGGAAATAATTGACCAAGAAGCGACGCCGGTCATTATTTTGAGGTGCCTTTTCACGCTGCGTCGCCACTGAGTAGTAGAGTGAGCAGCAGTCTTGGGCAGCAACTAGTTACAAGTACCGCGTAGCCGGTAACTAGTTACCTTTTACGGCAACTTGTCACTGTAACTAGTTGCGTTTAAGTTAGAGGAACTTGTAACTGTAACACTTACTTATTACGCAGTAACTGTAACAGAAAATACAGTTACGTGCAGCTCTGTTTTTTTTTTTTTTTTATGAAAAATTCCAACAGCACCACTCATTAAAGGCCACCGTACAGTTCGCGCTTACCTCTTTCCCATAACCTCTCCAACTTTTATCTTTCCACAACCCGGCTACCCTCGCAGTTTAGGAGAGGTCGCTAAGACGACTACCTTCCCTGCACAAAACCGAGGTCGGAGGTCGGTCTGAAAGCTGATTTCTTAAAACTTTCCTCGTCTTGAGTGGAGGTGAAACAAGAAAAAGAAAAGAAACTGAATAATTAGACCTCTGAAAAGAGGCGACCTTTCGCATGCCAACATTGAGAAACAGCTCATCCTAAGTTACAGTGAGGTTTGCAAATTAATTTCCCAACACGTAGAGTGCATCAACAAATCAGTTGCTGCAGCAAAATGAGGCGTACGCAAAATGAGGCGTTGGGGTTGAGTTTGCCCCCTTTTAGGTTGTATTTGTCTAGGAATTTACCATGTGAAATTTTGCCTACCCGCATACTTTCGTACATTTCTATTGAATAAACTATAATAATATATGGTTTGAGATTTATAACTTGGCATTACACAGTAGCACGAGGACGCGGGTTCGATTCCCGGCCGCAGCGGCCGCTTTTCTGATGAAGGCGAAAAGCAAAAACGCCCGTGTGTTCGAGATTTCGGCGCACGTTAAAGATCTCCAGGTGGTCAAAATTAATCCGGAGCGCTCCACTACGGTGGGCCTCATCGCCTGCGTTGCGTCGGCGCATTAAACCCTACAATCAATTAAGCATTATACAGTAACGGAAAAGTAATGACATTACTTTTTCTAAGTGAGTGTAACTGTAACAGAGTTACTTTTCTGGCTCAGGTAACTGCAACACTGTTACTTTTTACTGCTAACGTGCCCATGAATGGAGAGCAGGGCATCATGCTGGCTGCAAATTCAATCGGCCTGGTGGAGCCGCATGGCTCCCGAATATACATAGTAGATAACAGGCACTCCCATCTTGCTCAGTGGCGACAGAATGTAAAAAGGTGCCTCAAAATGAATGACTGGCGTCGCTTCTTTATTACGCATTTCCCCTGAGAGAACGCCACACTCTCAAACGCTCTGAAAGAACTTCGTATGTGCGCAGCCTGCTGACTTTGTCGCCAGACGGTGCAGCACGCAACAAGGGCTGTGTTTCATTGTCCGCATTGCCCCTGTACATCTCTTGCTGCCTTCGTTTGCTTTAGTAGACTTGTTCTATAGCTCTAGCTGTTTGTAATTCTACATGACTTTATATTACAAATTGTGTAGTAGGGGCATCACCGTAACATAAAGAAAAAACACCACTGATGCCGGAAAGCCAGGGTAGCTCTAGACAATGAGACATTGTTGGGCCTCGATAGTGTCACTAAATAAAGCTTTTAGGGTAGCTCAGTTAGCGGAAAGCAAGGGTAGCTCTAGACAATGAGACATTGTTGGGCCTCGATAGTGTCACTAAATAAAGCTTTTAGGGTAGCTCAGTTAGCAGTTCTAGGGCTCGATTCACCAGTCCCGCACTACCCGGAACGAAATCACTCGTTTCTCGGAAGTGTTTATCTAAAACCTAATCTGAGGTTTTTTAAATACATGCGACGGTCCCGTGACTGTCTTCTGTACTGACTGTGTGTGGTCTTTTCAGAAATGGAAGAGCGGCATAGCACAGGCAGTATGCGTTACAATTTATGCGCTTAACAATTTTACACTGAGTAGCACGTTAGTGTGTGGTGTTACTCATCTTGCATAATTGCCTGACCTTGTATATGCTAACAACTGTGCTACAGTCTAAATGCGGCTTGCAGCCGCCACTTTGCGGCCGTTTGTGGACGGTCACGTTAGTGACTACACAACCTCCACAGCAAACAGAATTCCAGCAAACTATGCAACACTGGCAACGCGGTCTGGGCGGCTTTGACTAGGCTGTTTTTTGCACTCAAGTTTTCCCTCACCTATTTGACGGCCATTTTAAAGAACTGGGCAATTTGGTGCTTGGAGGCTAGTTGTGCACCATGTTTAATGCACTGCAAAGATTGTCTTCACAGTGCAGTTACTTTTGAAGAGCTTTATCAATTTTTCACGTGCAGTAAAAATAACCTGTCCCTCATTTTGTTTGTAATCTTTTTGAGACTGTGTGGCAGTGGTGGTCCCAAGGGGTGGGGGCGAAGGGGGCGATCGCTCCCCCCAAAAACCTGCTCAGCTTCTTATTTTTAGTTTTTTTAAGCATTCCACTTGCGCGAGGTTAAATCCCACTTGTGCGAGGCCGCAAACGTGTTGCGACTGTCAGAAATGCGGGCTCTAGCCAGCCGTTGCACCGCCTAAGGGGCGCCAAAAACCACTCTGTCGCTAAGTGATTTGTGCGTTCACACGGCATACGCGCACACGCCTGCATGGTTATCACCTCCTCCGCAGAATTGGCGCAAGAAAGGAAGCGGTTCTTTATTCCCCCCCCCCCCATTCCCACCCCCCCAAAAAAATTCGCCCCTCCCAAAACCAATCTCTGGGACCGCTACTGCTGTGTGGTATGCTCTGAATATAGGTATTGCAGTCGTTTACCTGCCAAGCAGCTTTCTTATTATTTTTTTTGCTAGTTTCCTGTAGTCTCACGTCAGCAAGCAGAGATTCTGAGATGCAGTTAGCAGTTTTTACAGGCAGCTTTGAACCTGGTGGGTATGACCGGAAAACTGCGACTCCCATCTCTAGTGACCTCCTTGTTACTGTTACTTCGTTATATTTCATTGTGATTTGCACCATTTGACTGCACGAAAGACTAATGTAGTGGTGCATTTGACAAACTTTGAATGGTAAATGGCTGCAGTATCTTGTGTGTGTGATGTGTAGTGCGAACAAGTGTTTTGGTTTGTAAAAGCCAGTTCAAAATCTAAAGCCGGCATTTTATTGACAGAAAATTACTTAGTCAAAACTGTTTCATTTCTATATTAAGCAGGTGAAATATTTGAGCAATCACGGGACGTAAAGGTCACATAGATGCAGTGTTGTACGGAACGGCGTTCCTGGAACTAGTTCCTTTTTGGAGGAACGGAGGAACGCCACCGTTCCTTTAAGGGTCGGTGGAACTGTAACTGTAACTGTAACGGTCTCTCTGCGCCATCTATTATCGGCGCGAGAAAGCAACTGTACTGCCTTGCCAGCTGGGGCTAATTTTCCAAATGGACCTTTTTTCAGTACCGGTCCCTCTAGCGGCTGCCACGGCGAACTAAAAATGGCAGTAAGGGCACGCCCCCAAAAATATTTGGCTTTCCGGGAACCCGTGCACGAAATATCCTGGCCCTGCGGTCCCTCCCGCACTGACCCGTCAACCGTACCTCTCACATGAATGTCACAGTAGCAGGCGCGCATTCTCGTGACTAATCTGCAGTGTTCAAAGTGCCCCTTCTCTTTTTTTTTTCATTTTCGTTACCCCCTCACTGGTAGCCATGTGCTGGCAGCGTGGTCAGCCTCAAAAATCCTTGCCCCTTTCCCACCACGAACCCACCACGAGGTGTCGAAAGGAAGAAAAAAAAAGAAGAAGAAAACGTGCAGCGCTAGGCAGTATAGCCGCTCCCTAAGCAGAAAACTGAGGGGTGCCCTTTTGTTTATGTTGTCCGAGGCGCCTGCCAAGAATGGCATACCGGCAGCCCGCGCATGCGCAGATCGCTACTGGAAAAAGGTCCATTCCTCCAGCGCGCCCCCTGTCATGGGAGCAGACAATTCGAGTCAGGAGAACCGGATGCAGTTTTTACCCATTCTTCGGCTCTTCCGCTCAGTTACTGAGCCGAAGAACGGCTCAAAAAATCCGGGTCTTCGGGGCGAGTTTCGTGCCATCTATTATAGGCGCACGAAAGCAACTGCCCTGCCTGGCCGGGGCAGTTGCTCAAGGTGGGAGGGGGGGGGGTAATTTTCCAAATCCTTCCAGTGCCTCCTGTCGTGTGAGCAGACAGTCAGAGTAAGGAGAGCCGGTTCTTTTGAGCCGTTCTTTCTTCGGCTCTTCTGACCCGCTCTTTTCGAGAGCCGCTCTTCGCGAAGCGGATCTTCTGAGGCGCCATTTGGGAACAGCGGTTGAGAGACCGCGACGGCGGCGGCGGTGAATGACAGATTTGGAGGCCGCAATGGCAGCAGTGAACGAACTGCATCTGCATTTTCAAAGTAATAGGAAAATAAACTCCTGTGACCATATGATTCTCCACAGTTACATTTGTGCGTTCAGCTGTTGTCCGAGTCAGGAACGAGCCGGATCTTCTCAACCCGTCAGTTCAGCGGCGATTCTCGGCTCCCGGCGGTTCTTTGGCAGAGCGGCTCTCCTAAGAACCACCGTTACAGTGATAAATGGAATGCTATAAAAAAATTTCATGAGCGAACCGCTGCTCAGTTCGCGCTCAAACTTCACACGAAGGTCGCATTATGTGGTCTATTTTGTTCGACACCAGGAATGATGACAGTATTTGCCTTTTATTCTGAAAGTAAATAAAAACGATTTTCCCCTATGGCAAAATGGCGGCTGATTTGGACATGCTGGCTAAGGCGTTGCGCTGCTGAGCACAAGGTCGCGGGTTCGATTCCCGGCCGCGGCGGCCGCTTTTCTGATGGAGGCGAAAAGCAAAAACGCCCGTGTGTACGAGATTTCGGCGCACGATAAAGATCCCCAGGTGGTCAAAATTAATCCGGAGCCCTCCACTACGGCGCGCCTCATCGCCTGCGTTGCGTCGGCGCGTTAAACCCTACAATCAAAAAAAAAAAAAAATTTGGACATGCAAGCCAGTGCACGCTGATCAAGGAACGACAGAGCCACCAGGGGTATGCAGTGCGGAATGGACGATGGGGATTCCCGGTAGGAAGGAGTCTAGAGTGCTACTGAAGGAGCCAAATGAGGTAGCAGACAATCAGAAAACATCTTTCGTCCCTAGTTTACGATGATCACAAATAGTTGTATAACAGGTGATACCAATCATAAAATATTCCCATGCTTCATCGTTGCCAATTAACGTTGTATTTGTTTCCTCACCTGCTTTCACATTTTCTGATTGTTTGCTACCTCATTTGGCTCCTTCCTACCGTGGAAGGAGCCAAATAGGGTAGTAGATAATCAGAAAGCCTGGTTTCACATTTTCTGATTGTCTGCTACCCCATTTGGCTCCTTCCTACCGTGGAAGGAGCCAAATAGGGTAGTAGATAATCAGAAAGCCTGGTTTCACATTTTCTGATTGTCTGCTACCCCATTTGGCTCCTTCCTACTGTGAAAGGAACCAAAAAAGTGTAGTAGATAATCAGAAAGCCTGGTTTCACATTTTCTGATTGTCTGTTGTCTGCTACCCCATTTGGCTCCTTCCTGCCATGGAAAAAACGTGAATCAACATCGTCTGTCTCGCTCTGCATACCCCAGGCGCCGCTGTCGTTCCCAGATCAGCTTGCACTAGCTCGCACATCCAAATCAGCCTCCATTTTCCCATAGGGGGAATCGTTTTTATTTACTTTCAGAATAAACAGGTAAGTACCGTCGTCGTTCCTGGTGTCGAACAAAATAGACCACAAAATGTGACCTTTGTGTGAAGTTTGAGCGCGAACCGAGCAGCGGTTCGCTCAGGAAAACAATTTAAAGTGTTCCAATTATCATCGTAACACCCTGAAACCAATTCAACAGAACTAGGAGAGTTTGCTGTGCATTCATAAGACATGCCAATTGGTGGCTTCACGCTGGAAGTAAATTGGTTTCAAGATTTCTTCATCTTTCTGCTAAAAAATATCGGAAAAGGGAAATTTACTACCAGATAACATTTACATGGCTTAGTGCAGAGCAAAGATAGTTTTTATACACCTTGGCAGAACTTGCTTTCCTGTCGTCAAAATTTGGCTGCATTTTATTCGGAATTTTTTTAATTGCCGAGGTTAAAATATTGCAATATACACCCATATATGGTCCCACATATTCAGCGCTAACTCATTCCGATGTGTGCATGTATTGAAACCTCAGTACCTAAGAAGGTAACAAAATGCAGCCAGATTTTAAAGGTAGGAAAATAAGTGCACAGCCAACACATGTAAAATGTTATTCCTCTGCTCTAAGCCGTGTAATGCCACCTGGTAGTAAACTTCCTCGTGTTAACTTTTATTCACCTTTAGCATACAGGTGAAAATCTATTTGGCTGAAAATAATTTACTGTTGTCATGTAGCCAATTGGCATATCTTGTAAGCACACAGCAAATGGCCTTCGCTTTACATTGAATAGTTTTATATAATTCTTCTTGAATGTAGGTACGCATGAATCAAAATATGATTTTACAAGTTTAAAATTTTGGGTTCTTTCTCATTTAAAAATATTGTTTTATATCACCCAGAACTAGATGAATAGTTTTTCAAATGATTTCCATGTGTGTGTAGCAAAGTTATGCCCCACAGCAGCTCCACATTGTCCAAAACTGGCTGTGCACTCTGAGGGAGGGTGACTGTCACCTTAATAGCTTTCTAACCTGTGCACTAATGTGCTTTTCCCGTGTTGTGAAATGTGTTTCACCTTTTGCTATTTCAGAAAGTACAGTGCTTTGAAACCTTATTTTTGCGTAGAATTTAGGCTGCCACTATTTGTAAATGCACATTTGTTTATTTGGGAGATGAATTATTCAGATGCATGCCTCATTTCTGATGCAAAGGAGACGATTCTTATTTTTTTGTACATGATTTGTGCTAACTTTTGAATTTTTTCCTGCGAAAGTTTACTTCTTCTTAACAGCTGGTGGAATCTAAGAAGCAGAAGCATAAACCTGCATGAAACTATAAGGAACTTATATTGGCAGGGAAGCTGTTTAGCAAATCGTTATTTTTTGTGTCCGCAGTTAATAATAGCAAGAAAATGCCGAGTGCACGCAAAGGTTAAAAAAAGAAGAAAATGTCGAGCGCTCGTGTGTGCGTGCCCAGCGTCTTCGCCGCACGTTTGCCAATCAAAGCATACCCACTAGGGCCAAGATTGGCGAAAAAAAAAAATAAAAGCTCCAGCATTCGCCGTAATTGTGGCAACACTTGCTCGTAACAAGAAAGGTGTCATAGCGTAGACCCCTCCAAGGTGATGTCCAATGATTATCACTTCCAAAAAATGAAGGAAGCTCTCACTTATAGCAACAGTGATGGAGTGAGGGTCGTTGCGGCAGCGAAGAGGAAGCAAATCGGCTGCAGTCGTGGACCTAAACCATCGTGATGGCCATGAAGGTTGCGTCAAGATTCGCTACCTTCAAGTCTCGCGCGTTAGTGTGAGCGCCCTTCGTTTTTGTGTGTGTGTGTGTGGTATTAGAAGTATATTGTGTACCTTTTGTGTGCTGCGTGATCTTGCCGCTGTAGGTTGTATTGTATGAAATTCGCCCAATAAAATGGTTTTGGTTTTACACACAGTACTGATTGTGCACCTGAGTAGTGGTAAAGCTCCATTGGAATGAAATGTTGAGCTATAACCACATAAATGGATCACACATGTTGCAAAAAGGACCTACAAGCACCTTTTTGGGGCATCCCCAAACTTTCCTTTGCTCTACATAAAAGGTTAGACATCCCAGTTAAGCTGTAGTCTGGGCTAGTTGGTAATTCATAGTGATGAAATGTAGCGCAGCAGAACACACGGGACAGAAAAAATGCACACGGATGAGCGCTCGTCCGTGTGTGTTCTACTGTGCTACATTCGATCACTCCCAGTAAAGTCCTAATCTTGGACATCTGAGAGAGGTATTTTTCTGTATCACTTGAGATGTTTTTGGAACTTAAGTTGGATGTCCCTGGGAGTCCCCAAACTAAGGATGGTATGTGTGTTGTCTGGGTGGAGCCCGATAGTAGACTATTGGAGTGCATTGGACTGAGGCGGCAGTGCTCGCGCGTAGGCTTGGACGACTTCGGTGGCTGTGGTCACGCTCCGGCTAGTTTATCAATAAAGTATGTCGTTTGTGCTCTCTGCATGCGACTGTACAGGTCTGGCTTAGCTACATCCCACTCCCGACACTGGCAGCTAACAGGATGTACAGTCAAACCCGTTCATAGCAAACTGCAATATGCACCGCGAATAGTTCGATATAGCCGAACCCGCCTATAATGAGCCTATTGTTACGAGCTCGCATTGCGCGGGAGCCCCCCCCCTCCCCAACTCCATCATCCCCGCATGCAGAAATGAACACAGCAAAGTAGCCATTAATTATACCCAAAATAATCCATTTATCGCAATTAATAAAGCTACTTTCCACCTTAACTGCCTACTTTGCAAAAAAAGCGGTGATTTTTGTTTTCACTTATAGCATTCTCTACACGAAATATTGTTTGCAGCAGTCCGAGTCCGCATTCTCCAAAACCAAAGAAGCATCGGTGGAGCACATCGACTGCCGAAAGCGATTCATTATAAGCCTCGGACGGCTTTCACTCGCGCCATCATCGGCAACATTGGTGAGCTCTTTCCACAGTTCAGCGATGCTGCTGTCTTGGTCTGGACTCGCTGACTGGGCGGGTTCCGTGGTAAGTCCAACGCGTCATAAATAGTTACGGAAAGTGTCGGCCGTCACGTCGCTCCGTGCAAGGCGCAATGTCCCAGTCGTGGCTCTTGCTCTGTGGTCGCGGCCAATCCACATCTCAATCGCCGCTCCGAGACCATGCATTTCGGCGGCCATTCTAGGCGCGCAGAGTTCGATATATCGGATGTGAACTTCGTTATAAGGAATATGTTTCCCATGTATTTCTGTAACTGAATTATTTTTGTTCGATATATAGCATATTTCGCTCTATCCGGGTTCGTTATAGCCGGGTTTGACTGTACTTCGCAGTTGTCAAGAAATCTCGAGAAGCTAAATTATGCATCTATCAATTATGACTGCAACAAATTTAATTTGGACGGACCTATGGTTGGCCCAAACGTTTTATGTTTGCAGCAACATCAGGCTTCCCCTGCTTGCCCTCCCAGCCAGTTAATGGCGCTGCCACATCTGGCCCTAGAAACATAGCTGTCGCACATTATCTCCATTTGTTTGTTACAAGCCAGGGACAGTGCTAAGGTTCAATTCCCTTTTGATATATAATCAGCATCGATCAGCTGTAAAACCAAGTGTCTCAGAAAAGTGGATTCTATGATGTCTTCCATAAGGGGGCAAATCCCTGCTGGCAGACCATGCAAAGCACAGGATTTCATATTTGAAATTGTAATATGCGGAGCACCATGTACTGTGTTTGATGTTTTGGAAGCTTGCGTCTGCAGGTATAATCATTGTAGTGGCAGAGCATAGATGCATTGGGACCAACATAGGAATTTTACCTACACAAGTGAAAGCCCTCTAGTTGATCAGTATGCCAAAAGCAGGTAACATATATTTGCATGGGCAGCTGCTGCTAAAGCCCCAGCATCTCGGAGCAGAAAGGTAAGTTGGCAGTGAGTCATACTGAAAGCTCTGGGTGGGTACAAAAATGTGTATTCGGGTGTTTTTTCTTCTGTCCAGCTTTCATACCTATTTATATGTAGACCACAAGATTCCCTGCAGGGGTACGAAATTGTGAAGCAACTTGCTCGGGACCTCCAGGAATAGTGGAATAGTAATGAGGTCAGATCCGCCGACCCACAATGATGGGCCCCCAAACAATGTTCTGTACACGTACGTGTGATGTGGACCCAGGACTGGAAACGCAACGTGGACATCATACGCAGCGTGGCATTAATTCTCATCAACAAGGAACCTGCTTTAATGCAATAGCCCATGCAAGCTTAGCTCCAACCCTATGCTCCCTCTGGCCCTGATGCATAGGACCATAGCTTGCAACCATAGCAGCGAGCTGGCCTTACACAGGCTGCATTCGGCATGGCGCTGTATGTACCCTACATTTGGCAGGGAAGCAAAATCCCCTTAGGTTTTATTGCTTTTTACAAAACTGCAAATTTTAGTGACCAGCACTCTAAATCGCAATTGTCTGTGATATCAGGGGCGATTAATTCTCTCAAAATATTTAGCAAAAATATGTAGTGAAATTGGTAGTTTGAAGCACTGCTCCCTATAACACTTTTTCTTTCCTTGCATTGGAAGATAGAAGGGGGGGGGGGGGGGTAGTGGATTGTTTTTTTAAGAAAGGGGGAAAAGAAATGGACAAGGGGTATATTGAACTGCTCAGGGGAGTTCACCTGCATTCAACCCAGTTTAGAGGGTGGGGGTATGTGGGGAGAATAGGATAGGGTAGAGAAAAGTAGAGATTAGAAAGGTGACGAAAAAAGTAGAGAGTGGTTCCACTGTGGTCGATCCCATCGCACACAACACTGTGTCGAACACTGCTGGCTGACATCATGCTGCGTCCGGGGGGCGAGGAGCCTTGACGGGAACAGTGAAGCATAGAGGCAAGCTTGCTGTGACAAGGAGTGGAGTGTGCGGCGGTTCCAGCCACTTTGGAGTTTGCGGGACAAAAGTGTGGCTGACAGATGGGTACTGGGGAGCAGGAGCTCACACTCGACGGCCCACACCAGCAGAGTGAAAGCCGGTGCATATCCAAATCCAGGGTGACAGCCTGCGTGGACAACAGGCTGCCGATCCGAAATCCCAGGCCTGAAGCAAAGGAACACGAAAAAACATGCCCACTCCGCTTCGAAGTGATGGCCGAATTGATTGATTGAATTTAGGGTTTAATGCACCAACGCAACGCATTTGATGAGGCGCGCCGTAGTGGAGGGCTCCCGATTAATTTTGACCACCTGGGGATCTTTAACGTGCGCCAAAATTGCGCACATATGGGGGTCGATGACCGAAATCTCAATTGGGAAATGTAACAAACATTTCAGAGACTATATGCAAAACTGAATGAGCAACAACATCACACATTATTCCACACACTACCAACTATGGTGTATTTACCAAGGAACATAGCTGTATGGGATTATAAAATCTGCTAATGAGTGAATTGGGAAGGACGATTGTAGCACATCAGACACTTTGGATAGGTGCACAAGCACACGCTAATCAAGCAGCATTGCAACTGAAAAACAATGTTTTTGTATTTACTATATTTATCTACATTTTTTATCAGCTGTCAGCAAATTTAAAGGAACAATAAAGATAGTTATAAACATTGTCCAACTGCATAGGCAATGCTTAAAGTTTTCCGGACCCATCTACCCTAACTTTCTTTATCAAAAAAGTGCGCTAAAAAAGTGCCAATGCCCTTGCACTATCATAATCCCTTACCAATTTGGTGTTGTGGTCTGTGACAACACACTCGTGAGCTTCCAGGGCGGAACTTAAAGGGGGCCTGAGATGGATTTCAAAGTGTTTTTGTTTGTGTCAGAAATCTACTCTATAGTTCTTGTAGAAACAAGTCCAAAAATAGTAAGCATATTCGCTCACGCTAACAAAAGTTATTACCCCAACGAGACAGAACTATTTGTTGGCTCGGCGGCTTGCGATGACGACATAGTCCGACCTCGTACGAGGCGAAGCACTCATTTCATGGTTGGCCGCCGGAATGTCCGCGATTTTTGACGGCGGCGGTTTGGTTTAGAGCGTCGTCGTTACCATGGTTACTTCAGCGAGTGGGTCGCACATGAGACGACGACGTCCTTTTTTTTTTTTAAGCTACGTTTTCAGTCTTTACGGACTTTGAGCAGGAGATACTGGTGATTGCGGAAGTCGACCTTGCATGCGCGAGAGTTTCCGTGAACGGTAACTTATTTTTACCGTCGCTACATAGCGATACAGAGGCTAGAATTTATACCGACTGTAGTAGCGAGCCCCCTGCGCCGGCGAAATGTACGCTCGCGTTTTGATTAGATTACCGGAAAGTTCCGAGTGAACGCCCTCCCCTGAAACATCGCCCACCCCCTTCTACGGGTGAAATATTCAATTTACTGAAATACGCGCGCCCACCCCGTAAAATCCATGGCTTTAGCGCCGATGAGTGAACAAAACAAACCCGAATCATCTCTTCATGTGTAGATGCGGTCACTTATTCGTCCTTTCCACGCTTGACCCGAAATTTCGCCCATCTCGTATTTTTCACTTGATATCACTGTACTTAAATTTGGGTGGGCGTTCTTCCGGAACTTTACGGCACAGCAAATGCGCTGTGCTCTGCGCTTCATGCAAGCAATCTTAGTTGATGTTGTTTACTACATTCTTGCTAAATGATGATCAGGAGCACGATAAATGACAATTTTTTTTAGAATGAGCGAGCAAAATTTCCGCCCCTACTCCAGCTTCCCATGTTTCCAATGGTTCAGATGCCTTTATGAACTATCATAGCTCTTTTATGCTTTCAAAATCGTCTTGGGCAAGGTAATATAGGTAACTGCGGAATCATTACAATATATCTTATTCATTTTATATCGAAATATTTAGCGGTGGCGTGAATTCTGGTTAATGCAATACTTGGTCCTAATTCTTCCCACTAGATGGCGGCGTCAACGTCATGTTTTCGATTTTTTAAGCTCTACAGTAGAAGTATACGGCTCTTTAAAAAAAAAAATTATTGTATTGTGAGAGTTCAATCTAAGACGCCTAAGATTCAAGCCATTTCAAGCGTAAGCGAACAGTTCTGGGCAACAAACGTTTGTGTCATTTGCTTTGCGACAAATTCGCCAGATGTCGCTACTCGGCAGAGCCGGTTAGAGTTCCTGTATATATACAGGAACTCTAGAGCCGGTAAGCCGGAATGCAGAAACCGCAGAGTGCAATCCTTTCGTTTTAGCGGCAAACGGCTACTCTTGCTTCATTTAGCACGGTAAACGGTAAAGTGCGCTAAGGACACTAGGCAACAGGTTCATTCAGAAGGCCGGTGCAGCAAACCACACTTTCCTGCGATCATGACTTGATGGGAAGCAATGAAATGAAACTCTTTGACAGTTGTCGTTACGGGATGAGCATGCTCTTGCCGTTGTCGCGACCGCCGCAGAGAATCAGCTGCGACAGCGTTTGGGCTTGAACTGATTTATTCAGCCCGCGTGAGCGCACTTGAGCGTGCGCCTCGTGATCACGAACAGTGCCCGGCGTCGTCCAAGCGCTGCGTGCGGAGCTCCTCCTTCGTCGTCGGCGCGGCGCTCCCTTGGCGCGCCGTTCGTTACCACCTCTGAAACAACGTCGAGGCTACGCTCGAAACACAGATGGTGCAAAGAATCCTTTCGGGTACAGCGTCCAAGAAAGTAAATGCAAAGAAAACTGATGATACTCTAACACCAGACACGGAGCGCTGAGCGATCACGCTGGCTGCAAGCGTCGTTGCTCCTGCGCTCACTGTATCCTTCCGCCGAGAACGGAGGAGCGTCAAGCCCGGTTTGGCCCGATGTGTAAGTGCTTTACACTCCGGTATAAAACAAATATGTGTGACTGTGTAAAAGCACCCACACACAAAAGATGTTTTTTGTAGCTTTCTGATGTTTTTACGCTCGTAAAAAATCGATTAAATCAAGAGCGCACAAACACGTCACGATTAGTTCAAGAAATAGCCGTTGCGCTCCGATACCATCGACCCCCCAAAAACCCCCATCTCAGGGGCCCTTTAAGCACATTTATTCGGCATACTGTGTGTACACTGCTTGCAAGCAAATGAGAAGTTGATATAAATTGTAAACATGACTAAAACGGAGGTAGTGAAAGTGTCAAACTGAATTGGAAACCAATCTGCCACCACTAACATACCGTATAATGCGGAATATAGGTCGAGATTTTTTGCAGAAAAATTTGCCAAAAAGTCACCCCTCGACCTATATTGCAGTCACTGGCAGTTGTCATCTGGCGACCGGGCAGCCCATCGAGCCCATCCAAACCCCAAAGGCACCATCGCCACCACCATCAATCGGACGCGACGCCATCTTTGTTTTGTCGCTTCTCTCGCTGTCGGCGAATGTGTGCGTGCTATTTTCTTCTCGCGCAAAATGAGTTTAGGCACTTGGTGCCGGTTTACAGCAGCATTTAAAAGAAAAGGTGAGGGTTTTCCAAGGCCAATGACGTGTCCGCCTTGCGCCAGTTCGGTATCACCAAAAGAAGTGTTGCTAGCGGCGTTAGCTGAAGGTGCAGCTCTCGGTATGCAACGCTCGGAAAGCCTCGTTTCATGGGCGCTGCTCTGTGCACCTGTGCTGCTGTACAAAGGGGCAAATTTTGTCTGCTAGCGCCGTGCGATGTCTCTACGAATGGATACCCCAAGATGTTTGCTGACTGCCTGCACAGACTGGCTGTCGCTCCGGTCTGCACACGAGTGTCCCACGCTTCGCGCTCGCTTCACGATGACATCAGGGTTCGCACAGACCCTTGAAATCCTTGAATATCCTTGAATTTGATAACATGAATTCAAGGGCCCTTGAAACTCCTTAAATATAAGTGAGCTCCTTGTAATCCTTGAAAATTTAGTGGACTTTGTTTCAATAAAGCAAATGAACGACGTATTTCCGTAAGTCGCACTGATTTCAAAAACGCGTTTACTGAGGAATGACCGCGAAAACAAGTAGCCTTGACAGAAGAGCAATAGCAGCAATTTTCGGTTTCGAAACCGGCAGCGCCTGCGTCGTCTGGCAACAGATGTGAGCCAGAAATCCAAGCCAATCCAACGCAAGTTATATGGTCGGTCGGTCGATACTCGGTCCGTGCGTCGGCCTCGCGCGTCATTTTTCGACGAAAGTTCGCGTTTGTGCTGAGTGCAATGCCTGCAACTTTACTTTGACAGGATGCCAGGCGGAAAGTGCAAGTTTCAGTCTGCGTGGCTGGAGCACAGCGAATATCGTCACTGGGTGAGGCCGGAGACAAGCGACCCTTATCGAGCGAAGTGCGCAGTATGTCAGAGGTCGGTCGACAATGGGGGAGTCGGCGTTGAAGACCCATCAGAAAAGTGCCAAGCACCGATCCAAAGTTGCGGCAGGCGAGGGCTGCTCTTCCGTCACGAGTTTTTTGCAAGCGGCAAGCGTCACAGAAACGACTTCTCAGCGGGAAAACACGGAAACATCCTCTCGAGCTGCGACCCTTGACGAAGACTGCAGAAGGCATGACTCCGTGATTGAAGCCGAAATTTTGTGGACGATGAAAGTTGTGTCTTCACACTACTCATACAGCTCCAGTGGATCAGTTTCCGAGCTGTTCCGAAAGATGTTTCCGGATAGCGATATCGCGAGAAGCTTCACTTGTTCGGAAAAAAAATGCGCGTACGTCGCGTGCCACGGTCTGCGCCCATTTTTCGCTTCTCAAGTCTTGGACATGATGGAGAAATCTGACCATTTTGTTGTCCTTTTTGATGAAACGTTGAACGAATACCTGCAAAAGAAACAACTTGATGTTCACGTGAGACTGTGGAACAATTCTGAGGTGACAACAAGATATGTGACATCGGCATTCATGGGCCACAGCACAGCGGACGACCTCATGAAGAATTTGACGGAAGTGCTGGCGTCCTTTCCGATGAGCAAAATTGTTCAGCTTTCCATGGATGGCCCCAATGTCAACTGGAGTCTTTTCCACAAGTTCCAGCAGCACATGAAAAATGACTTTCAAGTTCAGTGTTTGGATATTGGATCGTGTGGACTTCACACAGTGCATAATGCCTACAAAGCTGGAATGCATGCAACGGGCTGGCCAGTTGACACATATTTGTCCAGCTTGTTCTCACTCTTTCATGATGCACCAGCCAGGCGTGAAGATTTTATTCGAGAGACAGGGAGCAGCGTGTTTCCACTTCCTTTTGTATCTCACCGTTGGATCGAGAACGTGCCCGTACTGGAAAGAGCCCTGGCCACATGGGAGCACCTGAAGCAATACACTGAAGCAGTGAGTGGCCGCAGGCTGCCCGTGCCAAAATGCAGAGCATATGAAAACGTCAGTGCTTTTCTAAATGACCAGCTTGCACTCGCAAAACTGAACTTTTCCCTAAACGTTGCCATGGTTGTGCAGCCTTTCCTGACTGTTTTTCAGAGTGATTCTCCCAAGACGTTTTTGCTGGCAAAAGAACTTGAAAGTGTTCTGAGGAGCCTTCTGTCAAGGTTCGTAAAGTGCTCCGTAATGACAGAAGCCACCAGCATCGCGAAGCTGCTGCGCATTGATGTTGAAGATGCTGCCGTTTACACAGAACTTGAAAAGGTGGATGTTGGACGTGCAGCTGAGAAGATTTTGAAAAGTAGCAAAGCGAGCGCCAAGTGTATTCTTGAGTTTAGGTATGAGTGCCGGAAGTTCTTCGTGAACATGATGCTGAAAGTCATGGAGAGAAGTCCTCTGAGGTACCCTGTCGTTCGTGGGTTGTCATGTTTCGACCCCACAGAGATGTCCAAGACAGACACGTGCCTTGGGAAGCTAAAAATTGTGCTTAACTGCCTAATCGACAACAAGCTTCTCTCTGAGCACAAACGAGACATTGTGTGCACACAGTATATTCAGTTTTGCCTAGAAAAACGGCATGAACTACAAAACTACGAAAAAGATTATGAACGACTTGACAGTTTTTTTGTGCGGCTGCTGAAGCACGATGCTTCTTTCTCGCAGTTATGGGCTGTGATGAAACTTCTTCTCCTCCTGAGCCATGGGCAGGCCTCAGTGGAAAGAGGCTTCAGCATCAACAAGCAGGTTGCGGTCGAGAATTTGGCAGAGCTGTCGTATATTTCTCAACGAGTTATCTGCGAGGCTGTGAAAAACCATGGCGGCCTGCTGAACGTTCCAATTTCAAAAGAGTTGAAGGCGTCAGTGCGCCAAGCCCGGCATAGGTATGCTGCATACCTAGACGGACAAAAGAAACAAGCACTGTCACGGCAGGCAACTTCAAAGAGAAAAGAGCTCGAGCAAGAGCTCGATAAGATGCAAGGGAGGAAGTCAAAGCTTCAAAAAACTCTCAAGTGCCTGCTGGAATCCGCGGACCGTTTTTCGGAAGAAGCTGAGGCGAAAAACGACCTCACCTATTTAGTCAAGGCAAACAGCTTCCGTCGAACTGCTAAAGGAAAGGAGCTGGAGATAGCTTCTGTGGAAAAAGAAATCCATGCGAAAACTGTGCTGCTTTCATAAGTCTTGTAAGCAAATAAAATTTTGCTTACACTCCTTGAATTTTGCCCATTTTTATCCTTGAAATCCTTGAAAAGTCCTTGAATTTTCAGTCAAATATTCTGTACGAACCCTGTGACATGGTCTTGCGAGTGTTTAAGAAGTGCTGCATAAGCAATTCCCTGGACTGCACGAAGGACGACCTGCTGTGTGGGCGACAGCGAGCCAGAAGCAGTCGTCCGATGATACTTCAGACAGTTTTAAATGAGTAATTTCAGACGAAACAAGTTATAGCCTCAATAAAACAATGGTTGGTACCTAATTTTTTTTTTTGCATTTTTCGGCTACAAAGTAAGGGGGTCGACCTATATTCCGCCTCGACCTATATTCCGCATTATACGGTAGTTTATGAGGAGACCGTGAAGTGCGCGTTGTTTCTCTTCTTCTGAGCTTGGGCTCTAGTAATAAGCTAAGACTCTAGAATTCAACTAGTCAAGCAGAGGAGTGCATGAGTTAGGAGGAGGAGAAAAGCGAACGGAAAAGCCGAGAGGTTATCCAGGCTTAGAGCCCGGATTGCTACACGGCAGTGGGGAAGAGGTGTCCAGGGGGTGACAGATAGGGCAGGTGAAAAAGAGGGGACAGGAGCGGGGTCATGAACGCACTTTAGTCCCTTTACAAACACCCATATTCATATACAATAAGAGCTCGATAGACCCATTTCAGCATCCGTTTACACTTCGGTTTGTTGCAAAAGAATTTTTGACAAGCATCACATATCTTCCACGTAGTCGAGTAAAATCATGCTTTTTGAGTACTAAAGATCTATACCCAGTGTTGTTAACAGCAGGATATACATGATGTTGGCATCAGCTGTTTAATAAGGTTAGAATCACTACATCTAGGGGAACAGCGCGAACTAACAGGGACACAATAAGAAAGAAGTGGACAGGACTAGCGCTGACTTTCAACTCGATTTATTGGAAAAGACGTAACTACGTATACATACACAGAATCCTCCTCCCCCACCACGCCACGTGCCCACACCAGCCAATGACATACTATCACGACCAAAACACTCCACTGTTGACAACGCACCTTTCTTAACACTGGACCACCTTATCGCGACGACCGCTCCAAATAACCAAATTCTTTTTCGTGCAGGACAACTGATGTTTCCCTGATACAATCACTCCCCCACTTTCTGATGTAGTATGATTCCATCAACTCTCTAGTACGCCTGTCTTTATGCTTAAACAGGATATCTGTCTCGTGGAAAAGCGGATAGCAACGGTGCTTACACGTGCGGCAATGTTCGGCCAGACGTCTGTCAAGAGATTTGAATCATTCGTTGTCTTCTAGAAAAAACAATCCCGGGCCATCTTCACTAACATATATGAAACCTCTGGAGGGGTGAAGCATGCAGTGTATAAGTGTATTCTTGGCGCCTTGGCGTTTTTGCCAACGGAGATGAAACCGTTGGGGGGTAGAGGCATATACAGCTTTGCTGTAAAAGTCTCTTGACTTTGAAGCACAAAGCTCTCTAGTGTGAGGTGTAAATGAGTGTCCCGGTGTTTTTATTAGTATGCGTTACGAAGCACTCCAGCACAAGGCATAAACGAGTGTCCCGGTGTTTTTTTAGTACGCGTTACGTTCTAGGGCGAGGCGTAAACAGGTTTCCCAGTGTTTTAGTAACGCGTGACTACATGAGACGACGATTACGACGATGGCAGGAGACACCAACAGCCCCAGCCCCTAAGGGGCTTCACCCCTAAAAAAGGACGCTAAAATTTCCCATACATTGGGACTCAGTATTCTCAAGCTTGCCTTCTGACTTCAACTCAAATCTAACAATATCGGGTCGACTTTATTTTGTTCCATTTGAAAGCTTAAACAACTGTTTTTTCTTCAATATTGAGCACAGTACGAGCTGCCCACCCTCTCCCGTTGAATAAAAAAAGGTTCAGTTTTCCCTTATCTTTATATCGTCTGAGTTTGTAACATTATAGTGAGGAAAGTGGCAATGTTCCGCGCGCAGTTAGGAAAGCCTGGGAACATAGATAACAATGATGTCGTGTTTAATACTTTTTCAGAAATATGGGTTAATGTGATTGCTCAGCACACTCCTCAGCCCTCACTTGCAGATAGATCAAATTCGAGTAAACTTTCGCATGAAGACGTACTTCAAGCTTGAGCTCTATCTTTGTTTCTCAAAACTGGCTTCACCGTGCAAATCATTGTTTACAGTTGATAGACAGGTGAACAGCCTTCTTTTTTGTATCTGGTGTAGCAGCGAATAATTACTGCAAAGCCCTGGTTGCGTTTTCTGTCTTAAATTTCCCCGTTGTTAAGAACTGCTTCGGCCGTAAGGGCGACCGTTTTACTAAGAAACTCGCGTAGCCTGTGTTTATGTGCCGACTGACCGGAAGACAGGGTGAGGAGATTACAGGGTGAGGAGATCATCCTGTCCGAGTGTCACAGGGGCTCGGGTTTCCGCATTGAAGAAGATTCCGCACCCCCTGTGGTGTTTGCTCCAGGCTCTGAGCCCTCACTACTTCAAACGGCTATTCCCGTTTTTTCCACTCCTCACTTCACCGTTTTGTCTCAGTTATTTCATCTGCGTCAATAATTCTTTTGCCAAAGAGTATGTTTTCGGGTTCAAACTTTGCGTCTGTTAGTGTTTGGTCCCTTTCTTTGAGGCGGGAACGTGGCTGATTGCTGTGAAGAAGCGTCTCCCTGATTGGTTGCGGAAAATGTGTCTGCAACTCGCTTTTCTTTTCAATGGCAGGGTTGAAACAAATCAAAGCCCTGTTCACCGGGTTCACAGGGAGCAGCTGCCGGCACCGGGGTCTCACTTCATAAACACTGCCACCCGTCTTTGGTTCCTTAATTACTCCGGGACAGTTTCACCATCCGCTATCTTCCGTTTGGTACTCTTGCTCTTTTGTCTATTTTCTCATTTCATGCTAAAAGTGTATTGTTTGAAATTTGTATGTGTTAAGGTCTGCCGATGTTATTAGTAAATTAGATCAGTTAACCTTAAAAATACTGAAACTTCTCGACTGCTTCACTGCCGATCACCATGCTACCGTAGCTGTAGAGAAGGGCCAATTTTCGTCGTCATTATATTAGTCAACTGTACTGCAAAATTTTTTTTCTCTGCATTTTTGCAAAAATAAAGGTCACGAGGAGACTGCACGTGCTTTACGCTTTGCTTGACTTCATCAGGCAAGTAGGCATTCAGGAATGCTTTAATTGTATTTCCTTCCCATTGTACTTCCAAACTAGGGTCCGAGGCTTCGAGCAATAACAAAAGTCTTCGTGTGTCTTTTTGTTGTTGTGTAAAGGCGTATCTATTATTACACTCCTTCTGAAGGCCGGTTGCATAGGATATGGGGGTGATTTGACGCTTAATTTTTTCGCGTGAAAAATAAGAGTCAACAACTACTCTTTTATAGTTTTATATATTTTATTCTTTATGTTTATTTATTTATATTTATTTGTATTACTTATATTTGTTTTTAAACTTGTTCTTTTATATTTGTATATTTGTATATTTATATTTTATATTTTTTGTCAAATTTTCAAACCCCCCCAGACAAAAATCCTGGGTGTGGTAATGTTCTTGGGAGTATCGGAATTAAGTTCCTCTTGATCCTGGCAGGGGACTGTAGTGGCTGCCAATGCCAGTGCCAGTTCTTCTGCAGTTTCTGTGCTTATAGCCAGAAGCACTGCTGTTGTTAGTTCAGTCCTGTGGTGGTCAGCTATACAGACTTCATTAGCGGGTTTCATTGTGGATACGGGGAGGTGTCGGCACACCTGGTGTGAAACTGCCCAGCATTCTTATCTTCAAGGGCTTTGACTCAGGCAGTGCATCATGCTTTGTTGTATGTGGGGTGTGTATTGCGTGGTATTGGAGCTACGCAGATGGTTCTCTATATGTCAAGGGGGATGCGTTGTTTTCGGTCTTGTTGGGGTGGGAACATGTTCCCCAACCAGGGTAGTTCGTCCAGTTTTGGTAAGTTTGAGGCAGGCCATCTGGGTGGCATTGTGGGTTTCTCATAATCCTTTTGGAGTCCAAGTTGCATTAATTTTTATGTAACTGTTTTGAGATGTATACCCAGTGCCATTTTATAAGCCTGACATTTATCTTCTCTTTTTCAGCATTTTTACTAACAGGTATAGTGCACCTTAAGTCATTCGACTGATCAGGATTACTTGGATTAAGTGTGTAGTGTCAGATTTTTTTTTTGAGGCCGTATTGGCAATGAAAGACCGACCTAGTGATGCTGACCAACTGCCGCAGAGTTTGTTGCAGAGAAAAGTAGTATGGAAGCCGAAGCTGTCCTTTGGGATGTTGAGGCCTAGAATTTGGAAGTGGGATACCTTAGGAACATGTCGACCATTTATGTGCAGGTCAGGATTCAGGACTGTGTGTCCTTGTTTCTTTTAAGTTCATTTACATAGCATGAGGACGGTGCATTTTTAAAGGACACATCCTAGACCATGAGATTGCAGGTATTTTAGGCCATCTGTTTTGCTTCTTGGAGAGAATCTTGTTGGGTACGTGCCTGTTCAACCCATGAAGGTCCGCATGGTCTGCACACATTGCACGCTTATTGAGATATGGAATGTGTTAAATGAGAGGTGGTAGATCCTTCATGGCAATGTTAAATAGCATGGATGATATTTAAGAGCATTGTGGGGTTCCCTTGAATATTACTGGAAAAGTGGGGGATTGAAGGTGTTTGATGCCCCTTCTCCCGATGCAGTCAGTGAGGAATGAGAATTCGCAGTTATGCCAGAGTTTGGTTAATCGAGGCCATCATGAATAGCATTGCGGGTGATTTTGTCAAAAGCTACCTTGATCCCAAGCAACCACAGACGTCCGTGGGACGTCCGAAATACAGCCGGACATCCAAGGCCCAGTTTGGACGGCCACTGTACGTCCATGTTTGGACGTACATTTTCGGACGTGGACATACAGAAACGGATGTACAAGTCCGGATGAAATCCGCCAACGGATGTAAAAAGTTACTATGAAGCATCAAATAATGTCGCAAATTGGATATAAAAGCAAAAACGAAAAAGCTACTGTGCTTTTCAATTAAAAAGATTTTGTACATCAACACCCTGGCTTATAGGTTGCAAGTTTTATCTGCATATTTTTAGTCTTAAGCCTAATTTTTTTAATTTTTTTGAAGCACTTCACTAACTCCAACGATGATCTCTTTGGGGAAGGATATATAAGAATTGAGAACCGCTAACGAAACATGTTCACTGTGTTCATGTATGCCGCCTGCCCGTTACCCAGGTAGCACAGAATGTCTAGAAAACGTCATATTTATGGAGGAAACGTCAGAAAGGGATTTCAGACAGGAAAAGATGGCTTCTAGAAGTCAATCATTGCAAGGATAATATCCCTCAGACAATGACGTCTTTAAAACGTATTTCTGATAACTGCTGCTAGCAGTTCTTCCTCTAGCCTTCTTGTAGCCGGCCGTACAGTCCCGCGCTTGGGCGCGCGCTGGTTTGAGAGTAATCAGGTTTGGCGCCAACGGTATGGCCTGATGTGACTCCATGGACTGGGAAAACAGTGGCTTTCCTCTCTGCCTCTACCGCAGCGTTCGCATGAGCTTGGGCGCGCGCTGGGTTGAAGAGTAATCATTTTGGCGCCAACCCCAACGGTCAGTTTGCGGCTGGGCGCCGATCTTCGAGCTTCTTTGTGTAGCCCTCATTTTTGTAAGTATTTGCTATTTGTGCCGTTTTCATTGGTCACATATTGTTCCGCCCGTTGATACCGCCGCGCTGTGACATGTCTCTGATGTATTTGTGACAGTGATTCTGAAAAAAGCTTTATTTCCAGCCACAAGCGCCCGTTAAGTTGTCTTGATGTGTGCAGTTTCGCGATGTTGTCAAACACGAGTGTTGTATACGTAATACCGTGGTTAGTTTTAAGCGAGAAGTATTTGGTTAAGCAGCTGCTCGTGGAATATATTGTTGGCATTGTAACATTTATTAAATGTTTTGGTTTACTTGCGCGACAACTTGTGCTGCATCTTGGCATCCTTGGTCGGAAATGCTGAGCTGCGCTTTCACCGTCATTTTTAAGAAAGCCGGCGTCAAAATTTTGCGGCATCTTTTTTGCACTAACCCAGGAGGGCCGTAGGCGAACAAGTGGGTTTGTTTCACTCCTTATGAGAGAATTCTGTCGTCCCATGCCATGACGCAGTGCCTGCCTGACAGGGCGTCGTGGGTGAACGTTTAGCCAGCCGCAGCGCCTGAGATATCCGTGTTTTGATGCCGATAAAGCTCTGCAAACCGCCTCCAACACGGGTGCCTCTGCTCGAAGCGGCACTGCGATTTTACTGGCGCCTGTTTATTTTTTTTTCGCAGCAATTAATATCAACGTATTGCCGCAATTAAAACCTACGTAGGTTCAAATCGCGATCTGTTTCGGAGCCGACCCGACTGTTGCCATCGCAACATGCCGCCCCAACCAGATGATAGACGTGGTAATCGTCGCAAGATGTTAAATCCTGCTTAGAGATAAGGCTCTTTCGGCAATGTTAAATTAAAGTAGTGCAAAAATGTCGCGCGATGGTTAGTTTTGCATATTTTAAGCAAATTTTAAAATATATCAGCTTGAAACATGAATTCTTGGGAGTGGATATTCGGCCGGCAGCCAGCCTACCCGCGCGAGCGGAAGTTTGCCGGCCCGGCAGTCTCCCCTTATTGGCTTGCTGCGGTCAGATGATTAGTGCCGGCATGCTGTATGAGAACGCGCTTTGCCGGCAGACAGCTGGAGAGTTTTCTTTCGCAAGCTGCCGTGAAGCGAAGAGTGCCAGTCTTCCGCGCTGTAAGCTGTTATTAGCCGGCAGCTTTCTTGGCAGTTTTCTGTCGAAGCTGCCTAATTATTTGCCGGCTCCTTGCCTTAGCCGCGACACATCGATGTTCCGTTAGGTGAAGGGTGCATGCCTTTTGCGCTAGGATAATTATTTGCCGGCAGCTTGGTTTAACTAAAGGTCATATTCTAGGCCCGATTTTAACGCACTGTGGCGGCGCAAATAACCGAAATAAGCCACCCGGCCGTGCTCTCACGGCAAATAATTATTCTGACACGAAATGCCGGCACTCTTTGCTCGCGAAGGACAACTTCCGTGACAGTACGACCACGTGGGGTATTTCGGTCATTTGCGCCGTCACAGAGCTTTTAAAATGGACCTAGAATAGGACCTTTACTTAAACCAAGCTGCCGGCAAATAATTTCCTAGCCCAAAAGGCCTGTACCCTTCACCTGACGGAAGATCGCTGTGCCGTGGCTCAGCGAAGCAGCTGGCAAATAATTAGGCAGCTCGCGACAGAAAACTCGGGCCAGAAAAACAAGCTTGTGCCACCTCGTCAGAGGTTAGTCAATAGGTAGTCAACTCCTTTTTGGGCTGTGAAGCCTGCAGTGTTGAATGAAATAGCACCATGCTTGCTGCT
The DNA here is from genome assembly GCF_048455015.1 of Haemaphysalis longicornis. Lineage (NCBI taxonomy): Eukaryota > Metazoa > Arthropoda > Arachnida > Ixodida > Ixodidae > Haemaphysalis > Haemaphysalis longicornis. The sequence goes on along the minus strand of NW_027526203.1, from coordinate 447,356,041 downwards.
TCGGCTTGCCCTGGTTCAACTTTTTATTATCTTATTGCAACTGCTCAGTTTAGTTATATTTATGTGGTACGTACAATAGGCCGTAAAAAAGGGATGTTCTTTGATATATGCGTGCGTGTACAACTCTTTTTAAGAGGCTGTGAGAGCGAATATGCAAACACGAGGAGCCACGGACGCAGAAATGAAGACAGTCATCATGATCCAGCTCAAGAATGCAAAGGCGCGAACGTAAGACCCACATTGACTAACACATAACAGGGTATTTTAAACGGATTACACACCTAGGGTTTTTATTGGCTTTTTTTCTGCAGTTCATCCAGACAACCTGAACAGCTGGAGGTACGACCAGTACAGCACAGCTAATTAAGGAAAGTGCAAGAAATGGGAAAGGCGTCGTCGACAGAAAGGTCACAGAGGATTTGCCCCTCATCAGCGCAGACAAGAGGACCCCATTATCTGTTGTGGTTGCTGAGGGTTTTTTTTTTTTCAAGCATGTATGAACCATCACTATTGATGAAACGTTTTGGCATTTAGGATAGGTTTACTACTACTGGTGATATTTGCTAGTCGTGCCGCACATGGCTTTTTATTTGTTTCGAAAAATTGTGCATTGTTTTCTTTTTTTTCAACCATGTGTATTGAAGAAAAGCTTTTGCATTTAAGATATGTTCACTCCCGCTGGTGATGCTTTGTTAGTCATGCTGCACGTGGCTTTTTATTTGGAAGAAAGTATTTAACACATTTTGTGGTACATTTTTACAATGTGATCTTTCAGATAAACGCAGTTCAATTGTTTCACTTTCCTAAGTGACTATCATTTTTTGTAGAACAAGTTGTCCTTGCATCTTATTGTTTAAGTTTAAAAACAAATGTACAAAGTTGTGGACCTGATGGTACAATTTTCTTCTATTTATATTTTTTCGTGAAAGTTTTATTTGTACTGCATACTTGCTTTCAAATAGTCATACACAACTGTACAAGTTGTGGACGTGATGGTGAGAGTTTCTCGCGTGTGCCTTTTTTGTAGTGTTTTATTTGTGCTGCATTCGTACCTTCCAATATCCATAAGCAAGTTCACAGAGTTATGGACCTGATTTTACAAGTTTCTTGCATTGATTTATTTTGTTTTTGTTTTCAGAGTTCTGTTTGCCCTCCATCCTTTGTTTAAAAATAAGAAAGTGTAGAGTTCTGGACTTGTTGATACAAGTTTGTTGCATTGCTCTTATCTTGTTAAGTGTTTTATTTGGACGTTTTTATATAAGATGCTTCTGGCAGGTGGAAAGGACGCTTTCACCGCAATGTTTTCTAAATTGTAATGGTATTTTTCTCCTCAGTACATTACCCCCATTGCTTGGTCTCAATAAAATGTTTGCTCGAGTCAAATGGCTTTTAATTCCAAATGCATGCAGCAAAGCCGCTGCATTCGCCCGCAGCATTACCTCCGGGGGAGGGGGGTATGGCAGGGGGGTTCATAAAGCCGTATTTCATACGTCTAAAAAGCGGCTCTAAATATCTCAAGAAAGGGATTCTTAGCATCTTTCTAAAGCCCTTTGCTAGACCAGAATTATCAGAACGTCTTCTAACCATCTAAAATACGGATTGAAAAGTCGCATTGACAGACTTAAACAGCTCTTGTAAAATCCAACTTCTAAACCGATTTTTGAGGATGTTTTAAAGAGAGTAAATAAATCGTCTAGAAATAGTAATACCCGCTGGACATTAGACGTGATTTAAGACCTTTCGAAAACGTCGCGAATGCGTGATCGGATTGTCTGGGATGTTTGCAAGCCGTTTCTTTCGTCCTGAAAAATCGCGGTAGTAGAAGTATTTAAGCTCTTTTGTGCTACCTGGGTAGTGCGTTAGCCTTGCGCGGTGTACTGTACTATTCGTTGTAACAACATTAGCTTCTCGTTATGTGATTTTGGAAATTTTTGCTGAACATCCAAAATACCGCCAGTTTCGGACGTCCGACTGGACGTACGAAAGTGTTAAAACCGGACGTCCAACGGACGTACATAGTACGCGTCCATCGGCCCTGAAACGGACGTCATACGGACGTCTGCTGGAGCCGGAATGGACGTACAGCGGACGTCCGTCGGCCGTCCGGTGGTTGCTTGGGATGTTGAAAGGCAAAGTTAATTTCTTGATTTCATTATTAGGGTTGTGTATGATGTCTTTTATTGAATCGGAGCAAGATGTTCTGTGTTAATTGCAGCCAGAAGCTAGCTGTACACAATGTCAGGAAAGTTGTTATTCTCTTCTGTGTGGGGAGTGGTTAATTATGAACTAGGTGTTCAAAAACCACGCTGATCCGTGATATTGAGCGAAGGTTTTTAGGGTGAGTGGCTTTCTGGTCTTGAAATCAGTGTTATGTCAGCATGATTCCAGTGAAAGGAGGGGGCAGTGCCTGCTAGCCAGTGTTGGTTGATGTACAGTGGAGAAGTTTCCCAGGGTGATCTAATCCAGATTGCAAATATGCAGTTTGGCCATTGCAAAAGTTTGTCCATGACGAGATTGGCTTGATCAGTGTACGGTGGGGCCTTGTTGTGGGTGGCGGTCAGCTTTAATTAAATGGGGGTAGTTCCTTGAGCCTTGCATCCTCTGTTTCTTGGTAGTTGTGTGTAAGCCGTTGAAGCTGGTGTGTTGTAGTTTGCTTGAATGTACCAGTTCCCATAAGATGGCCAGTTCGTAACTGTGTTTATAGTAATTTATTGCAAAATTGTGTCCAGTTTTGCAGACTTAGTTGTTGTGTGTGTGCTACAGCTAGCTTCTGCACTGAACTTAGTGATGCGAATCTTGAATACGTAGTGTTTTTCCACCTATCGCGTATACGACCCAGCAAGCATCCCAGAGGTGGAGAAGGGGTGCATCTACTGCGGGGTTATCAGCAGTGAGAGTCAATTCTTTTGGGTGTTGTTTGAGTAGTTTGAAGTTCTTGAACCGTGCTGTATTAGAACTTAAACAGACAAGGGAAGAGCATACAAAGACGGAATGATGCGTCTGTTTACGTTTTAATACAGCGCAGTTCAAGAGTTGAAATTTGATGATACTGTGCTCCCCAGTGTCATGTAGCTTGATTCTTTGATATGTTATGCATGGGCATCAAGACGGCGGTCGTGTCACCTCATACGCTGCTGCCAACACAGGAAGGAGCTAGGGGTATTGTAAAGATGCAGCCTGTTTTTTTTTTTTTTTTTTTGATCGGGCTGTGCCCTTTTATTATTCTACCGGATAATCGACATTCACATTATCTGATCCAGATTATCTGGTCCAATAAAAAAAGGGCGCAGCCCGATGCAACCTAACGAAATCAGCTGCATCTTTACAATAAGTTGGTTGGTATTGAAGAAAAAGCAAACAAATAGAAGCAAAACAAAAACAACTGACGAGAAAGACGGATGAGAATGGCCGTCCGTTCGTTTTTTGTCGTCCGTTTTTTTTTTACGCCCTTTAATATATTTTTTAACACAGTCATTCTTGCCCTTTACTGCACATCACAGGTGTGTAGCGGGAAAACCTGCCGCAGTCAACGGTAACCACACGCAAGCGCTTGCGCGAGCGCCACACCCGCGAGCGCCACAGCAGTTGTGCCACCATGGAGGAAAAAAAAAAGTTTAGGAGGGAGCGTCACGTGACTATTGTGAAGCCTAGTCATAAAAAATAAAAAGGAAAAACTGATGGGAGATGCCCCACCTCACGTGACAGGCACGCGGTAGTTCTTTGCGCCTCATGCGGCCGCCCGCCTGCCCGCGCTGTGGTGCGTCGTTCCGTTAGCCCGCGTTCTGCCTGCGACGCGAGGCGGAAAATGATTTGCCCTTCCCGCGCCCGCACCCAGCATCAGTGGTTCTGCACCTTTTGTTTTCTAACGCACTGAAGGAGACAGCAACGCAAAACAGACGTCGTCACGACAATTATGGCACGTACAACGTGCCACCCCATGAAACACAAGTTGTCTTGAAGACGTCTTGAAACAGCCTGAAACAGCTAAAATCGTCTACCTCTACGTGAAGACATCTTGTAAACGTTTACCGCTAGCAGTTTTGATAAAGTTTATTTGTAAACGTGTAAAAGATGTCTTGCTGAGAACAACACAAGCTTATGCTACAGCAAGAGGTTTTAAAAACGTCTCTTGAGAGAGGTTTATCTGGAGACATGGTAAAGAAGTGTTACCCGAGCCTATTTGTTTTTTATGCGTCTTGACACTTTGAAAACCACTCATGATAAATTTACTAGAAATGCCTTCCTTGACATTTGTGCTTAAATAAGTCTGAACACGCCTTATCTCAAACATGCTCTACACTTCTATAGTAAAAAATCCCGACATCTAACTTCAGCAAGAAATCACCTACATTTTCTGTCTCTACTATGCTTTTTTAAAAACATCCAAGCCAGATTCTTTCTTTTTGATCCATTTTACCCGCCGTGGATCTTCAAATCTGCCGATTGAATGAAATCATTGCAGCTATTTTTCAGGTTTAGGCCTTGATTGTTGTAAATTGTGCTGCTAAAACCACATTACTTTTAATTTGCGCTATCTCTGGTCCTCCTCGCAATTCATGAATTGCACCGTATGCAGTACTGTGAGGGCTGGGCGTGAAGGCTGGGGCCTTCAGGTGGCATGGCGAGACGAATGGGAGTTATTTAAAGGAAAACATTTATTTGAACATTATACAACACGATTGACCACACCGGAGGCAGGCACAAATGAAGCACAAACAAGGAAGCGTGTCCCAGACCTCGCATGGGCCTGGAGCTGCGTGGCGTAATGGCACTGAAGGTGACGCTAGTGATCACCCAATGACTACAGCACATGTGGCTGGCTGCTCGCACCCCGCCCCACTTTGGTTGACCACGTCTCGCGGACAGTAATATCCGCACATTGTCCACAACAGGCACAACACTCATACACGCGGGGGAAACACTGCCGCACGCTTCACTCGTGCACCAAGTCATCTAGGTTCATGGCTAGACAGCCAATAAATTAATCGCATTGTACCGTTTAAGCTGTGGCTGCACTGACTGCAGAGGTGAGTCTACACTGTCCTGCTTCCTTGCACTGGCAGTTTCATGCACACTGAAGCGTGGTAAGGACCTTAGCCTTGGCTTCGAGGTTCGTGAAAGGCGTGCCAGTTGACCTTGGACAGGAGGTTGCCGACACCCTCTCAAATGGAGTGCAGCTCCATTTGAGAGGGTGTCGGCAACCTCCTGTCCTGTGGCACACAGTATGCCACAATTGCTACGCAGGAAGTCCTTGCTCGTTTTGTAGCCAAATGCTGAATGGTCGATGCTGCTGCCAAACTTTCGGGCATGGGCTTTGTCCAGCTGAAGTACATCGATGCCACTCACGAAGTGGTCAGCCAGGTGCGGCACAAGTTGTCCTTGGTCTCTTATGGTACCACAGATGGCTCGAGTTGGGCGTTGGCTGCTGCACAGATCGCGGCTGGTTGGCGCTGTTAACGGGCTTGGAACCTGTAGGTGGCTGGCTCACGAGCATTTTTTACTTTTTCTGTCCATGGATAAAGTTTTCGGCATGCTTGGCTTGCTGTTGGCTGGGCTGAAAGTAGTTGGCAGGTGGTTCACCGACTGTATGAACTGTTTCTGGCTGTTGAAGAAATTCTGTATGTGCTTGACTTCCTTTGTGAGAACTGGCCTGTCAGAACTTGGTTTCGCCACCCACCCGCGTCAAGCGTACGGCATCCGGGAGGCTCAGAAGGAAGCGGAGGGGGCCACAGAAGCCGTACTGTTTGAATGGAATCTCCTGGCCTTTACTCGTTTTGAATTCGCACAGAAGCTGTAGAGTTAGCGGTTGTTTGGCTGCGATGAGCAAGGCACGGATGATGGCTTTGATTGTAGCTCGATTACATTCCCCTTTGAAAGCCATGGTTCACTACGGCCCTGAGTTTTCAGGAACTGCTTTCCTTCTGCATCGTACCGGTATGAGCTCCGACTGTAGGGCAACGCGCTAGCAGGTAAACACGGAGCTTCATATCAGTGATATGGTCAAGATCATCGCTGTGGCAAGCAAAAACAGCTCTGTGTTCGGCCAATGTACCTTTTATAACTGCGTACTGGCTGGGAGTGGGCTGGCTGCGAAGCGGGACGATGGAATATTGGGGTGATGGCGCGCGAACACCGCGTCGGATGCGCCTGTCGTTTTTTTTAACAAAGCACCTGCGCTACACATATATTTGTAGTGCAGGTCTTATCTTAAAAAGAAAACGAGAGGCTAAAGTAACGTAAATTATGTTATAACGTAAGTGCATAAATTCGATGCAAACTGCACAGAATGAGCTCCATTGGCCTTACACTGGAAGCTGCTGTACGGGCGTAGAATGCTTATAAGCCAAAAATTTTCTTTTGCATTTGGGACAAGAACAACTAAATGAAAAAATCTCATTCTTGCTGCAGAACTGTGACCTTCCCAAGAGAAAATAGTAGTTGGTACCACTGTTTTATGGTTAAATTCCCAGCTGGAACTAGCTGGTACCAGTTGGGACCAGCAAGGACCAGCTGGGCCCAAATGGGAATTTAACCATACACCACCTGGGACCAGTTACATTTTCTCTTGGGTTACCTTCGTAGTCGAGGTATGGCGATGGTCCCGGGGACGTGGGCTGGTCACAATCGGGTACACCGTGGTTCACCTGAGGTGGCTCTATGTATACATGTCGCAGGGCTGCCTGGAGGGCTTGGAGCTGGGCGTGCCTGCTGCCTGTTTCGGGCAAAGGTTCTGCGCCTGGGGAGCCCCGTGTGCGGACGTGTCGGATCGCGAGCACCGCAGGTGCTTGCGCTAGGCGAGGGCTTTTCACTGCTCGGCCCATAAGGTAGTGCTGGTAGCCCGCACATGCCTGGTAATGGAGAGGGCTCATTGGTGTGAGTACCCCCTGCCCTTGCCAGCAGCTGGTTCACTCCCTGTGAGATGCACGCGATGTGGACCAGATGGGTTGGTTCATAGCCATTTGCGGCACTGTTGCGGCAATGGCAAAACTTACGTAAAACACCTCTCTGTGGTTATACCATGCACACACAGGCTCTCCATCGTGGGCGTCAGACTTGGACTGCGATATGCGAAGGCCCTGCACGCGAGGCTGGGCGCTTGGTCGCCGCATCAACGGCCTCCTGGGATGCTGCAGAGGCGCCTGCCAGCTGGCCCCCTCTCTGCCTTCTCGACGTTGTCCAGGAGGCGCATAGGTACGATGCTCCTTTGGTGCGCTCCAGTTAGTGAGGCTCACCAACCCCGTATTCGGAAAGCCAAATTACCGAATTACATAAGAAATTCTTTCGTAAGGGCCGTAAAAGGTAGCATGAGAGAAAGTCAGCGTGCATTTCAAAAGTCATCCATATGAGAATTCAGTGGCCTTGTCGAAGTGGAGCAGTGAGGTTCAGTTAATGCAGGAGGAACGAACCTTAGGGGGTTGTGGATAGACAAGCAAGTTGGCTGTAGGCGGTGGTCTTCGAGGGGCTGGGGGATCGTGTTAACGGTGCCAGTTGAGAGTAAGCGTATTGTAGAGGGGTTGGCTGGAAGGCGAAGTGTTGCTCTGTATACCCTGCGCTGTAAAGCTTGATTGATTGTATCGCTTAACGCGCCGACGCAACGCGGCGACGAGGCGCGTTTTTTAGGTGCGGAGCATCTTAGGACCTCACAATGTCCGTCCGCGTCCGTGCGCATAACATTTAAAATCGCAAAAAAATCACACAGGCACCGGCAGGATTCGAGCCTGTGTTTAGTAGACCAGACAGAGGTAATGTCAGTCGTCTTACCCATTGGGCTACGACCGTGAGTTAGTACCCGAGAGCCAAACGGCTTACCCCCTCGCCTGTAAGGGTGCGGAGTATACCTTTGGACCTCCCAGTGTCCGTCCGCGTCAATCCGTGCACACACCATCATTAAGCGAAAATCTGTGCGGAAACTATCTAAAATAGTACAAAAGCACTCCAAAACACTCCAAAACAGGCACTAACATAATCTAGCAACGAGATTGGATTGGATTGGAAAACATTTATTGAGCATAAAAGTGGGTGGCTTTCTCAGTTCAGATAGCCGCCAGCTAGCGCAGCTGCTTGGGCGCGAGTGATGAGGCGTTCTTGGTCCTCGCACCGTGAGCTGGCCAGCTCGTGCTCCCACTGCTCAGGGGATGGGGAAGGGAGGGGGTTTGGCGCGTAGGGGCACTCCCACACCAGGTGGTAGGTAGTGTTTGGGACGGAGCAAGAAGGGCAGTTGTAGGGGTAAGTGGAGGAAGAGATGTAGTGGAGTATCGTGGTGTTGTAGAATGTGTTGGTCTGCAGTCGACGCCAAATGCGAGCCGCCTGTGTGCTGAGGGATGGGTGAGGAGGAGGGTATTGAAGCCGCAGTTGGCGATAATGATACAAGATTTCAGTGTATCGTGGAGAGACCGGGGGATAGATGGAGGGTTCGGAAAGGTCCTCTTCCGTCGACGAAAACGCCCGGAATGTAAGAGCGCGGACAGCGGCGTGTGCCGCCTCGTTTCCCTCGAGGGAAGGGCCTGGTGTCCATACGAGAAAACGCGCAAAAGTACCGGTGTAGTCAGGTTAATTGTGATCAAGTTGTAATACACAGTGACTGCATCGAACTACGCTTAATGGCGCTACGCGGAAACACGAGATGGCGCCGCGGTGTACCGCGTATGTAAGCGGGTTCTGAAAATTCCATACCCTCTTCCCGCCATGGACGGAAACGAACGTAAGACGCGTCACGCTGATGCTAACGTCTACGAAGACAACGAGCTTCCCCGAATACGAAACCGCGGCAAGCGGAGGCAAAGTGACTAAAATCGAATGACGGTCGGGGCGCAAATCGGATTTCACTCGGGGTGCAACTTGGATGTCACGGTCCCCGTACTCCGCACCCTCGCCATTATCCACGGAGTTGAGATGCTGCCATTGTTTTTATCGTGCGCCTAACGTGCGCCGAAATCTCGTACACACGGGTGTTTTTGCTTTTCGCCTCCATCAGAAAAGCGGCCGCCGCGGCCGGGAATCGAAGCCGCGACCTCGTAGAAGTATGACTGAAAGTCTATAAAACTAATTTCATGTAATCTGTGGTGCCTAAGGATGCTTATCGGCCTGCTCCCTTCCCTACTATGGAGCTGTAATAAACCGGGTCGCCAGCCCGCAGCTGCTTCCGTTCCTGACTGCTGCATATGTGTAACTTTGGCTTTTTCTTCTTGTTCTTCTTTTTTTTTTAAGATGTTGCATTCACTTAGCTTCAGCGCGCTGGCCTTGTTCGACAAGTCAGGGCACCTCTTTGAAGTTCCAAACCCGAAGCGCGTCCAAGCCTGCCCGTGTTCTGTACAAGCTTGCAATCCTTCGCGCCGCCAAAACATGACCATCTCGCCATGTCACTCATGCTCCTTGCTTCAATTGCGAAAATAAAAGAGTTTTCTAAATATTTTCTGCCTCTATCAAGGCTCCTGAGCTCGCTGGCTACGCCAGCTTGAGCACAGTGGCGTGCATGTACAGAATTGAAAAGAAAAAAAAATTAAAAATATGAATATAAAAGGGAATTTGGATCGGAAACTACGCTTTAGAACAAACTCTCACTCACTAAGATCTCTGAATACGAATAAATAACATCACATGAAAACTCACGTCGAAGAGAAAACTTACACACGTGATGTGAACGTTTCCCTCAAGAGGTCTAACATTACGCTGCACGCAAGGGAGCAAATTCTGACTTTTCTAGGCCAACCTCTCCAATAAACATATTTCTCTCTCTCTTTCTCTCTCGGGTGCAAGGACTGACACCCTTCTGCGGGGCTTATACTTCCACAGTTCCAGTGAAAAGTTTAACTAAAGAACGCTTGAAAAGACCCCCTTTATCAGCAAAAGATTTGCCCGATATCATGAAAGTTCTCACCCTTCGAGCCGAAGTATTGTGCACTATATATGGTCAAAACACGGCAAGTTTGCTGAAAGGTCCGCGGATTTCTAAATTACTGTCTCCGTTAATTAATTACGCGAAACTCGGTAATGCGTGGCTAATTACAGCTTCGCAGGCTTGTGGATGTGAAGGGGCGTATATTTTGAGCGTCCCGAATATCTTTGGCCTGAACGGGCGTTGTCTAACCATTCTGAAGGCACCAAAAGGCGCAAGAAAGGCGCTAAGAGGCACGATTTGCGTCGCCGTTATCAAGAAAATCTTTTGCTGATAAGGGGGGTCTTTTCAAGCGTTCGTTAGCGAAACTTTTCCCTCATAGGGTGTAGGTATAGCCCTGCAAAAGAGAGTCAGCACGTACACCCTCAAGGTAGTCAATGTTTACACCTTTTCGCGCAGCCTAATGTTACACCGTGGTTACACCTTCGAGTGAAAAGTTTTGCTAAAGAATGCTTGAAAATACCCCCCTTATCAGCAAAAGATTTCCCTGATAACGGCGACGCAAATCGTGCCTCTTGGCGCCTTCCTTGCCCTTTTCGGCGCCGTCTGAATGGTTAGAAAGCGCCCGTTGAGGCAAAGACAAAGACTGCATGCGGGCTGAGTTGAGACGTACGCGTTTCGTCCCCATTAGTACACCCGTGGCTAGTAGCGCTAGTTCTGAAGCTTTCAGCCTTAGCTTGACCAGGCAAATTACTCACGTGTTTATATCCACACGCATTAGGGAACATTACTATAGAGCCATTTAATGGCGGAGTCTGTCCGTGAGAGGGCGTCTCTCTGCGCCAATGACGTGTGGAGGTTAGATGGCGGTATACAGTGGCCGGCAGATTTCGTCGTCTTGTCAGAGATTGAGCCCCGCGCATAAGCCGTAAGCCGGATTCAGTACCTTTTCAGCAATTTTTTTCGCTTTTGTTCCTTTCTCTTTCATTTCTTTTACTAGGTCTGTTATCGCATTACTGTTTCTTTATACTTAATTCAGTACATGTATTTCTATCGTCGAATAGGACTCCTCTGGTTTGAAGCGAAAATATGGCCGTATGTGAACATTATTTGTTTGCCGCTGTGCTTTCGGTGCCTCTGATTAGTGCTGAACGCTTTGGTGAGTGGAGCAAGGGAGGACAACAATCGTGAATCATTTTATGCATTTTTATTGACCACGAAGGAAATATATTCTCTGCCAGGGCACACCAGCTTTCGAGATGAAGGAGCCCGCTGGCCAAGCAAGTAGGCGGGAGGCATAACCAAACGTCTTTTTACTCTTGGCAGCGTCAACAGACACTGACGCCGCCATCACTACGAACACCGGAACGCGCGCACACTGTTTATTTCCGGTTAGTTTGAAGCAAACGTCCCACTGGGGGTGAAAACTCAGTCGGGGTTCCCCACAGGCTCACATCCTTCGCACAGGTAATGCACCACTCTGGCAGGGCTGCTAGGCTCCTCTGTGACGATCTGCTTGGGGCTTAGCGTCACTGAGGCGCTTTGCGACAGTTTTTCGCATTGCCACCATGCATAATCGAGCCCTTCACTGCACATTTACGTACAACACTTGTCGATGCTGAATCGCTAATCTTTGAGCAGCCACATCTGATAACACTCTGGTATGGCACGCCATGGTTTATCTGGACACAAATTGGTGCAGTTAGAGCCACTGAGGAAACTAAACAGTACGCCGAGTATTACACTCAACTCTACGAGTGACGACAAGAACGGTCAGACTTCTGTCCGCATGCTACTTTGCCGGCGGCTACGCCGAACTCCCATGTACAAGTTACACACAGCAGTCCGTTTACCTTTTAAATGCAGAGCATTTCTTTAACTCACGATGTCACCCGTTCGAGTTGTCCGTAGTAGTCCGCACCCCTCCCCCTACACTATATAAAAAAATAATACTTACCGGCGCCAGGTTTCGATCCCACGACCCTGCGGGCGGAACGCTAGGTACATGGTGCTCTACCCACTGCGCCACAAAGCCGACACAGAATGGAGGGCTACGAACGCGCCTTATATCCTTGACTCATTCAAACTACGTCAAGAAGCTGCTGATACAGCAGCAGCAAGAACAAGAACAACTTCAACAATGACGTCTCCCATCGACTCCCTCGAATGGGGGGGACTAACTCAACAAGAGGCATCTAGACGTCGACGACGCAACAACAACAGCCAGAGAAGAAAAGAGAGAGAAGAGAAGAGAAGAATAATAATCATACCCACCTGCTAATAAATGATGTCACGTGACCACGTAATTACGTCTCCTCATTTAATTACAATACAACAACCAACAGCAACAAGTGCAACAACATTAACGTAACGCAAACTACTTAACGTCGTGCGCCCCCGCAAATGCTCTGCATTTGATCGTGCCCTCGCGAGGGGGATGTTTAGTTTCCGGCCGCAGCAAGAACCAGGCGACCTCCTGCGCAGACATTTTTTCGCCGTCCGGGGCCAAATCCTGGGAGGACACGTTGCCTAGAATGAACACTTTCACACCAGCCAGAGGACAAAGTACCCGAGTAAGAACTTCGCTTCATGAACGGTGCGACGTTCACACGGGGTCAAGGACTGTCCCTAACCGCACTCCTATAGCGAATCATTTCTGGAAATATGCTCACTAGGAGTGCGAACTTGTTCGCTCTTTTTTTTTTCTCTCCCAACTTTAATGAGCGCCATTATGACAACTAGGATTTGCTAAAATACTGTTCGAAACGAGATACAAGAGACAGACACAGTACTTGATGTCGCTCGAGCCGACAGAGCCAGCGAGCCGCATCGACTGTGTACAAACGACAAAGGCAGTACTCCGGTTGCGAACAGGGTTTAATTCCAAGACAGGCGCAGCGACGGACAGCTCGACTCGAACGGCATCCGTGAAGGCTCGATGACGGCACCGTCCTCCAAGGTTACCACCAGGACGCATAGATAGGAGGCAGTCTGCATCAAGAGGAAAATCACGTTAAAAATGTTACGTTTAGGGAGATCACCATTCCTTACCTATTGCAAACAGGGTTTAATTATTTCAAGACAGGCGCAGCCATGTACAGCTCGACTCGAACGGCATTCTGGACGTCTCGATGACGGCCCCGTCCTGCTCGGCGATGGCTGGTACGCATAGGCAGGAGGCGGTCTGGAACAAAAGGCAAAGCACGTTAGAAATGTTGTAATTTCGAAGTTAATCACGGCTTACTGAATGCGGGGACCATAATTATGCCTGGCAGGAACGGGAAGGGACGCTGGAAGGCAAAGTAACAGACGAACAGCGACAGAACCACTTTTATTACCAGAAAACACCTCTGTACAAAACACGCGTCGTCGAGCTCAGTAGATAGGACAGATGGAGACGTGTACCTGCCTAGCCAGAAGAGTAGTGCATGTTTGCGGGAAGGAGCAAGTGCAATAAGACACGACGCAAGGGTCAGGGAAAGGGGAGGGCGGAGGCGGTGCCGGACGCGAACCTGAAAAGGAACCAAGGACAGCAATTCCATCACTCGCCTTTGCCACGACCCCAATTTGGAGCCGCGGACCGCAGAGCTGCGTTCCGTGCTTCAGTGATGCTCGTTGAAGGTGGCGACTGTATTCCGAACGCCGCGCGAACCGAGGACGTGCGAGCGGAAGGCATTATCGAAGTGCATATACCTCGGCTACCGCGGCGTTCGGAAAGGAAGACCGACTATCACCACAACCTAACGGGGCTTCCGAGCTGAGTCCGACGCTAGAGGCAGTGGCGAAGGGCTCCAACACCGCCACTGCGCCGCTGTCCCGAAAGCTACAGCCTAACGCGCACCGCAAAGCTTTGGCGACAGTCGGAATCCCTTCGTCGCGACGGCACAGGAAACGTCCGGCTCCGAGGCTAATATGCGCTCGGTTAGGAAAATTCAAATACGCAAACGTTCAGCGTCGCGAAAAAAATTATACGAAAGCCGGTTTCGTGGGCACGCCGCACGTCGCACCGGGCCTTCAGCCACGGAACTCACCACTTGGAAGAGTCGTCGGTGAAGACTGTGAAGCAGCATACCGTGGAGGAAGTCCGTGAGGCCCTCGTGGGTATTCGCTTGTCCGAGCGAGCCGGTTGGGAGCGGGGATGGCACAGGCACAACGAAAAACGACTGAAGGAAACGAAAACGACAACACTTATGGCATTAAACACCTCTTAGCGCGAACCAAACTTCCCCAATAGACAGTGTATCGCGTGGAAAAAAACTCACTTGTCCATCGTCGCCGTCACCGCGCCGCCAGCTATACTCTCTGCGCCCGATGCGCAACAGGCAGGCAAGATGGCGTACCCCTTGTTCTAAAACGCGCTTATCCTGGCATTACAGAGCGCTGCTATTGGTCGGCTACCGCCTACCCTTCCACTCTTTCACATCGATATCGTCTTCCAGAACATTTTGCCAGTTGTAAAACAAAATGAAAAAGTTATCGCATCAAGTCGCAGCCGCGCGGCCACCGGAGCATGCATGACAAGGCATTTTATGCTGTGTCACGGAGCAAGATAACCTTTTTGCTTGGTGGTTCTTTATGTCGGCTAGGGGCTTCGGCTGGCGCGATTGCACGGTCCTATCGATCATGCGGCCGTTACCGGCCGTCTTCCGCGGCTTTTGAAACCGAATAAAAAACGCCACGTCTTGAAGAAACAGTCGACTGCGCGGGAACACAAATGCTACTGCGTACGAGTCATTGATTGATTGATTGATTGATTGATTGATTGATTGATTGATTGATTGATTGATTGATTGTAAGGTTCAACGCGCCGACAAAATGAAGGCGATGAGGCGCGCCGTATAGTGGAGGGCTCCGGATTGATTTTGACCACCTGGGGATCTTTAACATGCGCCGAAATCTCGTATATACACGGGCGGTTTGGCTCTTCGTATCCACTAGAAAAGCGGCGGCTGCGGCCGGGACTCGAACCCGCGTCCCCGTTCTCAGCAGCACAACGCCTTAGCCACTGAGCCATCGCGGCGGGTGCGTACGAGTCGTGGCTGTAAGAAAATTAGTGCCCTTTCCACTCTGTGAAGAAAAATGACCTGCGAAGCTGGACGCAGTCCACGGAGTGCATGAAAGGAAACACGTTTGTTCGTAAATAGCGACTGAGCATACTTCCTAGCCAATTAGCTGAATGAAACTTGACCCAAGGTTCAGTCTCGCGGACAAGCTAGGAGCTGACTCCCGCTTCGTAGGCATCTCACTGTTCGTGTAACACACCAACCCAACCCGCTCGATCACTGAGAGGACACCGGACAAGTCGCATTGGGCCGTTTGACGTCCGCGTTTAAACCTCCCGCCAGCACAACGGAGGCGCCATCAGTAAGGACCGCGTGCACGCACCCCTCCCCCCAAGCCGTGCACGCCGGCAACCGGTTATGTGCGCGGGCTTAGAAGTGAAAGAAACCTGAACAAGTAATACTGCCCCACGTCGGCGTTTTAAGCGGGCAAGTTGCCCTTCATCCGGGAGGTATTCGCAGCTACTCGACGAGCTGGAACTAGAGGACGCAGTGCGGCGGTAGCGGCTTTCTATACATGGCGAAGTTGCGCAAAACAAACAAGGTCAAAGAAGAAACGACAAGAAAGTGCGCTTGTCCTTTCGTTTCTTATTTGCCCTCGTTTGTTTTTGCGCAACGTTGCCATCGATCGCCTCCAACTACCATGCCGGAGCACCGATAAGGCGAATGTATGCAAATGCGCACGCGATCGAAACCAAAGCTTTTCGCACCACCTATCAGCTGATGGGACACTCGTTACAGCGCTATGATGTAAAGGGAAGGTGGTGCGATAACTCCCAGCAGAATTCCGAACGCAATCGTCAAAGCACACCTGGCAAACACTACGCACCCGTAGGCCGCTCCGTGCTTGTGAATGTTTACAGCGGCGCGTTCGAGCAAAGCCGGCCGTGGTTCCAGCGGTAAAAACGTCAAATTCGGCTCGCAGCTCGTGAAGGTGCTTCATGAGCATGGGATCTACGTCTCGTGTCGCTTTGAACAGCGACAGTACTTCCACAATACGAGGGTGGGAGCGCAACGCTGGCGAAAAATCTCGTACGGCGCCTTGGCAACGCCACTCGCATGGAGGAAGAAAAAAGTTAGGAGACGGCGCCACCGGAGAAACGTGAAGCCTATGCATAAAAAGTAAAATCGAATGTCGGCCCAGGCGTCACTGCACCACGTGACCCCACCGCGCCACCGCCGTATGGGCCGCCGCGCACTCTTCAATTTCGTATGCTCGAAACTGCTCTGCGGCCCGTTGTCGCGAAGGCTGCTATATGTTGGTTTTTCTTCCCACGGTTTTTGTCTTTTGCTGCCCGCACGCGGGCATGGGATCGCCGAGCAGACAAATGCAGGAAGGACGGGGAAATGTTACCGCCAACCAAACACGAGAGATGCCCCGGAGTCGGGAGACCGCCGCCGCCGCCGGCCCACCCGACCATGGAAGAAGAAGAAGAAGAAGAAACACATTTATTTGGGAGTAGAGTTAGTTGACGATGGTGGCCGCCGTTTTGGCGGCGACCGCAGCCACCCGGGCTACCAGTGAAGCTTGAGCCTCCTGGTCTGGGCAGCGCAACGCCTCCTCCCACTGCTCACATGATGTTATTTTTGGATAGGGATCTCTCGGGCATCCCCACATAAGGTGCTGAAGTGTGCCGAGGGACTGGCAGGCAGTACAGTCAGGTGAAAGGTATAGCGCTGGCTGAATTAGGTGTAATTTAGCGGGATTGGGAAATGTGTTTGTCTGTAAAAGACGCCATGTATGTTCTTGCTGGATGGTGAGTTGTGTGTGTGCCGGGGGGTATACGCGGCGAGAGAGGCGGTAGTGGGTGGTAATTTCATTGTAGGTGATCATCCGGTCTCTAGCGGATCTGGCGCCATGGTAGGGGAACGAGCTGGGCCCGGCTCGGATGGTGAGTTCTCGAGCCATACTGTGGGCAACTTCATTCCCCTCCAGGCCAGCATGCGCCGGAGCCCAGATGATTTCTACGGGGGACGTTGGGGGTGCTTGTTGGAGAATTTTGAGTGCCTGGGGCGAAATATAGCCGGAGGCGAAATTTTGAACTGCGGTTTCAAAATCGGTGATGATTGTGGAAGGGGTCGGCTTTTCCGTCAGCGCTAATGCTACCGCGGCTGTGGCTGGGTTGGTGGTGGGGATGGTCAGGAAGTTCCGCTATACCTGATTGGAAGGGCAATGAGAGACGATTGAGAAGGCACCATGCCACCGATACTCGGCTGCGTCGACGTAATGAACGTCATGTTTGTCGCGGTATTTTTTATGTAATGCTTGTGCGCGTTGCGAACGCCTTTTGGTGTTGAATTGTGGATGCATGTTTCTGGGTATAGGCCTGATAATTAAATTAGAATGGATGTCGTGAGGGAGTGTGTTTTTGTCTTCTGGGGGGTCTAAAGGGGATATTCGTAACCTCTGGAGAATATGAGCGCCAGTGGTAGTTTTTGAGAGTCTGGTGGTTTGATTGACGAGGTGAGCCTCAATGAGCTCTTCCGCGGTGTCATGCACACCTAGAGCTTCGAATTTGGCAGTGGAAGTGCTGAGGGGCAGTTGTAGCGCTGCTTTATAAGCTTTTCTGAGTATGATGTTCACTCTATTAAGCTCTGTTTTAGATGGGTTTAAATAGGGAAGGGAGTAGGTCAGCCTGCTAAGGACAAAGGCTTGAAGGAAACGGAGGCGTTCAGCTTCCCTGAGGCCTCTGTGTCTATTGGTAACTCGTCGAATTAAACCTATCGTTTGCGTGGCGTGTTGTTCGAGCTGGCGTATGAAGTGAGTATTTGATGTGTTATGTTGAATGGTTATAAGCCCAAGATTTTGATTATTTCAACCTTCGGGATGGGGTCACCTCGCATGTTTATGTGGATATTCGGTGGGGGGGGGGGGGGGGGGGGGGATGAGTTTTGCGTTTTTTGGTGGGAGTATGAGCAGCTGCGATTTGGCTGGCGATCAGGTGAGACCTGCTCTACCAGCCTCCTCTATCACTATTTCTACTCCTCTTTGTAGAGTACTCTATATTTCAGCGTCACTGCCTTTGTTGATCCAAAGTGTAATGTCGTCGGCGTACAAAACAAAATTAAGATTAGGGATTTGTTGGAGTTGTTGGGGGACGGTTAAGATGGGGAGATCAAATAATAAAGGGGAAAGGACGGCGCCTTGTGGCGTGCCTTTTGAAGGGAGAGTCAGGGTGGTGGAAGTGATATCGGCGATTTGTACAATAGCTGTCCTGTTCGTGAGAAAACTTCGGATGTGATTGTATGTGCGTGGTCCTGGCCCTATGGAGTGCAAGCCTTTGAGTATCGCTGTGTGTGAAACATTATCAAAGGCTTTAGTTAAATCTAATGCTGATATAGCGGCGTTGTCATGTTTATGCTGTGGTGTGATTATGTCGTGGGACAGTTGAAGAAGAATGTCCTGTGTGGATAGTTTAGGTCGGAAACCAATCATTGTGTGAGGAAGGAGTTGTTTGTGCTGTAAATGCTTGATGAGTCTGTTGTGTATAATGTGCTCCATGAGCTTTCCGAGGCACGAGGTGAGAGAGATCGGTCGGAGATGTTTAAGTGTGAGTGGTTTTTTTGGTTTGGGGATAAACGTGATTTTTGCGTGTTTCCAGGATTGAGGTAAAGTGCCTTGAGTCTAATGCTGATTAAAGAGTCCGTGATGGCTGTAATAGAGTTATCATCTAGATTCCTTAGCATCCTGTTGGTAATCTGGTCTATAGCTGGTGCAGAGTTAGGTCTAAGTTTAAGTATAGCTCCCCTAACCTCTGCCTCGGAAATCTCTTTTTCTAGTTCAGGGTTGTCTGGGCCGGTGTAGGGTGGAAGTGTATCATGGGTGCCTTTGGGAATGTATGTGTCTATGATATCGTTGAGGAGTGTTGCATCAGAGCCTTGATAATTTTGAATTGTGTGAGTAAGCCTGTGATTCTGCTCTGCTTTGGAGTGGTTGGGATTTATTAGATGCTTCAGTAAATACCAGGTGCGCTTCATACTCAGGTATCCCTGCATCTGGTTGCAAATTTCGTCCCATTGAGCTTGTGCAAGGTATGTTGCATGTTCTTGTATTTGTTTTTCCAATTCAGCGAGTTTGCACTTAAAGGGGCCCTGAAAGGCATTTTGAGCACTATAAATGAAGTAGCGCAATCGTTAGATTGGGTCGTCAAGGTCATCTGGGCCAAGTATTACTCTTTTACGCGCAGCGGAAAGCTCACACTTTTGTTGCAAAGTTTGTCGCTTTTTTCTCACCCTTTCCTTCGTGTTTTTGGACGCCGCCATCTTCACATGTCTACATCATCGATTCCCCGATGTTCGTCATGAGCTAGACATCCTGCTATTGGGCGGCTTTTTCACGCACTTCCGGCAAAGAGATGAGTCGTCTGCTCAGCGTCGACTCGCGGGCTGATCTGCCAGCGTAGTGCCGGAGTGCTTGGACATTTTACGACAAACGAAACAAGTGTAAACAAACGCTTAACCGTTCGTATTGAATGCAACACGGCCATAACACGACATGGATATTCTCTTACCGGAGTACGTCCCATAAAGAAAGCGTTGAAGCCCCGTGGCACTTCTTTTGTGCAATCGCAGAGAACGCCCTGAGCCGAATGCCCAGGTTTGACGGATACATTTTTTCCCACTTCAAAACAATCCAGAGATGCGTTTCGAACGAACACAACGTCACTACATGCGTTGCAAGTCTGAACCGCGATTGACCGACGATGGGCTGCCTCCTCCTGCCCCTCGTAAATTCGGCACTCACCTCGCGCGCGGTTTGCGGGGACGAACAGCAAGTCACTTAACTCTGGCGCGCAAGCCGAGATGGCTTTTAGCCACGCACACTGCACATACCCCATGCGAGGTTGAGTCGTACGTCGCTCGAGAAAGATAATCCAGGCCATGGGAAGCACTATCCACCCGCAGAAGCACAGCGTCGCATTTCATCGCGAAACAAAGGCGTCCACAACACACACACCATCGCCTCCTGTAATGCCAAACGCATCTCGCACTTCTAAATGAGAGTGAGTAGTATGCCTGCAGAGCCCATATGCCGCGATGTGGGGCCCCAAGCTGAACCGGGATCACGCAACCGTAACTGACCTCTGGGGCGGTTTGTGCCTTGTTGCCAAGGCAACCGATGTTTGAGATCGTCAAAGAAAGGCGCTCGCTCCAGCGCTAGAAAGCTCAGAGCCGCGCCGGAGCATGTTTAGCCAACGTTGCCGCCCTCCACCACGCGTCGCCCCAAGCTGAACTGGTCACATGATTGAAGCGTTTTGTGCACGGGTTCTGTATCGGCTTAAAATGTCTTTTTCACATGGCGCCGGCAGGAATTACCACCACCGCAAAATAAGACCCGGCACCAGCGGGGCCACATCTGATACGGCGCTTTTTGGATAAACAGTGCGCGGTGCATGAAAGGGACCGAGCGCAAGATCCTCCCCAGCGGCTGCGAGTTCGCCGCCGATTAAAAGTCACGTGCTGCACTGCAGCAACGCACACCGCGAAAGGGCAAGGCCAGGCCACCGCACACATGCGGCCAGATTTTTCGTTCGCTTATCCATCCTTGAGCGGAGTGCGGAATTCATGGTGTCAACAAAACTTGCCCGTAGCAGACGGCAGTCGGAGGAGCGTAATGCGGAAGTACGTCACCGCTGACTAGCGCAGCATCATGGGAGGCAGTGCTCGCGCGCCGTCAACAGTTGAAAAGAGGAGGAAACGCGGCGCGACGATAATGCGCGGTTTTTGATTTACGATTTCTCAGCTAATACTCATCGCTTTAACAAAATTCTTGCGGGAGGAGATTGCTAATACATTGTCTTATTTGGTTACATGTAGATCCATGCATCGGCGGAAGGTATTTCAGGACCCCTTTAAGTTTACGACTGTGTTTGTTGCCTCTCCACCCCATACGAATGCTTTTCTGTGCCTCCCATAAGTGTAGTAGATGTGAATCTGTATTGTCAGCGGGGATTTCCGGGTCTAATTTTTTTGTGACCAATTCTGTGTCTTGTATAAGTTGAGTGGTCCAGCTTTGTAGATCTATAAGATCTGCACTGTTTTGGGAGTCGTGCTTGGCGAGGCGTTGTTTCCTGAATTCATCCCAGTCTATGAGCCGTGTTTGCTTAGGTAGCCTTTTTATTGCGTGCTTGAGTTCAAGATCGGTTTGAACAATAAAGTGGTCACTGCTGAGATTAACGTCTGTTACCGTCCACTGTGATTTCTTTATGTGTATAGTGAATGTAAGGTCTGGTGTGGAGTCTCGTTGTATGCTGTTTCCTATCCTGGTGGGGGAGTTCGGTTCGTTCTCAAGTGTAAGGTGATGTACTTGTGCTTGATCCCAAAGGTCCTGCCCTTTCCTCGTATTATGGAGGTATCCCCAAGCCGTGTGTGGCGCATTAAAATCTCCAACTATGACTAGGCTATGGAGTTCAGCTTCCTTACGGGCAAGTGAGAAAAGTAAGTTAAATCTATGATCTTTGGCCTCAGGTTTGCTGTAAATGTTAAGCAG
Source organism: Haemaphysalis longicornis (assembly GCF_048455015.1). NCBI lineage: Eukaryota > Metazoa > Arthropoda > Arachnida > Ixodida > Ixodidae > Haemaphysalis > Haemaphysalis longicornis. The sequence continues at coordinate 447,334,656 of NW_027526203.1, read as the reverse complement.
GAAAAGTTTGGATTGATTTCGTTTTGTGGGTAAAATAGTGATGAAATCGCGCACATCGATGGTTTCAAATTGAGTCTAACTGGCAGGAATGTTTCGCTGTATCAGTATCGCCGTGATTGGGTTCTGTTCTGCTTGCTCTATATCCCGGAAGTTTTACAGATTTTCCAACTTCTTGTAGAGCGATAATATCCGGGGGGCTATCGACATTTTGAATATACTGTTGTAAGACAGCTTTCTTCTGTGAGAAGCTTTGGCAATTCCAGTGCCAAATTCGGGTGATTTTATTCTTGGAATTCTTGATAGGTTGCTGGGCCGAATCAGGGGATGTCGACATCTGTAATATCTACCACTGGCGCGTTTGTCGCTTCTATGCTGGTAACTATCCGTTGGATATTGTTGTGCATTTCTGCTCTAATTGCGTCTATGGTGGACTGCATGGTGGTTAGGTTTCCTAGGAGGATTTGATGTAACTGAGTATATTCAGCTTTTTGTTCCACTAGAATCTGCTCGATTTTTTCGACACGTTGTTCCAGGATAGGGGGAGTGGATCCTTTTTCCTCGAGATTCGGCGTGCATGGTGCCTTGCGCTTTGGGGGATTAGGGGATGCTGCTTGGTCAGAATCAAGTACGGCCGTTTGCATGCGAGCTTTGAGCAACATGTTTTCCTGCTTAAGAGCCGCGTTTTCTGCTTTGAGTGAGGAGATTTCAAGTATAATAGTGCGCAGTTCTCGAATGATGTCTGCCATTGGATTAAGGGGAGTTGCGTTAAACTGATCATTTTGCATGTGAGCAGAGGGAGGCAAGCGGGGACAGCCCACCTGTTGGTTGCGTTGTTTGGTCCCGGGGACGTTACTCGATGTTGTCAGGCCGGCTTCTTGTTGCTTCTTGCCGCAATCTTGCTTGGATAGTTTCAGCTTCTACTCTCGTTGAGGTAGCGGCGGAAATTGATCCATGTCGGGCTAGGTGGAGACTGCCATGGCGAAGGTCTTGCGGGGACGAAACCGCTGCTGACACTCGCTGGAACCGGTCACATGGCCCCCTCCACAGACGATGCACATGGGCGTGCATGGGTGCTGTTCCGGTGCGTCGATGGCACCGCATCGGGCGCATCTTGTTGCTGTTTGCGGCCCAGGGCAAACGTCTTGCCTGTGGCCGGTGTTCCAGCATCGGGTGCAGGCCTCAGTCTTCCGGCGGAGAGGTTTACAGCGGTACGTAGCGGCGCGGTACCCAGGGCCGTACCCAGAGGGGGGGTTTGGGGGTTCAAACCCCTCCCGAAATCTTTTCCAGGCAGCACGTAAACAATACTTACTGATGCTTTCAGCAAAACTACCCCCTTCCCAAAATTCATAACCCCCCCCCCCCGAAATACATTTCTGGGTACGGCCCTAGCGGTACCTGACCCAGTATGGAACATGGGGTCCATCGAAAAGTATCTGCACCATGCTGGATGTATTCAGTCTGCGAACGTCGATAATTTTCAGTTGGGGGTTGAAGTTAAAGATGCTTTGCGAGATCTGCTCTGCTATGTCTGATTCGGGGACGTTGAAGATAATTCATGTTGACGTGTTCGCTGGTGCCGATACATGCGCCGCCACGTTATATCCTTTGCCGTTGATAATGAGCGTCGAGATGTTTGCGTACCTTGCTGCTTGTGCTTCGTCCGGGGTGCTTACGACAACAAAGTTAGACTTGGCTTGAACGCGCACTTGGTCCTCGCCGTTCGGTGGAACACCCGCTTGGTGTTGAATGTGGTCGGCGAGTAGAACCAGAGGCAGCGAGGCAAGCGCGAGACTGCCCTACGGTCGGAGAACAATTTTTATGTCACCGGGCGGCAGAGGTTCAGGTGGTTGCCGGTGCGAGGGGCGCTGAACTTTCTTCCGTTGCTTAAAGGAGCCATGAACAGAAAACACAAGTTTGGTTCATTCGAAAGATTGCCTCGTTAGAACCATACTGACACCACTTTTAACACAAACTTCGCTCAAATAAGCTACATAATTAGGAAAAAAAGGGAATGACCATGCGACCCACCAGCTCATTTCCCGCGACAGAACCTATGATGTCACACGAGAATGCTCTGCGATTGGCGGAGGCCGGCAAAAGCAAACGCAAGTTAGGCAGGGCTTACCAGTTTGCATAGTGAGCTATATGCCCGTTAAACATACTGCACATTCCTTTTATGACACTAAGAACGGTGGAGTAAACGGTTGAAGTTCCGAATAAACACGCAAGCGTGTATGCCAATGCGTACGAAACTACCGCCAGCCAAACTCGACATCTCGCCGTCGCCACCGTCGCGCAGACGAATTTTCGGGTTCGAGGCTCTTCGGGGCCAACGAACCGTCCCAGCACGCACAGCCGCGACCTTGCTTGGTATCGTAATCTCTTCACAGGAGGTTGGCCGTCATATCGCCAACCAGCAAAGGTAAAAATAGGAACGTGGGGAGTAAGGAACAGCAAGCAGCGACGAGATAGTGACAGTCGTAGCAGAAGTTTCGGAATGGTGTTGGCTTGCTGCTGTCGTTACAAGCTCATTTCCAGTTTACAACCACTGAAAACTTGAGTTTGTTCGAGTACTTTACAATGAAATTTCGTTGCTGCGTTTTGAAATGCCATGTAGTACGGGCAAATCGTCGAGGGAGTGCGACATCCCCGCCGGTGAGGAGATCTCCTTTCATGTGCTGCCCAACGACGAACCTCGGCGAAGCAAGTGGCTACGTTTTGTGAACTTTGCAAACGAAGGAGAAAGAGAGCTAATGGAAGTACGAGTGTGCTCGCTTCATTTCCGAGGTAGTGATTACGGCAGGGACCCTTACGTTAGCTCACTCCTGGGACATGCTAGCGCTCGTCGCCGACTTCGTCAAATCGCCGTCAAAGCGCTGTGACCTTGGGGGAAAAAATGCCGTACACACCACGCATTGACGCTCGTATCTTTCTGGTCGGAGCAGAGAGCTCGCGCGAACGGCTTTCCATACACGACACCGGCCAACTGGCATAAGCGATACTGCTACTGAAATTGAACTATTATTAACCGTAATAAAGATACGGCACATACGTACCAGTCTGTATTCGTCCGTCGCGACGGGGCTGACGAGGCAGCGGTGCCGACGGCTGGGCGTTCGTCTGTTGTGGCTATCGCGGAATGGTCGCTTTCCGGTCCATCAGCGTATCCCACAATTCCTGCCGCTCGTGCACTTAGAAGCATTGAGCGTTCAAGTGGTGTGAGGTTTTTGTTAAATGCAAGCCCGAGCTTCTCGGCGAGAGTTTTGTTCTCCGGATCAGGCGATTCCATGACTAGGGCTGCGGGTGCACTAGGTTTTACTAGTATTTTTAAAATGGCCGCCGTCTCGGTTTCGGCACGAGTTTCGGTTCCTGTTTGATTCCCGCGTGTGGGTGCTATATGGAGTCGACATACTAAGTATCTGTTTCATGGACCGGCTCGTATGACGCCATTGTTCACGTCACGAAATGTGCAATTTAGCGGGAGATTGAAAATTTTGGCTTAAATTGCCTTATTTGTCAGTGAATAAAGCATCATTTGCTTCCGGGAAAGCGCTTAGGGTACTATGAAACACATAATCTTTCGAGTGCTGGGCGGGACGCCGGGGGTAGCTTTCAGAGAGGCTTGTCGTCTCCGCCATCCGAGTTCTTCCATTTCTTCTGTAGAGATATCTTCTCCCGCCACGACAGACTCCATGGCGAGGTATTAGCCGGCGCCGCGATCCAAAGCTGGCGCGGTCGCGTTCAGCTCCGCCAGCGTCGCACGGGGCACGTGCGTTACTAGCACCGGCGAGGGAAGCCGGCGTGGCAAGCCTATGTAGGCTTAGCCACGTGTGTGGCGTGGCAAAATGTTCAACGCGTCGTAGCTGACCTTGTGCGGCACCAAAAACGAAGAATCTGGTATCGCGAGGTTCCTTGGGGCCTCGCGGATCCCGCGGCGCTTCTCTCATCAGCGTAGATGGGTTCAGCCGGTAAACAGAAGGGACAAAGACGGAGGCGATTGCAGACGTGTGTGTATCGCTTGGCCCCCTAGCGGGAGGTCACCCGACCATGGAGGTCACTAGCTGGGCCGACTGCTGCGGCTTGGTAAAGGGAAACGGCGGAGGGAGCGGCGTCAACCGAGCTGGGCTTGCGAAGGCTAGCTGCGTGACGTCATGCCGTCTCCTAACTTTTTCTTCCTCCATGACCACTCGCCTCCACCGGCAGCCAGCCGGAGCCACTAAATGCTACCGCGGGCCTGAGAGTGGTGCATCTTCCATACTGCATTGCGCGGGAGGAGCCCGAGGAGAGGAGAATGCGGCGTCAGAGGACGTTGGCTTGCCAAAGCTGGGCCGCCTGACGTCATACTCCCTCCTAACATTTTTCTTCCTCCATGTGTGCCACAGCCACTGCCACGTAAAGCAAGTGAGGAGAGCGAGGGCAGCACGGGGGCGCGGGAAGGCGTGCGAGCTGCGCTGCCCCGCGCTAGACGGGACCGCCTTGGCGAAATGCCCGTACCGGCCCGCGTGGCGTGGCGCGCGCGTTTTAAGTGCAGAGCACTTTAGGCGCTCGCCTTGTCGTCCTAGCTCGCTCGTTCCGGGGTAACGCTGCGGTTCGCTTTTTTTTTCTTTATTGCCTTCTTTGACAGGATGACAAACAAACACACAAACACACGTAACTGATGATGTGTACACACGGTGATTTCAACATTCTTTCATTACCAACAATGCTTCAATTGTGGGTAGCCACTCTGGTTTATAGGGCTGAAGTTTCTGTATCTGCACAAAAGAACCTACTGACTCTTCGAAGTACTGTCGGATGGGTCTGGCATCTGGGTCGGAGTAGCGTACTGCCATCCTGTTTTTCCAGAGGCTATGTAGTCCATACAGCATAATTGTGTCAAGCGGCACACCGTCCTCATTTTCAACATTCAAAAACCTAATACCGTAAGCATCCACAGGCAAACCTTTTTTGAGTGTTCGCTGGAGGATGTCCCAAAAGAACACCGCTCCCCAACAGTCCAAGAACACGTGCTCAATTGTTTCTGGCTTTCGACACAGAAAACAGTACACACCCCATGGCACAAACCATACCTTTTCCTCCATCCAGGTCTTTACTTCCAGTGTTATTGAGCAATCAAGGGAAGGGGAAAGGGATCCATGGTCAGCCTCCTATATGTCCAGGAGGCCGCGCGCCTGCGCCGATCCCAGGGCTCGTTGCACCAGGGCGAGTTGATGATCCGGCGCTGAGCAGGTCAGCGCGGACTCCCACTGCTCAAGGGGAGGGCAGCCGCTCGCTGCCCTTGCCTGGATAGTAGGCCTAGTTGCGGCGCCGGCGTGGTCGAACTGGAGTGGTGGCTTGCTGATGCTACCGTTGGTCGGAGATTGGCACACAGGGTGTCAATCGGGTCCGGATGACTTCCGACGACGAGTGGAGGTGTCGGTTAGGTCGTGATCATCAACAGGTCGCAGGCAGGGCGTTGAAAACGGGAGTCGAAACAAGGCTCGAGTGCCTTTGTCGGCCCCTTAGCGGCGATAATTCAGGGAATGTGAGGGGGAAAAATAAGCAAAGATCAAGCTCTCCCATTTTCTTCTTGGTGGTTACGTTTGAATACGTTGTTGAAACTGTAACAGCGGACGTTCAAATGCGTTTTGTTATGCAGTGAACACGGCACTGCAAACACGATTACCACGCAAAGGGTAAACCGTCACTCCGGAACCAGCATGCGGTGATGCGTATCCCACGAGTGATTCCAGGAAGCCAAATGTACACCATGAAGGATTTAGTCGAATATATACGCATTTCATTTGAATACTTTTATTTTATCGCCACGGTATACGATTCCCAGCTAAGGGAACAGTGAAGAGCGGGTGTCTTCGCGTCATCGCGACAGTTCGGGAGCCAGTGACTATTCGTATTAGAGAGTTTTAGCAGTACGTCTGTTCCGTCGTGTACGTTGTTACCGTGATTACCGGGACCCGACTGCGCATGCGCGCGCAGAAGGGCGAGGAGGAAGGGCGAGGAGGGTCACCCCACCGTGGCGAATGCACGGACATGGCGAAGGCCGGCCCGCGGAACTAATCTCCCTACCGCGACGAATGCCCAAGTGCCCAGACGAGTCCCGGTCAACACGGTAACTACGTACGCGACAATACAGACGGTCTGCGTCTGCTAAAACTTTGTATTGTTTCGTTGGCCCACGCTCGCTTTCTCGGCTATAGAGGTTCGAGAAAATTAGTACTCGAGTTTCAGTTGCCGGTCTGGTTGCTTCGTTCCTCGCGCGCTCATAGTGAGGTTGCGATGAAGGCAACAGCAGAACGGTCACGATGAAGCAGCAGTCACGGTACAAAGCGTATTACGGGCCTCAGTAACCAGAGAATGTTGCTACGGGTGAAAAAAAACAACGAAAAAACAATTTCCCCGCGCATGACGCTGAGTATTTATTATGTCGGATCGCGTGCCAAGGCGAGTACAAATAAATGTAAATGCATATGTGTCAAAGCGAAGTCCCTAGAAAGACTTGTTCTAGGACCACATAGCCAAAGTGTATGACCCCTGGATCACAAACCCATCGTTCCCATAGTTTAGGGTTGCTCTCGGTCGCACCGGAAGTGCGAGAGAAATTTCCTTTTGCCCTTTTTTTATCACTGTCGTCACTACCTTTTATTTCCAGAAAATAAAGCCAACAAATGTATTATTTTCGTTATTACTGTATTTATCTTGAGAAACTGCGTCGTTACCAGCTAGAGCTGGAAACATACGAGAATAGCGCGTGTTCAGTTATCACGCAACTTTTGCAGCAATTTTCGAGTTTCCAGCTACATATTTGGCTCAGATATGTTAAGCCGTGTACTCAGAAGATCGCTCAGGTTCATTTGCAATATTCAAAGAGTGTGCCCGCAGGGGCGCCTTGTCTATTCAAGGTGACGGTAGTGGCGACACCGCGGACCCCGAGCCCATGTGGGTTGGACCCACCCACGCCCTTGGCTGTGCGTGGCTTTGCCGTGTCCGGGGAAAAGGGCATCCTGGTGGTTGAGCCAAAGCCAGGGTTGTTTTGGACCTTTATGGCCACCTGGCAAAGGCAACATACCACTTCGGCCCCCGCTTCCCGTGGACGGTGCCCCCAGTCTGACCCGACCTGGGGGGAATCAGCCAGTCGCCTTTTCCTGTCCTCCTCTGAATTCTTTTGCTTTCCTATTGTCCTTCCTAACCCTGTCCTGTCATCTTCTCTTTTCTTTATTTCTCCGTTTTCTCCAGGCGGCGAGGGTTAACCCTGTGCGAAGGCTTCAACCTAAATCCCGAGCATAGGGTTATAGTGGCAACGTACAGTTACCGTGGGCTGCAAAGCCACGTTCCCTTGTTGGGCTCCGTGGTGGGTGACTGGCCTTGCCACCGAATTCATTCCATCTTTTATGGCTTCCTTCTCCATTGCACCCAAACGAACTGATCGGCCTCCGAAACGAGGCCGCCCCGAAGAACTTTTCAAACCAATTTCTAACCTCGTCTTCAACAACCCTGACAACTTCCCACGCTTCCTAATGATGCAGTCAGCTGATAAAGCAACTCCCGTTACCAGCAAATCTGTGTTTTTGGTTGCAAAGTTCATTGAAGATTTGATAGGAAAAAACTATGAAGCTAAAAAGCTCACTACCGGAGACCTGCTGATCGAAGTCAAGAGTAGAGAGCAGTCCAACACTCTTTTGAAGCAAACCAAGCTAGCAGACCTTGAGATCACAGTAACTCCCCATCGTACCCTTAACAGCTGCCAAGGTGTCATTTCCGAATCAGAACTGATCAACGAAACAGACTCTGACCTGCTTGAAGGTTTGCGCGAGCAGGGGGTAACCGCTGTGCGACGCATCACCATTAGACGGGACGGAAACGAAATTAAGACGAAGCACATAATATTGACCTTTGATCGATGCACTTTGCCACAGTATGTAAACGCAGGGTTTCTGCACTGTAAGACCAGAGTATACATACCAAACCCGCGACGTTGTTTCATCTGGCAGAGATATGGGCACGGCAGCAATTCGTGCTGAGGAAAACAAACGTGAGCAAAGTGCTCTGAGCAGGACCATTCTGCTGACGACTGCAAAAGCACCCAACTCAAGTGCAGCAACTGTGGAGGACCCCACGGGGCATACTTTCGCTCTTGCCAGGAGTTTAAGAAAGAACAAGAAATCATCAGCCTAAAAGTGACACAAAATCTCTCATTTCCAGAAGCCCGTAAAAGGTATGCGCTGCTTCCTTCAGGGAGCTACGCCAGCGCGGCCCGCCGGGGGGTGGGGCGGCGTCTGGTTTCTGCGGCCACTCAGGTCAGTGAAACTGACTTGGGGGCGCACCTACCCCCCGGGGTGCTGCCCTTGGCAGGCCAAACAACTCAGGCATCGCCAGCGGTGCTCGCAGGCCTTGCACCTGACCAGAATTGCACTGGGAGCGGCGTTGCTGTCGCTACTCCACAGACTCCGGCCGCTGAAACTCCGGTGGCGATGGATGTGGGTACAGAAGGCCCCTCTTATGCAGCCATGTCCAGCACATCGACAAAGGTAGAGGCTGAATCTTCGGCCATTCCTTCAAACGCGTTGCGGGGCGGGCGCTGTAAATCCTCCAATCCGCCAACGCCGCAAAACTCAGATGAGGACATGGATGTCGGGCCATCTCGGCCTGCATCGCAGTCGTCAAAAGAACAGCGCGGCAGTCTTGGCCGCGGGAAAAAACCACAAGCCCCCCGAGTCACTGGTCCTGCTTCGGGCTCAGGGACATAGGAATCTCCGTCCGAGCAAAACATACGCTCAACATCTCTGTTCTATTTTTTTATGGCAGTTCAAAGCATTATCCAATGGAACTGTGGGGGACTAATTAGAAACCTCGATGACATCTGCGAAATCCTTCATAAGTACCATCCAAATATCCTATGCCTACAAGAAACACACTTAAAATCTACACAAACTTTCTCAAACGATACTCGGTATTCAGGAGAGACAGGGACAGCTGCACTCACTCCTCTGGTGGTGTAGCGATTGTCTGGCAAAAGTCTGTCCCCTGCCAACCTCTTCGGTTGCTCACTTCCCTCGAAGCTGTGTCAGTCCGAGCTATCCTCTTTAATAGGTTAATAACAGTTTGCTCTCTGTACATTCCCCCGGATTACCGTCTATCGAGCTCAAAATTCGAATTTCTGATAGATGAGCTCCCGGAACCCTTCTGATTAGTGGGCGACCTTAATGCTCACAGTGAACTCTGGGGGTCTCAACGGACAGATGCCCGAGGCCGCTTGCTAGAAAAGTTTTTATTTTCTTCCGGAGCTTGTCTACTCAATCACAAACAGCCGACATACTACAACACTACACACAACACATACTCACACATAGACTTGGCAATCGGCTCTTCTGTCCTCTTTCCGTCTGTTGAATGGGGAGTGGACGATAATCCTTATGGGAGCGACCACTTCCCAGTCATCCTGAAAGGCATAGACAAAAGCCCTAACAGTTTCATCTGTCATAAAAGGTTTAAGGAATCTGGTGCAGATTGGCTGAAATATAAACAGTTATCTCAGCTTTCATACACATCTATAAGCCATTTGGGCATTGATGAAGCCCGTGAACTGATTGCGGCCCATACTCTTCATGCTGCCGAGTGCTCTATTCCGGAAACGTTTGGTGCTACACCTAACACTAGGAAGCCGTGGTGGAATGAGGAGTGTCGGCATGCACGGAAGGCTTAAAATAAGGCATGCATGGAGCATCCTTCGCAGGTATCCCACTTACCAAAACCTCATTTCCTTCAAACGTGCGAAGGCACAAGGAAGGCGCATTCGCCAGCAAGCCAAAAAAGAAATCTGGCACTCTTTTGTGACTTCTATAAATTCGTACAGAGATACAGGCAAAGTATGGAATAGAATTAAAAAGCTTAATGGACGGAAAACACATAGCCTACCCTTAGTTAGCAGTGCGGGTGGCACCCTGGAGGACCAGGCAAACGCGCTAGCAAAACACTTTCAATATGTTTCAAGTTATACTCACTACACGAATACTTTCTTGCGGTATAAATCATCCATGGAGAAAAAACCTATTAGGGATAACAAAACATCTGACGAACCATACAACTCTGAATTTTCTCTAACAGAGCTTTTGGTTTCCCTAGGAACATGTAAGGCTTCAGCGCCGGGAGCAGACAGGATATCATATACAATGATTCAACATCTGCACACAGAAACTCTCCAGACACTCCTGCGCCTATTCAATAAAATTTGGTAAGCAGGATACTTTCCAAGAGCTTGGAGAGAAGCTATTGTAGTTGCCATATTAAAGGAAGGGAAAGATGCCTCACTACGTACCAGTTACCGACCAATAGCTCTGACCAGTTGCCTGGGAAAGCTTTTTTTTTTAAAATGGTAAATAAGAGGCTAATGCACTTTATTGAATATAACGGCATCCTGGACAGTTGTCAGGCAGGTTGTCGTTCAGGTCGAAGCACAACTGACCAGCTAGTAGTCTTTGAGACTTATGTCAAAGATGCTTTCATCCATAAACAGCACTGTCTTTCTGTTTTCTTTGACTTGGAAAAAGCATATGCCACAACTTGGCGCCACGGCATACTGTTTGATCTCAAGGCATTCGGTATGTCTGGGAACATGTTAAACACTATTGAAAGTTATTTGTCACACCGAACCTTCAGAGTAAGAGTAGGGACAGCGGTATCTGGAACGTACACACAAGAAAATGGTGTTCCTCAAGGTGGAGTGTTAAGCTGTACTCTGTTTGTAGTTCAAATGAATTCGCTTGGGAAATCGTTGCCACCCACAATCTCCTACTCAATGTACGTTGACGACGTCCATATTAGCTTTAGATCATGCAACCTGTCCATATGCGAAAGGCAGATACAGTTAGGCGTAAACAGGCTTGCGAAATGGATACAAAAAAAAGGTTTTAAACTGAATCCTCAGAAAAGTACATGTGTTTTATTCACAAGACAGCGTGGAATTCATCCAGAACCTGACATCACACTGAACGGAGAACGAATTCCCGTCAAGAAAGAACAAAAGTTTTTAGGTGTTATACTTGACCAAAAGTTTACATTCATACCGCACATAAAGACACTCAAACAAAAATGCTTAAACACTATGAACATTTTAAAAGTATTGTCGCATCAGTCTTATGGTGCTGATAAAGACTGCCTTCTACGCCTATTTGTCAGTTTAGTTAGGTCACGTATGGACTACGGAAGCGTAATTTATGGGTCCGCGTCTAAAACTGCCCTAAAAATGTTAGACCCAGTGCTGCATTTGGGCCATCGCCTTGCTTCGGGAGCATTCAGAACAAGTCCAATTCAAAGTCTCTATGTCGATTGTGACCACTGGTGCCTAGAACACCAGCGTGCTTATACAGCACTGCTCTATACTATCAGAACAATGTCTATGGAGAATCACCCGTGCAGTTCTACTCTGAACGACGCCTCGTCTGCCCGTTTATATCTATCACGCCCCTCGATCCCTGCCCCTATGTCCTTGCGTGTCAAAGGCCTTGCAGAGGAAATAGGTGTATCTTTTGATGAGGGCAGGAAGACCTCCATCGCCGATGTAGTCCCGCCTTGGGAAATGTCAGCGATTTGTTGCGACACATTTTTTAAACTCATTGATAAGCGCCGTGCACCTCGTGAATTGATCTTACAGCATTTTTTACATTTACAACACACATATCCATACACCTCATTTTACATAGAGGCCTCGAAGTCTGCTTCGGCTGTGTCGTGTGCTGCACATGGCCCGGATTTCTCCAGCACAAGGACCTTGAACAGAAATACCAGTATCTTTACAGCAGAGGCTTATGGTATATTCATCACAGTGGAACACATTACACAGAACAAACTACAAGAATCATTTATCTATACAGACTCCCTAATTGTGGTTACAGCACTAGATTCCTTTCAACCTATAAAAATGTGTCCTCAATCACCTTTTTAAAGCTCTTGTGACTGCTTATTAACTAAAACTAAAAATACTTGTTTGCTGGATCCCTGGACACAGTGGCATTCTGGGCAATGAAATTACCGACCAGAACGCCACTTTGGCGGCCCTCCGTAGTGGTGTTGACGTAGAGCAGGTCTCTTACCTTGATTTGAAGCCAGTGATCCGAAGGGGAATCCGTAAATGCGGGCAGAGCACATGGGACACATACACTGACAACAAACTCCACTCAGTAAAACCACACCTAGGAAGGTATGCAACAGAAAAACTAAACAGATTCATTGAAGTATCGATTTGCAGACTACGCATAGGTCACACTTACGCTACCCACGCATATATTTTGAATGGCGCACTCCCACCAGTTTGCGACAAGTGTGGGGACCGGCTCTCCGTCCTCCATGTGTTAATTGAGTGCACATCCTGCAATGAGGCCAGAAAACGGCATTTCCCAACAATATATACCTTCAACATTCCACTACACCCTTCACTGTTTTTAGGAGATGAACCCATGTTCACAATCAAATCTCTTTTAAGTTATCTTGCAGAAATCAAGTTTTTAAAGCTAATCTCATACAGTGCGTGACCTCAGAGCCTACGAGCATTGAGCAAGGCCCTGATGTTTCCTACGAGGGGTCCGCTCATGTACCATGCTCTTCGGCTCAAGCTACAGTCATGTTCTATCCATAGTCCCCTTCATCCGCCATCATGAACATCTCCATGTTTTAGTCTTCGGGCCGTCTACACCCCTATATACAATATTTTAAGATATATCATACTCATTTCATACATATTTTAAGCACAAACCTCACTATGAAAAACCACGCAACATAGTTTTGGCGCTCTTTGGTCTTAATTACCCTTGCGCCAATAAACGCAAACATACATACATTCAAAGAGTGCGGCAGATCGGACCTTTAGGATGCGCATGACGCAAAAATATAAACAAACATATATTTAATATGTGAAGTGACATACAGGAGCACGCTATACCAGCTGGGCACATCGCCGTTGTATCACACTAAGTGCGAAGAACTCTATTGGAGCTGCCACTTCTCGCTTGCGCATGTTGCGAGCAACCGACAATGTTGGAGGCTGCAGGAAGACTACCCAATTGCAGAAAAATAAAATAAGAAGAGAGTGGCCTTGAACTCGTGTTATTATGTTGAATTCGATTTATAAGTCTGCAGTGTAATAGTTGTGAATAGCCCGCGGGAAGTCCAAGGACTGCCCTCGCCATCAAAAGACATTCGGGCCAGTTTACCGTACGTAGTTCTTGGTCGGGCCAATTCAAAGCAGTCGAACCCGGTAGCGACTCACGCTGAGAAACAGGAGCTTGAAAGGCAGGGCAGGTAGGACTTCCAAGTAGCGCTCTTTTCTCTCCTTACGTCGCCATTTGAATTGGGGGCTTCATCGTTTCGAATGAGGAGGAGGATAAACATCTTTATTGTGTAGTAAATTTATATGGCGTCTTCAGGAGGTGGAGTCCTCAGTCCAGGACCCCATATGCTTTGCCAGCCGCTAAAGCCCGCTCCACCAGTCGAAGCTGGTCGGACAAGCATGAGCTGGACGGGGCGCGCCTCCAGAGCTCGGGAGAGTTGTACGGACACAATAGAAAACTCCGCAAGCGCATTGCGCAGCTCACTGAAAAGGCGGCAAAATACGCACGTGAACTTTGCCGTGAGAGTTGGCTCTCCCTTTGTGACGCCATGGGTAACCATGTGAGCACGTCAAAACCTGGAAAATTCTTCGCTACCTCTTGGACCCCTCTACCTCGAAGACAACGTCACTGAACCAACTACGGGCCCTCCTGCACAAGCACTCAACAGACACACTTCTGACGAACCTTGAGGCAAAATTCTTCCCACCTGGTCCTCAACAGCGCCACATAGACTACGATGGCGAGCCAAACCCCACACTGGACCAAGACATCCTCATCACGGAGGTACGAGCGGCACTGGCTCGCTTACGGAAAAACACTGCACCGGGTCCCGATGGAGTTTCCAACAGGCTACCATCCAACCTCGATGACGACTCCCTCGTGTCCCTTACCGCGTGCCTCAATAGAGTGTGGCGAGAGGGCACCATTCCTGCCGAATGGAAGCTCGCCAACGTTCACCTCATTCCAAAACCGAACAAGCCCCCCTCCATTGACAACCTCCGACCTATCTCGTTAACATCCTGTGTCGGAAAACTCATGGAGCATGTCGTCCTCGCTCGCCTCCAGCGTCACATAGACGATCGGGATCTCATGCCGGCCTCTATGTTTGGCTTCAGACCTCACCTCGCCACCCAGGACATCCTCCTCCAGATCAAAGAACAGGTCATGACCGCGGCCACCCGGCACTCATCGCTTCGAATTCACGAGACGGTGCACCGGTCGGCTGCCTGCGAAGGTCACGTCTCATGCTGAAATTAAATTTAGCTTCGTACAGAACATATTATGAGCAAATTATAATTCGTCATTGATGCGATAATAAATTTTATGTCTTTTGCGTCAGTAATTTTTCCACAGCGCCGCCTAATGTATCCACATGGTAGAAGAAGCATTTGAAGAACGGCGGGAGCTTGGCGGGGATTAAATTTCGTGACGGCACCTGCAGCGACACATCGACGGCCTTGACCTCACCAGTCCCGCGATGAGTGATAAGGAGAACATCTCTCCTAACTCGGACGACTGTCGATGTGCCCCGGAAGTCACGACAAAGACTGATGCGATCGCCAAAATGTGCAAACCAGAATGGGACCTCACCGACTTCCACCGCGACAGGATGCTGGGAAGGTGCACGTTCGGCCACGTGTACCTCGCCCGCCGCACAGACAGCAAGGACCTGCTTGCCTTGAAAATAATCTTTACATCAGGATTTGATGAATGCGATCAGGATGATCTACACAAGGAAATTGAAACCCAGTACCGGCTCAAGCATCCCAACGTACTGCAGCTGCATGGCTGTTTCCACGACGACATGATGATGTACTTGGTGCTAGAATATGCCCCCGGGGGCGAACTCTCCAATGAACTCCACGAAGCCAAGTTGTTCGACGAGAAGAAGTCCGCGTGTTACGTCAGCCAACTCGCCAAGGCTCTGCAGTACTGCCACAGCAGGAAAGTAATCCATCGCGACATCAAGCCTGATAACATACTCGTTGGCGTAAACGAGGTACTCAAGGTTGCCGGCTTTGGCTACGCAGTGCACAGCCCGACGTCAAAGGTGCCCGAAGTTTTCGGCAGCGTGGACTACCTGCCGCCAGAGATGGTAGAGAAGAAAGTGCATGGCGCGAAGGTTGACCTCTGGGCGCTGGGTGTCGTCGCGTACGAGTTCCTGGTCGGGCATACCCCCTTCACGTCGAACCCACCGGATGCCACGTGCGAGAAAATCCGCAGTGTGGACTTCCGCTTCCCTCCTCACGTGTCGGCTGGCGCAAAGGACCTCATATCCAGGCTGCTGGTACAGGAACCCACAGAGAGGGCGACTCCAGAAGAAGTGCTGTCACACCCATGGATCACGGAGAACACGGGCATGTAACACGAAAATTGATTTGCTCCACCCCCAGCAGAAATTGATTTATGAGAACTTGCCCCAGACGCGCAGTTGTACTTACGTATAGGACACGGGGACTTGCGCTGACAATCTGGGATCCAACGTTCACGCGTTTGATGGGTGGCGGAATCGGAGGATGGATGAAAAACGTGAAGCTGCCACAGGACGGGGACCCGAGTCGGTACACTTCGAAGACACAAGTGAATAAATGCATGACTTTACGTCCATAAAGAAGCTATGTAGAGTGCCCTTCGTGTAGTAAAAACTGTTCCAGTGTGCAAAAAATCGCCCTTACGTCATTTTGCCTGAACCCAGGTGCGTAAAAATCCTGAAACTACAGGGTAAAATTTCCACGTGCGCCATGTGCACCATGCTTGAATTTTTGTATGCCCCTAGCTGTACCCAAACTGCCTTTAAATTTTCTCAGTGTCGTGCGTAGAAATTTGTGTTTTGTTACGTCGTCACTAATCGAGCCGCATTTTCCGGGATCCTTGTGTCCTTACGCCTCGTCCGCACATGCTTTGGGCGAGCGGGGCGAACCGGCTCGCCGCGAATGTGTGCGGCACTGCGGGGGGCGTGGGGGAAGGAGGACCAGTTTGTCGCCTTCCTTCGCGCCACCCTCTCCCCGGCCAGGGGAAGACCTCCTCTCCCCCGGAGCCGACCTACAGGACGAACGAGCATTCCGCCGGGGAGTCGACTGGGAGATTTGGTCGGAAATTCCGTTGGCTCGGCAGTGCCCACTCCGAATGCACCGATGACGGTGAACTCAGTTGGCTCCACGGACTCTGCTGAGAGATTCTGCCCTGATCGGTCGCAAGGGATGACTCCCCTGCTCCCGCGGCCGTGATGACGGAAATCGAGGTCTGAGTCCCGCGGCTTGAGCGAGCGAACAGAGCCACTGTCTCCCCGCAAGTGACAGTCGTGTTGCCTGGTATATGCCCTGTATCTGCCTGGCAATAAAGCCTCACTTTGGATTGCCGGAGCCTGTCTACCGCATGTGAGTACCCGAACCCGTGCGTGAGTCTTCGGATTCCTCAGAGGCCAGTGTACGGCGCGTAGCACTTCCTCTAGCTAGCCGGGGTACTCTGCTATCCCGTACGTTAGCCCACAAGGAATACTAACCAGTCGGTTCGGCGCCATTTACTCTAGTGGCACGACAAAGATTTCTACAGCACGGTTCGATATATGCACTCAAGTTTTATCGCCCGCCCAAAACACCCATGGTGCGATGTAATCACCCTGGTGCGTACATTTCTGCTCACCAGGAAATAGAGCCGCTTGCTGTGATAGCAGTACCCTATGACCCCCAACCCCGCAAAAACGAAAACAAGAAGAACCGAAGGACAAAATCACGTTGCTTCGAATTGGAGCCTCAGCTGACGACTTTACTCACCCACTTTGACACATGAGACACTGCAGTATTCTTCACAGGCGTCGCCATTTTGGGGTCTTGATGCCATGCTGCTGCCGTGCACGAGACTGGCGTTCGGGCGTCAAAACACTGTATTTGTTCCAAATATTTCTGTAGTGTATGCAACGCCACGAATCGGTTCCTGGGCCTTAGGCAAGTTGTTTTTAACAACTTTTAGGCCAGGAATCTTGCCACCAGGAATCCACTAGATCTTCTTCTAGAGAATAAATTGAAATTGAATCGAATTGAATCTAGTTTTAACAGCGGAAATTTATTGCACGATCAGGGAAAATTTGGCATCGACATGAAATGCACCCGCACCGCTACAAAGAAAAGCTATGAAGCTTTCTCGGAAACTTCGCAGTTGAAAAAAATTCGTCCTTTTCAGGTTCCTGAGCAATGCTTTTTTCAACCGCGAAGTTTCTACGGAGGCTGTATAGCTTTCCTTTATAGCCGTACGGCTGCATCTCAGGTGGATGCCAAATTTTCCCTTCACATAAACTTACAACACCTTGGGGCTTCCACCAAACCATTCGTCCACAGCGCGCACTACGTCAGGAATACAGCGATGCCAGGTTTCCCATGCAGATTGTGTAAAACAGACGGAATTTCTATAGTTCCTATGCGGGTATTCCGAAAGAAAATTCCTCTCTTATTGCCGCGGATTTACGTTTCCTTTGGTGTATACAGTGCGCGCAGTCATAGAAAACCTGTACAACAAGAATTAGGCGCATAACCATATATCCTTGTGGTAATATTAAATCTATAGCTCCTCTCATTGTCTTTGTTAATTAGCGTGCAATGAAATGAATGCTTTTAAGAGGTAGGAACACTTCACTACTCTCTCTACCGTACAAACCCACGTAAAAACCCAGCGGACGGGAATTCCACAACCTTTCGGCGCACGTTAATTATGCTCACGCAGTCTAAATTAACCCGTAGCCCACCAGGGAGCGCCTCATAGCCAGGTGTAGCTTCGATGCGCCTCCCATATTAAGAAAAAAAGGATGAAGTAGCTCGAGAACGCTAGTCGCATTAAAAAGGTAAAACCTTTTGGAGAGAACGGTCGCCCTGTCAACACAAGGGAATGAATTTTGCGAAACCCCACATACGTTATGGCGTAGCTTTGTATCATTCTCCGGTGAAATTTCAAGCAAGGTGGTATCTTATGAACAAACTCTAAGCAGACGCGATTTCAGAGTCGGGAGGCATTCTTATCCTTTGTGTCCTTGATTGAGAGGCTCCACACCCACAGACGATTGAGGCGCACAGAAATGTTTCAGCCTGGCTTTACGCCTGTGCGCTTCATTCACGAGCTCATATATGACCAGAACGCAGGTGGTGGTGGCCCATAAAAATGGCGCATACCCACTGGGGGGATTGGCCAAGAAGAATTTGTTTTGTTCATCAAAATTAGTTACGTAAGACAAAATATGGGAGTAGAGGAAAATATTCAGTCAGTATGTTCAATACAAATATGAAAGAAAGAAAAAGGAGTGTGAAAACAAAATAAAAGTGAACCTGATCGGAATAGTTCTTGCACGGCAGAATGAAATGAATAAGTGGACGGCTTGACACACATCCGTATGACAGTAGCCCAGGTGTGTCCCCCCAAAAGACAAAAGCACTGGAATAGACAATAGCAGTCCCAGGCGTCGCAGGGGAGTCTCCAGCAGCCTTCTTCAATTATTAGAAAATCGGCGGCAAAAAAGGAAGAAATGTTGATCAGATTCAATTTCGTGTAAAAGTGACACAAGGGAGTTGTCATCAGATCTTCCTGGTATAGGTATCGCTTAAGTGAGGGGCCACAACAACGAAAAGAGGTCAGCAATGTTTCGCACCAGAGAGTTTGATAGACACGTCTTTTCCAACGGAACTGACGCGCTGTAAACGTGCCTTCGCCCAACTTTGGCTCGCCCCCTTTTCGGCTTTCAGACGTCTTTTCATCATTTGGTTTCCGTTTCAAAACTCGCAGCCATGGTTTCAGTGCTCTGGCGCCCGCACTCCTATCGACATCAGTGTGATAAAGACAGACCTCGTGGTAGGTGGAGCAAAATGGCTGGCGTTCCAGCGCTTGACGATGAGGCACTGTGGATCGACGGTGCAGCTTTGGTAGACGAAGCGTCGAAGATGTCCACGGACGAAATGGTTCGCAAGATGAAGTTGCCGGACAACGAAATCAAGGTTATGCATAGCGAGATAACGCACGTAACACGCGAGTTCGCATCGCTGAAGCAGCAGATCAAGGAGAACGACAACAGGATCAAGGCCAAAAAAGCGCTGCCGCACATGGTGGCAAGCATGCTCGAGCTGCTCGACGCCGACCCGCAGGAACTTGGCCAGGAGGACGGCGCCACCATGGATTCTCGGCGTAAGAACGCCGTCGTCAAAACAACCAGGCGCCAGGTCTTCTTTTTGCCACTCGTTGGCCTCGTTGATGCCGAAAAGCTGCGCCCTCATGATCTTGTCGGCGTCAACAAGGATTCCTGTGTCATCATGGAGAAGCTGCCACATGAGTACGACTCTCGCGTCACGGCCATGCAAGTAGACGAGTGGCCCACTGAAGAGTACAGCGACATCGGCGGTCTCGACAAACAGATTCAAGAGCTGGTCGAGGCTGTGGTTCTGCCCATTACTCACAATGAGAAGTTCGCCAATATAGGAAGAAATCCACCGAAGGGAGTGCTCCTTTACCGTCCCCCCGGAACCGGCAAGACCCTCTTGGGTCGGGATTGCGCCGCCCAGGCCAAATCCACGTTTCTCAAACTCGCGGGCCCTCAGCTGGTCCAGACGTTCATCGGCGAGGGAGCAAGGTTGGTGAGAGACGCTTTCAAGCTGGCCCAGGAGAAGGCGCCGGCCATAATATTTATCGACGAGGTGGACGCCATCGGCACCAAGCGCTTCAGCTCGCAGAAGGTCGGCGACAGGGAGGTGCAGCGCACCCTGCTCGAGCTGCTCAATCAGCTGGACGGGTTCAGCTCGAGTGCGGACGTCAGGGTGATCGCGGCTACCAACCGGGTGGACATGCTGGACCCGGCCCTGCTGAGGTCCGGCCGACTGGACAGGAAGATAGAGTTCCCGCACCCGGACCAAGAGGCCCGGGCACGCATCATGCAGATCCACTCGCGCAAGATGAACTACGACAAGGACGTCAACTTCGAAGAGCTGGCGCGCTGCACCGACGGCTTCAACGGGGCGCAGTGCAAGGCGGTCTGCGTCGAGGCTGGCATGATAGCCATGAGGCGGAACGGCGACAAGGTTACGCGCGAGGACACTCAAGACATTGTATTATCGCCGTAAGACTGCTGTACCGCTATATACATTGACGCCTTCCATCATGCAGGCCAAGAGGAAAGGCAACCTTAACTACTACCCCTGAGTGAAGTGAAACATTTTCCTGATTAAATATTATTCGTTCAGTAGTTGTGGCATTGTGATGCATTTTCCTTTAGCATCGTTTCGTGCGTAGAGGTAATCACTTAATCGTATACTGACGCGGCTTGCTGTTCCCTTACTTATTTAAATACGTACGCTGCTACTCTCACAGGCTATATTTGTTTAGACTTAACAGTTTTGTTGTTGAGATTTCCCTACGAGTGGAGCTAACATATTGCCGCGAACCATACATTGGGTTTGTTTATTTGTGTTTTGCTTTTACCGCCCGGCTGCGCCGGTCTGTGTTATCTCTGCGCCAAGGGAAGCGCGTGTTCCATTCTTTCTTTCTGTGCCGCATGTGTTATCTGTTGTGATAGGGAGAGCATTCCGATCTAACGTGAACAGCCCAGAATAATCTTCTTGTATCTACTATGTTCTCGATGCGAATCGACGTTTCGAGAACCACGCGCGCCAAAAGATAAAAAAATTCCCCCGCATTTCCCCGAGGGGGAGAATGTGAAAGTGCGAATACACGGTTGTCGGCCCGCTTGCGGCGCTTGCGCTCGGCCCCCGCAGCCCACCGCCTCGCCGCCTTCTCTTCCATCGGGTTTGTAGTATCACGTGTACACCACGCAGTTATCAAGCCGCTATAACGCCGCTGAGTCGCCAACGCACGCCGCTGACGACGTAGTTTGAATGCGTTAAAGATATAAGGCGCGTCAACACTGATATCACCGTCGCGTTCGTGGCTTGATCGGTAGAGCGTCGCGCTGCGGCCGCAAAGTCCGCGGATCGAAACCTGGCGCCGGATGCTGTTTTTCTTTATAGAGGAGCACTGCGGACGCCGCCGACGCCGCCGACGCCGGCGGTGGATGGTTTGGGGTCGCTTATAAAGTGTATTCACACTTAAAATGCCTGCAGTGCGGACGCCGGGGCATTCGATTCGACGACACTCGCCTGTGCAAGTCACTTTGTTGACCGCTGCTTCGCCGCCTCTGTATTCTTTTGAGTTGTTAGGGGAGCACAAGTTCGCTCCAATAAACGTGTTCCTCATTCAACACAACTGCATCGTCCTTGTCTTCGTGACATCTGGTGGAGGTGCTGGGTACGCACCCTTCATGCCAGGGGTTTCCCCAGGCATCGAATCAAGGGGGGGTGTCTCAATGGCTATGGGGGGGGGGGGGTTCATAAACTAGAAAAACTGTTTTTTTATCCCAATAGTTAAATAATAGACGTCTGTTAACCAAACGCTCATCCCCGTGACGTACGTTTTTCATTTTCTATATATATATACACACACCTGAGAGGCGGTGCTTTCAAATATTCAATCTAAGAAAAAACAAATTTAAAGAAAGTCATTTTTTACCATGAAAGGTCCGTATTTAGTTTTTTTTTAATTCCTCGCCATTTTTCAACGTATAAGGACATTTTCGAACTTGTTACCAGGGCCAGTGACGAAATTTGAGTTCTTGAAACAATGTTTAGGTAGTACACGAATTATGCAGCACTTATACATCAGGCACCGATTGTACGCTCCCGATTTATTAAAACGCCAGGATTAGCTTCCGTAGCGTTTCGCCTCGCCAAATTGCCCATTTTAAATGTACATGCTGAAAGAGCTTCTGCAAAGATTACGCTTGTAAACAAAGAACGGCATCGAATCAATGAAGAAAGTAAATTATGTGTGTTTACTGCACTTAGTTCAAGTCAAAGGTGGCCTCAGTCGAAGTAATTTTGGGTGAGTGCTCGTCGATATATGCTTTGCTCGTAGCTTCAAACCACTTTGACCCTTTCCTTTGAAAGCCTTTTTTGTGTGCACATACTAACTTGCCACGAGCTGTCGAAAAAAAGGAAATAAATACGTGCAACGCTAACAGCCAGCTCGGGGGGCGCACTTTTGTTTATTTTGCCCGAGGCTACTGCCAAGAATAGCAGACGGGCAGCCCAC
The DNA here is from genome assembly GCF_048455015.1 of Haemaphysalis longicornis. NCBI lineage: Eukaryota > Metazoa > Arthropoda > Arachnida > Ixodida > Ixodidae > Haemaphysalis > Haemaphysalis longicornis. Next base: position 447,312,442 of record NW_027526203.1, on the reverse strand, counting down.
GCATGCGCAGATCGATACTGAAAAAGGTCCATACAAGGACTGACAAGAGTGAAATTTGGGGATTCAAGGGGGGGTGTCCAGAAAATATAGGGGGGGTCTACACACCCCCTAGGGGGGGTGTAGGGAAATCACTGCTTCATGCCCACTACAACCTCGAAAAGCCGCCAAGCCAGTCCAACAAGAGCCAGCCCCCGCCTGCAAGATTTACCGCCCGAGTTTGGTTTGATGCCAGAAGGGCCCAAGAAAAGGAACGCTGCAACCAACACCATGGTGCAAGAAACAACGTCGCCAATCGTCCTGCAGCAGCCCCGGGAACCGCCATCGTTCCGAGGAGCCCCCGCAGAAGACCCAGAAGAATGGTTGGAGAAACTGGAGCGCGTCCGGAAATTCAACAGGTGGGACGACGCAGAAACGTTCCGGCACGTTTTCTTTTACTTGGAAGATTCGGCTCGCACTTGGTTCGAGAACCACGAGAGCTCCTTGACAAACTGGGCTCAGTTCAAAAGCGAGTTTACTAAGACCTTCACTACCGTCGTGCGGAAAGAAAGAGCCGCCCTTTTGTTGGAAACGCGCACGCAACACCCCAACGAAGGTGTCGTGATCTTCGTTGAGGAGATGAAGCAGCTATTTCGCCGCGCGGACCCCGAAATGACGGAAGAAAAGAAGTTGCGCTTCTTAATGCGCGGAGTGAAGGAGGAACTGTTTGCTGGACTTGTCCGAAATCCGCCCAAAACCGTCGCCGAATTCGTGACCGAAGCCAGCACCATTGAGAAAGCCCTCGAAATGCGTGCTAAGCAGTATGACCGCAACTTTGTTGGCGCGGCCAATGCGAACGACTTTGGCAGCACGCGGATCCCGGCCGACAGCCTACGCGAGACTATCCGCGCAATAGTGAGAGAGGAGCTGCGGAAACTTCTCCCAACGCCGCCGCAGCCCCAAGTCGCTTCCCTCACCGACGTGATTAGAGAAGAAGTGCAACAAGCGTTGGGAACTTCTACGCCATCCGAGGTACCCAGAGAGCCACAAGCTATGACATACTCCGCGGCTGTTCGTCGACCCCGCCCTGCTCCAACACGCCGTCAAGAGGCCCCGCCGTACACCGCCCACTGTCACCCGCCCGACCCCCGGTAGCCCGAAACCAGACGCCGAGGAAGACGGACGTATGGCGAACTCCCGATAACCGTCCTCTGTGCTACCACTGCGGAGAGGCCGACCACATTTACCGTCGCTGCCCATACAAGAAACTCGGACTGCGTGGTTTCTCCGTCGACGCACCTCGCCCTCTCCCTGGCCAACGACCACGTGAGATCGACGAGTATCTATCTGAAACCAGCCGTGGCCAAGCGCGTTTCAACCGTTCGCCGTCGCCCTACCCCTACCAATCGCCGAACCGCCGTAGCAACGCTGACTTCGCCCGTGGAAGGTCCCCCAGCCCACGCGGGGGAAACTAAAGGCGGCAACTTCTGGAGGTGAAGTTGCTCTACGGCGAAAAACTAGAAACCCTCCAACGACGCAAGGACGCGCTGAAGACAGTGATTCACGACATGCCCTCATCCCGACGACCCGACCTAACCCTGACGAGACTCCCGAACACGACGACAGCTACACGGCGCGACGCGTACCCGACCTGACCGAGACGTCCGTTGAGAAGACGACGACAACGACGATGCACAGTGCCCGACCATCAACACGTACAAGCAGAGATACGACGCCCCGACGAACCCGGAACTCGAGGACGACTGCATCTGACGTCAAGGCGTCCATCGACGGCTTTGACGTAGTCGCCCTCGTAGACACGGGAGCTGACTATTCGGTAATGAGCGGACCATTTGCGTCTAAACTGAAGAAAGTTATGACCAGATGGGACGGTCCGCACATACGCACAGCAGGAGGCCACCTCGTGACGCCAAGTGGAACGTGCACATCGCGCGTCACCATAGACGGCACAACGTACCCTGCGGCGTTCGTCGTTCTGCCTAACTGCTCCCGCGACGTGATTCTCGGAATGGACTTTTTGACGGACAACGGCGCAATAATTGATCTGCAGACCAAGTCGATAACATTTTCCTCCAATCACTCCACGACGCCGCAGCCGAACCCCGATCACCGTGCTGCTGTCAGGATTGCCGACGATCACATCACCCTGCCACCCCGCGCAAGCTTGATGATCGCCGTCTACTGTGAGGATGCTGCTTCTGACATCGACGCTATCGTAGAGAGTGATCGAAAGTTGCTTCTCGACCGCGGTGTCTCCGTCGCAAGAGGCATTGCGCACTTTAAGCAACGCCAATCTCACGTTTTGGTCACTAATTTCACCGAAGAGTACCAGCATTTAAACAGGGGAGCTGCAATTGCGTTCCTCGAAGAAACGCAAGAAGCAAGTGATGTGATCGCAGTCGCCGACTTTGAACGCACACCCGTAGAAACATTCAAGCTCCCGCAGCCATTCGACGTGAATCCGGCGCTACCGCAAGAACAACGGAAAAAATTATTGGCTTTGCTGCGTCGCTATAGCGAATGTTTTTCGTCGAGCGCAAAACTACGTCAGACCCCTCTAGCGAAGCACCGAATAATAACCGAAGATGGAGCCCGACCTACCCGCAGGGTGTCGAACCGGAGTTTTTTCGGGTTCGGTTCGGGTTCGGGTTCAAGCCTTTCGGGTTCGGTTCGGGTTCAGTTCCAGAGCACCATTCCGTTCCGGTTCGAACCGGTTCGAACCGGTTCAAACGGGTTCAAACGGGTTCGAAGAAAAAAAGCAGGCGTGTTTTTTTTCTGTTAATTTTTTTTGCACGTTTTAACGTTTCCTTATCAAGTCGGCATAAAAACAAAGTCATAATGAAGGTTTCTTTGTCCAACTATTTTTTCTTCGCCAAACTAATGCGACCCTGCAACACTTTTTTCAACTTTTTTCTAAATCTTGAGTGCTTGCAGAAGTTAGTCAACCAACACATTAGATTATGGGGTCGCAATGTGCCTCAGCCAAAAATTACTGCCATCTCCTCGTCAGATAACATAGAAACTTGCTCAAAATATTTTTCTCTCCTTCCCGGTCTTCGCGTTCTTCGACCGCTGAATGACGTCATTACAGTGGTGTAGCGGCTGTTCGCCGGATTTCCTTAAGTTGCAGAATAGAACGCATTTGATAGCCACTTTAAAAAAAAGCCACAAAAGCGCAGCAGGAACGGAAGGTGTATCCGCAGCGACGAGCAAATCACGCACTGTTGCTCTGTGCTGGCAATAGCTATAGTTTTCGCAGTGCTTACAGATACGAAGAAGAGTGAAAGCGTTTATCGAAAGTGTTGACTTATTTATTTACTGCTTTTTATTTATTTATTTATTTATTTATTTATTTATTTATTTATTTATTTATTTATTGTTGGGTTTAACGCGCCCACGCAACACCGACGACGAGGCGCGCCATAGTGGAGGGCTCCGGAATAATTTTGACCACCTGGGGATCTTTACGTGCGCCGAAATTTCGGACACACGAACGTTTTCGCTTTTCGCTTCCATCAGAAAAGTGGCCGCCGCGGCCGGAACGGTAACACAAATAGAAGGTATTGAAGAATGCTATCGGGCGTCTTTGCATCAAACCAGTTGATCGTCCCTCCCTTTTTTCTTGCAGTTTAGTTTCTTTCCAACCGTCTCCCCTCATATATACACACGTTTTGAAAACCCTTTGATGAATATAAAATATGCATTAGGCAATTAGTTAATAACTTTAGCCCGAGATGTCAATGTTAATATAACAAGAACATAATAGCACAATACGGGCATAAAGAAAAACCTTTTATAGCATTCAGGCGTCGTCACATAACTTTGCGGGTACTTTGTGCGTGACAAAATTTCCTGATTGGTCGAGAAGGAGAGCGCTGCTATATTTCTAAATGCCAAGGACCCCAAAGATATCATGTTTGGTCCGACCGTCGAATCCGCCTTAACTGACCCGCTATTTCCTTTAATCCAAATTAGCCAACACACCAGTCCCACTAATTCACATTAGCTCATTCACTCACCTAATTCCCCCCAGTCTACCCGCTAACCCTCACTAATCGACTTCAATCCATCCGCCTCTTAAGTTTAAGGTTGAGCAGGTTCAAGATAACATGAAAATGCTATCAAATATACTTTAAAAGTGGAAATAGTATTCCCCGTTTTTTTATATCTCATGTTCTCTTAGAGCAGTAATTAAAGGACACAACGGCACTGTATACAAGATTGAGTGACGTTAATTTTGAGAACTGCGAGTGTTGGTCTCTCAGTGCTGTTTGTATATATCTGCCCATTCAAACTAGAATAAGTGGAAGATATGACTTTATTGTTGATGGTGTACCTGAAGGCCTTCACAAGCGGACAGGTATGCATGCGAATTAACAACACATTGAAAACTTTACACAATTTTAAACACCATGTAGATAAAAACCATGAAGAATATTCCATGATATGTTGCCTCGCAATATGCGTTATAACTTAAGTTATGCTAAATGTAAAAGATAATTGGGAGAGATGGGCAGTACCTAACGCAAACTGATAGTATATACGGACAACTTTGCATTAAATTGAGGGCAATAATTAGAAGAGAACATGATGGGCCTTGGGAACTGCAGACTACGCAAAATATTTCGTGGTTCTGTCTGGCGAGTGGCAAAATATCTTCAGACGCAAGGTAGGGTACCGAAATGGAAAGCTATAAATCACATTGTTGAGGCCCCGGAACCGGTTCGGAACGGTTCCTTCGATTCGTTCCGGTTCGGGTTCAGTTCCAAAATGGCGGAAAAAATACGGTTCCGGTTCAGTTCCGGTTCCGGGCAAAAATTCGGGTTCGGTTCCGGTTTTCGGTTCGGTTCCGGTTCCGGTTCGACACCCTGCCTACCCGACAGTCACCGTACCGCGTCTCTTCACACGAACGGGAAGCCATCCGGACTCAAGTCGACGACATGCTGAGCGATGACAATATACAGCCATCGAAAAGCCCCTGGGCTGCGCCCGTCGTACTCGTAAAGAAAAAAGACGGCACATTAAGGTTTTGCGTTGACTACCGGCGACTGAACAAAATCACGAAAAAGGACGTGTACCCCCTCCCCCGAATCGACGACGCCCTCGACCACCTCTGCCACGCGAAGTACTTCTCATCGATGGACCTGAAGACCGGCTACTGGCAAATTGAAGTGGACGAGAGAGACCGAGAGAAGACTGCATTTATAACCCCAGACGGCCTACACGAGTTCAAGCTGATGCCGTTTGGGCTGTGCACAGCACCAGCGACGTTTCAAAGAGTCATGGACACTGTGCTAGCTGGCCTTAAGTGGCACACCTGCCTCGTATACCTCGACGACGTAGTGGTATTCGCCCGGACTTTCGACGAACACCTTGCAAGGTTGGAGTCTGTACTCGAGGCCATTCGTACGTCGGGGTTGACGCTGAAGCCTGAAAAGTGCCGTTTCGCATACGGGGAACTCAAGTTCTTGGGCCACGTCGTCAACGCCGCGGGAGTCCTACCTGACCCGGCAAAAACTTCAGCCATTGCGAACTTCCCAAGGCCGAAAGACAAGAAGGGCGTGCGGAGATTTCTCGGGCTGTGCGCATACTACCGGCGCTTCGTCGCAAACTTCGCACGCATTGCAGAGCCACTCACGCGCTTGACGAAAGATAGCACCCCTTTCAGCCGGGAAAACGACCAAGAAAGAGCATTCGGCGAGCTGCAAAAACGCATGAAAAGCCCGCCCGTGCTCGCTCATTTCGACGGAAATGCCGAAACGGAAATGCATACGGACGCCAGTGATATAGGCTTGGGTGCCGTCCTTGTCCAAAAGCAAAGCGGCTGCGAAAGGGTAATCGCCTATGCTAGCCGTGGTCTGTCGAAGGAGAAGAAAAACTATTCTGCCTCTGAGAAAGAGTGCCTGGCTATTATATGGGCGATTTCAAAATTTCGCCCATACGTGTATGGAAGGCCATTCAAGGTTGTAACAGACCACCATGCGCTGTGTTGGCTCGCCAATTTGAAGGACCCCTCTGGCCGTCTTGGGCGGTGGAGCTTGCGCCTGCAGGAGTTCGACGTTACAGTCGTTTATAAATCCGGCAGGAAACACTCCGACGCTGACTGCCTGTCCTGCGCCCCCGTCGACCCACCACCACAAGACTCTAATGAAGACAGCGCGTTCTTCGGGATCGTGACGGAGAGCGACCTAGCCGCCCAGCAGCGTGCCGACCCCGACTTACGCGTCATAATCGAGTACCTCGAGGGATGCAACGTTGCCGTTCCTAGGACCTTCAAACGCAGCTTACCAGCATTCAGCCTGAGAAACTCCGTCCTTGTGAAGAAGAATTTCAGCCCCGGAACAAGAGCGAATTACCTTCTCGTCATCCCCGCGGACCTTCGTGACGAAATTTTGGAAGCGTGCCACGACGACCCGTCTTCCGGACATCTGGGCACAGCCCGCACTATTGGAAAAATCAAGGCGATGTACTACTGGCCCGGACTTACCTCTGACGTCACCCACTACGTCCGGAGCTGCCGTGACTGCCAGCGACGAAAAACGCCGCCGACAAGACCCGCCGGACTTCTGCAACCGATCGCCGTCCCATCGAGACCATTTCAACAGATTGGAATGGACCTTTTAGGCCCGTTCCCTACGTCACGATCACAGAACAAGTGGATTGTCGTAGCGACAGACTACATGACGCGCTACGCAGAGACCGCCGCTCTTCCGAGGGGGACTGCACAAGAAGTGGCGAAGTTCTTTATAAGCCAAGTTCTGCTGCGACATGGAGCCCCGGAAGTCCTAATCACAGACCGCGGAACGGCATTTACTGCGGAGCTGATGCAAGGAGTATTACGCTACAGCAACACGGATCACCGAAGAACGACGGCGTACCACCCCCAAACGAACGGACTAACAGAACGTCTGAACAAGACAATCGCAGATATGCTGTCAATGTACGTTGACGTTGAACATAAGACTTGGGACGAAGTGCTCCCGTATGTCACGTTTGCGTACAACACGGCTATCCAGGAGACGACACAGCTGACGCCGTTCGAGCTTGTCTACGGTAGAAGGCCGACTACGATGCTCGACGCCATGCTTCCGCACGTAGAAGACGACGACCTCAACGCCGACGTCCACGGATATCTTCAACGTGCGGAGGAGGCCCGCCAGCTCGCTCGAGTTCGTATAACGGACCAGCAGCTGGTGGATGCGGGCCGCTACAACCTCCGACGCCGAGACGCCGAGTACCAACCAGGGGATCGTGTGTGGGTTTGGACTCCCATCCGACGACGCGGACTCAGTGAGAAGCTCCTGCGACGGTATTTCGGACCCTACCAGATTCTACGACGTGTTGGCCAACTTACCTACGAAGTGATCCCCGATGGTGACTCCGGCACATCACGACGACGCACTCGGCCTGAAGTCGTCCACGTGGTTCGCTTAAAACCTTTCTACGGACGATGACGAACTTTTATTTTCATTTGTTCGGACTGTCGCTTATGTTAGCATCGGGTCGATGCACTCTTAGAGGGGGGGTAATGCCGCGAACCATACATTGGGTTTGTTTATTTGTGTTTTGCTTTTACCGCCCGGCTGCGCCGGTCTGTGTTATCTCTGCGCCAAGGGAAGCGCGTGTTCCATTCTTTCTTTCTGTGCCGCATGTGTTATCTGTTGTGATAGGGAGAGCATTCCGATCTAACGTGAACAGCCCAGAATAATCTTCTTGTATCTACTATGTTCTCGATGCGAATCGACGTTTCGAGAACCACGCGCGCCAAAAGATAAAATGCCTGCAGTGCGGACGCCGGGGCATTCGATTCGACGACACTCGCCTGTGCAAGTCACTTTGTTGACCGCTGCTTCGCCGCCTCTGTATTCTTTTGAGTTGTTAGGGGAGCACAAGTTCGCTCCAATAAACGTGTTCCTCATTCAACACAACTGCATCGTCCTTGTCTTCGTGACAATATATATAGGTTTTGCACAATAGGGTGCCTATTTGATTTTTGAACTTTCCCGCTTAAAAATCCAACCACTCAGAAACCCAATAAAACCATAGTAGAAACGAGATATATTGCACATGGCAAGGAGTCAAGTTGGATATACGCACTGAAAACATGTATTACTTTTTGCGTAATTCGTTGTTCGAGGTCCCTGGCCATGCATTTCAATGGAACCGTTTCGATGGCTCTGGAACCTAGTAAAGTAAGTCTTTTATCTTAAAACTATGCACATAGCAAGCTTTCACCCTCAATAGTAGCTGTGCGAAAATTCATTGCGCTAGACTGGATAGCTCAAGTGTAATCACTTCTGAAAAACTGCGATGAGCCGCAAAGCTCTCCCTGTTATGTATTCAAAACGCTTTCCAACAGCTTGAACTTACTCCCATACAATGCCCCGTAATCGGATAAAAAGCTTTTGTTTCTTTCTTCAACCGCTGATGATTGGACAATCTCCTGACTGGGTATGCGCCTTACACGAAGGAACATTGGATACATGCAGTCTACTTTATTACTGGGCAAGCGGCGTTTTCGAATCGCTGTTGGTCGACGAAGACGACGAAGGAGCTGTTTGTTGGCGTTCTCCGAATAAGCTGGAGCCCCAGTCTCTAGATTATACGAGGCTCAACCCATTTTCCTCTTGAGGCCTGACCTTTTTCGAGGATTTACGTGGCCCCGATTTCAGCGTCCTCAATTGGATTGCGTTCAGGCATGGCTGCAGCCTCTTCGTGCAGATCTTTTTCTACTCCAGCCCTATTCTGATAATTTGTCGCCTGTCGACATAAGCTTGGACAACATTTTTCCTTCGCATGCGAAATTATTGCCGGCCCGATTACTCAATTATTTACTTGAAGATCACTTGGCTACTCTTCATACTGATGTCGTTATTGCCACAGATGCCTCGCAAAGTGATGAGAAGGCTGGGGTAGGAATATATTCTCAGTCTCTAGATTGGTCCTTCTCAATCAGGCTGCCAGACTATACCCCGATCTTTCAGGCAGAATTATTGGCGATAATCTTAGCCCTTAATAAACTACAGCACAGATTTGCGGGGGTGGTTATCCTTTCGGATTCTCTCTCCGTGTGCACTTCTCTAACAAATGATAAAGATTCTTCCATTCTCAGGTCATTCCGTTCATTCATTCCTTACCAGCTTCGCGAGATCCGGTTAGTGTGGGTCCCTGGTCACGCAGGGATAATCTTCAATGAAATGGCAGACCAATTAGCCAATTTGGCTCTTGGGGGTCCTGCCGTCGTGAATTGCCCAATTGACAGTTTTCTTTTGGGGGCGAGGTTCAGGCGCCTTCAAGTTTTACAAATTAATCGGCAAGATGCCCTTCGTTCATGCTCCGACTATATTCACCTCTCTCACTTATGGAAGCCTAAATTCTGCGAATCTCGTAAATGTGAGGTCGCAATCACAAAATTTCGTTGCAGAATCCCCCCTTTAAATTTTTATCTACACAAAGCTGGTCAGGCGTTATCTCCTCAATGCCCTTTCTGCAAGGCCCCTGAAACAATAGAACACTTTCTTTTAAATTGCCCCAGCTTTTCCTCGATGCGACGCACGCACCTTGAATACACGTTTAATCGGCTGAATCTCCCTTTATCTTTAACCGTTATTCTTTCCCTGGGTGCTTCCGTCATAGGATATTGCCACAGAGATGTCGTGATCGCCTTTCATTCCTTTGGTGCGGCGACAGGCCGGATGCCCTGCTAGATAGCTAGGCCTTCATTCGCCAGTTTTTTTTTTCCCTGACAATCCTGTTCTATCCAAAGATTTCTTTTTCTACTCTCAATGTTTTTTTTTTCTCGTACTTCTTTTTTTTATTTCTCTCTAAAATAAACCGGGTCACAGCCTAATTATTACAGGCAGCTTCTTGGCCAATCCCCCGCGTGGGTACGCGCCATGACATAAGGAACCAACCAACCAACCAACCAACCGGCTACTGGTTGTTTTCGTCTCAACGGGCTCCATTACTTTGTTGCATCACTCCTGCTTATTTCTAGCGTCGTTGCAGTATTCCTGGCACCGATACGACACAGCGGCAAGTTCAAGGATGACCCCGCGGGGTCGTCCGCAAGCTCGGATCCCTACCCTCGGCCGCTAGGCTTAGCCCAGCAGCATCTGAGCTCCTTGCGACCAAAACCCGGCCCTGCCATGGCAGACGGGCTGGACCAGATACCACCGACCGAAACAACACAGCTGCCAGGAGCTTCTGCTGCGACTGATGTTGCTGCTGGAACCTCTGACGACTTTCCTTCACTGATGGAGGTAACCGCCGACCCGTCCATGAAGCGATCTGCAGCCGAGCCACATACTGGTGCTACGGAGGGAGGGACTGCGCCTGCTGCAAAGCGGGCTTGTGCCGCTGGCAACACCCAGAAGTCTGCTTCGACTCCAACTCCCGCGAAAGCTCCCGCGACACCTACCCTGCGGAGCTCTTTGCCACAAGCCAGGTACAAAGTTGCCATCAAGCCTCGGCAGCATTTCAACATCCTGAGTCTACCGACCAAGACTTTGCAAAAATTGCTTGATGACTGCTTCGGGACAACTGGATTTACTGGATACGCTTATCACCGAGCTACGAACACTGTCAGTGTGGGTGACATCTCTAAATGCAGTGGCTAAGCTGTGCTCTCTAACGCACATAGCTAGCTCTTTCTGCTGACACAATTCTCAAAGTGCAAGCGTACCTGGTATCTGGAACTGACATCCGCCGTTATGTTGTCACGGGCGTCGATCCCAGGGAGGATCCGGACTACCTTCGCGACAACATCAGAGGTGACACGCACGAAGTGCTTCTCGTGCGGTATATGGGATCCGGCCGCACATGCCTCGTGACGCTAAGGGGCCCGCTGGAGCCCCCAAACCGGCTTTTTTTCAACGGTTGTGTCCTCAGGCCCCGTCCCTTCCAGGCAGGGGTAGTGCACTACTACCGTTGCTTTCGCCGTGGCCACATGAGCTCTTCATGTCCGTGCCCAGCACCGGATCCCAATCAGGTCGAAACTACTCCACCTCAACAGCCAAAGTTTAAGTGTGGTCTTTGTCGCTCTGACGACCATGAGATCACAGATAAAGGCTGCCCCACCAAGAGCAAGGCCACGCGTGCGAAGCGCCGTGCATGGCGTGCTCGTTCCCAGCCAGACCCAACCTCAACGTTCAACCGTTTCGACTGTTTGGCGGAAGAGGATGAGGATGCAGTGGAGGAGGAGGAAGCTACGGAGCCTCCCTCGCCGCCAACATATCGAGACGCTGTTCGTGGTTTGCGCCGTCGCCTGAAAGCTGTTTCTGAGACGCCCTTGTCTCCTGCGGAGGATGAGCTTGTGGCCGTAGACCAACAGCTGGCGCTTTGCTGCAAGTTGAAATGAAGAAACTCAACACGCGAAGGTCTCAATTAACACGCCGGCGGCCGAACTTGCATCAATCCGCTGGAGATCCACCACGTACACCTCGTGCATTCTCCAAGGCTCATCAGCACGCCCCGTCTACGACTGACCTTCCCTCACAGCCTGCCCCCTCTACTCTGACCCACAAGGAGCTCCTCCAGTTTGTGGTGCACCAGCTACAGACACTGGTTTCCGTGCTCGCCGCCCAACTTCGCTAACCAGTCCGCTACCATGCCTGAATCACACCAATATATCGTTCAGTGGAACTGTCGGGGTCTCTCTACAAAAATTGGAGAAATCCGTGAAAGGCTACGTCTGGGAAATATCCATGCCTGGGCTTTCTTGCTTCAGGAGACGAACTCCCTCCCCCGCTCAATTTACGGCGTATGCTGAGCCGTCCATTCCTGATCGGCGGTGTAGCTCAAGTTCTACTCCTCCGGGCAAGGCGGCCGTTTATGTCCTATCTCGGTTTCCTCAAAACCCCATCCCTCTAAACTCGTGGTGTACAGACTGGCAGGAAGTGGTGGCGGTAAAAGTGCAGCTCCCGCGTTGTGCGGTAATACTGGTGTCGTGCTACGTGCGCCCTTATAGTGGTCATGCTCCCCGCCTGCGGCTGGGTTGGCTTACCCAACTACGGCGAGCTAACCCTGGGTGTCCCATTCTTGTGGCGGGGGACTTCAATGCTCCGCACTGCGACTGGGGATATCCGTCTTCAAGTGAGCGTGGTCGAGTGGTCTTGGAGCACTTCACCGATGCCAGCTTTACACTTTTGAATGACATTACTAGCCCAACACGCCGGTGTACCCACGTACGGATGCCCCCCTATTCACCTGACTTGTCGTGGTGGCTGGGTGCATAAACGGTATCCTGGCAACGTGAAGCTGACTGCTGGGGCAGCTACCATCACCCCATTCGCCTGGGCTTTATTCCAGAGTCGACGGGTCGCCTTCGTCGCCGTTGCACAGTGGTGAACTGGGACACCTTCCGTTCCACACTGAATGCATCCTTCTCGGAGCCCATCACGGATCCCACCGCTCTTTTTCGGCGTGTCCTCATGGGCTCCTCTCAACATACGTGGGTGGAGGAGTCCCGCCCAAAGCCCGATCTTCGGCTCCTGCAGCTTTGGGCTCAGCGCAAGCAAGCTGAAGTAATTTCCGCACGGGATCCTTCGTCCCTACCAGCCAGGCTTCAGTATCAGCGCCTCGCTACTGCCAGGCGGCACGAAAAAAGACTGTCGAGGCAGCGCTGGCTTGACTGGTGCGCCTCTCTAGGCCCATCTTCCTCAACGGCGTCTGTCTGGCGCACGTTTCGCGCAATGGAATCGGGCAGTCGGCCTCCAGATGCAGCTGCCAGCGCTTGTATTGCGTCAAACAAGGACCCGGCACAATTCGCCCCCGACGTTGCTCGGGCCTTGTTTCCTGCATTTGACGTTGTGCCAGTCGTCATACCGTCTCCGTTCCCGCTGCCTAACGGTGTTGGATTACGGCCTACTCATGAAACCGTTTTGGGAATCCAGGCCCCGTTCACAGTGGCTGAATTCCTGGCAGCGATCGATCACGCTAAACAGCGGACTGCTCCGGGTCCCGACGGCATAACTTACGAGGTGTACAAGAACATCGACGACCCAGCCCTCGTGCCGCTTTTGGACTCGGTTAATCAGGTGTGGCTCTCCGGTCAACTACCTGACTCTTGGCTTCGGGCGGATATTGTTCCCATTCCAAAGCCCGGGAAACCACCACATGTACTTCGGAACTTACGCCCCATCGCCCTGACATCGACGCTGTGCAAGTTGTTAGATCGAATGCTTGCAACACGGCTTCAGTGGTGGCTTGATACCTTTCAATGGTATCACCCGGCGCAAATTGGATTCAGGCCCTACCTCGGTACTGAGGATGGGTTGGAATACCTCTCATCTATGGTTTTAGTTGGAGGCCGATCCCGCCGTGTGAAATCTGTGCTCGCCATGGACATATGCAAGGCGTATGACAACGTTAGTCACGCTGCCATCCTACAAGTTCTACATGGCCTCCACCTTCCAGACAAAGTCTGCGATTTCGTCCGATACTTCCTTCAACACCGTTCTTTTTCCATCCGCATCAACGGAGCAAGTTTCGGTCACTTTACACCAGTCCGAGGCGTACCACAAGGGTCTGTTTTGTCTCCGCTTCTTTTCAACGTCGTCATGTTGCCGCTAGCTTGGCACCTTGCTTCAATCCGAGAACTATATTTCCTCATGTACGCGGATGACATTACGGTGTGGTCAGTGCATGCAGACCTGTCACGACAAGCTGAGTGCCTCCAGCAAGCACTAACAGACTGCCAGAGATGGTGCGGGTATGCGGGCCTCTCTCTCTCGCAAGAGAAAACTGTTTTACTTCCCGTGGCCAACGCTTGGGGCCGCCGCCTCCTTGCAGTGTCTCCCGTTTCACTGCAACTGAATGGGAACGACATACCCGTGGTTGACCGTCTTCGGGTCCTAGGACTAGAAATATCGGCATCAGGGTCAGCAGCTCAGTGGCTCCGATCTGCTCGGCAGAAAGCCGGACAGATGCTCCACCTCGTTCGCCGCATCGTTCAGAAGTCTGGCGGGGCCTGCTGGACTGTTGCCCGTCTCCTAGTGCGCGCCGTACTACAGCCACGGCTTGTGTATCAGGCCCAGTTCCAGCACATGACGCAAGCGGACTGGGCTCGGCTTGAGGCCATCAACAGGGCCGCCATGCGCACCATTACTGGCCTCCCTCGCATAACACCAATCCCGCCGCTACAAGCCGAAGCCCAGCTAAACACCCTAGATGAGATCATCCATCAGCGTCGTTCCGCTCGCCTGCTAAAGCGTGGATATGTACCGGAGGCAGCGGCTCTCGCTGCGTATATGGGCCACGTTCCTGATATGATGCCAGCCTTTTCTGCGGCTAGACCGCCCTGGCTCTACCATCAGGTGACGGACAACAAGCCTCTGGCAAGGCTACATGTCCGAACCTCTGGCCTTCATCAACCTCCGGATGCAGCCCTCCATGTCCGTCACTGGGCGCCTGCGACGCGGACACGAGTCATACAGGCTTTCGTGGACGCCGGGGCACACGACTGCCTCGTAACCACAGCCTTGGCTTGTCCCTCTCACCCAACCTTAAACCAGTGCTGCGCCTACGAGACCCTCCGACCTCTCCCAAGCCTGTTGGCAGAACTTACTGCAATTCGGGATGGTCTCCAAGCGCTCTCATCGACAGTAACTACCGGTGTGAAACTGGAAATTTACACGGACTCAACGACGGTGATACGTGATCTACGTCGCGTTGCGCGTAGCACCAGCATGTCGGCACGTATTCACGCGATCCTGGACACATACCCATGCCCTGTGCGTGTATTGTGGGTTCGCCGGGACATGCTTCCTGCCCACATAGCGGCGGATCGCGCCTGTCGCCGTATAGACCTACAAAGGCCGCTGCCACTTCTTCCGGTGTCCACCCTAGAAGAACTGCTGGTGGAAAAGGAGAACCTCCGCCACGCCACGCGTGCTTTACTTCCACCGCGTGGAACCGACCTCCCCAGTGGGCTCGCTCGCTGGGAGGAGGTCCTGCTGCGGAGGCTTCGAGTTGGGGTGGCATTATCCCCAGCAGTGACCCACGCTTGGCCTGCCCGCTATCACGCACCGTTTGCGGACACCTGTCCCTTTTGTACGGTCCCTGCGTCTGAAGCCGACACGAGCCACCTTCTATGGACCTGCCCTGCCCTTCAAACCTCGCGACTGCAACACCTCCGGGGCACAGGGCTCCATCCTGGGAGACCCCCTGATCTACAGCGGTGGATATGGGGCCCTCAGTACCGGTCTCTGTTGACGTTTCTGCGTGAAACCAATGTAATGTTGTATATATGACTGTTATGCCGTAAGGCAAACTCTCGCAAAAAAAAAAGCGGCGTTTTCTGTGCACCAGTGGCCCAGTACCTATCCGTGAAGTACTTTAGCAGGAAGCGTTATTACACCATTAGGTGCATGGATCTATAGGGCAGGTAGCTAAGTAGGTTAACTGGTTTATTGCACGGAAAGGTTGGAAGCCCCGGATACTTCATTTCACCAAATGTAGGGTCATGACCAGCATGATGAGCTTGTTTTCTGGCATTTTTTTTTTTGTCTACGTACTGCGCAGTGAGTAAGGAAGTCAGAGAAGGCCTCCTTTGCAGCTTTGAAATACATCCCGTTCCCTGGCTTTTCGTGTCTTTGTTCTCTGCAAAAAAATCGCGCCAATCCACCCAGTGAAAGTGGTTGGAAAGCAAAGCTGTAAACGGCGCCCATAACGATTACCCATGCAACGTCACTTAAATTAACTCACATCGCTCTACAAATAGTAAAACCAGAGAAAAGTGAAATGCACTTAACCACATGGTTTATTACTTCAAAGAGATATTCTTTGTAAGGTTAAATCATTGCATGATGCATGAACGTGTTTGGTTGAGTTGTATTGGTGTAGCAAAAGAGTTGAAACTTTTTTTATAAAATTAAAGTTGCAACCCAGTGTTAGACGATCTGACTTCTCCGTCTCGGCGCGGCGGACGGAGGCGACGAGATTTGCGGCAGAGAAGGAGGAGGTGGAGGAAGAAATACTTCTGTTCAGATTTCTGAACGGGCCAGAGTGCAGCCCTGGGGAGTGATTCCTTCTTCTGTGGGGCCCATATGCAGTCCGCGCGGCCTGTGTTCTGTCCACCCGCCGAAGCTGGGTAGGTAGAGAGGGCCTGGACAGCAGCATCTCCCATTCCTCTTGTTGGGTAGTTGACGGAAAGAGAGGAGGGTGCTCAGGGCTAAAGTCGCACACCCCGATTACGGGGCGGAGTGTTCCTACTTCTGAGCAAAATTTACATTGAGCGTCGTAGCGATTCGGATGCATTAAGTGAAATCGCGTAGGCTGTGGGAAGCAGCCCGCATTGTATGAGCCGTAGGGTAGTTTGTTGTTTTCTGGAAAGGTCAGGGTAAGGCGAAGGTACGGTCTGTCTCAGGAGGCGATAATGCTGGGTTATCTTCCTGAACGTTACAAGCCGGTGACTGTCCTCGTGCAGCTCCATAGCACGGAAGGTGAAAGCACAGGCTTGTTGGGTGGGCGTATTTGTTGCCCTCCATTGAAGCGTGAGGGGGTGTCCAGATGAGCTGAATGGAACCGTTTGGGGAGTGGTTTTTTAGCGCGCGCAGTGCAGGTCAGGACACCCAACCCGACTGGTAATTCCAGTAGGCTTGCTGGGAATCGGTGGCAACCCACCGAACCCCTGGTTGAGTGAGAGCCAGGGTGATGGCTGCCTCTTCTGCTGCCGTCATTTCTCGGGTCCTAAGCGAGGTACACGCAAGGAGGTTGGTGCTGGAGGTAGCCACGATGACGGCGTATTGCTGCCCTCGATGTTTGGAGGCGTCTGTGTAGATAACTGCTTGATCCCCACCGAGGGTGGTGTTTAGCGCTTGAGCCCGTGCTTATCGGTGACCCTTGTCATGTGAGGGGTTAATATTTCTAAGTAAAGGGAGCATCTTTAGTTTTAGTCGCCAAGAGTGTGGGTGTACGTCAAGCGGAGTGACATTCTGGGCTGCCCAGCCAATCTGGTGAAGCATGCGGTTAACCACCCCAGTTCTGAGTCGGACCTTCTGGTTAGAAAGATGGCCTTCTATCAGCTCTTCAACCGTGTTGTGGAGCCCCGTGCTAAGCAGCCTCTGTGTGGACGCAGTCATGAGAAGACGAATGGCCTGCTCGACCTCCTTTCTAAATATTATATAAAGCATCCCTATGTCTTCCTTGTTGAGAAGAAGACAGGGGGTGGACGTAAGTGACTCTCGAGAGGACAAAAGCTTCAATTAATCGAAAGGTACCGGATTCCTTTAGGCCTCGCTTCTTGGTGGCAACTCGCCTGATCATGTGTATGATTTGATTAATGCTGTTTTTGAGGCGCTGCAAGGAGACGTCACTCTTGGTGTTAGCCTCGAGATGTAGGCCCAGGATCTTGATGCTGGGGCTTGGAGTGATGGCCTCGCCATCACGGAATATTTGAATGTATTCCTTGATTTGGCGTGAGGGCGTACGACAAGGAGCTGTGATTTTTTACGTGGACACTGGAGGCCACTGGCTTTAGCACACTGGCGTACTAGAAGTGAGATGCCATGCATTGGTATTAGCTTCCTTTAATTTATGTAACTCTTAACACATGAGCAAGGTGCGCACAGGGCCGCTAGACGGGCGTGAGTGGTCGCGTGACGCTTTCACGTGGCATTCAGCGAGAACGCAGGGAGTAAACCCGTAGATGTGCTTGGTGAGTACACCAGCTGTCTTCCCCGTCTTTGCTTGGGCTCGTAGCTAAATCGGTACGATAACGGGCTCTCGCTTTGTTAGTCTATTAGTTCCAGGTTCGATTCCCGGCGGCGCCAGTAAATTATTTTATTTGTTCGCTGGAGTTTTCTGGTGACACCAACGGTCGCGAAAGAACCCTTGGGGGTAGAGGTAAAAAGCTTTGCTTTAAAACATTAGAGAAACGAACATCAATTCTTTCATTGGTGGCTGAAGGGGATGTGACGTTCCAAGCATGCCGCTGTGGCACGAAGCGTAACTCACGCGTAAATACCTCGCGTAATACCTCGCGAAGCTGTCTCTGTCAAGAGACGAAGAGCAAGAAAGAGAGAGAGAGAGAGAAAACATTTATTGTAGCAGGGAGACTACGTCAAGTGAGGGAGTGTGAGTACAGGGTGGGGTGTCTGTGGTTTGGGACATCTTGAAGGCGTACAGCTCAAACAGAAACAAGTGGGCTCCTTGTGAAGGCGGGAGAGGCCGGGTAGAGTTAGGAGAGCAGAGGCGTCAGCCCGAACGCCGGAATGTAGGGGTTCGCAATGGAATTCACGGGTTTATTTCCAGAGATGGTTCTCAAGTTATTTCCGTATCTACCTCAGCACATTCTTAAAGGGGCCATGCAGACAAAATACAAGTTCGTTTTATTCGAAAGATTTCGTGTTTTACAGTGCCCCCAGCGCTTGACCGGCAGCAAACGACGCCATATTCACTGCGAAATTACTGAATTTACGTTCAAATTTTGATTCTCCCTTCAAACTGTGTGTTTTCGTGACGTATGCCATAAAGTCACAAGGGCGGCTATTCAAACGTACTTCCAGCGCGTCCTTAGGCTCTGCCGTGGCCTCCGCGATCGGCTGCCGGCGGCGCGCCGCGCCGCCGGCAGCGAATCGCGGAGGCCACGGCTCTGCAGCCTTGCTTACCGTCAGTCCTCCCAGATGGCGCTACCTTACGTAGCCGCGGACCATTGTCCGCCGTTGGTTTGTTTTTGACCGTATTTGCACCTGCCTTGTTTTTGTTTCGGTAGAAAGTAATCGTTTCCTGAAACATCGGGTATGCTGGAATAGGGGCAGTGTGGAACGAAAACGACGCCAATATGGCCCCGGCTCTTAGGGGGTTCCTGAAACCCACGTCGCTGAACGTCATCGATGACTGAAAACAAAGATGGTTGGACCTGCGATTTCGTGAATCACGACTGAGAAAAATGATGGTTGGGCCGGCGATTTTGTACGCCACTGTTACTGGAGCGCTTCGATGTTTCCAGTTTGGTGGTTGACGAACGGCAGTTCAATCAGCTGGTTATCAACTTTGGGGAGACGCTGCGGCACACCCACATTGACGCAAGTAAGCTTCCAGATGAATCGCCTTGTGCACTGTCCACCAGCAAGAAGATCGAATGTTTGCACATACATGGCTTTCCCATATTTGTAAAGATAGGCGAAGGTATCTGTTAATGACAACAAGTAGGATCCCAAGCCACGTACCCTGCCAACAACTTTTAAAAATCTGACAGAACTGAGCTTGAGAGTTGTAAAAACATTGACAGACGGTTTGTGTGCGCCAAATAAAGAATAAAGAATATTGTGAGGAAGAAGCACACCTTGATTTTTTAGAGCGTGGACCAGTACCGCAAAGCGGTTATTGTCTACTCTGTGGGTATGTGACATTTTGTCTATCTTCAGATTACGCAGGCAGGACTCCTCGACACTCCTATAACATTGATTGATTCATTCATTCATTCGTTCATTCACCGCTTGGTGCATGGCCCATCATGCACAAAGCTTATAAGCGTTGCGTACTACCCCGCTGCGGGTATGCGCGCTACCCTGTGGGTGTCCCTTTGTTCCACTAACAGCGGTCGGGCATACGCCCAAGCATAGGCCTAATGATTTGCCTTGAGGTCCTATATACGGCGTCAACACGTACCGACAGATTGGCGTACAACGGGCACTTTTTTCCAACCTATGGCTATAACACTTGACGACGTTAGATCACAAAACATAAAATTAGGCCTAACCTGTAATGTTTAGGCTTAGCGGCAGCTCGACGTACAACATTGCTTGGAACGTTGCCAGGCTCAACTTGAAGTTTAGCAGCCTGCTGCGGTTTCCTATCAGGGAGGGTGGCACCATCGACAGTACGGGTACTTCAACGCTACCGTCCAACTCACAAGTGGCGATTGTGTGGACACCTGTCCATGCCTCGCCTGCCAACCGGCTGGCGAACTGCCCAACGAGCCCCCGAGGTTACCGCAGTGCCGACACTACTAGGACATTACTCAATTTTACCGGAACACCAGACCAAAATTCCCGTGCCCCCACCCATCCCTCAGCAAAACTCAGGAAATAACACTCCGACAATTAATTACAAACAGGGTTGTACGTACACCCAGTTCGAATGAATTTATTGTTTCCCGCACAGTACAGCTGCTTTATTAAATTTTTTCCGCAGCTATGTGCCCTCCAGCACACAATTCTGGAATGTGTTCACAACCCAGCTCCACCCGTTCCTTTCCTGAGCTGACGGAGACACTGTCGATCCATTGTCAACTGGAGGACCAGACTCTCCTGGTGACACGGGCCAAGACGGCTAAGACAACGCATGGATTCCCGGACTATATATGGTTCCACCCTTACTTTCAAGCTCATTAAATATTTTCTCTCTCTCTCTCTCGTGCCGTCGTATGCCCCGCATCTCCCCCTCCTTCCACTACAGACCTCTCCCCCCGCACTGCATTGTATGCGGGTGTACGCCTCTCGGTGAGATGAAAAATTCGTGATAGGTATTGACGCGTAAAGCAAATGCACATTTTGGGGCGACCTTATGCTTTACTGATGGTCATAAATTGGAGGAGCAGCGGTGAAGAATGGTCTTGACCGAGAAGTGCTCGAGTAGGATGGTGATGATGCGCTCCTGAGAAGCGCTCCTTCGTCGTCATCGTCTTGGCTGCATGGTCCCACGTCAAAAGTGGTGGTGGTGGTGGTGGTGACAGAAGATATTGCTCATACCCACTCAGGGGGATTGGCCAGGAAAGGGGCGCTCACCGTGAAAAACTATATACTCAGTAATTAAAGGAACACATTTAACGAATGTAATTGACATAGGTGTTTAGGGAGGAAATATAGACAGAAAAAAATTAAACTGCCCGAACATGAGGTGTAGCACCAGGAAGTGTTGAAACGAGAAAAAAAAACATGAAAAGTATGAAAAGAAACAAAAAAAGAAGAGAAGTTGGTGAAGGAGAGGAAGTAGGACGGAAGGGACTGATAGCAGTGATCATAAACGCTGGGATCTTTTTAAGGGAAGCCCGGCACGGCCTTCTGGGGGCTAGCACGGGAAACGGCCACATTCGGGAATGAATAGGTGTACAGCGGAGCACAGATCTTCGCGGCTAAAACCCAGCACCTTCGTCCCGAATGATAAGGTTAGAGGAACAGGCAGTGGGAAGGCCAATTGATTAAACCTGTTTTCCAAATATCTTTTTCGTTCATTCCCACGCTTGTCGTCTTCATCTACGCTTCTTGGCGTTACCGTCACGCGACAGTGTATTTTCTGTCTTCCTTAAATGGACTTTCTCGGTTCGTCTAGTTGATTTGATTCGTGGTCGCCCACCACACAGATGACAATGGATAGGGGGCACCTTGAACACTAGCAAGGACAGTGCGCGAACGTACACGGGCTCGGGCCTGCCCACAAGTCCGGGGCTGGGCTCTGGCTCTGGCTGCATGGGCAAGTTGTCGTGCGCACCTGCATGGGGCGCAACTTTTTTCCTAGTGCCTAGTAAAAAGTACCCGTAGGATCACGCTTTGTCCGGCGCCTTGCATCACAGTTGGATTGCAGGTACTTTTATCGAACCTGCTGCCCGTTCCCAACTTGAGCCCGCTTCCTGGCCACTCAGAACTCTTTCCGCTAAGGCCAGCAAGAACATAAGCGCAGCAGAACAGTGCAGCCTGCATAATATCACATCCTTGTAGGAAAATACAACCGTGCTCAACTTCAGCATTATGCGTTCGCGACCGCGTAAATCGCCGTCTGCGTCCTGGTAATGCGAACGATGGTAGCGCACTCGCCTTAGCTCATGGCCGGTCATGTAATCTGCAGTTGGGTTTGGTACAAAGTGATAACAGGGGGGAAAAAAATAAGACACCCCCTCCGTCTAACGACGACGATGGTTGAACGCGAAGCTTTATTGTGACGGATCATCATCGTCTTTACACGGTGGGGTGAATGAATGAATGAATTTATTGTCAAGGAGAAGGAAAGACCACCAGCAGGCGTAAATTGTCACACCTAGGGGTGGACACCGGAACGCCTGCTGGTGTGGGAGTTGGGGCAGAGGATGACAGATTCATAGAGAGGAGAGACAGAGGATAGAGGTGACATATTTGCAGAAGATGGGGGAGAGAGGGGCATATTTACAAGTTAACACACACACACACACACAGTTAACACACACACACACACACACACACACACACGCGCGCGCGCGCGCGCGCACGCACGCGCGCACGCAACACACACACACACACACACACACACACACACACACACACACACACACACACACACACACACACACACACACACACACACACACACACACACACACACACACACACACACACACACACACACACACACACACACACACACACACACACACACACACACACACACACACACACACACACACACACACACACACACACACACACACACACACACACACACACACACACACACACACACACACACACACACACACACACACACACACACACACACACACACACACACACACACACACACACACACACACACACACACACACCACACACACACACACACACACACACACACACACACACACACACACACACACACACACACACACACACACACACACACACACACACACACACACACACACACACACCACACACACACACACACACACACACACACACACACACACACACACACACACACACCACACACACACACACACACACACACACACACACACACACACACACACACACACACACACACACACACACACACACACACACACACACACACACACACACACACACACACACACACACACACACACACACCACACACACACACACACACACACACACACACACACACACACACACACACACACACACACACACACACACACACACACACACACACACACACACACACACACACACACACACACACACACACACACACACACACACACACACACACACACACACACACACACACACACACACACACACACACACACACACACACACACACACACACACACACACACACACACACACACACACACACACACCACACACACACACACACACACACACACACACACACACACACACACACACACACACACACACACACACACACACACACACACACACACACACACACACACACACACACACACACACACACACACACACACACACACACACACACACACACACACACACACACACACACACACACACACACACACACACACACACACACACACACACACACACACACACACACACACACACACACACACACACACACACACACACACACACACACACACACACACACACACACACACACACACACACACACACACACACACACACACACACACACACACACACACACACACACACACACACACACACACACACACACACACACACACACACACACCACACACACACACACACACACACACACACACACACACACACACACACACACACACACACACACACACACACACACACACACACACACACACACACACACACACACACACACACACACACACACACACACACACACACACACACACACACACACACACACACACACACACACACACACACACACACACACACACACACACACACACACACACACACACACACACACACACACACACACACACACACACACACACACACACACACACACACACACACACACACACACACACACACACACACACACACACACACACACACACACACACACACACACACACACACACACACACACACACACACACACACACACACACACACACACACACACACACACACACACACACACACACACACACACACACACACACACACACACACACACACACACACACACACACACACACACACACACACACACACACACACACACACACACACACACACACACACACACACACACACACCACACACACACACACACACACACACACACACACACACACACACACACACACACACACACACACACACACACACACACACACACACACACACACACACACACACACACACACACACACACACACACACACACACCACACACACACACACACACACACACACACACACACACACACACACACACACACACACACACACACACACACACACACACACACACACACACACACACACACACACACACACACACACACACACACACACACACACACACACACACACACACACACACACACACACACACACACACACACACACACACACACACACACACACACACACACACACACACACACACACACACACACACACACACACACACACACACACACACACACACACACACACACACACACACACACACACACACACACACACACACACACACACACACACACACACACACACACACACACACACACACACACACACACACACACACACACACACACACACACACACACACACACACACACACACACACACACACACACACACACACACACACACACACACACACACACACACACACACACACACACACACACACACACACACACACACACACACACACACACACACACACACACACACACACACACACACACACACACACACACACACACACACACACACACACACACACACACACACACACACACACACACACACACACACACACACACACACACACACACACACACACACACACACACACACACACACACACACACACACACACACACACACACACACACACACACACACACACACACACACACACACACACACACACACACACACACACACACACACACACACACACACACACACACACACACACACACACACACACACACACACACACACACACACACACACACACACACACACACACACACACACACACACACACACACACACACACACACACACACACACACACACACACACACACACACACACACACACACACACACACACACACACACACACACACACACACACACACACACACACACACACACACACACACACACACACACACACACACACACACACACACACACACACACACACACACACACACACACACACACACACACACACACACACACACACACACACACACACACACACACACACACACACACACACACACACACACACACACACACACACACACACACACACACACACACACACACACACACACACACACACACACACACACACACACACACACACACACACACACACACACACACACACACACACACACACACACACACACACACACACACACACACACACACACACACACACACACACACACACACACACACACACACACACACACACACACACACACACACACACACACACACACACACACACACACACACACACACAAATACAAAAGTCTGGCCCAGGGAAAAAAAAGAAAAATTCCACACAGTCACTGGGCCAGGGAGTGTAGTGCCAGGCGGAGCCCTGAGGCAGGCCATAGCAGCTCGTCTAGCGGCCGAGCCCTTCCTCCCAGGGCGGCCAGCAGTTCCGGCCTCCGTGCCGCATCTCGGGGCACTCGAAGAGCAGGTGCGGCAGGGACTGGACAGGTGCGCGGCAGTGCTGGCAGGCAGGGCTGTCGGCCAGCCCCAGGCGGTGCTTCCATTCAGCCGTCCACACTAGAACACTGCACGGGCCCGGGCCAGTCCGAAAGCCCGGGCCCGGGCCAGTCCGAAAGCCCGGGCCTGACCCGGCCCGCGGGCCGGGCCGGGTCGCCCAAAGTCGACGATTTTCGGCGGGCCCGGGCCGGGCCCGGGCTCAATGTCGCAGGCCCGGGCCGGGCTCGGGATCGACGCCGTGGGCCCGGGCCGGGCTCGGGCTTGAATTCATAGGCACGGCCAAGGGCGTCCGCAGAACTTTAGCGGGGGGGTGTACGGTTGGATAGCACCAAAAAGTACAAACAGCGAATTAGAACCAGACTTGGATACATTGGATTTTATTACCGAACAAAGAAATAAAGTTAATAAAGAAAATGCGAAAAGTTACTGTCACTTTGTAAAGAGTGGCCAGTCTCGCTGCGTGAGGGTTCTCGACTCACGCCAACTGATCACCAGCACACAGTACAATACATTCACAGACACAGTACTGCACTCCGTCAATCTTCCTTGAATAGCAGCTGCAGACGCCTCGGGTTTTTCTGGGCAAATTGCGAGATGACATGTGTGATGAAGTGTGTAAAAATGGCTCACGCAACAAAGATACTACTCGCCTCCCTGGCTTTCAATGCAGTGCAGGCGTACAAGCGTTTTGAGGGGCTAATTTATAGGTTTTGTTTCGGGGCTTGGGTGGTGCCGACATTTCGCAATTTTGAAGGAAAGGGTGTACAAGGTGATGGGACGGCACGGGAAGATGTTACACTCTTCTCCCTAGTCTAGTCGAGTGTTCGACGAAACTACGTCTGGTCAGGGGTCATATTTGCGAATATAAAATCGTGGTCACTGACCAAGTCAAAAAGGAAACAATTTGACGTTTCGGAGCCCATACGGGTTCCTTGTTCACAATAAAGCGGGCAAGAGGCCGTCGTCAATTTATATGGAAGATATGGCGCAATGACTTCGTGTAGATTGCAGGCATGTTGCCATCAGTCCGGTTGACAGTATGAGGTGTGGTTTGGATGATGAGTGACTCGAGGAAAAGACGGGAGGCCAAATTTCTTTCTTTTGCTATGATAGCGGTGTCGTCCCAACCGATGCGGTGATTGTGCTGGCAGGCGTGCTCTGCCAGCGCATTCGTCGTTCGATTTTCTTTTGCAACGTCACGTTGATGCTCCTTCAATCTTCGTGAAAACTTGCCCGTTTCGCCGATATAAACGCAATCGCAGTCAGCGCCAGGGATTTTGTATACGACTCCCGGGAACTTGTCACTCTCCATCTTGTCCTTTACGTTCACGAGCCTGCTGCGCAGCTTGCTTGAAGGCACGTGCGCTACACGTAAATCGTATTTGGAAAATACGCGGCAAAGTGCCTCGCTGACTCCTTCAACGTAGGGAATGGCGGCGCGCATGGTGGCCGTCTTGCTGGCGGTTCCGTTCGGTGGTAGAATCTGATTTTCTATTCGTGCCACAAAATTCCTAGGGTATCCATTTGCCAACAGCTCGTGATGCACAGTCGTCAATTCTTCCTTCAATTTCTGTTGATTGGAGCAGAGGCGTTTGGCTCTGGTAATCAGTGCCGAGACGACAGACCTCTTGTGGGCAATGGGGTGGCATGAGCTGTACTGCAGGTAGCGCCCGGTGTGTGTCTTCTTGCGATAAACGGTGAAGGAGAGGCAGCCATTCGAGCGACGAATGCTTCTCCCTACTATAGGGTTAGCGGTGAAGATTTTTTGCTAGATATAGCTGCAACTTTGTCCGAAAACTGAAGTTCTTGCGATAAGACTGCATAAATCTAGAGTTTAGAAAACAAAAAAAAAGAGTCAAACCTTTCAGAATTGTTCGCTATCTTCAATAGCCCAATAGCCAGCACAGGCAGTCTGTTTCACTGCCGTCTCATGACCGGCAATGTTAGTCAGTGTCTAAAGTGCAATGTTGACCGCAATCCTGAAGGGCGTTCCATAAGGATACATAGGACCTGAGTGTGCTAATCATTTGAGTAGCGTGGATTGTTGCGCTAGTTGGTTCACGTACATAATTAAAAAAACACTGCGCTAAAGGACGGGACAAAGGAGAGAACTTCGGTGTCGTTCTCTCCTCTCTTCCGTCATTCAGGGCAAAGTTATTTTAATTATTGGCCAACCAAGCAGTGCAGCTCTATTGTAGTGCATAAAAATATCCAAATTTCCAAGGGGGGGGGGCAGTTGCCCCCCCTTGCCCCCCCCCTTCCGGACGCCCATGGGCACGGCCGTTAATAGGTTCCACGTGAAGTGTAGAAAAGAGCATCAAAATGAATATTCTTGGTTCATTTTTGCGCGCTTCTTGCTGTTAGTTGTACGCATTGTTTTAAAAACATGTTTTGCTAGGTCTGATGGCCACTATACTGCAATTTTAATGACATTTCTTGTACTGCATCAAGATTTTATATTTTGGGGTATGACATACCAAAGATACGATTACAAGGAATGCCCAAGAGGGGAAGGAATTAATTCAGATATCCTGGAGCTGTGCACCTATGTCTATGTATGTACACGTGTGTTTTAGATGTCGCACCAATCAAAATGCGGCTGCCGTGGCCGGGAATCAAACACGCATGCAAGAGAAACACCACCGCTTAACGACCACTGCAGGTGAAGTATTTCAACGCGCGTACATACTCGTTGATTCAAATGCGGATAAAAAAATTTCATCAATACCAACTTGTGTCCGAGACAACCACGTGAAGTAGCCAAGAGTTTGGTAATCAAAGGTGATGGTGTCTCTCGTCTAAGAATACGAGCTATTATTACGCCAATGTGGCGTGAACTGCAGACGCCGAAAGCTAAACTACGTGCACTTTTAAACCCTTATTTTTTGCGTTCAGTTCATGACGTGCTTGTACAGACTAGATGTTCCGTGTAATCGCCCGAAATATAATAAACAAACTTTCTTCAGTGTCAAAGACCGGGCCTGGTCACACGCGCGGGCCCTCCCTAGGCCAAAAATTAAATCACCGGGCCGAGCCGGGCCTGGGCTTGAGATGGAAGGCCCGGGCCGGGCTCGGGCCAGGCTCACTTACGAATGCCCGAGCCCGAACCGAGCTCGCGCTAGGTGTTACGGGCCCGGGTCTGGCTCGGGCTTCGCGAAGCGGGCTCGGGCCGGACCCGGGCCCTAAAATCAGGCCTGTGCAGTGCTCTAGTCCACACAGCCCCCATTCGGAGGCGCAGGATTGCCGAACGCTGCTGTCGGGGCAGCCGTGCGGCCCGCACAGGTGGTGGGGCCTCTCCAGCGGCCCGCCGTGGGTCCGGGTGCTGTGCCCGCACGTGCCGCTGTATAAGCAGGCGGGAGTCGTCCGCCGCTGCCTGGGCAGCCGTGGCCGAGGGGGTCAGCTCGTGGGCCTCGGCGGCCAGCTCGTCCACCCGCTCGTTGCCCTCGAGCCCGATGTGGCCGGGCACCCACTGCAGCCGCAGCCGGGCACCCCTGTCTGCCAGCCGCTCCGCATTCTCGCGCACGCCCCGAACCAGAGGGGACTGCGGGTCGCCCTCCCGGATGCGCAGCAGAGCCACCCGGGAGTCGCACAGCAGGGCGCAGCGCTCGGGTGCGGGCTCCAGCTCCAGCAGCAGGTCCAGGCTCAGCTGGACCCCCACAAGCTCTGCCGTGGCCGAGGATGCGCCGTAGTGCAGCCGGGCCTGCCGGGTGGCCTCCCTCAGCACGGCGGCCGCTGTAGCCGAGCCCTGCCGCCACCGCACAGAGCCATCCGAGTAGGCCAGGCTGTGGCCCTCCAGGTCTTTCCAGACGACGGCCCGGGCCAGCTGCAGCAGCCCGCAGTGGGGCGTTCGCCACTTGCTGCTCAGGCCCGGAATCTCCAGGTGCAGCTCGGCCGCCAGGTCCGGAGGGCGGCTGGAGGGCCCCATGTCTATGATGCCCACCACCTGCTCGTACCGGGCCAGCATGCGCCCCATTCGCGAGTGCCGGTGGGTGCGCAGCCGCTACAGCAGGGGACCGCCACCCTCGGCTCGGCGCAGCCGGTCGATGTGGCCCAGGGCCCGCTGTTCGGCCGTCATCTCCAGCATCCACACCCCTGCCTCAGCCAGCGTCCTGTCGCACTGCGAGTTTCGGGGCAGGCCCAGGCAGGCGCGGACGCCCTTTCGATGATCGCCCTCCAGCTGCCGCCAGTTGGGTCTCCGCAGGCTGACCAGCGGCAGCGCGTACATCAGTAGCCCCGCGGCCGAGGCGCTGTACAGCCGCAGGGCTGTCTGCTCGGAGCAGCCTTTGTCTCGGGCGACCATCTTCTGCACGGCCGAGGTGGCCAGCTGTGCCCTGGCACGGAGCTCCTTGGAGGCCTGGCGGAAGTCCACCCTGTGGTCCAGGATGAGCCCCAGGTAGCGCACCCTGGTCTTCCACTCGAGCTCCTCGCCGTCTATGTGGAGTTTCCTCGTCCGTACGCGGGCGGCTGCGCTCGGGTGCACCAGCATGGCCTCTGTCTTTGCAGCCGACAGCTTCAGGCCGACACCTTCGAGCTTGTACCGCAGGCATCCACGGCTGCCTACAGCTGCTGCACGACCGCCCTGCCGTCTCCTTTCGGTCCCAGCACCCACGGGGCAATGTCGTCGGCGTACACCGACATGTGTACCTTGTGCCCCCCCCCCCTCTGGGCAGGCAGCCTGGCAGTGCTGCCATCACCAGGTTGAAGAGGAAGGGGCTCATGACGGAGCCCTGTGGGGCGCCGACATCCACTGGTCGAGGTGCAGACAAGACGTTCCCCACCTGCACCTGTGGCGTTCGGCCCGTCAGGAACGCCTCGACGAAGCCCGGAGCTTCCCCGCAATGCCAGCCTCCTCCATGGCAAAGGAGATAGCGGGGCGCTGCAAGTTGTCGAAAGCGCCCTTCACGTCGAGCAGCACCAGGGCAGCCACCTGCCTGGTGGCACGGGCGTGCTCCAGGGCCGCCACCACGTCAGTGATGGAGTCGGTCGCCGCTCGGTGCTTCCGAAACCCCTTGAGCTGCTCCGGGATCACCTCCTCCACCACGATGGCCTCCATCCTGCGCAGCGCCACCCACTCCAGTAGCTTGCACCCGCAGGCGGTGAGAGCCCGGGGGCGATATGCCGTGACGCCCCGAGGCCCCTCCGCGGCTTGAGGATGGGCCTCATGATGGCGAGCAGCCACTCGGGCGGCAGCTGCCCCATCTCCCAGATGCGGTTGTAGGCCACCAGGAGCTTGCCGAACCCCACCTCATCCAGGTTGCGTATCATCTGGTAGGTGAGGCCGTCTGCCCCTGGCGCCGACTTGCGCTTGCAGCTTCGGAGGGCACTGCGGAGTTCGCCCTCCGTGATTGGGCGTCGTTGAGCGGGTGCTGTCCCTCGGGCTCCTTGGTTCCGCGGTCCTTGGTTCCGCCTGGTGCTGTGGCAGGAAGTGCTCCGCAAAGAGTTCGGGCAGCTCCCCAAAGCTGGCCTGCTTGCGGATGGACAGGGCGGCCAGGGGGTTGCGGTTTATCCGGGGCTTCAAGATGGAGCGGAAGATGCTCCAGAGTCGACGGCAGCGCGGGCCTTCCTCCAAGCTGACACACAGCTCGTCCCACCGTTGCCGGTTGAGGCGGTGGGCATTAAGGACGGAAAGTTGGGCTAGTTGGTTAGACGATAAAGGGTACATTTCACTAGCGCAAAAGACGGACCACACGAGTAACGTCCCGTGTTTTTCTTACTCGTGTGGTCCGTCTTTTGCGCTAGTGAAATGTACCCTGTAGCGGTGGGCATGTCGTCGGCAGGCAGCATCCACGCGACGGTACTCCGTCCAGTCTGCCCTGTCCCCCGAGCGCTGCGTCTTCCGCTCCGCCCGGTTCCATACTGCCCGCAGCTGTAGCAGCTTCAGGTCCGAGGTGCAGTATTTTTCCAATTTTGCACGTCCATGCATTCCTCTCCAAATCCAAATTGCTCTTTACTCGGTATACAGGCTTTTCGCCGAATTTTTGCAACTTTCATTTAAAGTTCACGTGGTGAGCCAATGCGTCGAAATAACCTTTTTCTCCCGGTTGTGCAAGGGGCCCTTGGGCTTGTTCATCTTTTTGTTTGGCAGCTTGTTTATCGTTTATTCATACTTTCGAGATGTTCACATCCATTTTTGAAAGCTGCACTGCAAACACGTCTTGCACATTTTCTCCCTGATATTGTGGTGTTTAGGCATCTGTGGAAGCAGTCCGAGGTACACGGGGTTTCCTCTAAGAAGTGGTGGACACGTTTCGCTTCTTACAGGCTCGGTTTAGCCTTGAGTACATATTTAATGCTCCGCGCGAGTCTATTTCCGATGTCCTTTTTTCTGGGCTTATTCCCATGCCTTTATATCGTGTTCCGTACCTCCAGTGTCCGTACCAGGATGTCCTTAATAGTGTGTGCAAAATGTGTGTTCCGTCAGGTGTTAAAACATTTTTCTTTAAATTCCACACTGGTACGCTCCCTGTTAAAACTTGGATGAATGACCGGGGTCTCTTTATAGCTCGGTCGACCGACTAACGCCTCTGTTCACGACCAGACAATTGATCACTGTTTTGTAGATTGCAGAGATGCTGTCTTTTTCTGGGACATTTTGCTGCGAACGCGCAGAAAAGGCGTGGATATCACGCCTTTCTCAATCCGATTTTAACACGAAAGTGTTTTATTCCCGGATACACGAAGATTTCGCTGACGTCTTATCCGTCACGGAAGTGACGCCTGTACAACGAAGCAAGCGGCCTGTAAAGGGTGCATCCCTGCACACAGGGTCTTCTTGCGGGGAAGAAACCTTTAGTACTAGTGAGTACGTTATACTCAGGGTTGTTCGTTTTCGGGTTTTATATTTTAACACGAACGTGTTTTATGCCGCGATACTCCAATAGTTCACTGACGTCATATCCGTCACGGAAATCCGTCATATCCGTCACCTCTGCCGAAGCGACCCGGCAGCAGGACGTCACTCGCCAAGCACACCCACAAAACAGCCGCGGACCCACAAATCATGCTCAGCTGCAGATTTCGCTGCAAATTTCACTTCCGTATTTTACTGATTCCTATGACAGAGGAATCGACCACAGTTTTTTACCATTCGGCTATCCTGATGAGCCACCCTATGACATGACTGTGTTCATTGGTTTGTACAGTATGTGGCGCTGTCGCTTATGTGATAGGCATGCTGAGCCACCAAGATGAGCAGTCATATTTCCGAGAAACTGTGGCATTTGTACATAGTGTGTAGAATTAGTTTCACCAACCACCTGACTGGTTCCCTCTTTTGAACGCTTGTGTGTGTTTGCCTGAATTTTGATGTATTTGTGTTTTTCCTAACTTAGTGTATTATTCTGTTTGCTTGACTATGTAGTCCTCGTACTGTCATGTTTGGGCGTATTCTCCCGTGTAATAATAAAAAATAAATAAATGGAGCAATCGGATAGACGCCGGCTTCATAACGCAAGGAACCCAGGTTCGATTCCCGCCACGGGAAGCGTTTTTAAATGCAGAGCATTTCTTTAACTCACGATGTCACCCATTCTAGTTGTCCATCGTAGTCCGCACCCCTCCCCCTACACTATATAAAAAAAATAATACTTACCGGCGCCTGGTTTCGATCCCACGACCCTGCGGGCGGAACGCAAGATGCATGGTGCTGTATACCCACTGCGCCACAAAGCCGACACAGAATGGAGGGCTACGAACGCGCCTGATATCCTTGACTCATTCAAACTACGTCAAGAAGCTGCTGATACAGCAGCAGCAAGAACAAGAACTTCAAAAATGACGTCTCCCATCGACTCCCTCGAATGGGGGGACTAACTCAACCAGAGGCATCTAGACGTCGACGACGCAACAACAACAGCCAGAGAAGAAAAGAGAGAGAAGAGAAGAGAAGAATAATCATACCCACCTGCTAATAAATGATGTCACGTGACCACGTAATTACGTCTCCTCATTTAATTACAATACAACAACCAAGAGCAACAAGTGCAACAACATTAACGTAACGCAAACAACTTAACGTCGTGCGCCCCCGGAAATGCTCTGCATTTGATCGTGCCCCTCGCGAGGGGGATGTTTTTTGGCTGCCACTTCAACGTAAATGAATTTTTTTTCTTTCACTTGACCCGTTTTCGAGCTACAGACGCCATCAATGAGAACTTCGCTTTAAAACAAAAATTACACCATCTTCCCGAGGGGAACCCTGAGGTGATGCGAAGCATCGCAGAGTTCCAATCCAAGCCAAGCCAAGCCAATCCAATGAAATCCAATCCAATGCCCCTCGCGAGAGAGTGTTCGCTATCGGAGAGGAGAGGGGGTGAGCGGCGGAGAGCACAGCTGGCGCGGCGAGGAGAATGGGGGAGGGGTGGACGCCGACAACGCCGGCAACAACGCCGGATGGATGCAGGGACAAGGCGAGTGAATGAGATGCGTCGCATCTAAAAGGCTGTAGCTTGGGGAAAATGTGTTACGGGCGAATTTTTAATTCGTCTTATTTATAGCACCTAGAACGTAGCGGGACAAACCCCGGCCGGGTTTGGCCCGCTGAGCCGGTGGGCCCAACGTTGTTGCTGTTCCTTCAAGTATGGCACATACACAATCAGGGGATCGGCCAATCATCAGTGGTTAGAGAAAAGAAAAAAGTTATATAACGACATCTCTACTTCTTTAATGTATGCATAATGGTCCACAGGGGGGGTGGGGGATTGGACGAACGCCTACTTAGTCAAGGAATGCAATCTTAAAAATAGTAGTGCGAAGACAGACAGGAAGAATAACCGCAGGGGTGGGGGACACGTTTTAACAAAGGAGTCTTCCGGTAGCAGGAATTTTGTGTGTGTCCGAGGCTAGTGGCAGCGAATGAAAGAATACTCGAGGCCGAAGCGTTCAAATGGGGCAGTGAAATAGGTAACTGAGGGAAACGGCGTCATTCAAAAAAATAATAATTCTCAAGTCATGCAAGTCGTAGCAAGTCACGCAAGCATCTGTTGATGCCAATGAGCATCTGAGGGCTGGAACGGGCAAACACGGTAACTTCGACCCGCGCACAGCTCTGCACAAGGAGATTGACCGCTCATTTTCATTTTTGAGCGTCACTCTATGTCTGTCAATGTGACAGACGTTGTCACATTGTCCTGTCAATATGACCCCGAGAAAGATAGTTCTAATATACAGTGTTCCAATAGGCGTGCAGTGTATCTGAACACATCCCGTTCCCTGCCAGCTGCTAGCGCCGCGTCTTCCCCGGCTGCACGGCCCGAGCCCGGCGCGTGCGGCCGGGCACGCAACCTCGCCCCTCCTCGCTCGGCAGGGACAGCGGCCGGAGCGGCGGCCACGGCAGCCATCGGCGCGTTCTGTTCTGGAGGGATGTCGTGCGACCAACGCGGCAGCGCCCGGAGCAAATGGCGCTGCAGCGTCACCGGGGCCATGCTCCTCGGTCTGCCCCTGTCGCTGCTGGGGCTGGCTACATGCCTCGGTCGCCGCGGCACGGCATCGTCGCCGGGACTCTGCTCGACGATGTCGTGCCGCACAGCTGCGTTGGCGCTCAACATATCCCTGAGCCGGAGCGTGAGGCCCTGCCAAGACATGCAGCATTTCGTGTGCGACGGCTGGCCGCGCATGGAACCCGCCAGCACGCGCGTGCAGATGATCATGAACTACGCCTTGGGGGCCTACGTGGTGCCGCACCATGGCCAGTCGGCAGTGGACAAGGTGGTAGCCCTCTACCAGGGCTGCGTGGCGGGCCTGTCGCCCGGCGGAGACGGCGGTGCGCTGCGCGCGCTGCTGGTCGACCTGGGCCTGACCCCGAACAGCGCCTCGGTGGGCAGCACGTTCAGGGCCGTACTGCGGCTGTCGGTGCGGCACGGCCTGCACCTTCTGCTCGCCATACGCTTCAACGGGAGCACGATCAGCCTCAAGCCGGTTCGGCCATCCGTGCCGCCTAGCAACCCGGACTACGTGCGACGTGTGGCCGAGCTCGCCCTCCTCGACGACCCGCGGGCCGTGGCGCACGACCTGCAGCTGATAGACCGGGAGCTGGACGCCGTGACGGCCATCGTCCGGGCCGACCAGCCGACGCGCACGGTGCCCATGGAGGTGCTCGCAGACGAGACCGGCTCCCTCAGCGACTGGCTCACACAGCTGCCAGGCACCAACTCCCACACGCCGACGGTGGTACAGCTCCCCTTCACGGTCCGCGGCTTCGCGAACTTCCTGCGCAGGCACCGCGGAGATCCAGCACTGCGCCGCTACGTGGCATGGCACACGGCACGCGTGCTCGGGTCGCTCACCCAGTACGAGCTGTTTCACGCGACGCTGGAAAACAGGCTCGGCCCGATGGAGACCAGTCCAGGCCTGGTAAAGACAACGTGCCTGGCACAAGCAGCAAACCTGATGCCGCTCGCGTACAACGCCTTCGTGGTGCGCCACTTCGCAACTCGCCGCTCGCGCCGGGCGCTGGAGTCCATTGCCGAAGGTCTGCGCGCGGCCGCCACGATTCAAGTGCGCGCCAGCCAATGGATGACCGACCGCTCGAAGGCAATGGCCAAGAACAAACTGCGAAAGCTATCCTGGCTGCTGCCACGGCAGCGCAGCGAGCGGCAAGTCAACCGCCATTACTCCCGCCTCGGCAACCTGGCAGTGACCGACTTTCTCAAGTCCTACCTGGCTGTAACTGAGCACAACAGCCACACACCTGACGCGGCCGAGGCTAACCAAGCGGCCGTGGACGTCGCCTACACCCCGCAGCAGAACAACATTCTCGTGTCGGCCGGCATTCTCAACACACCGTTCTTCGAGGACACGCTGCCGGCGGCCTTCAACTACGCCGGGCTGGGTCAGCGCATGGCCTTCGAGCTGCTGCACGTCTTGGATGAGCAGGGAAGCTGGTACGACGATCATGGTCGGCACCGGAACTGGTGGGACGAAAGCACTGCTGAGCAGTTCCGAGCGCGGATGCAGTGCCCGCACCCTGGCGGCGGCCAGGCAGTCCTCGAAGGGAGTGCTCTGAGGTTGGCGTACCAGGCGTTCCAGAGGACTCACCAGCACGTCCTACTCAAGGGGCTGGAGAAGTACACGCCCGATCAGATATTTTTCATCAGCAGCTGCCACCAGTGGTGTGGACACGAAGACAACATGTGCAACGCTGTCATGAGAAACATGAAAGAGTTTGCCGCGTCCTTCAAGTGCCAGCCGGACGATCCCATGAACCCACGAGAGCGATGCGATTTGCTGGTCTAGACTTACGTGAGAGCAGGTCTTCAGCGCGGTGCTCCCATCCCAGGGGAGCAGAAAGTCGGCACAGGGTGTGGGGAGCTTCAGTAAAGAGCCCATGGCATCGCCAGCAAGTTTCGCTTGTGGTTTTACTTTAGATGTACTCTGCTATCTAAGCCTGAGCATATTCTGGGGTGCATGCGCGTCTCATAGGCCAATCAGCGGAGGGGAATTCTTGCATGCCAGCCGATCGACCTAACGTAATGGCAGCATGAGCAGCAGTGTGTACAGGATAAGACACGCACAGAAAGAAACACAGGTGGAAACGATTCTATCCACTCCGACCTCCCACTTCAGGCTAAATTGTTGAGCTTGATTTTTTTTGTTCTCATAACTGTTCACGTGGCGTGATAATTGTCTTTTAGACCCTACCGAGCCGTTGGTAGCCCCGTGCAAGGTAGCGCAGCGCCGACCCGGGACGATTACAGGCCTGGTCGCGCACACGTCCGCTAACAATTCCCGTTTGAAAGCAAGCGTTGATCGGCTGGGGTGCTCCGACGCGCGCTACCGCTCCATTGTGTGAAGCCCCTGAAACTACGCATTATGAATTGCGGCAAGGTAGCGAGATCTGTATAGGTAAGGCCTCTACAGTACACCGCAGGAAGCTATGATGGTACAGGTATACAGCGTCGGCTTCATCGCCTTCCGTATACCGAAGCCTCGTCGGCACCGGGCAAACGATCGTCGTGCTCAAGTATACTCGGTTACAACCATTGGCGGATCCAGAGGGGGGGTCCGGATGTCCTGACCCCTCCC
Source organism: Haemaphysalis longicornis (assembly GCF_048455015.1). Classification (NCBI taxonomy): domain Eukaryota; kingdom Metazoa; phylum Arthropoda; class Arachnida; order Ixodida; family Ixodidae; genus Haemaphysalis; species Haemaphysalis longicornis. The sequence goes on along the minus strand of NW_027526203.1, from coordinate 447,274,791 downwards.
TTAATTTTTGAACTTATACCCCCAATACGATGACCCCTCAGGTAGTAGAAAAAGTCTAGTTAACGATTCTTGATATTTCTTAAATTTTTCCTTTTCCGAAATATCTGTAAATAAAAAAGACTCCTCCTCCTCATGATCATCATCATCATCACTGATTGAAGCTGACCCCCCTCTCAGAAAAAACCTGGATCCGCCCCTGGTTACAACTCAAGAACGGCATCACCTCATGTGTATCACTCCGCCAAAGCGCCGGACCCGTGACGTCAGTGCGCGCGCGTTTTGAAAGGGGTTTGCTATGAATGCGTGATATCGTCTGCCTTGTCTCACGCAGTTTGTTTGTCGTCACTGGAGTCGTTTATCAGCATAAAAAGTGCAAAAAATCACGGGAACAGCTCACGCCATGTTCAAAATATTCCCAGTAACGCCCTACTTTCGCCGCGCGGAGAAACATCCGGCTACGGTGATAAGGCACAGCGGCAATTTTCGGTATATTAGTCCTTTTTGGTCAGATGACATGTCGTCACCCCGATACAAAGGGGATACCAATAGAAATCATCATCATCATCATCGGTGCCGTTCTTAAGTTGTCACCGAGTATAGTATACACAGTATACAGAATACACGCTGCGCCCACGTCTTGCAACGGAGAGTATGACAATACCGTTGAAAAATGGATAAAGCGAGACGAATACGACAGCGTACAAACGTCTTGTATCATGTTAAATAGAGGCGCCACGGGGTCGACGGAACTTGCCGACAGCGAGCAGACAACGCTTTCCACCGCGATTGCATGAAAAGGCAGTCCAACGGATGGAATCTGTTCTACCCAACTCGTAAACGCGCAAAATGGTAGGCGATTCAAAAGCAAAAGAAAAGGGGTTGCAAACTTAGCAGCGAAAATGTGGGTTTTCCACTGTACGTAAAACGGGTTTACGTGGTACAGATGCCATTCGCCGCGTATCTCAACGACTGCGCTGTTCGTTTTGTTAAACGCTCAAAATGTTGTCCGGAACCCCCTTTCAAACCCAGCAAGACAACACCCCGCAGTGTCCACCTGTAGTTGGCACGCCAGGTAGTATCATGTATAACACCGAAGCAGTGCCTTATATACGAATCTTCACCGCGTGCGCAGAATTTATGACTGGCGGCGGCAAGGTAGGGCACCTCTTTCACAAAAAATCACAGCGATCGTCAATATTGTAAGCATTGTTCGGGCTGTGTGGCGACTACCGCTTAATTAAAAGGCGAACTTATGCCCACAAGGTTGGTTGGTTGGTTGGTTGGTTGGTTGGTTGGTTGGTTGCCTCATACCATGACACATACCCACGCGGGGGATTGGCCAAGAAGCTTTGTACCTAATCAGGATGTGACCTATAATTTTTTAGACCTCAAAATTTAGAAATGAAAATAGAGAACAGAATTTTTTTAATATGTATAATATGAAAGTAGAGTCAGGAATAAAAACTAAATAAATGTGAAATGCTTAGCTGGCTAGCAGGAAAAATGGCCTGTCGCCGCAACATTAGAGTGAAGGGCGGACACAACAAGCCCCTGTGGCAGACTCCTAGGGTGAAGCGCCTAATTACAGCACCTCGGAAGTAGATAGCGGAAGGTGGAGGCGTCTAAAGGTTGATTCCAGATGCGTGCGTCGCATTGGGGAGAAGCTGCGGCAGTTAAACAGAAAATGCTCTATCTTTTCTAGTTCGTCGCAAAACGGACATTGCGGAGATGGAGCCAGACCAGATTTATAAAGATAAAAATTTAATGGGAGAATTTTGCACCGAAGTTTAGTGATTGCTACCTCGCATATCCTTGATTCACAAAACATTGGCTTCCATGCATGACGAAGGTGGCTATAATCCCTAGAAGAGAGAAGGGCGTCTTGCCGATAAGTCTGGGGTAGTTGTAAACGTCTAAATCGTGCCCCCAATGAAAAGCTATTACTTGGACATTGAACGACCACAGGGCCACCAAGACACATACTGGCTAATTGATCAGCCACTTCATTGTATGAGATTCCTGCATGTCCTGGAACCCACACTAGCCTAACCTCACAAAGTTGATGAGAACAAATGACCGGAATGTGCGGATAATTGAAGTATCTTTTTCGGATGTTAATGCGAAACACACAGAGAGGGAGTCAGAAAGAATAACAACATGCGAAAATCTATGCTGAAGTTTTTGAAGATCCAGACTTATTGCCAATAATTCCGCCTGGGAAATAGGTGTGTAATCAGGTAATCTAATTGAAAAGGACCAATCGAGGGACTGGGAGAATATCCCGACTCCAGCCTTCTCATCACTTAACGCAATGCGACACCAATAGTCTTCATCTTCATCGTCCCCTTCATGTGGGAGCTCATACCCGCGGGAAGGGGGGGGGGGTTGGCCACGGCTTTAGAACGGCTATTTAGTTGAGTAATACAATGATAGACATACGAGCGAAAAGACAGAAACGATAACCGACGTGAAGCAAAAAGCAATTTTTTGTTTCTTTTCGAGGGTACTAGCGCCGAATGAAAGAATACCGCGGTTTTTAACTTAAAACCGAAGCGTTTAAATGGATGGAACAGAGAGAGAGAGAGAGAGAGAGAGAGAGAGAGAGAGAGAGAGAGAGAGAGAGAGAGATTACTTTATTTGATGCCCGAGATAGGTTCTGATCGGTAGTCGACTTGACGGTCTCCCTCCTTCAGCCGTAAGCCATGATTTTTTGGATCCTCGCGGCGGCTTCGGCCATCCGGACTGCTGTGAGTTATGCCTCCGGTGTGGAGCTGAGCAGAACAGTTTCCCATTATTCCAGTCTTAATTTTGTTTTTAAGTGTATGTTTATCGCATTTGCTATTATAGGCGGTCGTGTTTTTTTTTTTTTTTTTTTTGAGCTCATGGTCGGACCATATCATGTGGTGTAGGTATACGCTGTGCTGTTGCACAAGTGCAGAGGTTTGAGTAAAGGTCTGGATAGCAGCGGTTGAGGGAAGCAGGGCTTGGAAAAGCGTTTGTCTGCAGCCGTCGCCACGTGAATGCCTCTTTCCTGGAAAGGGTGTGATGGGCCGGTGGATATTTGCATCTGGGTAACCTGTAGTGATTTATTATATCCCTGTATGTGGCTAGCCTGTCTTTGTGAGATCTAATAATGTGTGCTTGTTCTGGGCTTTCCTGTGCGGTCTGGTGTGGTGATGATGGTGGTTGTGGTGGCATCGCGGGTAACGTAACTCGTTTGACTACAGCTCGAGCGGTTGCGTGGGCCAGTTCATTCCCCTGTAGACCGCAATGGGCCGGAGTCCATATCAAAAGAATTTTTCTTTGGCTAGTAGTCTTCTCTAACAGCGAGGCTGCTGTAGGGGAGATCCTGCCTTTCGCGAAGTTAAGTGTGGCGGACTTCAAGTCGCCTATGATTGTGGTTGCTCGGGTAGAATTCATAGTAAGGTCTATGGCCATTTCCTCGCCATGAGTGGGATCTTTGGCCGACGTGGATGCTGACGCAATTGCGACTCCGTCATTGCTGACGACTGCAACTGCCATGGCGTTGAGACAAGAGCCGCCGTCGTAGTAGTCGGCAGCGTCAACGTAGACAATCTTCCGTGGCTCACAATGGTTTCCGAAACGTTTGTCAAGGGCTCGTGCTCTAGCTTGTCTTCTTTCCAATGTTTAGCTCTGAATGCATATTTCTTGGTAGTGGCGGGATGCGAATGTATTTTCGCCATTCGTGTGGGAGGTCAACTTCATTTGGGAGGGAACTTCCGCTTTGGATTCCTAGTGACTGCAGAATGTGTCGTGCCGTTTTTCTTTTAAAAATAGGCGTTCCAACTGGGCTGTTTGTTGCGCTTCAGTTAGTTCTTCAATCAACTTATTGATGCCTAGTGCTTCAAAGCGTTCGTTGGGCGTGGTAACTGGTAATCCCATTGCTTATTTATAAGCCTTCTTAATTAAGCCATTAATTTTTACTTTCTCGTCATTTTTTAGTTGTAGGAAAGGAATGCAGTAGGTGATTTTACTAATTACGAAGGTTTGTACGAGCTGTATGAGCGTGTCTTCCTTCATACATCTATTCTTGTTTGCCACTCTGGAGATGAGTCGCATGGTGAGATGAGTGCTCTTCTCGAGGATTGTCTCTTTGTTGTGACTATTAGATTGCAGTCGTAGGCCGAGGATTCTAATGCTGTTTACGACTGCGATCTTCTGGTTGTTGGCGTAGACGCAGATGTCGGGATTCGACGGGTCTCTCTTCCGTCCCCTACTGGTAGGCCGGTAGATGAGCAACTCGGCTTTCTGAGAACAGTCTAGTCCTCGTTCTCGAACACAATCTCGCACCGTGTCTACTGCCTCTGGTGTCTTGAATGTGCCCATCGCTTCCGTCGCTGATCCAGTGTGATGTCGTCGGCGTACAGACTGTGGTGAATGTATTTGATGTTGCTTAGTCTCTCTAGCAGGCCTAGGAGTGAGACGTCGAAAAGAAAAGGGGAGAGTACAGGCCCTTAAGGTGTACCCCTGCCACCCAGTACAAAGTCACCCGGCTCAAGGCTGCCGACGGAAAGAGAAGCAGTCCTGTTTGTAAGGAAGTCTCTGATGTAATTGTATACTCGCTCCCCCGGGGCGATCTTCGCTAGCCCCATCGTCGTCCAAGTAGTTGCTGATACGGTTAAGAACGACGTGTTTGAGGAGTTTTCCAATCATCATCATCAGCCTATCTACGCCCACTGCAGGGCAGAAGCCTCTCCCATTAGCCAAAAGCCTCTCCTGTCTTCAGTGCTATACCTACGGGGCAGAAACTTGGAGGCTCACAAAGAGGGTTCAACTTAAATTGAGGTTGACTCAGCGAGAAATGGAACGGAAGATGATAGGTGTAATATTAAGGGACAAGAATAGAGCGGAGTGGGTCAGGGAACAAACGCGTGTTAAGGACATATTACTAGAAATTAATAAGAAATGGACGTGGGCAGGGCGTGTAATGCGAAGGCAAGATAACCGTTGGTCATTAAGGGTAACAGAGTGGATCCCTAGAGAAGGCAAGCGTGGCAGGGGGCGGCAGGAAGTTAAGTGGGCAGATCAAGAAGTTTGCGGGGAGCTTGCCAATAGGAAATGTTAAAGAGATTGGTCTTAAGTTGTCAATGTGAAGCTTTTTCCCGGGTTTAGGTATCATGACTATTTTTGCAGTCTTCCAGATTTTGGGGAGGCTGCCTCTCAACCAGCACTCGTTCATGAATTTGGATAGTGCAGTGAGGGAAGGCTCGTCGAGGTTTCTAAGCGTCTTGTTGGATATGCCATCGGGAGCTTTTGAACAACCGCACGGAGTTCCTCGACGGAAATTGGTCGGTCAAGTAAGGTGTTCTCGGGTCCGGTGTAGTCCGGGAGCTTTACGGGGGGATTGGAGCCGACGTACTTTGATTATTTGTATGACCTCGGAATTTGTCCCGTTGTGCACGTGGAGGACTCTGTCAAACCCGCCTACTCTGGTATGGTTTTCGCAGATTTCTCGGCACGCGCCTTCAGCTGTGCTGACCATGTTTCGATGTCGGTTATGTCCGGCATACCATGTGCACCGTCGTGGTCACACTCAGCAAGTCTCATGGTTCTGAAGTCGTACCATTCGACAACCTTGATTTTGTGCCCTTTGGGTTTAGCTGGGCCAGCACTGATTAGGATGGATATAATGAGGTGGTCGCTCCCCAGATTTTCCTGGGTGTTATTCCAAGTGACCTGAGATGCGTACTTGGTAAAAGCAAGATCCGGAGTGGTGTCCGTGCTGATGCTGTGGCCGTACCGTGTAGGGTGAGCGGGATCATTGAGAGCCTTTCTTGCTGGGTGATTTCCCAGAGTTGTTTACCCTTGGGTGTGTCTCTGGCGTATCCCCAAGCCGTACACCGGGCATTCAAATCCTCCATTTTGAGTAGGGATTGCCTTTTTGCGGTGTCTACATCTATTGCCTTCCGGAAAAGAATTGAGAAATTGTGCTTTTTTCGAGGGTTACTGTAGACGTTTAGTACAAAAAGACTATTTTCCTTTTGTCTTCTTGTCGTGGGAAAAATTTCTGTAAGCACGTGCTCAATCAATGTGATTCCGATGCCATGTTGCATTATAGGAACTTTTCTCCTGGTCAGCGTGCTGAGTGCGGGTTTGTCCTTGCTCTCATCACCCGAATTTGAATAGAAAGCTTTATAATTCAGTAATTTGGCTAAGCATTCAACTTCCTGCAGTGCTATGACGCCAGGCGTTTCGGCGGCGGAAAGGTTTGCAATGTGCTGTTGGATGTTGCCTCTCTTGCGACGATATCCCCTGCAGTTCCATTGCCATACGGTGTAGCCCTCAAAAATGTTGGTGCTGTTATTGTTATTTCTATCCATGTCGAGAGTTGTAGTTCATACTGACGTTTTAACTGTTTATGGGCTTTCGACTGATGACGGGTGAACGTAGGGTTTGTTCGTCTTTATGGGGCCGATACTTGAGCTCGACTGTGCAGGTAGCGACATGTTGGCTACTATTCCTTCTAGCGCTATAACCCGACTCGCTAGACCGTCAATTTGAGTGTTTAGTGTCTGTGTTCAGCTCGATGCCATAGCTTCGAATTTATTGATTAGTTCATTGCTTAATTTCTCGCCAAGGCTCGCACCAAAAGTTTCGAGGGCAGGCTTGAGATTTTCTTCAACTCTCGTTTCTAGCGCTTCCAAGCTGTGTCCGCTGTGCGGTTCCTTGCTCTTGTTTCTTGTTTTTTTTTCGGTGGAGGCGGGTTCGGGTTTGTGGTTTAAATAGCAACTTCCACTTCTCTGAATTCTTCTGTAGTATTTGACTGGCCGCGGCCGAGGACATCTGCAAACCAGGCCACAGGATCTGCTGCACTATATCGCCGAACCACGGCAGTGCGCAGGACGGGGGTCTCGGCCCATCTCGCGTTTGCCCGTAGTCAGGCCCGAGTGAAAAAATGGGTCACTCATTGTGCAACCACACCATGCTCTCATGTAAGTTCCCTTCCTTCTAGCGATACAAGTGCCCGACTTGCCATATCCCCCCATTACATACCGTCACATCCACTCCTGTCCACATAGTCCGCACTCTTAGAAAAAAGTCGGTGCACTTACTAACAGAACACTAACCATTCACTTGTCCCAGTATTGACTAGGTACTTAGTTGCTTTTACTAACAGGTCATGCATGACCTAGTAAAAATAATTTGCCGCGTATCTGCTCCTTTCGTTGCAAATGTCGACAAAAGACGACAGCCTTCCGTCGACATTTGCCAAGTAAATGCCTCCCTTCGCTTTCCCGCTCACCTCCTCTCATGCTGTTCCTCTTCCGTCGCGCTCCTCTCAAGGTAAACTCGCTAAAGTTTTGCTCAAGTCGATTTAAATTTACCGCGTGCCACTCCTACAGGTCGGGTGCATCGATGCCAGCGCTGCCGTAAGGCGGAGACGCGCGTGAATTGAGGCGCCATACTTCAATGCTTAAAGGCCCAACCACATGCAGCGTATTTTCGGCGTCGCGCGAAGGTCAGCGTCGTTCGGCGCCAACGCGCGGGCCCGCAGGAGAGGGCGAGTAACCGCATGGGACCGGCGAAATCACGCGCCGGCGTGCGCGCTCGACGCTGCTTTCGGCGTCCAGCACGAGAACTCGCCGGTATTTGTCGCGCAGGGACTTCCTTTTTTCTGCACGGTTTCTGCGGCACAAACACACAAGAACAATGACGACTTGTTACAATAACTATGCGCACAGGCTGCAGCGCAGGTGACAAGTGCCTTACCTTCGTCCGCAACACCAGGCGCCACGGCTGCTGCCACTTCATCCCACAACGTCTGTTTGCGGGGTTTGTTCTTGTTATCTTTGTGTTTAGCCTGCCATAGAGTGGGGCGGGCTGCGACTGCAGTTATTAATGCCCCAGCGTCGATGTTCGGCATGCCGGCCACCATTAAAATAGCGAGTCGGACTGGCACAACCGGAAACTGGCACCAGCGCCGCTTCCGCCGCTCGCGCCGATATCTGGCGAGCGTAGATATCGGCGTCGCCCGAGCGTCAGCCCGCGTCGCCACGCATTTTGGCGCGCGCGCTGGGAGCGTCGTTCGGCGTCGACGAGCGTCAGCGCGCGCGCCAAAATGCATGGCGACGCGGGCTGACGCTCGGGCGACGCCCTCGCCATCGGCGCGAGCGGCGGAAGCGGCGCTGGTGCCAGTTTCCGGTTGTGCCAGTCCGATTCGCTGTTTTAATTGTGTCTTAATGGTGTAACGCTGTTTTAATAACTGCAGTTGCAGCCCGTCCCGCTCTATGGCAGGCTAAACACAAAGATAACAAGAACAAACCCCGCAAACAGACGTTGTGGGATGAAGTGGCAGCAGCCGTGGCGCCTGGTGTTACGGACGGAGGTAAGGCACTTGTCACCTGCGCTGGAGGCTGTGCGCATAGTTATTGTAACAAGTCGTCATTGTTTTCGTGTGTTTGTGCCGCAGAAACCGTGCAGAAAAAATGGAAGTCCCTGCGCGACAAATACCGGCGACAGTTCAATCTCGCGCTGGACGCCGAAAGAAGCATCGGGCGCGCACGCCGGCGCGTGATTTCACCGGTCCCATGCGGTTACTCGCCCTCTCCTGCGGGCCCGCGCGTTGACGCCGAACGACGCTGACGCTCGCGCGACGCCGAAAATGTTTCCCTAGTCCACGTGCGTTCCAAGCAGAACGTGGAGCCTATGTAGTGGAACCTTTCGTAACTTTTGCCGCTTCATTTCTTAAAATGCCGCCAGAAGCTATAGTGGCGCGGGCGACAGCAGGCGACGGCGGAGTGAATTTTTTTTCTGCAGTGGATGTGGTATTTCATTTCGCAAAAATCAAGCATCTATGATTTTTATAAAAGAACACTGCAAATATCACTTGTGTATTATTTTGTTGCCTTATATTTGCGTAATGTCTTGTTATTGTTCAACAATGTTGACAAGTATCAACATTACACCGGACTTAGACGGGCAGATTTAGCTGTGACTATATAAGACTATTGCGCAGGCCTTGTTTTACTTTGGCTGGGTGGCTGAATCTGGTCACAGACAGACAGACACACAGACAAACAGACACTCCAAAATTTCTGGGTTTAAGTAGCCCAAGAAAGACTATCGTCTTTAAAAGCTACGCGTAACAATGTGGATCTGCTGAGTGCGCAGCGCGACAGACACATTCATCACGCACACATCACACGCGGACAATCAACAACTGAATTGAGCAAGAAAACCAACGGGATGCGCGAGGAGAGCGAGTATTACTTAGTTACCTTGGAAATACATCTGCTCTTCTTGCTTTTATAGCTAGCAGCGGAAAGTCCCCTGAGAGAGTCGGTGGGTTTGTCGTAAAAATCAAATATTGTAGCGATAATTTTAGAATTATGCATTTTAATGTGAGCTATACAAGACAGCACGTGGATTTGCAAAAACTTTTTAAACGTGATTTGGTGTGGAAAAAGAGCTGTAGTTATGTTCAATAATTCATAGAATTTGTTACTTCAGTGAATGTTGGTATCAAACCAGCAGCAGTTACTAAGTGCACGGTCTAGACTAGTAACGGTTCCACACTTAGTGGTAGGACCTACGTACCGTTCTGGGGGGTAGTACACTCCGTAAAGAGTTAGTAAATATACAGCCGTTACTACCCTTTTACGAGCTTTTTTGTTGAGAGTGCGCACCCGAGCAGTGTGAGGCCGCGATTACCCGCTCGGCCCCGGAGCCTCAGCAAGCTCTGGCGGATCGAGCCATGACCTCTTTTCCTTACACTTTATTTGCTCAAATTTCTCCCTCCCCACTCCTTGAAAATACAATAGCCTCGGCGCGCGCAGCTTTTCTGGTTTTTCCCCAGTTCGAATGGCTGACTTGCATGTGAAATAAAACCGATTTCGACTTCCTTCGACGGTGCAGCTCTATTTTATGATGCATTGCATGTTATGACACAGGTAACGTTGGCTAGCTTGCATGAAATAAAACCGATTTGGATTTGGACTTCCATCGACGGTCCAGCCCTTTTTTATGATGCATTGCAAGTTATGACACAGTTAACGTTAACCCCCCTAGAGCCCCGGCCGTTGGGGCATTTAATTCTTTCTATGCCGCCTCCTTGCTTCTCGAGGTGAGTTTGAGACCCCTGTTGTAGCATATGCCGTGCACGTATCTTGACCTCACTAGTCTCGCCCTACACTCTACACCCGCACCTTCCCTAAAATACACTTCAAGTACGTGGGAGCTTCCCCACCGGACCTTCGCCTTGTCCTCTGGCATCGCTTCGCCCTGCGCAACGCCATACGTGGTGCGGGACGATGCAGCATCCGCAGTGTCCGTTCGGGTTCCTGTACGGGCCGCCGGCACTCCGATTTCAATAGCCCAAAACATTGGTTGCTCTAAATAATCTTGCTTCTTTCCTCTCTCTTTAAGAAGAGTTTAGAATACGATTAACACTGAAAGTAATTAAAATTGTTGCATCTATCTTCAAAGCTGTCCAAAAGGCTGTCTTAAACGGGCGAGGCTGTAATTGTACAAAAAAAAAAAACGGCTTAGGCACGCCATTTGCGGAGCGGCGCAGCTGACGCCCTTCTCGAAAAGCGTCTGAGCCCTGCGAAAACATTTATGTCCACTTGAACGTTTGAGACTCTTCCCTTCCGCGCCGCTTTCTCGAGGGGCTTCCTTACGTTGCTGCTGGAGATGACCTGCTCCGCGATCAGCTTCCACTTTACGCTTTCAAGATCTGTCCTACACGTCGCGCCGTTGCTCGTTTCTACCGCCGTGTAAGGGGAGATTCGACGAGGATTGTGGATTCACTCGTTCGGTCGCGTTCTTCTGGTCCCGTACACTTCACCTGCAGCAGCGAAAGCGGGGCGGCCACCTTTCGATCGCTACTCGCGAGTTTAGGCGCGCGCTGCAGTTAAGCAAAATGATCAAATCGGAGCGATTCTTGCGCGCATGGAGGCGTTACAAAAATCGAAAAGCAGCGAGGATGACACAAAAAGCAAAATTGCCAAGAGGGACGCTCAGCCAGAGCCCCCTGTAACAACTATGGAGGCAGAGAATCAAGTCCATCAGAGGAGCCGGAGTGGCCCCAGCCCATTCACGCCCTCACAGCGGTGGTCACACAGCTTACCAGCCAGGTCGGCTTGGAGGCTAATGTCAACCAGCTTATACTAACCACTCAGAAACCCAGAAGGGGAGCCCCGCATGGGAAACCATGCACGGGAAGTAGTCTCACGACCACCAACCTGAGCCAAGATGGGGGACATGCGTAAAAATAGGAAGGAAGATACAACGACCTTGGCCCAAAGGAACTGTAGAGGAATCAAGGACCAAATAGGGGAAGTGCAGCAATACATAGGTAATGCGGAACACAAACCGGATACGCTTGCAATACAAGAAACAAACTCGCGACCGAAACTCAGGGGGTGCATCACATACACCGATCCCAGTGAGAAAAGCACAGCAATCCTAGTCCCAAGCAACATGATTGCGACGGAACACATGACCAGCCAGAGAGGGTGTAAGCACGTTCTCTTGGAAATTCACAGCAGAAGGATAGGAAGCAAAGACATCTTTATACTCAACGCATACTGTCGGCCCGCTAAGAAGGATGTAGACATAGAGGGCACGTTACTCGACAGCAAGGGAGAGGCGGGCAGCCGACCCCTATTGATATTTAAATGCGCCTCACACAGTATGGGGCCACAAATTATGATCAAAGAGAGGTAGGGTTCTGGCGAACCTCATGGATCAGCACAACCTAGCCCTCCTCAACGAACCAGACACTCCCACCCGCATGGGCACAAGTACGTCCCGAGACACCACTCCAGACCTTACCCTGCTGAGTGGAACCTCGAATGTGTCGTGGCAGAACATGGAGGTGAACCTGGGGTCGGACCACGATATACTCTATATCACAATTAGGGGGCCCACGTTCAAGGCCCGAATGGGAACAGCCAAGATAACAGACTGGGACAAGCTTCAAAGAAGGCAAGCAGTCGAAGAAGACGAGGACACGAACAGCACCAGACCGTATTGGGAATGGGCCAAGGAACACATCGAGCTGGTAACGAAATACACCCAGAAAATTGCGATCACACTGCACACACCCTTTGTGGACGCAAGGTTTATCCACTTCTGGGAAGCATGACACAGCCTCACCAGACGCTGAAAGAAACAACGCAACAAGAAACTTCGCAAATGCATCCATGAACTCAACAATCAAGACGCTGAAACGTGACCCAGCTGTGCACAGAGAACTGGCTGAGCGTGTGACGTACTGCAAGGCATCCTGCCTACCATGAAGACGTGGTGCCACCTCCGTCACCTGATCGACCCTCTCAGCAGCAAAAGCGTCACTGTCGAAGCCTCGTGCGCACCCTCAACAACCTGGCAGTGCCGACGAACTCATCAACCACCTGAAGGCCAAGTACCTGAAAACTGAGATGGGCGACATTGCACGACTACGCAGGACCTACCAACGAAGCAGTAGACAAGCTATTCATCGACACCGAATTGGTCGCGGCAATCTCCGAGAGCAATAGGGGCAGCGCGCCGGGACCCGATACCTTATTTACAGGTTACTTAACAACCTCGGGGACAAGGCCCGCAGGAAGCTGCTCGCGTACATCAAAAGGGTCTGGGAGTCTGGAAAACTTCCACCGAATTGGCGAGTGGCAGAAGTCCGCTTCATACCCAAGCCTGGGAAGACGCCTCACATCGACAACGGGCGACCGATAGCCCTCACGACCTGCGTGGGGAAGGAAGTATACTCAAGAGGTTGCAGCGACATCTGGATGCCACCGACCAGACGCCGGAGACAATGTATGACTCTAGGCAACACCTGGGCAGCCAAGATGTTCTCGTACGACTTAGCGAGCTAGTAATCAAGGGGGCGACGAAGCAGGCGCCGCGAGCGATACTAGCGCTCGACCCCATAAATGCCTTTGATAACGTCACGCATGAAAGTGTCCTCTGCAGCCTACGCAACGCCGGTTCCGGAGCGAGAACGTACAACTATATACGAGACTTTCTTAGCAACCGAACGGCCAAGATCAGAATAGGAGAGGAGACATTCCAATCGTTCTTCCTGGGGGATAGAGGAACGCCGCAAGGTTCGGTCCTCTCCCCCCTCCCGTTCAACATAGCTCTACTGCCGTTTCCCAAGCTCCGCGAATAAATAGATGGCTTGGGCCATGCATTGTATGCCGACGGCATCACCCTCTGGACTCGGATGGAAGGGCAGGCTCGGATGTCTGGATGGAAGACACGCTCCAAAAAGCGGCTGATACGGTCAACAGCTATATGCGAAGGCCTGTGGCCTTTGCTGTTCGCCTCAAAAGCCAGATCTGACCATTTTAGACCACGTACATCAGGGAAACGAGCAGAAAAAATTGGAATCACCCTGGAAGGGATCCGGATCCTCCTGGTACCCCAAGTCAGGATCCTGGGCCTTCTGATTCAGGCAGACGGCAAGACAACGGCTATGATCAGGAAAGGCATGTTCACGTCAGACCAGATCTTGAACATGATCAGACGAGTGGCCAACAGGCGGAGGGGTCTGAAGGAATCGGACATCTTGCGCCTCGTTCGGCCTTTGTTACCTCACGAATGGTCAACGCAGCGCCGTACATGTTACTCCTGAAAAATGATGCCTACAACTTGACACAATAATCAGGAAATCCACGAAGGAGGCCCTGGGTATTGCCATAAATTCATCCCTGACAAAATTACTACAAATGGCAGTCTACAACACTGTAGCCGATCTTGTATACAAGCCCACCTATCCAATCGAAGGGTCCGCCTTAGCAAGACCAAGATGAGCAGAAGCGTCCTCCGCAAAGAATCACGCTATACCCGCCAAGGCCAATTACCCGAAGAGTGGACTGAGAAGCTGGAATGCAAACCATCACCGCGCAACATGAACCCCACAAGGCACGCTGGACGACGCGACGCCCGAGCAAGAGCCATCTCCATGATGACAGTTATCTTCGTCGATGTTCTTTTCCCCGGGGCTTCTCCTCCAAGCCGCAGTAGCGCTGAGCATCACACCCCGGGTATCTCCAACCGGCAAACTCAGCCTCCGATACAAAACTGTACATTTATTTACAGCCCGGCGGGCGACCAAAAAACAGTGCTCAGGCGGAGCTCGAAGACGACGGGCCGAGCTCTCCTGCGCCCGGACCGCGTCTCTCGTCTTCAACCTCCCTCCGCCCTGCCGATGGGGGTCAGGGAAGAGGGAAAAGCGAGTCCTTCGTGGGAATCCAACCCCATGTGGTGGCCATTAGCGCATCCGGTGTTTGCAGGCGCGACCTTCCTCGAAATGCACGGCGTTTCAAGGCGGCGCGCGACACGTGCGTTTCATTTGTGCGCTGCTCGTCCCACGGCCCGCGCCAGTTCGTGCGTCGAAGCGCCCGACACCTCCACCACCACTGTGAAACACAACTTCAGGAATGTTTCACACACGAAACACACACCACACACACTTTTGGCACGTGCACCATCGTTCCTCAGTTGACGACACAATAATCAGCACAGCCAGTGCCCCTTGACCCTGGCTGCAGGTCACCATGACAAATTAGGCACAATCCTCACCAGCCCATTCAGAGCGAGCGGCCTTTAGAAAGCGGTACGCACCGGCCGTCGTCGTCCGAAAACACCCTTGCCATGCGGCGCACCCCCTCACACAACAGTATCAAGGACCCCTCTCCTTCTCGCTTCCTCGCTCGGGAAGGGACCGCTGCCGGCTCGTCAGCACGCGTTGCAGCCACGCTGCACTCAGGTGAAGCTGACTGACGCAACAGTATCGGGAACCCCTCTCCTCCTCGCTTTCTCGCTCGAGAAGGGACCGCTGCTGGCTCGTCAGCATGCGTTTCAGCCAAGATGCACTCAGGTGAAGCTGCCTGACGCTGTCGCCTCTTTCTAGGCGAAACCTCAGGTTCGGCTGCTTCTGCGCTCGGAACGCCGTGCTCCACTATGCACCGCTGGTCAGCGTAAGCAGGAGAGGGCTGCTTAGCGGCTACGTCAACGCTGACATGAAATGCTCTAAAGGCTATCTCTTCAGCCACTCCTACAGACCTACCTGCAACTGCCTTGGGCTGCATTACATGACCGGCCGTACCCTGATTTACACTTTCCTCGCTCAATTCGCTGGAGCTCCCCATGGCAATCACATTTTCGGTACTCGTTATTTGGGGACCTCCAAAAACACAAGATGCAGTGTGCGCGACACCAACTGCATCCGATTCCTCGCGCGATTCCCGGGCTGCTGCATCCTGCAAAGCTCTTGGCCGCTCGGCCACGCTCCCGGAATGTTGTGCGTCTCCGCACGATGCGACGACGGGCTCACGCTCACCTGAAGCCAGCCCCAGCCCCTTCAGAGCGGTTGATTTAACAATTGCATAGTTCTTCCGCTCCTTTCTGTCCGAACCCTCGTGTTCGACCGCTACTGAACCACCGTTCAAGCACAAAGCGCCGTTCTCTACCACACACCGTTGTGTGACGCAAGGAGCAGCGAGGGGCTCATCGGCCACATGAACGCGAACATGCGACGCAGCGGAGCCTGTCTCGCTTGCTATCAACTTCTTCACGGGCATGCGCACACTCTCATTCACCTCTGACTGCCTGTCATTTCCAAATGCAGCCTCGCGCGTGACACCTTCCTTCACCTCCATCTTCATTTCGGTGAAGCTTCCTACGCGGGATGCTTCACTATCCTGCTCCCCGGTTGCAGAAAATCTCAACGCCCACGAAGGAACGTGCGCCACTATCCTATCTTCGCCTTTCCCACGTGACTCTGATCGTGGCGGATCCCGCGAAACAGGAGGACTACGCGCGCCCAGTGAAGGGGTTCCACCCAGCACATCTTTCGGCGTACTGACGCACCCCAGTCCACTCTCTCCCTCAGTGCTGAACATTACTCGTTGAGCAATCGGTGAGGCAGAAACATTGTTAGCTATCTTAAAACATTCACTCTTGGAACGCTCCGCTGCTAACTCTGCCTCAGCGATTCTCAATTTCGCCTGCAATAGCGCCTTCTGCTCAGCGAACGACATGGCTGACGTAATCCTGACGCTTGCTGCCTCGTCAGCCCTCACACTCAGCTCCATCTCACCATGCCTAGCTAACTGCCCCCCATTATCTCAGGGCTGCCAATGAAGCACCCCCTACATGTCATGGTGAGCCACGCACCCAGGATCAAGTGAGGCACTGACCTGCATAGTTCGGTGCTTGTGGTGATCGGCTGGATCCGTCGAGGTGGCTATCCGTATCCACGCGGCGCCGGCCGCGTTCTCCTTCTCGGGGCTGCAGAGGTGATCCGGCTTCCGCAGAGGCGTCCGCACGCGGCAGTAGAAGTCACCGCCTTCTGGCGTGGCCAGCTCGCTCACTGCTCCAGCCGTTCCCGTTCACCAGGCTGCTGCTGCATCCGCTGACCGCTGGTCAATCTGCGTTTCTGCCGCTTAGCAGGCCGCAGAGATTGCCCCGCTCTCCGTTGAGAAGTCCGCTGAGCGCCGGTCGAGCCGCTTCTCCACCTGGCTGGCGAGCTCGCTGCTCCCGCCGATCTCGTTCGGCAGACCGCGATTTCTCGGCCTGCTCCGTCCGTCGAGGGCCCGTCTCGCCCGCCGGCTGGCTGAGTCGTCGCTGTTGAAGATCCTGTCGACTGCGCCAGTTATCTTCGTCGATGTTCTTTTCCCCGGGGCTTCTCCTCCAAGCCGCAGTAGCGCTGAGGATCTCACCCCGGGTATCTCCAACCGGCAAACTCAGCCTCCGATACAAAACTGTACATTTATTTACAGCCCGGCGGGCGACCAAAAAACAGTGCTCAGGCGGAGCTCGAAGACGACGGGCCGAGCTCTCCTGCGCCCGGACCGCGTCTCTCGTCTTCAACCTCCCTCCACCCTGCCGATGGGGGCCAGGGAAGAGGGAAAAGCGAGTCCTTCGTGGGGGTCCAACCCCATGTGGTGGCCATTAGCGCATCCGGTGTTTGCAGGCGCGACCTTCCTCGAAATGCACGGCGTTTCAAGGCGGCGCGCGACACGTGCGTTTCATTTGTGCGCTGCTCGTCCCACGGCCCGCGCCAGTTCGTGCGTCGAAGCGCCCGACAATGACCCTGGAGGAAGACGACACTGTCCCATACACACAGGGCCGGATTAAGGTGGGGGCTACGGGGGCTGCAGCCCCGGGCCCCCAGCTGTCAGGGGCCCCGCTCGATCATATGAAAAAGAAATATCTTGAGTGCGCTCGCTGCCCGCATTGAAAGTTGAAGGTAGGAGCTTCGACCTCACCTTCACACTGAAGCTGACTAACTCGTGACAGGTGTAGAGGAGTGGGGGGGCCCTCACGTTATAGGTGACAACCTTTGAGTCTTTTCAATTCAATTTAGTTATTTCTACTCCTGTTCCTTGTTTTCCCGAGATTTATGAGAAGACGTCTTGGACCAAAAGTCGTGGGTACACAGCTTAACCGGGCGAAGCCACATAAAAAAGGCCCCGAGCTCGGCTCCAGTCTTTTTCGGCACAGGTCGTTTCGGTAATCTTTTCGGTACACGGACATCTAACGGCCCGTTTCGGTATTAGAAAGGGTCAGGCATGCGAATAATGAAATATTGTCTGAAGAACATTGTAAATTGTTTAAGCCTGAGGGACGTTCCATGTAATTATTGACAACTTAAGCACTTCCCTACGGGCTCATGCACAGTTTCTGCCAGAAATTCCAATTTATAGCGCTTGACAAGGAAGTTCATTGCGATGACGACCCGTTCAATAAAGCTAGTGGATTAGTTGAATCGCATAAGCGCGATTGATATCGACTCAATATTTCTCACTGAATAGTAAGCGTATATATGGTTATTTATATGTTCAAAGGTTGCGTAGGCCACTCGCGGGGTCGTTCGGCTTCAGCCCGCGCCTCTGGGCTGTAGCCTCTGCAGGCTGTCTGAGCAACAAGCGTTGCGGAAGCTACATGTCCGCGCGACTCCATTCGTAGCGTAATTATCTCGGCGCTACTCCGTGTGGACGCAGAGGCCTCCGGGCCATCTTGACCCCAGCGGCTCCCTTTGAGTTGGGGAATCAGCAGGCCTACGTGGTGTGAAGAGCTCAGGCGTGGACGCCAAGCAAAGCAACAACAACAGCCCCGGATACATGGACCCGACGAGGGAGGGTCGAGTCGACTGGCGGGTTCAGCTACCTCGACCCCTCGCACGTATATATGAGCTCCATTCAAAGAGTCGAGGCGAGGGGGCCTGGGATTGCCGGAGAAGGAGCTACCGTATTTTTACGATTCTAGCGCGCACCTTCTTTTGCTAAAAGCTAGCCTTTAAATTTATGGGCGCTTTACAATCGGGCTCAAAGCCGAAACAGGTTTTAAATCGGCCAGCAACATTGCCATAGGCACGAGGTCCTCCCAAACTCCAACTCAACCCAATAAAAAAATTCGTCGATATCACGTGAGTGAATTTCGGCGCACTCATTCCTGAATGACATACCTTGGTCAGCTGTTACACATTTTTCTACTATTGCAATTACCCCGTCACACGTAGAATTATGAAGGTCAAGACACTTGGAATCGCAAATAGCTTCAATGTTTCACACGAGTTTTATTCCCTGCAGGAGCTGGATAAGCAAGTTTAAGCACGATTTATTTTTGGCTGCTGGCTGCCACAGTTGCACGCGCAAAATAAAATCTCCTTCTTCTAGGTAAGTCGTGTCATGTATTTTACATCTGCGCGGTAAAGCCGTGGTCCAATTATTTTTTCGGATTTTCCTGCGCAAACCTACCTACCCTACCTACGGCACAATCGGTGGCGCGTTATAATCGTGCAATTACGGTATTCCGGTCCCCACGGCCCGCCGACTCACCCCGACGAGCGCGTCAACCCACCCCCTGCCTGCGAGTCGAACGGACTCGCCCCGACGGCTTTTCGACTCACCGCGTCCGCTTACACATGAGTGCGTCGAGTCCAAAAAACCTGTTTATTTCAACTCAACGCGACCTCGTCGGGTGAATGTAAACGGGGCTAACGTCTGTTTCCTTTCGGGATGACGAAAGCTGTGTCCACTTAAAAGCGCATCTTGCGTGCGGCCCCTTCGATGCCGCCTTGAAAACGGACCTCCGCCGCGGCTCGGGGACGGTAAGCTGTTTTCCCCGTGGGCGCTTTTCACTTTGGAATGAGCCGGCGGACGGCGCGGACCAAAGGGCAGCCCGCACATCTGGTCCCGCTTGGGCGCGGCGGCAGGATGAGAGGAACCACCGAAGAAGCGCGGGAAAACAGTGGGAGCGGCAGACGTGTTGCGGACTCGCAAAACGAGAGGTCCACCCATACTCGCCTCCGTCGTTGACCCCGAATCTTGACGAGAAGCTTCAGCGTTGCGCGGCACATCTGAGCACCCCCCTCCACCTCCTTCAAAGGCGGCGCTTGTTCTAACCGCCGCGTGCTTTCTCGCCTGCGTGGGTAACCTACAGGATTTTGGACCCTAAGTCGTGGCAGCCAACTGCTTGGCAGATGTCTGTGAGTGACAGCTGCCTGCGCGGACTTTGAGCCCTCCGATATATGCAGGTGGAGAACTTTACAATAAAACTAAAACCTTACAGGCTTAATAAAATATGCTTCTTGTAAGAAAATACTCTTCTGTACCATGGTGCAGGTCCATACGGTGCTTCGATTAATTGTGAATCTGCGACGAACCGGCAATCAACCCATACTAACTTTTACGCCTGATAAAATCCGTTATATATAACTAGACATCAAGCCAAGAAATTAGTTTCCGGAAAGCGTAAAATTATGTATAATTTATCACTTATCAGAGAGCATAACATGGGCTTCGAACTTTTTCGCATATGAAAGCGGAATCATTATCATCATCGTTATCATCATCATCATTAGGGCCCCAAGGACGCAGTAGCCCCGGGCCCCAAAGTTTCCTAATCCGGCCCTGCATACACAGACACCTCTCTACCCAAACACTCCACAAGGGCAACGGTCGCGTGTTTCCAAACGCTTCGCTGCACAGAACACCCACATGACATGTGTAAAGTCACTGCGCGCGCTATTCTTTTGAGCGCCTGCTAAAGCCTGCTAATGTTCGGGCTCTGTGGCTTCGATGTATAGAGTACTGAGTACTGGAGATGACGGCTAGAGTTTGAGCCCTACCAGGTCTATCGCTTAGTTTTTTTTTTTCATTGCTTTCCTTTTTTTTTTCTAAATTTAATTTTTTTTTTTTAAACACAAATCTACGAGTTGTTTTGTTAATAATAGTGATTAGAAATGTCACGTGAGTGCTCTGCGCAGCGAAGCGTATGGAAACACGCGTCGCGGTCACCAGGCTCCGTCTTCGTAAGAAGCACAAGTGGCGATAGCCCTCGCACTCTTGCAACCTAACATAACCAAGATCATCACGAGCTCACAAGCTGCCTACAAGAACTACAGATCTGGCTGAATGTCCCTTGCGGCAAAAAATTCTCGAAAAAGTCGGTTAATTACGTATATTTTGCCTCAAATGTACCTACAGTTTCTTTGCGCTAAACAATGGGGAGATGTATGACAAGCGCCAACGGTTCACGAGTTTCGAACGCTTATAACCGCTTGGCTTTCGAAGCCTCTCGGTAACGCCGCGACGACGGAACGCCGTGTGGCTCTGTACTTGGGTCCAGCGAGCGAGCTACGAGGTGAGCCCCTAGAGTGCTCAGTGCTCTGCGTGCGCACGCACGCACGCACGCACGCACGCACGCACGACACACACACACACACACGCACACGCGCACACGCGCGCACGCACGCAAAGGACGCGCCCGGGGAGAATCGAGCTGCCGACTTCCACAACATTATAGTGAACTAGAATACTTGGGTAGTGGAAAAAGCGGCCGCCCGACCTCCACAACATTATAGTGAACTAGAATAGTTCACTATAACAACATGAAGCCAACATTCTACCTATCGTCCACCACAACAGATGGCGCCGTTGTGTAAAATAGACGGGCGATTAAAAAAACACATAAAGAAATAAGAAAGCCTGCAATTTAGTTTTTTTAGCCGGGGACAAGTTTTTATATATCGCTTTTCATCTCGCATACAGACAAAAATATGTTGCCGCGCTACTGTGTCATTGTTGCCAGCATTATTTTTTGGAACGATACGTACCGCTCGTAGATCTAAAAATTTTTATTTGAAAAGTTCTAGGGCGTTATCAGCAAAACCGTGTCGCGTTGAGGTGTTTTAATGGATGCCCTTTCATTTGGAATAGTGAAAATATACTCGACAAAAATCGATTGTCTGTCCCTTTAAAGTAACGCACTCCATTTCATTTGGACAATAAAGTTGCTTCCTATGATACGCCTCCCGCATGGAATGCTGAGTGTACAATCGCTAAACCGATTCGCGTCTCTTATAATAGCTAGATTTACAAACTTCCGTTTGTCCGAGATTCCGGTGCTTGTTGAAAGAATCTGTAGCAATCCATTAAGATGCGTCTCACCGCCCAGTTCGCGCCTACTTGATTGTCGTACTTCAGCAGGATAGCGGGCGTTTAAAGCATGGAGTTATTATTTTCGCAACCAATTCGTTCGGAGCCGACCCCCATCGTTGCTAACGATTCAAACCTTTGCTCGCCGATGTTTCGATAAGGGCCCGGCATCTGTACCGCAAGAGGGTGAGCCCACGTGTCACAGAGGCGCTTTATGTGGTTCGCTGGCCCCTTGACAGAGTTTGGAGCCGAGGAGCGGTTTGTACATCGTTTATTCGACAAGGATAACGAGACATGCGCAAGAGAAGACGACGGCCAGCGCTGCTCAGTTGACCTTCGACCGAACCTGAGTACGAGTGTGTGAGCAGGCTTCACTACGCCTTTTTTGAAGCACAAAACAAGCGCGTCCACCGAAAGGCCCCGATTCAGGGTCCGTCTTCAGTGCGGCTCAGACAGCGGCCTGGTGGCGGACTTGCGCACCACGGCGTATTCGGCGCCGTTCCGGCGCACGTGCTGCACCGGCTCGTGGTCGGCCTGCTGCACGACGTCGGGCTGCAGGGGCACGTTCTCGTAGCAGTGCTGCTCCATCTGGTCGACGAGCAGTGAGCCGTCTTGCGAGGCGCGCACGTACGAGGCCACGGCGCGGAAGATGTCCGGGGCGTCGGCGGCGTGCCAGCTGAAGAGGCCCTCTCCGGATGCCGCCTTGCGCCCGGCCTCGAGCGAGAAGGCGCCGGACAGCAGCCCGTACCGCCGGATGCTCCAGTACGGCCACCACAGCAGCGCGGGCCCTAGGGCGCCCGGGGTGGCCCCACGGGCCGCCACGGTCACTCCGCGGGGACCCACGAGCAGGAAGAAGGAGCCCCGCATGCCGCACCTCTCGCCAGCCTCGGTCGGCAGCGCCTGCACCCGGAACACGTGCGCTGCGAGGGCAAGCTAGGGTTATTCCGTGCATGTCTGGTCTGCAGGTGCAAAAACTCGGGTCCAGAATTTGATGCAAAAGCTTGTACGTCTGCATTTTGAGTAGATCAGGTATTAATAGGCGCTGTTTTCACCACCAGTAGACTCGCAAGTAGATGCTAAAGGTTTCCCAAAAGTTTGCCGCTGTGCGATCCACGTCGGCCATGGATGTCTACGCTCGCCCCGCCCTCTCTGCCTGCGTTCCGCTTTCCTCCGGTTCCTCGGGGCGGCCGTCCCGTCGTCTAGACGAATTGCCACTCTCCAATTTTCATTGCACTTCTCGTCTGTCGTCGTAATGGGGAGGCTGGGTATCTAGTCCGGACTCCAATTTCGCTGGTTATTAAACTTCACAGAGAGGATGGCTCAAGATTTTTTTCTTTTACTGGGTCCCCCGTGAATTGGTTAATTGATTGCCTTTATTCAATAAGCATAGAAATTATGGCCACGGTAAGGTTGACTTCAGAAGCCTTTTTTTCCCAAGTTCCACTATTTTAAAAATCGTTTTCTTTTCCTCATTTTATCGCTATTTTTTATTATTATTGCTTGGTTCGAAATTCATACTCCCAGTTAAAACGCGTATATGTTAATATACTGCACTTACGATACTGCGTCTTCTTTAATATTTCTGAGTCCTTTAACTGCTTTCCTTTCACAGCGATTTTCTCGACAGCACTATTTTTTGTGCGTTGTCTAATGATTCCAGCTTTTTATTGCATTGTTGTGCGTTATCTCTACAAATACAAAATAAACGCGGTGTTTCGTTCCCAATCTGCTGTTTCTGTAACTGTGAACGAACTGGGGCAGGTTAACTTGCCATGCGTCAACTTTTTGCCTATAGGCCTCGAGATTCGCGATCGCTGCGCCGCCTGCCGCCGCTTCTCCGCGGCGTTTGCGGGATTAGCGCTGCGTGGCTGATAGGTGGTCATGCAGTGTTTTGGTTCTCTTTCGCTTCTCTTTGCCTCTCCGCTCTAAACAACTTGTTATGGTGACGTCTGTAAGCTAACTGCACGTTTAGGGCACTTAAAAAAACAGCTGCAACTTGGTAGACCGCTCTAACGCCAACAAGAGCTACCCGGGGAGGCGGTTCTGCGCGCTTCTTGGCCGCTCTTGCGGGCGTCGGCGATGGCAGCAGCATATCACCGCTGTCACCTTCGAACACGTCAGCACAAGTGAATTCTATTTATTGTCGCCTCGTTTAGACCTGATATTGGCACTCTAACAGGTTGGTTCGTTTTGCAGCGCCGACAACAAATGCGGCTTTGCTTCGAATATGTACGTCGTAGAAAAATATGTTTCGGGGACGTGATAACTCAATAGCTGACAAAAACTTGTGCCTTTTATGGGAATATAAGCCATGCGAAAATGTTAAGTACACTCAAAGGCTGTGCATTGTCAGATATGTGCCCACTCATGCCTTATAGTAAGAACCAAGGTATATATGTTAATGAAACCACGGGAAAATGAATGGTCTTCAAGTAAGGAATAAATAGAATAGTCGTACGGGAATGAAAAAAAAAAAAAAAACAGAGTGCAGCTTCTGAAATGCTAAAGACGTTTGTTTGAGCAAGGTATTAGTATTATTCACCAGACCAACTAGATGCGAAATGCACTGATATTTCGCTAGACATTGGGGAGGGGGGGGGGGTATGAGGAGGAGGACGCTCAACTATCGTTGTTTACAAATGCGGAGCGAAATCGACGAATGAACGTTTTAGTAATCACACACACAAGCTGCGTGTTCACTTTTCGTTTGTTTTGCGCCTTGAAAAATGGCTGATCACTCAGCGGACTCATTTTTTGAAGAATACAGGGTAGGCAGTTCACAAGCGATACGAGGTGTCGTTGGAAGAGTTGATTGATTGATTGCAGGGTTTATCGGGCCGACGCAACGGAGACGATGAGGCACGCCGTAGTGGAGGGCTCCGGATTAATTTTGACCACCTGGAGATCCTTAACGCGCGCCGAAATCTCATACTCACGGGCTCGTTGGAAGAGTGTCGTATCTGATGAGGGTCTCTGATTTCGGTTTATGCTAGATTCTGCAGTCTCCCTGTGTCATATGACGATGTTTTGCAGAAGAGTTCGGTCACAGACACGGATTACTCTATAAGCCCATCTTCGCGCTTCTCGTGGAGGATAAATGTAACAAATGAATCTTTGCGAGCGCTCACCTCGGGACAAGACGACCCAGCATTAAATTTGTCGTCGTGTGCTGACTCCGGAGTGTAATTTTGCATTATCCATCGTACTTCTTTGGTACAATGTTTGTGAAATTTATGCCGCATTGGCTTGTTCATGGTACTGATCAATATCTGATATGTGATATTGGCAGGCGTAACTTGCGTGCTGTCAGGTATGAGTGCTCCGCTGGATTTTGTAAGTGCACAAAGTCAATTTACATCATAGTGTGTATGGCCGCAACATGACCATCGGAGGAAACACTGCTTACTAAGACACTGTCACTAAATTTCAGGGCAGCGGAATTGCAATCAGCTGCATGCAAATGCTGGCTTCGGGACGCCGGCCTGTGACACACGCCCGGCGCTCATATAGATCTCACTAAGATCGCGTCATAAACGTTTATACTCTCGTGAACATACCACGCTTGCAAACAGAGTGCCTGCTCTACGTTATTCGGTATTTCGAACGCGGAGAAACGGTAAATCGCTGTCTTGAACAAGCCCCAAAAGCAACGGCGACAGGGGGGAGCGGGCCGGGGACTCCCGCGCCTGCTTTCGAAACGGGCCGCTAGGGGGATTTCAGTGGCGCCCCTACAGGCCGCGCTCGAGGCGTATACTGGAAGAAGAAAAGACTGGAAGAAAAGGCGGCCGTTACCGTAGGCCGGACGCGTGTGACAAAACGGAACGGGAGTGCCCGTGCCGGCGGCCGCTCGCAGCAACCTCCAAATGCGCGTGGTAGCGTCGCGTTTCGCGCTGTTATTCCCGCAGAACTTCCATTAAAACATGTTGCCAAGGCTGATAAAGTAAGGCTATGTTCAGACTGCCGACGCAAAAAGCCATATCGTAATCTACGGACGTAAAAAAACGGCGTGTCACGCAGTTCGGTTGGCTGAGACGTGACACGACGTCATTCTTTAAAGTTATTACGACTGTTGCGGCAAGTCTGAACCCGGCCTCGGGCGCAATTCCGACTTCGCGGTGCTATCAACCGGGACGAAGTAGACTGTCGGCAGTTATTGTTGCCTTAGGCCGGATTCATACTGTTGCCGCAACTGTCGTAATAACTTTAAAGAATGACGTCATTTCACGCCTCAGCCAACCGAACTGCGTGACACGCCATTTTGTTACGTCAAGAGACCACGATACAGCTTTTGCGTCGGTGGCCTTAGAATACCTTAGAACACGGCCTTAGAATACCTACCGGAGTAGCAATCCTTGGCATAGCGAATAAAAAAAAAGCAGGTCCAGATTTACAAAGCCGCTTACCGAACCGCGCACGGGTGGCGATCAATCATAAATTGTTTTTGCTGTGCATTTAGGTGCAGACAGCTTCGTAAATATTTGTTCAGTAACTTTCACCTCACTGCACATCGAGGCTTCCAAAGATATGAGCCACTGAAACGCGAAAAAGTTACCTATCTGCCACAATTTGGCACTTTCACCAGGGACATGTGCAGTTGATAACATTTTAATTTCAGGTAAATATAAATCTAGCACACTACAAAAGTAAGTACTCTATTATTCGAACGAAAAAATAATCTAATTTATCATTTAGCACAGGAGCAGTTTCGTTGGCTTTCGCACTTCGCGAAGACGACGGCCGATCTTTGTGCGGATATATTCGTTAACATGAGCAAGGCTGGCTTTAGTTCCCTTAGCGAAGGAGAAAAAAGTATCACGAAATGTGTATACCGGCGCGTAGAATAACTCAAGTTAGGTCGTCCAACTTTTGGAGGTGTCTAAGGGCTGGAGATGGCGTGCGGCCAGCCCAGATACAGCAAATACTTCCCGCGGGAGTGCAAGTGGTCAAGGATTTATAATTTTCTTTGTGTGGCACATGCAATAGAAATGGCCAATGGAGAGATCAATGCGCGCTTCGCGCTATTTTTATAAGTAAAAATAATATTTTTAAGTAAAAAAGCTTTGTTAACTCCAGAACCATCGAATGCGCGCGTAGTTTGTTGGCTTCTGACATGTTTTATTGCTCGAAAAATTGCGGATATTGCTACAAGGCGGTTAGTTTTGAAACATGTTATGCTGATGGCGGTACAGCGTAGTGGTATAGCAGAGAAATCCTCAGCGAAGGCATCCCTGCGCAAGGCAGCGCGCCGTGCCAATCGCCAAAGAAGCGCGAGCTTCACGGGACAAGTTCCTCTTCTCCGTCACAGGCCATTCGGAACCTGTTTCGGCGACTCTCCGCCAGGTGCAAACGTCGCCTGCTCCGAGCTACTTTGAACACTTGCAGTTATTGTGCTAAGTGAGTATCGGTCTTAGAACTTCGCCACGGCGATCTCTACAGCATAAACAACTTATTCGGATCAAATTTTTGCAAAAAATTTGAGTGCAGTTGACCTTTAAGTTTGGAATCCCTGAGCAGGGCTTGTCAGCGTGTAATAAGCTCTATACAGAGGGGGGGGGGGGGGGGGGGGGCGCCTTACCTCATTCGGCGCCCTGTGCCAAAGCGCCACCCCACCCCCAAGCCCGTCAAACGCAGTTTTACAGCGAAGCTGTCTATGGCTACGATCCAGCAGACCGCCTCCGACTTGTAACAGGAATACCACGCGAGCGTAGCGCCATTTTGCGGCGCCCACTCAAATCTCTAGAACCGTAAAACTGCGCCACACATTCAGCGTAAGAAAAAAATGGCCGCGTATATGCTTCTTTCGTTGCAAATGTCCACGAAAGACGATACTCGACTGGCGCTCCCCCTTCTCTTTTCCGCTCACCTTTCATGCTGTTCCTCTCCGGTCTCGATACCAGCAGGCGTTCCGGTGTCCGCCCCTAGGCGAGACAATTTACGCCTGCTGGTGGACCTTCCTCTCTTCCAAAAGAACAATAAGCGCATACATACATACTCCCGAAATAACAAGCTAGAGGTTTGCTCAAGTCAATTTAAATTTACCGCGTTCCACTGCTACAAGTCGGATGCCTCGATGCCAGCGCTGCCGTACGGCGGAGACGCGCGTGAATCGAGGCACCCTACTACAACGTTTATAGAACCACGCTGTCCCACTTCCCGATCGCGCCAAGAGGAACGTGGACCCTGTCTAGTGGAACCATTCGTTGCGTTTGCCGTTTGATTTCTTAAATGCCACCAGGAGCTATAGTAGCGCTGGCAACAGCAGGCGACGGTTTTCTGCAGTTGATGTAGTATTTCAGTCGCTACCGCAAAAACCAAGCATCCATGATTTTTTTTTTTAATAAAGGAACACTGCAAATATCGCTGATGTATTGATTTTCTTCCTTATATTTGCGTAATGTCTTGTTCTTGTTCAACAGTGTTGACAAGTACGAACACTGACACCTGACTTAGACGTTTAGATTTGACTGTGAGCATATAAGACTATTGCGCAGCTTCTGTTTTACTTTGGCCGGGTGGCTGAATAGGGACAGACAGACAGACAGACATTCAGACCAAAATTTCTGCGTTTAAGTATCCCAAGAAAGACTATCGTCTTTAAAATTATAGCAACTAACAGAAAACGTACCAGGGCCTCCATATTTTGATACAACAGGGCAATTATGTTGCCCCTGAAGAGATGTCTTCTCCGCAATGAATTTGTGCTTAGATGTGAAGACGACTTTAATTGGCCTTCAGTTGTAAGCTGGCTTTTCCACATTGCGTGTTGTACAGTGAAGGATGTCCGTCTAGGGAAGGAACACAACTCCTGTTTTATTTAAATTATCCCAAAATCAATTATACGACAATTTGCCGCTAAGACGGCTCTACCATTACGCGAAATTTCATTTACGTTTCAGAGTTGCATACCTCACAGCGAAGAAGTAAATTTTGGGGAATTCCCGTCTGCCGTCAATACATTACCGGAGGGAAACGGACAGCCCATGTGTGTCCGCTGAAATAAAACTCTAGTCCGTCCAAGTTTTATTCAGGTAATCAACTAGGAAGTATGTTCGATCGCAAATTGAAAGCAAATGTGTATTGTTTTGTGCACTCCTTGGACTTCGACCCGGTCAAAGCACATTTTCGCTCACGTTGAGGCTCGGCACCACGTTGGTCATCCTTCTTCACAGAGCGGAAGGACACTGAATGTCTTTTAAAGCGAAAACGCCCTTATAGGACCAGAGTCCTTCTGGAAGGACCGATGGCGTCCTGTAAAAAATCTAATGCATTTCCCCATAGACTGGTCGGTCGACCGAAAAGCTCTCGTCAAAAAATTTAAAAAAAAATGCATTCGTGTTTAGAGGTGCACGAAGTCGAATTTTAAGGTATGGATGTAAGCTTGGTCTATGTAAGCTGGCTTCCCCACATTACCTGTTCTGCAGAGAAGCATGGCCATCTACGAAGGGAGTATGATTACGGAAAACGGCTCTAACTCTTTTGTTATCAAAAGTATCCCGAAACAAATTACATGACAATTAAACGCTAAGACGACTGACTCTAC
Organism: Haemaphysalis longicornis; assembly: GCF_048455015.1. NCBI lineage: Eukaryota > Metazoa > Arthropoda > Arachnida > Ixodida > Ixodidae > Haemaphysalis > Haemaphysalis longicornis. The sequence goes on along the minus strand of NW_027526203.1, from coordinate 447,245,835 downwards.
CTGCATGAAACCGAGCTTCTATTGTGTTAGAACGGTCAATTTAAAATCGCGAAAAATAACGGTTCTCCTTCTCTTTCGAATAAAACAACTTTTATTTTTATCAAGGGGAGAATAGGGGGAGGGCAACTGTTGATAACTCCTCCGTTTTTGCTAAAATAACCTGTATTTTCCTAATCAAAGTTCAGTTGTAAGTTATACAGCGAGCGTGTCACACGTGCCACACCCTCCTCCGAAGAGGCCGAGGAATTGGCCTTTCAAGCCGGCACCAATAAGACCATCATAACGGACTCCCAGAAAGCATACAGCAACTACAGAAAAGGATGGGTGTCTCTTACGGCGACGCCCATTCTCCAAAAGACAGACCCTCCAAATCCCAAAACCGAGCTCATATGGAGCACATTCCGAAGTCGAGGGCTCGCGAAGCTACTCACCGGGCCGAGGAGACTGTGCAACGACCCATCACTATAACCCACCACTATAGCTAGAAACACTTAAACGCTACAGGGAGGGTAGGGCACGTTTCCCCCCCCCCCCCCCTCACCACTCCCTCACTCGGCAAGAACAAGGCATCTACTGGCAAATTCAACCCGGGTCCTTTCCCCACCCTCTCCTTCAAAACACAATCTACCCCGGGCGATACAAGGCATCGCTTTCTACAAACTCATACCGTCCCCCCTCACTCGACCAGCACCGCCTGAGCGATGGGAGACTTGGCTGCTCAGCCCCGCCATGAAGGACCAGACCCTACTGATCACCAGGGGCCTGGAGGCCCGCCCGTGAAGAGGGCCCCACCCCATCTTTGGTTCAACAAAGTCTATTCTCCCTCTGCCGACGTCCCTCTCAGTTGTTCCAGCTTATTTGAGTTACAATGCGCCGATGCGCGCAGTAGCGGACCGCCGGTTTTTTTTTTTTTTTTTTTTTTTTAAACATGAGTCTCGCTTGTTTTCCGCCTTCGATTAACAGAATACCAATTTATCATGGGCAGCGTAACGAAACAAGCAGTTTCCAGCAGTACAGCAGGACGCACTAACACACCGCGACCAGACTTGGCTATTTATTGCCTAAAAACATACTTAAACTGAACTTCAGAATTTAGGACAACAGAGGGGAGCATTTGGACCCCCCCCCCTCCCCCCACTCTTTTCTTTTCTTTTCTTTTCTTTTTTGCCGATTTTGGCACAGCACTTGCTTTTTTTGTTCCGTGCTATTTAGCTGTCTCTTCGATCCAAGCAGTCTGCACCACTGTTCCGGCTTAAAAGAAACGAGGAAGAAGATAAAACGGGGGGAAACATGCCGCCACGAGCGGCTTCGGTGCAACTGAACTTTGGCCGAGCCGGAATAATCAGCGCGATTAAAGGCGGAACTTCCGCCCGAGCACATCCGTTGTGCTGGACCGCATACACTGTCGACGCCGGTCATGTGCCCGCGCCAACAAGTTGCCGATAAAGGCGCAAATCTCCAAAGAAGAAAAAACGGAAGGGTGAGGCGGAAACGCGCGACTCAGCCAAACTCGGCTCGCGAACCGTGTCGAGATGGGCGGAGCGCAACAACATTCGGTACGTGGTGGAGAAAGGGGCGTTGTTGCGAAATCAATATACCGAACAAGAGACGTCACCGATCGAGGACTCGGTAGCGCCTCAGCCTGCAGGTCCCACGTGCGCAGCGCAACTCGGTGCTCGCCAATATACCGAACACCAATTGCACGCTCCTCGCGCACAAACCACTCGCGCTATCACTCAAACCTTGCTTCCCTACCGCTGGTCGCGTTTTCGCGGCGTTGCGATTCGCTTTTACGTTATTTAGCTATCACGCGCATCACATCATTATAAATAAAGATAACAATGCGGACAACGGTCAGTGATAGGGGGATCACGCTGTACTTGAAATTGTCGCTCGTCCACGCTGCGCTCGGCGCCAATGTAGTCAGCTGTGCCCACTAATTATGATTAGCATACGGTGCATACCTCACTCAGCCTGCAATTAAGGCAGTGCTAACAACGCAGACGACAGAACATCGAACGTTGCAGGCAAGCACTTGGCCGGGTGCTCGACTGGCCACGTTTGTTGTTTTCGTTCGCGTTGCACTTCATCAGGATTGTAACCTCCCCCACCCCCCTTTCAAGAGGTAAGTTGGCGCTGCAGTACTGGTGTGGGAGTACTGGAAGCGCTGTCGGTATTGCGAAACCCAGCTTCGAAAGCGCCGTTAACTGTATACAGAGGCTGGCTTCCACGAGAACAAACAACAGCAACTAAAAGTGTTCCAGCTCTGCAGTCACGCCACCCAGTCTCCCCCTTTCATTCACACGTACAGATCGACTTTCATATCTTGTTCACATATTTCACCGGAACTTTTCCTCCTCATTCTCCCCACAAAAAAGAACACGGTGATAACACTTGAAATATTATTACTGTTATTTTTTATTACTATTATTAAACGGTGCCAGAAAACGGGGTTGCCCTGGCGGGCGCTGTCCGTCTTCCGAGCAAAGTAGGTCATTTGAAAGCTGGAAACGCCGTCGACGCTACGCCCGCGACGTTAGCAATCAGGAGGGAAAGAATTGCGGGGCCACTGCGGTGCAGCTCAGCGACGGCGGGCGGCCTTGCTCTGCGAGAACATTATTCTTGCAATCCCACTCCGCGTCTTGAACTTATGTCCCGCTTCTACTTGGCTCCTCCACTGGCCTCGACACACTCAAAAGAAAGTTGTGCGCCTGTATGGGTTGACTCACATGACGATTTCGCAATGTGTGCGCGGTAACAGAAAGTTGAAAAAAACTGAAGTCCGCCTGATAGTTCCTTCTGCTGATTTCATGCGCAATCAACTGCTATCGCGCAACAGATCTCGCCGCAGGACTGATACACAAAACAATACAATTGGTCACGCACTTCGGGAATTGTGTTCGCCATTTCGTGACCGCAAAAGCGCGCCCATAAGCAGCGAAGCATTTTGTACACGACGAGTTCGGACGCTAGAATGGAAGTAGTGTCTTGGATGGCGCCAATCGAGATTAGAATGTGGTATATTGCCGTGTAAATTTCACATTTCGGGAGGCGTGGGAAACAACAGCCTTCAGGCAAACATATCGTTGAGAAGAAGAAAATCCTCCTCAAAGGCTGAGAACTACCGTGACCTCTTCAGTTGGTGACAATTTAGAGGGAGCGGGGGTTTATGCATGCGTACGCACACACAGACTTTCGCTTCGCGCAAAGCACACATAATATTCTGTGATAACTGGACTGCCTCTTCACTTGTTCGTTTCAATCGAGTCCACAGTCCAGGAGAAACCTTAGCAGACACTTACGAGCATCCAACGCGCCGTACAACGAGTTCTCCTCTTCGACCACTGGGGCGCACTCCAAGGCCGGAACAGCTAAGGGAACAGCGACGGGCCCGAACGTCACACTTCGGATCGCTTCCACCCAGTCCGTCATTTCGCCGAAGGACTCGGCTGAGAACTGCTGGTACTGCGTCCGGGTGTGCACCTGTGAACCGAACGGGCCTGAATGAACGCACAGCCTCCATTGGGTCGTGACGACAAAATACAACGTCGCTTCATCTGAACGAACTAGCCTTTAGCAACTCACTCAACCCCGTTCCAGAGACCCGAGAGTATGGAACGGGGTTTAACCGGGAAAAAAAAGGAAAGAAATATCGAAACACCTTCAAATCTCGCGCTGCACGACGTCAGTGGTGACGTAGTGGGGGTATCCTAAAAAACAGATTGATCGGTGCGTTAATGCATTCACCGGCTACGATCAAGCGGAACCAGAGGCACCACTACTTTTCACGCAAGTCATGTTTTTACAGTGCTGTATACAGCTCCCCCCCCCCCCCCCCCGGCGGTGGCCGACTCCGTCAGTCTACCCGTCACGTCGACACGAAAAAAAATTTATTTTTAGTCTCCAGTTTTCCGCGAATGCCATGTAGCCCTCAATATGATGTGGGTGTCTTGGGGAAAAATCATGCTGAAATTGGCCGCTAAGACGACTCTATCAATACGCCGAGTTTCATTTACGTTAGTTCGCATGCAACGTTGTAAAACGTTAGAGAAATCCCGTCTGCTGTCAATACATGACCGTGTATAGAGGGAGTATGGTATATAGAAAAACAGCTATGCAACTAGTTTTATCGAAATTATATGACAATTAGCCGCCAAGACGATATCATTAGCCGAGTTTAATTTACGTTTCACATTTATGTAGTCCGCAGGGAAGTTGTAAATATTGGGGAATTCCCGTCTGCTATCAATGCATGGGGTTCCATACGGGCGGGAACCGGACAGCCCTACGTATGTCCCCCACAATAAACCTCTGAGCCATAGTTTCGCTTCTCGTTCTTCACAGACTGAACGGTCTGATGAATTTTTTTTTTTTTGTTAGCGGCCACCAACTGCACAAACGCATTCATCTTGTGACGTCACAAAGGCCGCGTGATGAAGTGTCTGGGGCGCCGCTACGACTTCATATGTTTACCATAAAGTCTAGTTTAGTTCTAGCAAGTTTTCGTTGAAATGGGAAGTCTTACGAATGAGCCAAACTCTATTTTGTCTTTATGGCCCCTTCCAGGCAAGAGTGACTCCAACATTTGGTGTAGTGACTTTTTTTCTATAAAACACGCGGCGCTGTCGCTTCTGCATTTCTGCAAAGCGCTGTGTCCGCACGCGTGTAGTTTTTCAGAGGCTACCAGAGCGGACTCCACGTAAGATTGAAACTCTTTACCACCGGTTGCGTCTCAACGCAGCGTTTACGAAATCTTACCGCCTTCGCCTCGGTCTAACTGCAAATCCCTATTGCGATAATTGTGGATTGCCCGAAACAGTAGAGCACGTCCTTCTAGAGTGTCCGGCATACATCCAAGAAAGAAACCACCTCGCAGAAAAGGTTGAGTGCCTCAACAACGCGCCTATATCTTTGAAAGGTCTCCGTGGACCCTGGCCCTCTCCATCGTCCCAGAGAAAATTGTTGGTTGCTTTATTTGACTATTTACACGGAATCGGCGTCGCAGAGACAATTTAAAACTTTGCCTGTGAGATCGTGTGGACTTTTACGTCACCACGCAAAGCTCCGTGTTCACTTTTTCTTTTAATCTCTTCTTTTTTCCCCTCTTTTAGGGCCTTTACTCCCTTCTCCCCCCCCCCCCCCGCAGAGAAGCATGTAGGCGGGAACATGCCGGCAAACCTGTCTGCTTTCATCTAATAAAGAGCTCTCTCTCTCTCTCTCTCTCTCTCTCTCTCTCTCTCAGCAGAAACAGGAAGTTCTCTATTTGCTTGCACAAGGGCCGCTCCACTAGAGTTTTCGATTGCCATCAACAGCAGAAACTTCAAATTTTTGTTCATGTGCTTGCGGAGCAGAGGTAGCAATGGCTATCTGTCATGACCCGGCAGTCCGCGGCAGTTTTCTATGGAGGAAGAATGGAAAAAAATAAGCCGAGAATTTTTTTCTTTTAATTTTGGGCTATTCTAAACAGTACGGTAAATCAATTAGCCTCTGTTTCGAGCTTAACTGTAAACCTAAAGTTCTTTACAGTATCGAGCTCAAATAATAATAAAAGAGGGGGAGTAGGGGACGAGCTGTCGTCTGCTACGAATTAATGATACAACATCGATGCGCAATCAAATTTCAGATCAAATATTTTTGACTTCGCGCGCCGAAGTCACGAGGCGCACCGCTGCAGTACAGGGTGTTGCCGTGTTGCACATCCGCGAAAGAAACGGCTATCGAAGCGCGCACCGACGTTCGAAAAACCCCGTCTACTGCGTGGTTGGGACGGCTCGTTCTGGCTCCCGGCGCAGCTGACCGAACTCGCTCACCTCGAAAACATTGGGCTGCTGCTTTTGCAAGGCAGGCAAGACCTTAATGCAGTCCTCCAAGGTGATACACTTTTGCAGGGCATGGCGGGAGTAGTGCTCTTCCGAGTCGTACAGCTCCAGCCGCTTGACGCCGTGCCGACTGTTGTTGAACAGGGCGCAGTACTTGTGCAGCCACGACTTCTGCAAAACACGCCAAAACTGCACGGCGGCCGAAACTGGTCGCCGTGCTCGCTCGCCGGGCGCCGGGCACGACGACCACTGCGGGGCGGCCTAGCTACATTTATGCAGCGAAACAGGGGAATCAAGTTCGCCGAGCGTGTATTACCTTGAGGAAGAATACTTGGTGCAGCACTTGTAGGTAGCCAGTTTTCGCGGGTTCTTCGATGTCCATGTCACCATCGTGTAGTACGGCGCCTCGCCCGCAGCGTCGGCTACCGCGCGGGGAAACACCCTCCGGATATGAAAACGTCACGGAACGGGGCACGTTGCAGCAGCGGCGCCCGCTCGACCGGCATCATCGGTGGCCCTGATCGCGGAAGTGCCTCGGAAATTCGCCCGCCGCCGCCGCCGCCGCCGCCGCATTTCTTTGTGCCGCGCTTGCACGCCCCCGCTCACCGCAACAAGTCTGGCGGGCGCTAGCGTGGCACGGGCGGCCCTGGCGACTTGGGTGGCATATATGCTAAGCCATCGCCTCCTAAGCTTTGCAGCTTGCCACTGCGGTACAGTTCTGTGCGTACACGTTGCGATCAGGCCGCCGTAGGTGCCAACGCTTTAAAAGATTAAAACTCAATCCCCGGCGTTGCGCTGCTGAGCACGAGGTCGCGGGTTCGATTCCCGGCCGCGGCGGCCGCTTTTCTGATGGAGGCGAAAAGCAAAAACGCCCGTGTGTACGAGATTTCGCCGCACGATAAAGATCCCCAGGTGGTCAAAATTAATCCGGAGCCCTCCACTACAGCACGCCTCATCGCCTGCGTTGCGTCGGCACGTTAAACCCCACAATCAATCAAAACTCAATCCCTGTATTTTCGCCAAACTCACACAATAGGGAAAACGCTATCTGGTACTTGTAATTACCACATTAGCAATTGATTGGGGGAATGTATTCCCTCAAAGCTTTTCTATTCTGCCTAAAAAGAGCTTTCACTCCGGCGCTGCGAGTGCGTAGCAAGCAAACAAGTTTTCAGTTGCTGCATGCTCAGTGATCACTATCACAAGATTTTATATAACTCATTTAAGATTATCTCTGCGAGTTTAGGGTTTAATGCGATAAAGCGACACCAAAGAAACGAGACGTAGCAGTGGCAGGTTCCAGATTGGCCTAAGGGGCCATGAAGAGAAAATTCACATTTGGTCAATCAGAACGACTGCTTTGTCCCAACAAAAATTACACCAACTGCAATGTGCACGCCTCCAAAAATCAAGCTAGACATTAAGTGAAACAGCTAGATGAAGTAGTGGAAATTCACCAGCCACTTACTGGCAAGGTCTCTGATGCAATAGCATCTTGTTTGTGATTGGCAGCTGCCGACCAAAGCCACTGCCAAGGAACATGATTGGGCGATTGTAGTTAAAATTCTAGTACCATTTGATTGCGTCGCTTGAATGCAAACATGCAGCTAACCCACTGATACCTATGGTTGTAGCGTTTCCTCTATTGCGTCACTGCTGTTGTCGCGTAATGTGAATTTTGAAAGTTCTTTAATAATTCTCGCACTTTTCCGACTAAAACAACTTTTGCGGCTGGAATGGTGCTGAGTGGGTTACCGAAGGCTAGTTGTTTCAAACTGAACAAGGTCACATTTTGCCTTCTAGGCCCCTTTAACACGCTCTAAAATTTTCTGCACTGCCTTTTTCTCTTTCCCGTGTAAAAAATTCAAACATTTCTATCCGCTAAATATGATGATTAATGCTTTCACGAACCCATTTTTACTGACCTTTTTATATCTGCCTCCACAAGAGCCTTCACAGCAGGCCAAGCAACTCACAATACTCGCAGCACAGAACAAGAGTCGTACAGCATTCACAGAGGGCCATTCAAGGTTCTCCGTTGATTCTGCAGTAAGAGTTGACAGAGATGTGTGCACCTTTATTTGCACTACATACAAAGAAGCAGGGAGGATGTTGGTCCTGTCAGTTGGTGCTTCCATGGCTGCCACCAAGCTGTTCACGCATGAGGCTTTCCATGCTTAGCTGCTTGCTTTCATGGTCAAAATGCAGTGCTCTTAAATAGGCCAGGACATTTTGGCGAGCTTTTTGGACTTGCACGCACCACGCTTGAAGTTCTGCCTTGCAAGATTTTTCTGGGGAAAGAACACCCAACAATTAGGCTCTCTGCACAAACAAGAGGCTGGGACAAAGTGAAACCTTGCCACGATATATTTGGCATGGTAGGAAAAATTACAGACACAAAGAAGGAAGAGAAATTGATGGCAGGATTTTTCTAATTAAGTATTTAATTTGCAAAGGTGTAATCAGTTAATGAGGCTTTACTGAACCAGCATACTGCTGGAAAAGTCAGTGCTTGACCTAGAAGGTAAGAGAGCAGAAACAAGGCAAGAGATTGTATGGGAATTCAAGAACACGAACACCTTCTCTGTCCTTCTGCCTTCCCCCATTCTTGTTTTGTGCCCTGTTGCCTCCTCAGAGATCTTCACATTGAGGTAGAATTTTTTTCCCATATTTCACAGAAAGGTGACAACAGCAGTGAGGTAAGGATTTTGGCTAGTTGGTTTTGTATAATTGTTTAGCTATGGTGAAAGAGGCCATGCAGACAAAACACAAGTTTGCTTCATTTGAAAGATTGCCTTGTTAGAATCATACTGACACCAGTTTTAACGTAAACTTCGCTCAAATAAGCTACATAATTAGAAAAACAAGAAATGGCCAAGCAACTCACAGCTCATTTCCCACTCTAGAACCTGTGACGTCGTATGCACAGCCGTGCAATTGGCTGAGGCCAGCAAAATCACACGCAAGGTAGGCAGGGCTTAAAGAGGCTATTTTCACTTAAATGTAATGCATATTCATTTTATAGCAGTAAGAATGGTGGGATAAACAATGGAAGTCACGAAAGTACACGTAAACATAGAAGTACCAGTGCATACTGCTGTTGGTACTGGGCGCACTATGCTTGTTTTAGCTGCACAGCAGTCTGGCACTTTGGGGTTGTCTCACACCACACTGGCCGATTGGTGTAAGCGACGTTGTCTTACGTGACCCTGTTTGTCAAGCATACTCCATGTTTCTCGAAACGATTACTTTCCACCATAACAAAAACAAGCCAGTTGCAAATACAATGAAAACCAAAGCAAAGGCGGACAGCAGTCCGGCACAGCATGGTGGCACCATCTAGGAGGACTGACAGTAAACAAGGCTCCGCAATTCGCTAAAGAGCCAAACAGTGCACCAGTGTTCACTTGAAGACCTGTCCTTGTTACATCATCGCAGACGTCACGAACATGGTTTGGTGGGAGCATCAAAATTTTAACTTAAATTAATTTCTCAGTGAATAAAGCATCATTTGCTGCTGGACGAGTGCTGGGGGCACTATAAAACACCAAATATTTCAAATAAAACAAACTTGTATTTTGTCTCCATGGCCCCTTTAAAGCGATGTACCCGTTTTTCCGTGTGTGCTCCCTAACTTTGCGTACCTTGTAACTTAGAGCGCAGTTGCAGAAAAATGACAACAGAAGTTATGGAAGTGGCATTTCCAATTTTGGAGTGCGTAGGTATTGGAGCAGGCAAAATGCTAGTTCAGAGATGCATGGGCAGTTTTTGGAGCAGATGCCAAAAAATGTGAACATGTCATTTGCAGGTGAAAATATCACTGGCACCACCCAAGGTGGTAACTAGCAAATACTATGGGACGTATTACAGAAACTACAAGGAGGATGAGAACTAGTGCACAAATAGGCCATCAAAGTGAGATGACAGGCACCAACTATCAACCGCATTGTTGCGATAATCTGCCCGCTTTCAAATATAACAGCAGATACACAAAACATGCAGTGTTTCAGACAAGACATTCACCCAACGGCTTCTAGGCAGCAATACCCACTGCTAGCACACTGAGAATTCCCCCTCTCGGCGCAGAAAGCTTCATCCAATCATGAATCAATCGGCTCAGATAAGGAAGGAGCCGGAGGATGTGCGTATCAAATATCCCAATGCATCTATGCACACAGTTAAAAAAAAAAAAAAAAAAAAAAAAAGCATTGTAGCTCACTTGTGTTTTGTTTTATTTGGTTCAACAGGCATCCAGGGATGCCAGTCTTCAAGGGAATATTCGCCCCCTATTTCCCAATTTTGTGCAATTTAGAGGGCCACTTGTCAGATCATGGAGCAGCGTTTCTGCTTGGGGCCATCTGACGAAGCACTCCCATCAATGCAACCATCCTCTATACGCTATCAATTGTAACAACAAACTATTTATTCGGTGAGTTTTTTTATAAAATATGTGGTAGCACCTCAGCACTTAAGTTTGCCATTTGGAAGCTGCTTACAAATGTATGCACATTCAAAAAAATAATTCACAGCTTAGGGAGGTTCCCTTAGAGTGTGGTACTCTCACGCAGCACACCTATCGCAACCAGGTTTCTCAACATGTATTCTGCTTTTGCAACAGTGTAAGAGCACAGTTTTCCAGTGCACAGAGCACAAAGAATAGACCCTGTTTTGTTGTACAATATTTATTACACCGTTTGCTGCTTCGAACTACAAAGCAAATGGCTGTAAAACATTAAAATCTTGTGTGCCGTGAAAATAACATGAAAGCTTGGGCTCGTTAGTGAAACATGACAGAGAATACAAAACGGTGCAAATGACAAGGTTGAAAGAACAAGGGGAACACCACCACAGTGCTGACTTCAACTGAAAGTTTGTTGTGCGTCAGAGCAGCATATGTACCATCGTGAACGGGAAGATAAACATTGTGAAGAGGAACAACAAGAACAGAAAAAATTATGTGCCCCCACATGCATACATAGGTAATCTCTTCAGTCAATACAAGTGGGTGATTTCAGATAAGATTGAACAAGGTGTGGCTGGTCAACCTCGTCAATTTGCTTGAAAATTTTTTATATCATTCCCTGATTATTCCATTGTTGTGATCCAGCAATGTTTTTCCCAGGAAAAATTTTGTCTAACTGTAAAAAATTTTGGAATGCGACAAGATGGACCCCCGCCGCTACATGCCCATGTGCCTCGGCCAACTTTAGCGAAATCTAGCTACGAAAATATTTAGGAGGGGCTATTCTCTGTAAATTTTATGCTCAATTTACGCCTGGTGTACATTTATTTAAAAAAGTTTCGCTGCTGTCAAAGGTAGACATTTTTCGCAATAAAATGTCGAATTCGGCTCACAGCGCAATTTTAGTCAACTTTGAGCCTAATTATTACAAAAAGTACTCAAAGGAGCACTAGCACCAATTTTCGGCATTAATATTATTGCACAGTTCGCTTCCTTCACTCAACAGAATACCCTGGCTGAAATATGAGCGGCCTGCGACACGAAGAACATAGTTCAATTGGACCTCATTTATCGCGCCGACGGAGCAGCGCGCGGAGCGGCACTCAGCAAATGGACATCAGCGTGACATCACCCCGTGAAGCCAAAAGAAGTGATGCGACAGCGCTCGTCAAAAACTCGTGACGTCACTTCACGCGCGCGGCCCCACGAGCGGCGAGCGGGCGCAACACCCTCTCAAGCGGGCGCCGTTGACGTCCGCACAAAGCGGTGAGGTCAGGCCAGGATTCTGTCATATGCGCTGTTCGGGATGAAAGTACCGGAATTTGAAACAAACGATTTTCAGGCCGTTCAATGTAATTAACTATCACGCGCTGAAGTATTTGAAGTGCTGTTTTAGGTTCGCCAGACCATTAAGCATCGATAAAAGCAACAAAATTGTAACATAAAATTTTCGTGTCAGTGCTCCTTTAAATTACAACTTTCAAATTTTACTCACATGCGCTCCTGATAGTTTTAAGCAAACACACGGAATATTATATTTGTGTAATGTACGGTTAAGATGTGACGGGCATGCAAGTTTGAAAAAAAAAATGAGAAACAAATTTCAGGAGCCAATATATAAAATAAAACACATCTTCAATTTTTCTCAAATCCTCCCCATATGTAGGTCTTTACATGTACTTGCATAATCATTAAAAACATGTTGCATGATTTTGTTCCTGGAGTGCGTACAGCGCGAGAAAAGAGCCCTATCCGCCCGGCTCTTCACGACGTACTCTAGTGATAGCGACTTCCCTCAGATGTGTATAGACTATGTATGTTTTGTACACAAGAGAAATTCTCTCTGTAAGGATACAATAAGTGAGAAGGGAACAGAAAAATGGCATTTTGAATGTCCACGCTGGCACCGTAACAACCAATATGCGCCCAAGTCCATTGACGAGGGGAAAAATTACAAAACTCTTAGGGTCAGCCCCATATTTTTAAAAAAGCACTGTTTCAATTTTGTAAAACTCTCCCAACATGTTGACTACTAGATTTACTTTGGTTAGAAGTAGAAACACCTTGGATCATATCGATACTGGAGTTTGCAGTGCGATAATGGTGCCCTGTCAGCCATGCTCCTCGCGGGGTGCTCAGACAGTAAATAGTGTTATAGCTACATCTTTAATACATATATCTGATTCTTTTGTACAAAAAGCAAAATATCAGTTGACATGAAATTAGACAGAATACAGTAGAAAAATGGCAGTTCCAAAGTTAATGTTTGACGCCACAAACAATCGTCACCCTATCGAAATTGTATACTGCTGTATACAGTCAAATCTCGGTACAACAAGCACCACATTAACGAACTTTTCAGATTAGCGAGCATTTAAGAAATCCCACGCCGACTGCTAATAGTTTTAATGTAAAATTATTTCACTACTACGTACTTCAGAATAGCCAACTTTTCAAAATAACGATCATTTTATTTAGTTAAGTGCCACGTTAACAGTGCCTCGGTACTATGAACTCACATTTTCAAGGCCGGAGATTCTTAGATTTCACGGAAACAATAGCGGCAACCGGAGCCGTATACCAGCAGACGACACGGCAAAGCGCGGCGCAGAAGAGGAAGCCTGCAACTTGCTCCGCGAAATCCGCAAGCCAATGCGAGAGAGAGAAAAAAAAAGGTGAGACGGAAAAAAAAAAAAAAAGAAGAAGAAGCATGGGCGGCCTCCTCCATCCAGAAAGCTGCTGCCGCGCTATTCGTGCCCCACCCGAAGTTTCTCTACGTTCCGCCGCTGCTCGGATGGCGTGATGGATCTTCACAAACATCAGCGGAGCTGACAGCAAAGGACCTCGCCAGAGCGTGAGCGTTCAGGATGAAGGGCAGCGAGGACGGCATGAACGACGATGTCTCCGAGAGTGCAGCGGCAGCACTCGAAGACTGCGGATGTGCTGGACACCATACGAAATCTCCGCAGATTTCCGGGGAAAAACCGCACGGCCACTGAGTCAGTCCACAGGAATGTGGAAGAGTGCAAGTCCTTCGTGCTAGGAAGCCTGTGCTGCACGCACCAGAAGAAAATTGCCAACTACTTTAAATAAACGTGCATTGTTTCATGATCACTTGTGCATTTTTTGTGAAAGATGACTTCAAGGATGCACTGCCCTATAGGTAGGTCATTTTAGGCATTGAAATATTTTTTGTTTCGCTGCAACAACCTTTCAGAATAACGAGCAATTTTCCGCAGTACCCTGAAGTTCGTTATATCGAGATTTCACTGAAGCACCTGTCTAGCTAAAGTTGCTAGCCATATAGGTACACGGCCGGTCGCGCCGTGTACCTATAGGTACACGGACGCGCTCGCGAGTGCATCCAGACCGGCCATGATAGGTATTTAGAGTTTCCATAACGGGTACACACAGGCCGTTCTGCTTGTAGATCACATCATCCATTATTGTACGCCACATGCGTAAGGACTGATGGCAGGGAACGCATGCACTGATCATCACTATTCCTTTTTTTATGCCACGGTAGTTGAAAACTTCGTTTTGCTACACATAAGGGAAGTGTGCGCGCTTGACTTTCTTAGACTATAGTTGCTATGTTTCTGGAAGTACGAGTTCCAATTCTTGAGATCTTCCTTATGTTGTAACATGTAGCCTGGCATTTAAAGACTCCTACAACTACGTCGCATGCATTCTTCAAGTGCAATCCACACTAGAGTAAAATCCAATCAAATGCAATCCTTAGAGTCAAGTGCCTTCTATACAAAGTCGCCTCTGGCTCCCTTGTGACAACCACAGTCATCCTCTCCCCCCCTTCCCCCACCACCCCAACCCTACCTTCTACAGAAATATTCAGTCTTTCAAGCATGCGAGACTCACCTTTTTGCGTGCTTCTCATTTGCCCCCAACAGTATTGATTTGATGGCATGCTAAAAATGAATGCACAGTTCAGCTCACCGGCATCTATGGTTAGGTTCCTGGTATTTCCCATGTATGCAACATACAAGTGCTAGTTGGCACTGTACCCGCAGGAGCAGATTTCTTGCTGTCGATTACATTTGACTCACCTAGGTTGCAAGAAGTAAGACATTAAGCTTGGCTCGCCCAGTGCTGTAGCAAGGACAGCGTTGCTTGTACAAGTGGAATTCTTCCCCAATTGACTTTGTCTTGAAGTGTTTCTTCACAAGTTTCCTCGGCATCGCGTGCACCCCAGATGATGTTTTGTCTGACTTTGCGTTGAGAACTCCAGCTAATCATTTGTGAAGTATTCCTGTGCCACCCAATTTCCAGTCCCCAATCACTCTGAGCACCTCACGAGTGTGCGTGCGTGCAAGCAAAAGAGGGGTCACTACGTGTAGGTGAGCTCACGGTATCGCGGGCAAACTAAAAAGACAAATGTGTGCAACTTCTCCTCTTGTGAAATATTTGATTTTATAGAGCGAATACAGCGCATTTAGAATTGCGGTGTGCACGGATCCAGTGTGTTGGTGATATGGATTAGCTAAGTAGGGCAAAATAGCACATCAAAAGGAAGAGTGTCAGCGCTTCAAGAAATTCAGACGAAGCTCAAAAAACGACCTGAAGGACATCGTTCCCTTTCGTTAACACCTGCGCGCATTTCCAGAGCATGTTCCGGCGGTGCTACCTTTATAGGAATGTGGCGCTGTACATACTCCGGTATAAATACCTTGCAAGGTGTTTTTACTTCCAACCAAAGCAAATTTAGCAGTCAACATACTGGGAGAAATCCACAAAAATTGAAACAGCGCCTTTTTAAAATATGGGGCTCACCCAAGAGTTTTGTTGTTTTTCCCCCTCGACAATGGACTTGTAAATTGGGCGCAGATCGGTTGTTATGGTGCCAACATGGACATTAAAAATGCCATTTTTCTATTTCATTCTCGCTTATTGTATTCATAAAGGGATAATTTGTCTTATATAGAAAACATACATAATCTATGCAAATCTGAGGGAAGCCGCTATCACTACAGTATGTTGTGGAGAGCAGGGCGAATAGGGCTCCTTTCTCGCGCTGTACGCGCTCCAAGAACAAAATGATGCAATGTGTTTTTAATCATTATGCAAGTACATGTAAAGCCCTACATCTGGAGAGAATTTGAGATAAATCTTTGTATTGTAAATTGTAAATTCTCATTTGAGAAAGAATTTGTACTAGCTCCTGAAATTTGTGTTTTTCAGCTTTTTCTTCAAACTTGCGTGCCCGTGGCATCTTAACCGTACATTACACAATTATAATATTCCGTGTGTTTGTTTAAAACTATCAGGAGCAGACGTGAGTAAAATTTGAAAGTTGTAATTTAAGTACTTTTGCAATATTTAGGCTCAAAGTTCAAACAAAATTGCGCTGTAAGCAGAATTTGACATTTTATTGCAAAAAATGTATATCTTTGACAGCAGCAAAACTTTTTCAGATAAATGTACACCAGGTGTAAATTGAGCATAAAATTTACGAATTGACCTTCCTAAATATTTTCGTAGCTAGACGTCGCTAAAGTTGGCCGAGGCGCATGGGCATGTAGCAGCGGAGGTCCATCTTGTTGCGTTCCAAATTTTTTGACGGTTAGACAAAATTTTTTCCAGGAAAAATATTGCTAGATCACGACATTGAAATAATCAAGGAATGATATACAAAATTTTCAGGCAAATTGAAGAGGTTGACCAGCCACACTTTGTTCAATCTTATCTGAAACCACCCAAGTCTTGTTGGCACACTGACACAACTGCGATTAAGCTTTGCGATTGCATGAACTTCAATGATTTTACGCGTGAGTTGGTTTTTCTCTTAGTCAAAACCTTGCATCTTGAAAATTCTGGTGCACAACTGCAGTCCCAGCAATGAATGCCGAGATGCCCGCTCACAACTTTACGCACATTACATATATAGTCGTGCTCTTTGAGGCACTCATTCAAACAGCACTCGGTCTGTCCAATGTATGCTTTGCCACAGGAATAAACAACACCTCCTCCTCATGAAAGGCCTGTAATGCTTTTTTGTGTGCATGGGCTTGTCGGTAGAGGCTGTATTGACCTTCTTGCAAAGAGCAGCCAACTCCTCACGTGCGGAGAACACAACCTTGATATTAGCAGAGTCTGTCAATGCTTTTCTGGTCATGAAATTCCGCTGTAACGCTATGGGAGAGCTTCGCACGCTGCTCACAGAGGCCGTACCACGGCGCTGGCGTTGATCAAAGGGCAGCCAAGGAAGTGGTCGGAGGGCGTTCGGCAGGGACCGGATGCTCGCCGTGGTGTTAGCAATACACGTTAGCTTTACTTATCGTGTGCCTCTAAAATGGACTTGGAATTTTGTGAGTGGCAAAAAATTTTGTGTGGACGGTCATGCTGTTACTGCGTTCCTGCCTGCTAATCTGGCTAGAGCGCAAGCGGCGACAAAGCGTCGCTATCTCGCTCTCCTTCTGATGTAGAGCTGCACCCGAGATATCATTCCTCAAAAAAAGTTTGCGAATTGAGCTTTTATTTACTGCATGTCCGCGTATGACAAAAAAAAAAAAAAAAATCACACCAGCTTGGCGGAAGTGTCGTGAATGGAAACAAATCGCGCTTCAATATGTGCGCAGACATTGTAGAGAGAATACTACTTGGCAAATGAACGACTGCTGCAATTGTAGGATGCGTGCTGCATTTCGTGGGTACGATAGCAGAAAAGCATTTTTTTGCTCGCGAAAAGAATAAAGCTTTGAGGACAGTGGTTCGCTTATAATGCCCAGCGAGTCAAGGTGACGCCAAGCCAGTGAGAGCTGCTTTGGGGATTTCTTTCTCTTTTTTTTGGCGGCATTGTCTTCTCTTTCTGTTTTCTTTCCCGTGGGGCGGGGGAAGGGGGGGGGGATGGTGGAACGTGTTAGTTCCTTTGTATATAACCAGGTACAATACGTGGCAAATGAAACACGAACAGGAAAATATGAATCAGGACACGCAAAATTGAAAAATACTGTTCATTGAGGTTTAATAATGGCGCGCTATTTCAAAAAGCTTTTCCCCATTTCCCTTCCTGCAGAGTAGCATGTCGAAGTAAGCATGTTGGCAAACCTCTCTGCAGTTCCTTCTTTAATAAAAAGTCTCTCTCTCTCTCTCTCTCTCTCTCTCTCTCTCTCTCTCTCTCTCTCTCTCTCTCTCTCTCTCTCTCTCTCTCTCTCTCTCTCTCTCTCTCTCTCTCTCTCTCTCTCTCTCTCTCTCTCTCTCTCTCTCTCTCTCTCTCTCTCTCTCACACACACACACACACACACACACACACACACACACACACACACACACACATTTCCAGCCTGTTTTTGTAACCAAGCCACGCATCATTTTGACTTGTATGGAAAGAAATCGCACTATTTGCGTGTTCTGATTCATATTTCCGTGTTCGCGTTTCATTTGCTGCTTATTGTACATTGCCGGACTGTACACTGTACAAGGAGCTTTTAAAACTGTGTTTTTGTTTTGCGGACTTTTTTTTTCCCCCTTTTTTATCACCTGGACGACATTTGTTTCGGGGGTTTATAGGCCAGAAATAACCTCGCTATATAAAAGGCCTCATCACCTTATGCCTGTAACTATGTCAACTATGTTAATATCATACATAAAACAAATTTGTAAAAATGGATATATAAACGTTCGCTGTGAATGAGTTTCTGTGAGTGTGCACCCTTAACGAGCAATGAACAAAGACGAGAATTATTAAAAAATGCTCCAACTGCCGTTCCCATTCTAAACTTGAATTCTACAACCAACTTATTTCCGTCAGAAACCAGAGACGCTCGTGAGAGTAATCTTTGTTTTATATGCCAAGGCTTTCAGCGTTTTGAAAAAGCGCACTATGACACCACACTGCACCTCAATAAAACGTCAAAGGAAAGCATTGAAAAAGCTGAGTCTGAAGGGAGCTGAAAAAAAAAATTGTCCACCCGTGCAAACAAACTTTTCCTTTCGCACCGCGTCTGTAGGTCTCCCCTGCTTTTCGCACGGGGTTCAGTCCTAGCAGGTGTCAGAAATTAGTTCCGCATGGCACTCACTATATACGCCTCATTGCATGTTCAAAGAAAATGCCTGGAACCTCGGCGCCTATGGCATGCAAGCACGGAGCACCCACGGCCAAGCCATGTAGGCTTTTGTCGGGCGTGAATTACTGAAGCGAACAGTGGCGTTTCCAGAGCTACGATGACCGTGCTGTGGAATCAATTTCCGAGGTCGAGAGCTGCAGCTAGGCAAGGCTATGAAGAGTGCTGTCGAAGGTCAGGAAAGAATTTACACCATCTCGGAACCCAACTACCCCTAAAGTCTGAGGACTTCTGAGAAATCAAACCCAGATATCAGTCGGCAGTTATGAGCGTGCGTTCTGCCACATACAGATTCCCCATCAGGGCTGCAATTATAAGACTTTCCTGCCGGCTTCATTTTGTAGCAACGACTGAGGGCACAATTATAACAACCTATTTCTATCGAGAAAGTGCCGCCAAAGATGGGCGCAGGTTCTGCCGCACGTGGCTGCACACACTGTGTAGCGGCGGCTGCCCGATGCCCTCTGATCTGCGGGGGCCCCCTTCGGGGTAGCCTTTGTCCCCAAATGAAACTTGGGCGGGAGTTTCATGACCAGAAAAGCATTGACGGACTCTGATATTAGCGCAGCTGGCTATCTTTTCCAGGTTAATTGTGAGACATGTGAATTTACGATACCACAGCAAGTTTCATTGGTTTTTCAACAAAATCATAACAGTCGATCCTTGGTTTTTTGAGCTTCCCCTGCACGCAGTTGGCAACAGAGGATAGCAGTGGTAATATCAGAGGGTAACCTGTGGCTAGCAAGCAATCAACTTGTTCTATAAAACTGGTCTGGACATGGTGACACCACGACTTTGTAAGGAAGTTAAATAAACACAGATTAATGACAGTCAGCTTTACCAGTAGAGAATTTGCTGAACGAAACGGCAGTAAAGGCTTGTGTCCTGTTGGCTTGTAGACCCAACACATGTGTTGAGGTGAATGAATGAGCTCAATATCAAGAAATCTAATATTTCCATCAATGGGCACTTTCCTAGTTAGCACAATAGGGGTCAAGCAGACAGTAAAAGTAGAAAGTGTCTGAGACATTAAATGATTAAAATCCTTCTGGTCAAAGTCTAAAAGCAAAAGGCAGTCGTCTGTAAACCTGAAGATTTTTAACACTGACGGTAGGCAGCCCATTAAAAGTCCATCTTCCTGAGCAAGGTGCAAATCGCTCAGAATGGCGCTATGCACGATCCAATGCACGCACCATTTTTCTGGAAGAATACATCGCCCTCCAGGGTGGCAAATGTCCAAGTTGAAACCAGTGCCATGGTGTTGTTCCCCTTTTTCTTTCATCCATGTTGTTTGTGCTGTTTATATTCTCCATCATTGAAATAAACCACCCAAGAAACTCAAGAGCTTGAGCTAACAAATAAATTTGGTTTGCAAAACCGCCCACTGATTTCTTGCTCAAATATAATCTTTGAATTAAAACACATAGCCCTACCTATTACCAATCTTCAGTAAATTTGTCTTACGTTGCGCACTTGCATGCAATTTTGGCATGCTTTAATTCTGCCTTTTGCAGAATGAAAAGTGTACATACGAGGGTACCAGGCATTTCATGTCATGATTTTGCCTGCCAAAATCACCCGCAGGGTAAGAAATAAAATTTAGAAGTTGCCCACACATCGAAACTGAACCTATGTGCAACAGTTCCAGGTGCAGGAATCACTGCATTACACACCATGACTGCACTGCTGATTTCTCGAACTGCCTAGAGGGTTTCACATTAAACCTTTAAGGGGGAAAGAACGGTGTGCCCAATGAAGCTGCCGACCGCTGGGGATCAAACCGGGTACCCTAGGTTTCCAAAATTGGAGTCATAACTACAGGCTACTGTTTCCCTGTTGGCAGAGTGCAATCAACCAACACCTGTCACAGGAGGCAGCCCTAGCCAACTGCACGAGGACTGAGCCCTAATAGGTCAGAATCTAGAAATGGCGGTCAGTGAAGCTACAAAAGATGTAGGTAATAACGTACACCCTCCAGCTTCACTTTGCAAGGTGCATGTCAAGGGCACTTGGTGAGAATTTTTTTATGCGTAATTTCAACCTTCTCCAGGAGCTCCCTTAGAAGCACCCACATGTTTTTGCTGCCTCACCTGCTTGTGCTTGGTTAATAAACTTGGACACAATGGCCCGGAGTTCCAGGTCCCAAATGTGAAGCTGACTAGCTGGTACCGGCTCCCGAGGGCTGCTCTCAGTCTCCACAGGGGACCAGGGCTCCTTAGACGCAGCCTCCACAAGGGCCATCACTTCTTCCCTGTGTGGGGAGTGCAGATTTCGCACAACAAAAGTTAGCAATTCAGAATACACTGAACTTGAGCCAAGGCCAGTTCAAATTTCCCCAGCCCCCCCACCGAGCACTACAGCAGAGTGGAATTAATAGAAATGGCAAAAGTAGAAACTATTAAACAGAGAAGGGTTCTGGGTACTTCTTTCTTGCAACTACAGTTAAATCATGCGGAGAAAAAAGGAAGGCTTTTGCTTAACACTCACTCAGTCTAAAAAAGTTTAAATAAACTAGAAATTGTGGTTTCTGACCCTAAACCAATCATCCATATTATTCATGTATTTTTGTTTATCTTGAGAAGGATTTTTAGGCCATACTCCAGATAATTCACAACCTCACCAGCAACAGTCTGGAAGAACACCAGCACTCGAAAGTAAATTGCAACTCAATATCACAGTATGATCACCTTCATAAGCAGTAAACTACCTTCTAGAGAGTTTACACTTAAAAGTAACTCGTATTTCAGAATGTTTGGAAAAGCTAGCACTGCAGCCACAGGGCAGATGCAGCAATGCAGTTACCCCTTCCTCTTTTTTCTAGCAGTTCACAAGTTGTGTCAGTTCTGGGGCACATCAAGCCCCCTTCAGGTTCTTTCCCGAGCCAAGTCTGACAGCAAAATAAAGTGCCTGTAACAGCACTATAGAGCCGAGTAATGGTATGCATCTGCAAATAAAGATTTTAATTCTCCAGCGTTACCAAGAACAATGCTTGTTGAGGTGCCTGTGCTTTAAGAATGCCTGGTACTTGGTATTTCTTTCTGGATAACGTCAACTACGATTCAGCTTAAAAACAAATCTGATTTACAGGCATGGTTTCTAGATGTGCTAAATCTCAGTAAAGTGTGAACTTTGCATTGAAGTCCTTCACGTATTTTGCATAATTCAAAACTCCACATAACTGGAATACTTCTGCTTTTATGACTTCGAACAATATTTGTACATGAACAACAAATTTTGTGTAATCATGTACAGCCTGATTTCATTTTAGAAAAAAAAAAAGAAATGCTCTCATGAAAAGCCCTGTGTTGAGTGACAGCATCCATGGGTTGCCAAAACAAATAAATGCCAACTGCAACGAAATTTCACCTCGGCCAAATTTATTCTGAACGTGCTGCAGGTACCACAAAGGCAACACGGATACTATTCGTAGCCCCTTGCAGTGCCTAGTTATACTCATTTAGAGGTGCTTAAATACCAGATGATGGTGCACTTGCCAACATAGTGCACAGGCAGCCATGTAGTGGACGTGACACCCCAGCTGGCCCAATCGCCAGTTGGATAGGTGGCCAGAGACCTGGCCAAGATTGGCTCCGTGAGCTTCTCCCAGTAAGGACGCATGCGTACGTATGCCTCCATCCAAGCAGCTGGCTGTTTGGCTTTGTTTGCAGCACTTGCTTTGCCAGCTGAGATGTCACCTACACCTGGCTGTAGTAATTTCAGTTTAAGAAGTTCCCACTTTCTCTGACTGCTTACAGTGCAGTGGCACATATTTCAGGCATCATATTTTGCAACTTCGAGTCTTTTTTTGTCAGGCTGTACAAAAAGAGCATTTTCAAGGGGTTAAAATTTTCACTGCAGTTGGCTTTTACTGACAGTAATTATTCGATTCTAACGTGCACCCTTTTTTTCCAGAGAAGACACCCCAGAATAACATGCGCTTGATTGGAGGATTTGTGAAAACTCTTGGATGTGTTTTACTTAATGTCACAGAGGTGAAATTCCTGAAAATTGTAAAATGCGTCTTAGAGGTCTGTATCAGCAAACTTAATATGCAAGATTCAGTTCTAAAATTTACGGGTGAAAGAGGTATTCAGGGATTCGTGAAAATTCATTGCTGGCCGCAAATATCATCATAGTGAGCCAGCCTAGTTGGAATTGATTCATTGTAAAACTTGGACTAAGCAAACAGGAATGCAGAAGGATACACATGGACAAGCGCTCAAACAACAGGTTTTATTTATACGGAAAAAGCACAAATACTCCACAGAACTGCACAACATCTTCTCAGTAAACCCTCTATGACACACATAGCAAACATGTGAAGTACTCTGCAATTTAGAGACATGAGGACAGCAGCAACGTTTCTTTATCTCACAAAGATATGGATGGGTGGCTCACAAAATAATTTTTACACCAGGAGATGTGCTTCTGCATTCTCCCTCAAAGTTTGAACAAAAAGACTGTGTTTTCAATTCAAACTTGGTGTGCATCCTCATGCATTACAATAGCTGGCCAAGTGTGTGAATGGGCATCTTTTCGAATTAGACATGTTATATTATATTAACACATTTGCCTGTTTGTCCAACGTACAAGGGTCCACACTTTATAGATATTTTTTTGTACATTTTTTGTACATTTTTTGTACATTCCACAAACTGATGCTCATGCCAAACAGTGAAGTCAGTGTTAACTTCACTCTTGCCTTTAAATTTCTGTTTCACCCCAGCACAAACACTACCTATTTTGTTTTTCGCAGAGAACACCATCTTTACTGCACAGTTCTCTGTCACCTTCCTTAGTCCATGGGAGGCCATGCACATATGGAACCACCAAAACCTTAAAATGTTCTTTGTTCTGCATTCCTTCTTCTGCTCTTGGTTCCTTTTCATGCTTAATTAAGGTATTTCATTACCCTACCACATGAAGCCTGCAACACAGCTGAAGGATGGCAAGCATCCCGAAAATAGGAAACCTGTAGACTGAATGCCTGATTTTCTGAGTAAAAACAGGATTTAAACAAGGCAGACCGAGAGCACGCAACCACTATGCCACTTTTAACAAGCCTACAATGGTTAGAGGCGCAACTCAGAAGATGCTCCCCAGACTGCGGCCAGTAGGATCAGCAAATGTGACCTGGCTGAAATTTCGACTGGACGTCAAGGAACTGTATCTTGTCAACAGGTGCTTCTGATGTGAATTTCAGCCCTTTTCCTCTTACCTGCACTGTTAGGCACAAGCATCAGTTTATGGAATGTACAAAACACGCAACTCCTTTAATTAAGAGAACGTATTTCTAGTTTGAAAGGACACCCGTTCAG
The DNA here is from genome assembly GCF_048455015.1 of Haemaphysalis longicornis. Taxonomy (NCBI): domain Eukaryota; kingdom Metazoa; phylum Arthropoda; class Arachnida; order Ixodida; family Ixodidae; genus Haemaphysalis; species Haemaphysalis longicornis. The sequence goes on along the minus strand of NW_027526203.1, from coordinate 447,222,158 downwards.
ACACTTGGCCATTTTGAAGGCGAGATAACTTCGGAGATAGATTGGTGGGAACACATATACATCATCTGCAAAATATCAGCGGCGAATACAGCCTAGAACATATTTAAAATCAATTTTAAAGTGTGCGAAACGCAACCGAGCAGCCAGCAGAGGACCACGCGCAATCGACATCCCGAGGAGATTGTGTAAATAAACAACATCTAAACACGTCACGAGTTTGTGTTTGCCGCTTCCGCACTGCCGGCGTTTTGCGCCGGCTCGCCCGGCTCGCCGCTCCAATCGGAGGGCCGGAGGGCGGAGCTTCTGCTCTCGAGAACGAACGACCCGATCGTTGGCGGCGGAGGCGCCGTGATTTCGTCAGCTCATCGGGCAGCTGGCCGCGACCAAAGTTCTACAGCGATTCCAGGCACTCTGTTTCTATTACTGTTTATTACCATTGGATGCGAAAACCCGCCGGAGGCACGAAAAGCCCACTGAGCTAGCCGCACGGTCGCTGTGCAGGCGGCGGCCACGGCCGCGAAGTGGCCCAGGCCGGCGCAGGTAGCTCGAGTGATAGCTTGTTACCGCTGCACGAAATTGTCCCCAAGTCCCGACCATGGTGGCTTACATGAGAAAGGAGTTAATGATGCGATGGCGGGTTGCATTAAAAATTATCATCTGCACCGCTTACGAGAGCGGCACTCGAATATCCGCCGCAGTGCTGAGCCGAACACATCTGTAGGCGGACCTGTAGGCAGACCGGCCGGCTGCTCCCAGCGCGCGTCTTGCCACCCACCGTCTCGAGCGTCGCGCGTCGTTCTTTAGCCGCGGTAGCATTTGCACTCGCAGCGCCTGCGTCACATCCACGGTCGCTTTTTAATTAAGCGCCTCACGAGATCAGTACGTGGGGGCATTCGCAGAAACTGCCGTCGATGCGGATTCGACAGTGCTACGGCGGCTCTGCTCTGTGATATCCCTCCGACGGTCACGTGGCCAGCTTTGTTCACACAAAATCCATCGTTTCGCGGCACTCGCTGAAACCGAAACTGCGACTGGCCGCATTGAAAATGCCTCTAATTAAACAACCGTCGCACGCTGAAGCAAATGAGGTTTCTACAGGTTATAAGTAGGTCACTACCTACTTATCGCAACAAAAAAAAACGAGATGCAAAATTTTTGTGTCAGTGCCCCTTTAAGATTTGAAAACGCAGCCGTCATGTTCAAACATTACAATCAAACTTCGAGGGAGACTGTAGAAGCATTTTACATGTCCTAGGACAAAAATGTTTGTGAGTCACCCATTCCTGGCTTTGTTAGAAGAAGAGATGTCGCTGCTGTCCTCGTATCTGTTCCAGAGTACTTCATGTGCTTTTGATTTTTTTGAGGAGTTTAATAAAGCATTTGAGTTTTATTTCCAAATAAATAAAGCCAGTTGAAAGAGTGCTCATCCATGTGTATCTTTCTGGGTCCCCGTTTGTTTAGTACAAGTTTCATGATGAGAAAATACAAATAACCTGGCACAATAATATTCAAGAGATCTGTTACCCCCAATTTCAAATTACCTATAAAGGGGGCACAAACATGCCCTTTGGCCACAAGAGGTTGCCAGTACTGCTAAGATTCAACTGGCAAGGAGCTGTTCGGGGAAGGGGGGGGGGGGGAGGAGGGAGGGCTCAGATTGCACCTCGATCTCCTCCATATGATTTTTTAAGGGATTAAAATGTGAATAACGGATACATAACTATTAACTGATAATATACACAACTATTAACTGCAACTATTAACTAAAATTTATGACTATCAACTGAAAATACATAACTATTAACTGTCAAGAACAAGGAAAATAAAATATTTCCTGAAAAAATTTATTTGCGCGTTCTGAGAATTGTGAAAGAATTGGTAGCACTGCTTACAATTTTCTGTTTTGTCTGCATAAGAAGAAATAGCACTTAAAGAAATATGGAAATGCAGAACAAATATAAACATATATGCTTAACAAACATGGGAGCAAAAAACATAGAAGTAAAGAACTAATTCATCGAAAAACTAATCAAGCAAAGAGTAGACATTTAACAAATGAAAAGCGCGAACAACTTGTGGATGAACGTTTTATTTTATTGTCGCTTTGTATTCCAAGAATTTTTTCTTTTTTTTTTTTTCACTTTTGAACACATTTGACGGTTAGGGACAAATCTTAACAACTCTGCTTTTTATGCCAATATATTGCGTAGGAGTAGCTTGTACAGTGGATAATAGCATTAAAATCATGCACACAAAAAATATGTTATAATGTACAGTTGTGGTGAAAAAAGCAAGATTATATTTTGATCAGGGCAACAAAAGTGCCACTGGCAACAAAATGTACATTAATGCAGAGAGCCCATTCTACATGGTGCGAATTTACCTGCAAATTTGCTGCTGTGGCACCGCCCGTGCGGCAAAACGACCAGTTTTTGTAGCTGTGGCAATAGATTGTTTTGCCGCACAAACGTTGCCACAGCAGCAAATTCCAAGTAAATTCGCAACATGTAGAGGTGGGGCGAAGTCCGATGTCGTCAGTGCACTGGTTTCTGGCGGCCCTAGTTGCATGGAGGTATACTAAAGCAGCCAGGCCTGCAGTTTCACCCACGAATCTTCCCTAGTTTGTTCTGAGCAGCGACTCTCCGTCGCGTTGCGGAGTGCGAGCTCGCAGAACACCCCCGTGTATGAAGGCCTTGAATTCAAGAGTTAGGCATGCCAGGAGGGAAATAGGACACCAAGGGAGGATAGGTGCACTTTCCGAACAGGATTTCTGGGGTTCTAGACAAAATCCTAGGATTGTTTCCGGCGCAGGTGGTTGCTTTAGTCGCCGTGCCTGACAGCACGACAAAATTTAAAAAGGGGGAGGGGGGGGGGGGGGGAGCGCTGAAGCCCCCGAAGCCCCCCCCCCCCCCTCACGCCCCTGCCACCATTGGAATTCCCGTGGCGGATGGAAGCTGTGAAGCCGTTCAAGGGGTCCCATTCGGTCCATGTCTGACCCAGGTGCCTCGGTGGTTGGGATACGTCAATAGTAAGCAGCTGCGCTTTGTAATGTGCACGGCGTGTTGAAAAAGCAAGGAATTTTGGGGACGCCAAGCACAATCATTAGCGTGCACGGTAGGGACAATACTGTAAAACTTTGCACCCACCGAAGTTTGTCACTGTGGTCGGCGCGTTAAACCCTACAATCAATCAATCAAGTTTGTCACTGTGGCCAATAAGTGGCCTAGTGAGGGTTAATCAATAGGCCATCCTCACTCTCAAATTGTGACGTCCCTTTTGTGGGCAGAGTTTGGCGGTAAAGCCGTGGAGTTTGGAGCCCCACTCGATGCGGGCCTTGCCCGACCTCTTTTATGCGATCTTGGCTATGAGTTTAAAGTTGTAAATTCTTCCTGCAAATAAATTGTACATGTGTACATCTTGCTTCTTGAAGTAGCCCATCGTTCGCTAAGTGGCGTCGACCACGAGCGAGCGAGTCATCGTTTCATCTGATCATCTCTTCGGTCATCAGCCAACCGATCCCCTATAGGGTCACATCGAATTTTAACTGAGGGAATTTAGGTCAACGCATCCAGCGGCATGCGTAATGTGAAAACATGAAAAGTTCGTACGTCGGCCAGGGCCTTAAGCAAAGGATGCCATGGCGGCGTTCAACACCACCTATAAGGTATAGTTGCTGCACTTTGTCACCCCTGTTTCTCGCACTATGCCGAACCGACAAGAGCCATGTGTGTGTGTGTTTGTTGTGGGTATGCAGTCTTGCAGTGCGCCCATTATGTGTTCCCTTTCGGAGCGTGGTGCTGCAGAGAGGGGAACTTTTACTTTTCCAAATGGACAGCATTGTTTGCGGACACTTCCAGGAACAGGGGACCACGAAACAGCGAGTAGATAAAAAGGCCGTGTGGCAGCTCGCCGAGTGCATTCTCAACTTGATTCTCACCCTGTCTTGTAACCACATTATAAATAAGCAAGCTCAGCTTGCATGAAGCTGCACTAGTCTTTTCGCTCAGAAGGCACGACGCCAACGGGCCCTGCTAACGGGCCGCTCACTACGGTATACACCGTTCTCTACAAGTATTACTAGGTCGGTAGGTCTGGCTCTTTTGGAAATAGAAAACTCACCACTAATACAAGTGAAACTATAAACCTACTGGGTCCGTTGGAGCAGTTTGCAAACTAAAGTAGTCAGAAAAAAGGAGCAGTGCGTAACAAAAACATTTTTTCACCACATGGTTAATAGAAAACAAAGTGGGATTTTTTCTCTCAAGCGAAACTCAGATTTGAGTTGCTTAAAAAAATTACCGTATATACTCGCATAATGATCACACCCTTGAAGTTTGTTGTCAAAATTCGATTTTTTAAATTTCCCGCACAATGAACGCACCCTGAACTTGACGCAGCAGTATGTCATATGTGTGCCAAGTCCAGCTGATGATGATCGTGCTTACCCCTGTTTCCTTCCCTTTCAAAGTAGACATGGCTACGTCATTGCCGCAGAGTTGCTGATATTAGCGATATCGGCAAGCATGCGTTCAATATTGATGAGAAAGATGCCCTCACTAAATGCACATAATGTACTCACAAGACAAAGAAAAAAATGCGCTCAGCTTGCTGCGTCGGCCCCCATATCTGTTTTGATGTCCCACACTGTGACAGTGGCAGCCACTTGTTGGTTGCCCTGTTGTCACCTCGCAGCAAACTCGTTCCGGCGCATTCCGTAATTCATAACAACACTGCATTTTGCATCACTTTGAAAAGCGGCTGGCGGCAGTGTGCGGAGTTCTCATTATGTTTTTATTACTTTTATTATGCTCATGAGACCTATTGTAAAAATTCTGACCCGCAACTTGCTTGAGTTTTCTGTGCTCAAAAGTTTTTCGCGAAAAATTTACCCCGCGTAATGAACGCACCCCTAAATTTGCATCGAATTTTTTGGAAAAAAAGTGCGATCATTACGCGAGTAAATACGGTAATGTAAACAAAAATTAACGAAAGGAATTTTTGCTTCAGCCCCACCATTGAAAATACAGTTCCAGCATCACTGGAGTTTCATCTGCGAGAATTGATTCGGCTGCCTTGCTCAGGGATGCTGTGCCCTACTCACAGGCTGCCTTGTCCTCCGTTCACCGTCACCGTGCGTTCTTCCCAGGGCTCGCTGCGAGGAAGCTCAAACTTTTCTGCCATTGTCGTGATGGTCTGCTCGGGTACCGGAGCAATGCGGGCAGCATTCCTGCGGACCGCGTCCTCTACGGGGCAGAGCAAAAACACCTGGCAGAATCCCAAGGAATCTGCCAGGGCATGGGGCAACACTTCACTGGGAACCCTTCAATGCAACGCAAAGTTATCAAGGTGAGGCTGGGATACCATTAATAGATCAAGCTGGCTCATAATTACTGGCAGTAGCTAAAATAACTAAATGAGACCATGAACCAATAAAAACACTCTTGCGCTTGTTCTTTTCTTCATTATTTCCAGCTGTGAAGTGCATGGTACGCCTGTTATAAACATACAAAAATATTAGAGACCAAAATTGACCCAAGTGCATGATATTAAGTGCACAGTCACTAAACTAGCTTCGCCAGTGCATATATGTCGATGCTTTTTTGTTAAAAAAGCTTTACTGTGGTTTCTTGGTGAACGGAGTTTTACAAGATTACTATCTTTCCAATGTACAATACAGAAAGAAAAGAAACATCACAGACAAAAAAAGATCAAGTTTGCACATAATGTTTTAGAAAACCGAGGACTATGTCAGTATGCAGCCTGAGCACAACCACATAATGAACTTAAAATTAAAGAAAACAAAATGCAGCTATGAAAAAGCATAGAGCTCTGTAGGGGTATAACAAATATGGAGTGGTGCAAGGAATTTCGAAAGGTGTAATCGTTCCAGGCCCTGTGTTTAGGAATGCAGTGCTCTGCTAAGAATCAGATGCGTTATCATACCTATAAATAAACCAGACAACGCTAACCCGTTTGCATTTACGCATGCATAGTAAAACAGCTAACAAGGCAGTGAAGGGAGATGTGCACAGAGCATCGTGTGAAGTATGAGAAGTAAAATATATTTTGGGGGGGCAGAGGTTAAGAACAACGAATCCATGTCAGTGGACAGCTAAAGCGTTCAGGTCCCTCTAGATGAAAAACACAGACTAGAAAGACTAGAAGACTAAGGATGACATGCATAAAGATCAATAAGGAAGCAGAGACAGCCAAGATAGGCAACAGCATAGGCAAAACAGGCAGAAACTGATAAGTGATGGGAAACTGTAGAATAGGAAACATAGTAAGGTATGTACAGGATGGATAAATTTGATATGAGAAAAAGAAATTTCTACTATAACTCCAAGGGCAGTGCTCTGATTTTTGAGGCTAGAGCAGGCTGCCTCAGAACGAAGAGCTTCGTGGGGAAGTACGCCCAATATGATGTGTGGTCTGTTGAAAAGAAACAAACTATACGGCACATTGTGTTGGATTGTGATTGTAGCCAGCCTAATCCATACGAGGGAAATATCCACCTTCGAGGTTTAACGAACCCTGGAGCAGCAAAAGTAAACTACAAGGCTGTAGAGGTGACTGAAAGAAGCTTGGAATGCTGGCAGAGACAGAGCAGAGAGGGGGGATATAGCTTACGACAGCTACCACTTGTACAAAATTTAATTTGAGCAACCCAATAATTTACAGGGTATAAGCATTTAAGGGTATTTACAGGGTATAAGTGCATTAGTTTTTTTGGGAGATGACACACATCACCACGCCCATCTAAAGAGCGTTATCAATTAATCAGTCAGTCAGTCAACCAACAAATCAATCAGGATACGAAAACAGAGTTGCAAGGGTAAAGTTGGCCCCATAGGCATTCCCCAAAAGCACCTTCCTCTTGCCGCTTTGCCGCATGTCAGCAGTGCATTGCGGAAAAGCCCGTCACCACCATAGCAGAAACAGGCGGTGCGTGTTTGTGGCATTTGATCACACAGTACGTACGGTGCCCAGCTAGCTCTAACTCAGTGCAATGAATATATTTTGCATGTGTTTTAGCGGAGCATTTCTCATTTTAAACTCACACATCCCTGTTTTGTGAAAAAGCTGCCCATGTGCTAAACAAGACATAACAGCGCAAAAAGTAGTATTTTTGCCACACGGGACACGCAGGTCACACAGGATAAGCCCTGACCTTTAACTGTTTATTGAATAGATGAACCATGTACTTATACTCTGCAATTTTGCACAGGGGCAAAGTGTTACAAACCTACTAATGTGAGCCATTTCAACCTCCTCCTCCCCCACTTGCAAGTACAGTTAAACCTTGTTAATTCGGATCTCAAGGGAGTGAAAAAAAATGTGCGAATTATCCAAATGGCAAATTAACGAATTAATAACAAAAACACACATTGTCAATTCTTCAATTCCGCACCTTTACTTTGAGAAAAAGTCTGTGATGCTTGCTTGTTTTTTGCGGACAGCTGAGAGGAAAGGACTAGTTTGCGGGAATGCGACAATCCTTTTAGCGCAAGCGTATTGCCTGGAAAATCATAGCAGAACTTTTCTAGAACAATGAGAGCATCCGAAAATTCTCCCGCGGCACGGCGCCCCGGGCGTGGCACATCGCACAAGTCTTCTTCGTCGGACGCCTCATCCGCCACAGCGAGGGCAGCGCTGATGATCTCGGTCAACTGGCCAGCGATGACAACACCATCATCAATTGCAACATAGTCAGCAAGCTGCACTTCGAAGAGAAGCAGGCCAATGAATGCCATATTGTCCTTTTCTGGCGCTGCGAGATCCAGGCTACATTCTCAGCTTCCAGAAGGCTTAGACCGCACAAAGCGACTGTGGCAAAAACACTTGTGCCGGCATATTTGACCACATGTGCACCAAAACATGTATGGCACTCCGAAAACTCATTTCATTCGCGCTGTCCTTGACTTGCCTGCAGTCTGAATTAACCGGTGCGCGTTCAATTTCCCGTCGAATTAGTGAATGTTTGTTGCCATAGAGCTACATACATTTTTGGAGGATGGGTGTGGGAATAACGAATTATCCAAATTTCCAAACTGACCAAACTAACCAAACCAAACTTAATCAACGAGATTCTACTGTATATCTGCATGAAAAAACCAACAGCTGCGAGTGAAAGAACGCAAAGCAATGAACTAAAAAATGCCCGTTCTGCATTGTGCAGTTTAATAGAAGTGTCACTCATGCACATATCGCTGTCTTTTTAAGTGTGAAATGCTTCTAAAAGCCCCTCTGCTACCTGGCACCTGCTTCCCCCTACAATCATGTCCCCAGCAAATTGCGGTTCATGATTGCAGGCACCACAACATGCGGTCAAGTGGGACACAGCATCCTTCTTAGTCGCTCAGCACTTGTTTCTTCAAATGGTCATGGACGCAACATTGTATCTGTGCAATATAAAACTTGTCACATGTCAGGGGGACTTATTTTTGTACACAACCCCTGTCCAATATTGCACAAAGGGTTTTGCATGTTTGACCACATTTTCAAATTGTTTCAAACTACTGGCCACATTTTCAAATTGTGTGCCACCTGATGGACATAAGGCACAATCAGCCAGGAAAAGCTTTTCTGCCCAAACACCAAATGCTTATTTGTGAATCCCATCATTTTTTGGAGGAACGTTTCGGCTACAGCCGTCTTGACAGTGAGAGGGAAGATCGCAGACAAAAGTCTCTTGGCTGGACTGTTGAAGCTTTCCTGCATTTTGAGCGTGCAAGACTGTTGAAGTGCCGACTTAAGACAAAAAATGGCCACCCCTCTTTTCACTAACTTTGTCAGCCTTCGTCAACTTTTCATGCTGATATGTCTTATTTAGCAGAGTACCAGCTTGCCTAAAATGACACTCTTTTGTCCTATTTGCATTTCCGAACTTTAAAACACTTCAAAAATATTCCAAATTTGTTATTCGAAGCAAGATTGGATATCGCGTTATCCACTTTGATGTTCGAAAGTTTCAAATATTCACACACCCCTAGAGACAAGTTTGAAACTAAGCAAGCATACGTCATATCTCATAAGGTACAGGAGACAGCATATAAAAGGACACGGTCAAAGGAAACTGATTGTAATTGATAATGAAGAGCTCAATGAACAAATAAATGTATGAAAAAATTGTCATTAAGTTCTGCAAAATTAAGTTTACAAATGGCAGGTAAAGCAGGAAAAAAATGTTTAATTATTTTGTTTGCCTTAGATGGGTACTGAACACACAATAGCTACCCCAATAGCTAAGCTAGTGAAGCATCAGACATGCAATTTGAAGGTTTGGTTCCCCCGTCCCTATAGGTGAGCATGTTTCAACCTCTTTTTTTTTTTTTTTTTTGCTTTATTTATAATTTCGAAGCTTTTTTCAGTAAAATGAAAGAACAGGCTACTACGCCAATGCATTTCTCAATGCTCTCAACAACTGGCTTTTTTTGTTGTTGTTGTTCAAACAGGACAACACATTTGTGCTTTTACTTGCCCAGTTGTAAAGTCTGGAGCAAAAGTCTGGATTCCATTTCTGGAACCATTTGGTCTTTCCGCAAACTCAGCACACGTCGGCTTGGGTTTGAAAATGAACAGGTGTACAGCCAAGACGTTCATGAAAGCAGGTGTATAGTTAAAAAGGCCCGCACTCATATGCTGGTGATGTGCTGCTCTTTGGATGCTGTTTGCGTAAGATCCACACTTTTGCTCTGACAGTACACTGAATAGCAACCACCCTTGGCCTTTCCCCTACCCCGTTTCACAACACAGGGAACAAAAGTGGCCTCCCAACGCAGTAAGCGCATGCGACACTCACAGCTGCGAGCCAGCCGGAACCAAGCAGCGCGCATGCTTCGGTAGTAGAGGTTATCATCCACCATGATCAGCAGCTTCTCGCCAAGCCCCAGTTGCCTGGTGGACGCAACCAGGTGGCCAAGCATCGCACACACAGGGCCCTCCTCGCCTGTGGGGCGGCTATGCTCCGAACAGCCCGTACACAGCCATCCGATGTAGCGGTCAGCTGCTTCGAGCACGTGCTGCCGGCATTCCTTGGCGAGACCCTTGACAGAAGCCTGCGGAAAAAAAGAAAAAAAAGATGGCCCCAAATCAAACCCACTGATGATTGCTCATTTTGTATGCCCAGCCACTGCGAGCATTCAAGGGCTACTACTGTGGCGCAGCAGAACAGTGCCAGAGATACGGGACATTCCGGCTAGTTTCACAAACAGTTTACCACATTTTTATTAGTATTTATTCAGGGTGTGCCTATATCACATTTCTTACTCTGAATCGAATATGACTGCAAATAAAACTAAATATTTTCACTTCGACGTGTGTAGAATTTCTAAACAGCTTGCTTTAGTATAAAAAAAAACAAGATAATTTCGGTTGTAAGGACTTCAACACCAGTGTGTTTATGTACTAGTGCAATACAGCAAAGACGGTACATCACACACAAAAAAACTAAAGCAAGATGCAAAGCAGCGGAATAAAAAAAATTGGCATACACTATCACGAAAGAAGTAAAAATCGCCCAACAAGTTGTTTTGAGCACAGGAAGTGTCTTTGGACCGTTGTAGTACCTCGAAACACCGAAAGAGGTGCCCGTGAGGCAAGCTAGTGGTTGGGGTGACCAGGTATTTCATAGCCAGGATAGGCAGTACCTCTTCGGTTACTCACTCATGCCACACTGACTAAAATACCTCTTCTCCATTAATTAACTTGTTCAAAGATTTGGTGGACCCATGAAAGTCAGTATTTTGTTACAGTGAACAGTGAAGGCGTTGGCCAGCACCACACTACGCAGGTCAATGGTGTGGTACAAAGAACCACTGCCACGACTCCTGCACCCAGCTTTCTCCCTTTCCTTGTGTGGGGCCACAGTTTCTGATCAGCACTCTCCACTTGGTTGCATCAGTATGAGTCTCCATTGTAAGGTTTCTGGTTTTAACTAACACCTTTTATGGAGCCCTGTCACCCCTTCGACGGAAAAGAAAAACTAATACTACAGTACAAGTACAATTTTTTTTTTTGTTTTTCTGGCATAACATTGAAACAAAGATAACAAGGTAGAGCACAAAATTACCCAAGAAAACACCGCATCTGGACATAAATGCCGTGGTGGACATACACTAAAAATGTTTGAAAAATCAAAAGTAGCCATACAAAGGATAAAAAAGAGCAAGTGATAACTACAGACAACTAGCACTAACAACGTACTATAGCTATAAATGCATTAGAAAAAAATTTTGGGCTACTGAAACTTCCTGCTTGGTCAAAATTTTGTCGACATTTTGGTTGTGAGGAAGTTTTTCCGTGGCTAAAAAAAATAATATGTGCATTTAAGGCATTAAATAGAAGATCAACTGGCATGCAATTTGAATTAGCTTTAGAACCCTCAAATTGAGGACATTAAAAATTACTAAGAGATATGTTTCCAGTTGCATGGATGGCTCTCTTTTGCGATCATCATTTTGCAGACAATGTAAGCAAGGAAAATTGAGCAACAAACAAAAGAAAAATTAAGGATGTAATTTTAACTTGATCACTTTTGATGTTGATTTACGAGACCAACAGAATGGCAGACATTGAGAGACGTATATAATTTGCTTGTTGTGAACAACGCAAATTCGCTGGAAACACCACACAAGGAAGCTTCAGTAAAGCTATACCAAGGTAAGGAGAAAATTATTAGTAATAGTTCATTATCTGATTCAAAGAGTAAAAAGCTTGTATTTTGTAACATTTTACTGAAGTTGACAGAGGAAAAGTTCATATAGCCATATGATAGCAGTTTCTTAATACCCTCAAGGCTTTGCCCCGTAAACAACTGTTTGGTCTTACTATCAACAGGTGCTTGCAACGCGTAAAAGAAAAGGAGTAGGACCTAAAATTGAGCCTTAAGGTAATGTTGTGGCTGGTTACTATGGTGGGACACAAAAGCATTTATGTGGCGCGACAATGAGTGACCAATGCAGGTGATGCAATATAGTTTGGTAATACGTGCACGGACAACACAACGAGTGTGACCACTATTCCACTCCTCATCACAGGCAGTGACAGTCATCTCACACTGCACTCATGTCGAGGAGGAGTGGAAAAAGGGCAGTCTGGACAGTTAGTGGTGACACACGCCAGCCCCTTCCCACAACAAGAACAATGCTGAGACACCTACTCCTCACAGCACTCAGAACTGAAAAAAATGGAGAGGTGTTTTTTTGTTGTTGTTTTGTGCGGGCGAAAAGTTTTAATGCAGCGTCCCTTATGGAACGGTCAGTGTTCCTGCTGCAGCCCGTTTTACCAAGTATGATCTCAAATTAGTGTTTAAAGCTTGCTACTGGTATAAGTTCTTTTCACATGCCCTACATTACTTTTTTCTTACACATTCAGCTCTCAACTTTTGAAGCCAGTACTGTTGCTTTACTAGATTGTTTTGGACAAGGCGCTGGCAAAGATGGGTGTTAGTTACAAGCTAGGAAACATCAGTATAAATTATGGCCACAGACAGAACTAATTCTTTTAAGACTATTCAATTCACTACCTTTAAGAAACTATCCATTACTTTTTCAGCTAGGCTCTTAGATGCCACAGCTACACCCAAGTGCCTAAGCAGAGTATGCTACAGCGAAGGACAACAGACTAATTTAGACCACCAAGGATTCTTCGAAATTTGTCGAATACTCAGACACCTGAATGTGGGCATGCACAGGATTTTACCCGAAAGAGGGACAATTGTGCCTAGGTTATTCAAGGAAGGGGCACGCAAACTAGAACATCCAGCATATTAAACACACAAAGAGTAAAAAATCTGTATAACCTTAAAGGTCCTCTAATCTTAAATGTGGTTATGCAGTTTCATCATGCCACTGAAAATTATTCCCCAGCAAACTCTCCTTTAATAACAGAATACAAGATTGAGGTCATTAAAATATTTCCATGTCGGAATAACAATCATGCCAACTTCAGTACAGGGATATTAAGAAAAATAGACAACGGAGTGCCGACGCACCTGCAACTTTCTTGCATTACCCCAGAGACACCACAGGGACTGCATGTGTCATTGGCACCTGCCAACAATAGCCACTGCCAATAAACACAATAGTGCGATTATAGTGGTGCCTCTAATTCCATTCAATAATACCACTTTAATGACAGCATGGAATTAACATGCTGATTACACTTTTTTGTTACAATGACATCACTGCTGACGTTCTGTAGCTGAAAATTTGGAATTTCATCAATATTAGTGATCTTTTCATTGCTGAAAACAACCTCCTTTGTGGTTGGAATAGAGCTCAGTGGGTTATTAAAACAAGGACATGTATTCTCTTTATTGATTGATTGTAGGGTTTAACGCGCCGACGCAACGCAGGCGATGAGGTGCGCCGTAGTGGAGGGCTCCGGATTAATTTTGACCACCTGGGAATCATTAACGTGTACCGAAATCTCGCACACACGGGCATTTTTGCTTTTCGCCTCCATCAAAAAAGCGGCCGCCGCGGCCGCGAATCAAACCCGCGACCTCGTGCTCAGCAGCGCAACGCCTTAGCCACTGAGCCACCGTGGTGGGTATTCTCTTTATTGTTCTTTTAAAAGACACACAATTCTGATGCATGACCGGTGGCGAAACATAGCGAAAAATGTGAGCAAAAAGTAATATGTAATCTCTTGTTTTGTTTTCAATGGCTAAATGCCTACATTTTGTTTCAGAGGCCTCAAAGTTGTATTTGAGGTTATTCAAATACTCTGCCGGGGGCCAGACATGTTTGTTTTCGCTCGCGCAGTTACATCTGAAAGCTTCCAAGTCTCAGGAGTCCAGATGAGCCATCTGGGTTCTGCCCACCAACCAACTGCACACAAAGCAAGCCGTAACGTTCTATACCAGCTGCGCGAAAAAAATTTGCATGCCACTCCAAAGCCCCAGAAAAATCAGTGCTGAAAAAACTCTGAACCAGAAAGCTGCACCACAGGTTTTAGCCAGTAAGTATTATCTTGGCATTAAACTCCGCTCGCACATATAACTGCTTGCCACATTCAAGCAAATTTTTTTCTCCACAATTAAACGCACCCAACCTGATTAAACTTCCTGACACAGGTTGATGAGAGATAATCATAAGATAAGTTCTTCCCCTAAACCCCAATGAAGAATGAATTAATTGGTCCAGAAAACTGGAGGAGCAAACCTCACTTCGGCAAGGGTAGGGATGGGCGGTTGTTACCGATAGGGTTAAAAGGACCTGTTAGAATAATTGGCGCTTTGCGGGTTCAGTCGATCGTGAGGTAGCCCATTATAAAATGACGAGGACGTAGTGGGAGGAAAACGTAATCGTTGCAGGATGGCGCACTTGTGCGGGACAGCCCAGATGAATGTGAGTACGCTTTAGTTTCCGGCTGGTTGTGTTATATAAAAAAAAAAAAAGGAAAGAAAGAAGGCGCTGTTTACCGTTTTCACCTGCGTGTCCAAGCCCACAAGATCGTCATAACGAATCACGCACGGGCTCCACGATACGCTTCGCGCTGCTGATCCTTGTCGACTTTCCAATGTTGTTTTCATGCTTTCAACTAAAGTAGTTTTCCCGCTCGCCGGTAATCCACAGAAAAGGGCCAATACTGAGCTATATTCAGCCGCCATTAGATCAAGTCGCTACACTACGACAAAAATATGTTTCAAGTGTCCAGCACCACGTAACGTAATACGCGCCACATGAACCCAACGAACGGTTGACGCTACTGACGCTGCTTGCTAGCACAGCTAGCACGCAGTCACGAGTCCGCAAGTTCACCCCAGCCACCCAGCCAACCCAGCTACGGGGGAACTTGTGCGCTTCTACTGCTTCTACCACAGTACCACTTCCACATATATTAGCATGAAACATGCCACTTCCATAAAGTGCTGTAACTGCTGTAACCACTGCACAGAACCACAGACTTTCAAGCGCGCGCAAATATGATCACATGATGATGATGTTGAGGCTTCTTTTTCCGTGCGGGATGTAAAATGTGAAAAAGTGTCCGTTTCAAAGTGACCATTTTCTGCGAGCCCTGATTGGCTGAGGGCAGACAGCGCGGGTGTGACGATTTTAACAGCCCTTAGTTGTACCGTCCATAAAAAGGAACCGAGCGCACGTGCCAGTCAGCGTTTGAGCAAACAGCATCGCCGACAAACGACTGTCGTCTGCTCCTGACGTCACTCGCTTTGCGTTGCCAGGGGCAAACACCTGCAGTCATAAAACTCGAAGCCGCCGCGGCAGAACTACAGTAGGCTAGATTCTAGTTCACTGTAGCAGAACTCTTTCCGACGTTGTCCCGCGTGCATGGGGGATGGGGCGACCAAAGAAGATCCGGACGCCGCCGAAGAGGCGGCTTATCAAGAAGCGCGCCGCGCTGCCAGGAGAGAATGCAATCGCCCAGAAGGACAAGTAGTAGTGCATGTCTTGAAGTTATCCCAGTATCTACTATTGAGCAAGAAACCGAATTTTTAATTATTTCCAAACCCCTTCCCTTCGGTCGCAAAACTTCTCCCCGGCTCTCTATTAACCGCTATTTTAAATGAGTATTTATCCATGTATCCTGCGTCTTCTGTGCAGATGCATCTCCATCTCAAAATGGCGAGAAAGCTGGAATTGGTATTTTCTGTCGCAATCCAGTTGATTGGAGTTATTAGCTACGAATCCCGGACTACACACCCATTTTATGGCAGAATTTGTAAAGTACCGCAACATGTATCAGAAATCATCATATTATCCGATTCGGTGTCAGTTATATCGGCATGCTAATTAATTTCCTCTTCCGACTCTCCATATTATACCGCATATTATTGCTTTTTGTTCCAAGGCACGTGAAGGAAGTGCGATGGATCCCTGGCCATACGGACGTCAGGGGCAACGAGTTACCTAATCTCGCTGTGACAGCTCCCGTTCAATTCATCATACCTAATCTGGCTCATTTTGCATCTTTAAGATCGTTCAGACGCACCCCTAACGTTCAGGAGTACCAACATGGAATATTAAGGGTGGAATGTTCGTTTTTGTGGTTGGCGGCAATGCGAAGTGACCTTCACCGAGCTGCGCTGCAGGATACCGAGGCTAAATTTCTTTGTTCAGAATAGGGCTATGTGTGCGGTGCCCGGTCCCGGAAACAATCGAACTTTTTTTTTTCTCCACAGCCGCCTCTTCTCGGCAGAAATTTGCTTTTGAAGGAGCCAATTGAACGTTTGGGGGTATTCCAGCTTACCTTTCTGCTTCAGATACACAATTAATGGGTAATTGGGGTTTTAATCATTGCGAACTTCATTTCCGCCTCTTGCTTTCCGGAAATAAATTAGTATTTCAAAGTCATGACAAATTACTACTTAACCCTGGCCAATCCCCCCTTGTGGGTACGTGCCAAAAACGCTGAGGGCATCATCATCGTCATCATCACCGGCAAGGGAGTGCTCGACGAAGATTTGTGTTCAGTGACTTCCAAGTGGGACAAACACAGCTCTTCTGTGACATCACGCTTGCACCGTTCTGCAAGCTGTCTTTGGTGATTTCTTTCAGTTGATTTTAAGCATCAAAACGATGAGAATCATTCCTCCATTGTAAAAAAAAAATACAAGAGGGAAAGTTACGTTATCATCATCATGAGTCAAATAAATGCAGGGGCGGTTTTAAATTAAGTTAGCAGTAATAACAAATACAAAGCAGTAATAAAATTTTCCAGCCAGCAAGCAAACCAACTTTGTTTTGCAACGTCGATAACGTAAACGTTATTCAGGACGCAATCGGCCTTCGGGCAAGGACGGTGTGCAACCTTGATGGGCTCGCAGCGCGCTGCGCGCGGTGCGTGACGTCGACGCATAGGCGCATGAGTTCCACATGGGGCCGCGGTCCTAGTCACGTTTCGTTGTAGTCTGTATTGGTGGTGTTGTAAGCTCTTTCATTTGTCCATGCAATCGTAGTTGTAACGTGTTGTGGTGCGCAGTACACTGTGGGACTTGGAAGTGTACATTCCTCGCCGCTGCTAGAGCCTGTTACTGCTGTTACTGTGGATTATTTCTGTCGACTGAAACTTCAAGCGCTTGAGGCCGACATTAGGCCTACGAGCGTTGGACCATTATTGTGAACCGGCCACGTTGAACTATTTATATATTAATTTAATTCCACCATGGCCTCCACTGGGTACAACTTGGAGGAGTCAAATGCCGATAGGAATGTGGAAATCTGGAAGATCAAGAAGCTCATCAAAAGCCTGGAGGCTGCACGCGGGTGAGTGACGTTTTGGAAGTTGTATTGGCATATGTTAGGGTTAGAGACTAGGCCTATGCTGTGTTTAGGACCGGCTTTAAAGTAGGAACGTTCTCTGATCATTCGTTGTTTCTGTGCAGCAACGGCACGAGTATGATCTCCTTGATCATCCCTCCGAAGGACCAGATCTCCCGGGTGTCCAAAATGCTGGCGGACGAGTTCGGAACAGCGTCCAACATAAAGAGCCGGGTGAACCGGCTGTCAGTTCTTGGCGCAATCACGTCTGTCCAACACAGGCTCAAGCTCTACACAAAAGGTGAGCACCGCCGTGTGCGGCAGTGAGGTTCCGTTCTGACGTCCGCTTACCGTAACGCAGTGCCGCCAAACGGGTTGGTCATCTACTGCGGTACGATCGTGACAGAGGAAGGCAAGGAGAAGAAAGTGAACATCGACTTCGAGCCATTCAAGCCCATCAACACGTCACTCTACCTGTGCGACAACAAGTTCCACACGGAGGCCTTGTCTGCGCTCCTTGCGGACGATAACAAGTTCGGCTTCATTGTGATGGACGGAAACGGCGCCCTGTTCGGAACGCTACAAGGCAACACGCGCGAGGTGCTGCACAAGTTCACGGTGGACTTGCCCAAGAAGCACGGACGTGGAGGTCAGTCTGCTCTACGTTTTGCCCGGCTACGTATGGAGAAGCGGCACAATTATGTACGTAAGGTAGCAGAGGTGGCCACCACACTGTACATCAGCAACGATCGGCCAAACATTGCAGGGCTCATTCTTGCCGGTTCGGCTGACTTCAAGACAGAACTGAGCCAGTCGGACATGTTCGACCCTAGGCTGCAGGTCAAGGTGCTTAAGTTGGTGGATGTGTCGTATGGTGGCGAAAACGGCTTCAACCAGGCCATCGAGTTGTCTGCTGAGGTGCTCTCTAACGTGAAGTTCATTCAAGAGAAGAAACTGATCGGCCGCTACTTTGACGAAATCTCTCAGGACACTGGCAAGTACTGCTTTGGTGTCGAGGACACTTTAAAGGCCCTCGAGATGGGCTCTGTGGAGATCCTGATTGCATGGGAGAACCTGGACATAGTGCGCTACCTGCTCAAGAACCACACGAGTGATGAGGAGAAGATCCTGCACCTCACCCCAGAGCAGGAGAAGGACAAGAGCCACTTCTTGGACCGGGAGACGGGCGTGGAGCTGGAGCTGGTGGAGTCCATGGCCCTGCTCGAGTGGCTGGCCAACAACTACAAGAACTTCGGTAAGTTCTGCTTTGCCTGCCCCCTCTCTGGGGCTGACCCCTGTCCCTTGTGCAGGTGCCACGCTAGAGATCATCACGGACAAGTCGCAGGAAGGCTCGCAGTTCGTCAAGGGCTTCGGCGGCATTGGAGGCATCCTGCGCTACCGGGTGGACTTCCAGAGCCTCGAGGTCAACGACCTGGTGGACGACTTCGACCTGGACGACCTGTAGGCTATGCACAACAACACAAATGGGTTGCCCGCTGTTGAAACGCACACTCGTCCGGGCTACTGCTGGCCTGGCCGCCACCCACCCGGGCGACCCCCCCCTTAACTCCCCCCCCCCCGACAGGCTGCCCCGGCCGTGTGCAGCTCTTGGCCAGGCTGCCGCGGCCGGGGTGTGAAGCAGTGCCGCTGCTGCCCATGCTGCACAAGCTGACATCTTTCATCGAGTGGCTTTGGGATGACCCGTGCCTTTGGCAGTGTATGGAAATGCCCATGCCAAGAACTGAATGAATTACGACGTTGTAGAATTTGTATTTTTACAGTTGTCCGAATGTGAGCGAATGTGTGCTCCCCCTCCTCCTTTTTTTCGTGTGGTTGCATATGATGAATTACAGAAAAATTTTCAGTTCGGTGGCTGTAGTTCTGTTACTTCTTTACACTGCAGCTGTTGTGAAGGCTTTATTGTCTCTCTCTCTCTCTCTCTCTCTCTCTCTCTCTCTCTCTCTCTCTCTCTCTCTCTCTCTCTCTCTCTTTTTTGAGTAAGCCAGTGGGCGAGGCGCTTTATTATTATTGTCATTTTTTTAATGCAGACAGGGTACGCACACGTCTTGAGAGAGCCTCGGTGCTATACAAGCTTGTTGTGCTGCAGCCACAATTTTCATTTGCCTAAATCTAATTTGGTGCAGTGTTTTTAATTATTTGATATCTCAATGCCAGGTTCTTTTTGTCTAGTGGTGTCGGTTGTTCCAGGCGTGTCTAGGTGATTGTCTGTATGCTGTGTGTGTCTGTGGCATAGGAATGTGCGTACCATGGAACTGGCTGTATTTGTGCGCTTGTTCTGTACATGTGGTGCTGAAGCGACAGGGACTGATATTGAATTTCTTGTGTTAATTACATGCCGTTTGGCGGCATGGGTGTACAGGTGGAACGTCAGCAGTGCATGGCCCTTGCAGAAATGCATTGGGATGATTTACTATAATGAATTGTTGCAGGACATTTCGATTCCATTAAAAGTCGGGGACAAGTATCAAGCCTCTTTGTTTTTTGATTGTGTTGTAGGTAGTGCCGTGTCCGTGACGTTTGGTTGCATTGTTGAAGCAAATTGGCAGAGAGCATAGGTGATCATCCATGCTGCTGCGAGACGATATTTTTCCAGTGCCGGCTTTGTTTTCTTGCAATGAAGGCAAGCAGAACCACTGCTTTGTGGTTTCTGCCTGGCTTCAGAGCACGTGAAAAGTGCACTGCGGACCTAGGTGGTGCCCAAAATACCGCTCGAGAACAGCTTAGGAAGCAGTTCACACTTTGAAAAGGCACTGTATTGCATGTGCGTTCTTTTTGCGACGTGCAATGCAGTGTGTCCTCTTGACATCCTACCAGGCGAGCATAACTTTTTTTCCTTGTTGGTCTGCCTCTTTTTATTTATGAAACTGCCATTCGCTTTTGTTTTGGTAGAATTAAACAGCCTAAATTACAGGCATACCTCGAAATAACGTGTGCTTTGCATGTGTTCAAGGGTGATTTTGAGTAAGTATCAAACGAACGTGTGAACTTTTACGATGCTGGGTTTTGGAGCCGTTGCGTTAAAGTATGCAGAATCTTTCAGTTAGTACGTGAAATGCCATTTAGGTAGTGAGCTTTCATGACTAAGCAAGCTGCGTTTACATGACCATCATGTGAATGCTGTTGTTTTGCGCTCGGCAGTTGCCTCTAGAAAATAGAAACAAAGGGCGTGATAAATGGGCAGCTGACTGGACGCATGAAGCAAAACATACGGAGCTACTGCCCTGCATACATTTTGGAGCAAGGTCTACTGACTTGCATGACACTTGTGTAGCTCCATTTTTTTCTGTGCCTAACTGACTACGAGCTGTTAAACGGAAGCTTTGGAGTGGCGCACAGTGTGAGAAGTACAAGTGGTGCACTCGCTGCTTAGGCTATTGGCAGTGCCAATTGTGTGACCACTAAAATTCAGCCTGCCGATAGCTGGTGCAGAATCTGGAGTTTGCTAACGTCCGTGCCTGTTCAACAGCATAGCTAGGGGTAACTACCACTGTACTCCTGTTTTGACGATGTGTGAAGTTTCTATGCATGAATAGCAGCATCAAATGCAGAGATGTTCAGTTCATCGAGAATGCTCAAGCACAGTGGAATGCATTCAGTCACTGGAGAAACCTTGCAAGAGCCAGTTACGTATGCTGTGTGCTGTTCACATGCTTGGAGCAAAGGATAAGGAAGCGATGAGCCGAGTGGTAGTGGCAGAGAAAGTAAAATGACGAATGTCACAATGATTTGTAGAGGCAGCTAACCACACCAAGAGTGTGCCACCCTCCTAGAGTATTTTGTGACTTGCACACCTGCAGAGGTGCCCGCCATTACTTTTTGAAAGAAGCCTTGTGCATTGCCTAGCCCATAGGACAGTTTTTGCAGTATGGTGTCGTGACCGCTAACGTACGCAAGCCCCCCACCTTCCCCGCTTAAAATTCCCAGCTCGTGGGAGGGGAGTTCGTGAAAGCCCACTAATATGGCGTACTAAAGCTTGACTTTGGGCTAGTTGGGTACACATGACACCTGAGGAAACAGTGCGAAAAACTTGGACAGAGAGACAGCAAACAGATACGAGCGCTGTTTTTTTTTTTTTTTTTCCCTCTCTTTGTCCAAGTTTTGTGCGCTGTTTCCTCGGGTGTCACTATTATGGCGACTGCAGATGACCTGTGATTGTTTCTATCGTAGGCGAGTGTGTACGAGGCCACTAACATGCTAATAACTACCAATGATTGTTTCTATTGCAATGTACACAACAGCCTGCTTTTACCAACTGTCAGCCATTTTGCAATGTCCCTGAAAAGAAAATTATTGTAAGGTTTAACAGAGTATGCTGATGGTTTTAATTTCGAGATGGTCCTTTGCTTTGACTTCTGATTTTTTTTTTCCTTCATTCTGATTTTCTTTTTTTTCTCCTTTCACATTCCCCCTCTGTTTTGAGTGTCTGCCGTTCCCTCCCCCTTCGCAAAATTAAGTCCTACGTACACCACTGGTCTTAACCCAAAATACCACCTGCACTGTGGAAGTGGTATCATGCAAAATCAATACCTGTAATAGAAGCCTTATGGATGAGAAAATTTTAGTAACTTTCTATTAAATAGAAAGAACAAAAAATTTAGCAAAAAGAACTTGCTCAGATCTGCTGGTTTTGTAAAATTACACACCTCTTAAGTGTATATTATGCATGATGAAAAAAAAAAGTTGCTGTTGGGAGTTGAAAGACGTTTGTGTTACGACTCAATAATTTTTTTTTATTCATTTAAAGAAGGGACAGACAACTGATTTTTTACGAGTATATGTTCTGTATACCAAATGAAAGGGCATCCCTTAAAACACAACGGTTTTGCTGATGGTGCCCTAGAACTAATAGAAATTTTTAGATCTGCGAGTCGTATGTGGCCTTCCAAAAATAATGCTGGCAGCCATGACACAATAGCAAGGCAATGTACTTTTGTCTGTATGCGAGATGAGATGCGGTATTTGAAAACTTGTTCCTGGTTAAAAAAAAGCGAATTGGAGGCTTTCATATTCCTTTATGTGTATTTTTAATAACTAAAAGCAGCCAGCTGTATGTATTGATGGTCTAGTGTGACACTATTTTTCATGACGGCACCGTCTGTTGGGATTGGTGAGAGGTAGAATGCTGGCTTCCTGTAGTGTAGGTTGGCAGTTCAATCCTCCCCGAGCGCATTTTTTTTTTTTTTTAAGCAGCTGTTGGCGTTTTTGGAAACTGAAAAGAATATTTTGGCAGAAGAAATGCCCCTAACTCTGGCAGAATCGTCAAACAGCGTACAACACATGCAGGTAGCTTTTTCACTGGGTCTGTTTCCTGAATGCTGCTGTTGATAGGTTACTGCTAAAAAGCGCAAAGGCTCATGGGTACATTTGTTTTCTCCTGCAGAGTCTCGCCACTTATGGTTCGAGAGCTCTACTGCTCTCCCGTATGCCAGCAGCTTTCATGTGCATGTTCTTGTTGTTTATCTGTCTCCATTGAAAAAAAAAAAAAACGCTCATGTATCGGGTATTCAATAAAGAACAACGATTGACCCTACTAGAAGTTTCTCTGGAAGGTAAGCACCCTGTGACAAATCAACAACATGCACATGCGCGTGAAAGCCGTCGGCGTACGGGAGGCAGGGGAGCTTTCGAACCGGAAGTGGCGGGAGCAGACGATGTACCCGTGAGCCTTCACGCTTTTTACTGGTCACCTATTCTGGGCATGGAGGTTCAGTTAGCAACACTGAGAGTAACCCAGCGGTGGCAGCTGGTGTGTCTTAAAAATATTTGGAAGACTGTTTAAAAATACATATGCAATATAAACGTATACAAATACTTGTGTTAAAAGGTTTCCAATAAATAAACGTTTCAGCAGTTTCAGTAGCTGCAAGGTTTGCAGGTCATGTGACCAGGACACGTATGTAGTGTCTCGTTAGATATCGCACCTATCCGTATCATGATTTTGCAGAAGCACGCACAGCTGTGTTTGCCCTCCTAACAGACAGGTGTCAATAAATGAGGCCCTGGAAACTATAGTGAATAAACAATGACACGTGCACCCAATGGGTGCTGAGATGCTGTCGGTTATACCGCCATTTTTCAGATTTCGGAACGGTTAGTGCCAAATTAAAAATTATTTCTGCCAATTTGTTTATAAATTGCTTTTAGTTATCCCACTATATAAAACGCTGGCTTTCATATGAGCTAGAGAACATATACTCGACAAAAATGGTTGTCTGTCCCTTTAAAAGTTGCATATAAAAAGGACTTGTTTAGTCTTCCTCTGCCTTTTTTGAAGTTAAGTTGTATGGTGAGGCAGAAACTCGGACATCACCAGGCTAATTAGTTAACTTTAATTGCTCACTAAAATATGCTTAATCATAACATTGTAAGGAACAAATACAACCGCTAGAATTCATGACCATTATGGTACCCTGTATTTTGACTTCACCCGTTAAAATCGGCTCGATTCAAATTTTGTTCAGCTAAGTTGCAAATCAGGGCTGACGTAAAATTGCAGGAAGAAACACCTGCGTGGATGGAGCGTGTTACAAAGGGTGCTACTGTTGGTGACACG
This sequence comes from Haemaphysalis longicornis, assembly GCF_048455015.1. Taxonomy (NCBI): domain Eukaryota; kingdom Metazoa; phylum Arthropoda; class Arachnida; order Ixodida; family Ixodidae; genus Haemaphysalis; species Haemaphysalis longicornis. The sequence goes on along the minus strand of NW_027526203.1, from coordinate 447,198,356 downwards.
GTTAGAAATTTTGCAACTGGCCATCTGTGGTGACAATGGCGCCATAGAGGGCCTATTTTTATTCCATACAGCTTGCTTGCGTTGCAGAACATTCTCAGTTGAAGCAACCAATCTCTAACGCTGAACGACATTGCTTCAAAGTTGAGTACCTGAAAGGTTTGTTTATTGTTTTCAGTAATCATGGGACGTCAGCTTAATACATATAATACAGTGAAAGCTGTGTTGGCTTTCATTGTGCGCATGCATGTGATGCACTGGAAACGTGGCCAAGCTAACTTCGAGGCAATGTCCATCATGTACATTATAGCACAGTGAAGGACTCTGGTCACGGTACAAGGCATATATCAAGGAAAGGCATCAGGGCAAAGCCAAAGTTAAAGGAGCACTGACACGAAATTTTTGTGTTACATTCTTTTCGCTGCTATGTGTGCCTACCAGCAGAGTAATCTTAGAATGGCACGTCAAATGCTAGCCCGCAGTGTAAATTATTTACAGGCTCGTTTATTTGTCTCAGTTGTGGTTTTGATGACACGAACACCAGGGCGGCCGCCATGACAGGACGGCTCTCTTGACGTCGCTGTTCTCGTTGCACCATGGTCAGTCTGGATGCGCGTGCTAGAGCGAGCGAGGACGTCCACACCGGTTGTGATCACGCGCCTGGGCTGCATGATGTCAGTCCCAAAACTGTGACGTGATGCACAAAGCTGAGCAGCACGCACCAACAGTAGCCAGTGCTTTGGCTACGTCACAGGAGCCCTAACGTCGACACTTTGGGGCAAGGTGCATGGTGCGGCACTCAATGCGGCATGCTGATGCCGGTGTCGAAAGGGTATCTGTTCTGTGGTTTCTCATGCGTGCAAAGTTTAAAATTGATTTAAAATGCGCTTTAGTGAACAGTTGCTGTTGAAACTTCTTGGGGAGTATCTCCGTGCAAAAAGTAAGCTTTTTACATGCTAGTTATTTTAGCTGTGAAGTTTTGTGTCAGTACTCCTTTGAAGCAAAAGCTAACTTAGGAAAAAGTTGGTAGCGACTGCCGATCTAAATTGTGATGCGCACAGCCTGTCAACTCTTCCCCCCCTCTCCCCTGGGAACCCATTATACTCCAGCATGACTCCAGCTCTCTCACTGCTGCCAGAATTTTTGTTGTTCTCCCTTCTACAGCTTCTCTCCATCTCTTCCCTCTCCTGATTTCCCATACCCCCCCAAAAATTTCTCTCGCCCTCTCTTTTGCCCCGAGAGTTCACTGTTCCCCTCCCCAGGTGGTCAAGATTCATCCGAAGCCCTCTGCTACGGCGTGGCACACCTTGTCAACCAAAATGTAGCTTCGGCGTGTTAATCCCCACAATCAATCAACAAACATATCAGAACTAAATCGTTTTTATGAGTTAGTGTGCCACTATAAAAGTGGTAAAATAATAGATAATGAAAGTGATCAGATAGCAAGTGTCATACACCCCATCCTCAACGGAAGTTTCACGACAATTCTGTGCCATAGGATTTCTTCCTTCCTTGTTAGGGCCATTGTGGCCATAGTTTGGGCAAACTCTACTGCACTCCGTGGTTCAATCTGCTATATACACCATGTACGTACCCAACGCCAAAATCATTGAAATCAAAATAGAGCAAAATTTGGTGCCTGATAAGGCTGCACATACAATTTGCCTGCTGTGGCAATACGCTATGGAAACATGACCTTTTATCAATGCACTATGCCATGCGCACATGCAACTTTGGAGTTAAATCTTATGCTCAGACTTGTAATTGATGACTGTTCCATCAGCTGCATGAATTTGTCATTTCGGTGTGCTCTGGTGAAGCGGACTTAGAGGAAGAAGTGACCACTAAAAAAGTGCTGAGTCAACAAAGTGCACGCTGAATTGCCATCATCACCTGCGGCTGATCATCAGCGGAAGGAATGGTGTTGTGCTTGCGAGAACAGCCTAGCAGATGACAGTTGCACTGGCGGGATCTTTCTGCGTATGCTAGCTACTTTCGCTCATTTTGCCGCTTCCCAACATGATAAGGCACTCACCCGCCCGCAGGTCGACACTCCTGCGATATTATTAAAAAAAAATTTGGCGGCTGTACCTGTAAAGTTATATTCTGCCTACACTGCTCACTTGTCACCTTTCATGCCCCAACATGACACATACTGAACCCGCTTTAATTTAATTTTTAATATCATGCCCTATGGCAGTAGTTGCTGGTTTTGTCCTTGAGAAAACACCGTACTGGCACTGGAAACCCGCGGGTTTTCGGTGCAATTCTGAGTGCGATATGAAAAAGTGTGCTGCAAGCATGCCTGGTGACAAAGCAACGTGCTAGTTCTGGTTTCTTATTCCTATTGTAGTTACACATACAAAAAATATATGCAGACATTATTTATTAGTGGGAGCTTAGCTTAGCTTAGACCCAAAGCGTAGGTTGCACTACGCTTTGGGCCGGGAACATACAAACTGTTACATGTTCTTTTTCAAAACAAAGGTTTTAGTCGCAGCCAGTGTTTATCAAAATGCACATGCATCTTCTTGAATGCATGCTGGACGTCGAACTTGCTGGTATAAAAACGAACCAGTATTGCAAGCACAGCAGCTTGTTCTGAAAAAAAAATAAACCTTAAAAAAAAAAGGAGGATCGCTCCAAGTAGCGTCGTGTAACAACAATCCCTTTCTGTCACAATAATAATGATATCTTCACCGGCTGGGAACTTGATGAGAGGCCCAATGACCATCACGAGTGAATTATTACTTTTATCCGTACTCAGAGGCTGAAAACGTTGCTTAACAGCACGAATACAAAGCGGCAAAAAGAAAAGCGTGGCCTGGACCTCTCCACATATAATGAAACAAAGGTTTTACTATTTGCAGCCAGTGTTTATCAAAATGCACGTCTTCCTTGAATGCATGCTGGACGTCAAACTTGCTACTAAAATAACGAACCAGTAGTGCAAGCACAGCAGCTTGTTCAGAAAAAATAAGACCTGAAAAATAAATAAATAAAGGATCGCTCCAAGTAGCGTCATGCAACAACAATTCCTTGCAAAATACCGCAAACTTTATCGGTGGTAGAACACATAGGTGCAAGTTACTCGAAAGGGGCTACAGTTGGGCTGTAGTGAACTTCAAAAAACGCACGCCATGATGTCACCTGAAAAATAGTTTATTCATTGGCGGTTGTATGTAAATACACAATTTATTTTATCAATTAAACAATCTTGGATTCAGAATGGTACTTTTGTATATTTATTATAAAAAGAACCTTACTTTTGCAATTAGGTGTTTGTGGCTTTTAACGCTGCTAGGTGCATCGGTCGCTTCAATTCAACCAATAAACTGCCGTAAACTTGCGTGCCTTTGTAGTTGTGATTTATGCAGGAAATATCATTGAGAGGAACTATTTAGATGTGATCAGTATACCTTCAGGCTGGGGTCTAGTCGAATTTTGTGTTCCAGTGACATACTAGAGTACATTTTTATCCGTGTTTTAATTGCATGTTCTCATTCAAGTGATACGATCAAACAGAACTAGAAGCCCCACTACAATCGCCTAGTCATGTACTTGGGGATGGCTTTGGTCAGTGGCAGCCAATCGCACAAACAAGGTTTTGTGACGTCGTAGAGGAATTTTCGGGATGATGCTGGGGATTGTTCTGGAGGCAAAACAGTCTTTTTAAAGGGACACTGACGGCTTAATTACTGCATAATTAAAAGATTGTATGTCTCTAAGGTCTTTTGACTTTTTTGCGTTGGCGAACAATGCTTTGTTTGCTGAGAAATAAACAATTAAGGCTGGAAGTAAAGCTGTCATTTCTCCCTTCCGTTTCCTTGCCATGTTTTTGCACCTCACAAAGGGCCCACAGCAGTTTGGGGCACTATTTTCAGTTTTACTCAGTCGTCGCCGTCTTCCTCAGTGCCGGTTCTCATTGGCTTTCACTTTCGTGGCGAAGATTCGAAGACAATTCGGAAGGTGTTTTTTTAATGCCCTGGCATAGCCGCACCCAGGCAACAGGCAGAGTTGGTAGATGGAGCTTGATGATTCAGGCACCACACTCCAAGGTTGTGCTTCCGCCTGGGAGCAGGCATTAAAAATATACGCACAACTTCTCAAGCAATTATCTGCTGCTTCAATTCACACCAATGGCGCTAACACCATTTGTTGCATATATAAGCGCCAGTGACCAGCAGGCAGGGTAAGCTTGGAAGAACGACCGAACCCAGACTTGAAGACTCGTACACAAGGAGAGAGTGGGACAACACAATACCAAGGAACTGGCTTCACAGAATGCAATAACATTTTTAGACTTAAAACTAATCGTTTTAATTCTGGACACGTTTGCTGGATGTACTTTCCCTGCACTAAGAAGCAGCACGTTCTACCATTCGAGTCGTCACATTCCAAGATAGTCAAGAGCGACATAGCATTACTGTGTTTTAACAATTGTTAAAACACAGTAATGCTATGTCGCTCTTAGGAAAAGCTGCAACCATTCAATAGAACAAATTGTTTGGCAAACAAGTTCCACGTTTATAGGCAGCTGGTTTCCTCAATACTGTTTTAAAGTCGGTAGCTGAAACAAAGTTAAAAAACATGAAAAAAGAATTGGATGGGAGGGTACACGCATGTGCTTTTAAGGACCATAAGAAAGTGTAATTCACAAGATTTCGCACAATATTAAAAAAGTGGCCACCAGGCATGGAGTATGTATAGTGTTTTCGGCGCCGTGTAAGCTGGCAAGCCTTTGTACCAAAACTGAAAAGCGGAAACCAAAGGACGTGCACAACCCGCCATGCCACAAAATTCACGAAGTGCACTACAAGCGTTATCTACCGCATGCCACTGATGTGCGATAAAGTGTATATAGGGCAGGCGGGACACTGTCTCAATGTTCGTCTAAAACCATGAAACATCTGTCACGTCAGGCGGAGGGGCAAACTTGCCTGCCCATTGCCGAGGGTGTGGCTGCACACCACCCTGATAAAACATTATTGTTTGGGAAGCCACAAAGTGCAAGAGGGAGCTGATAGGAGCATATGAAATGCGAGAGCACAGTCCTAACGAGTGCGTGAGTGTGCCCTCACTAACGCTATCAGGCAAAGAAGTAGGTTATTTGGAAAAGTGTCGACACTGGAATTTGTCATTAGCATGCCATTATATTTTATTTCTTATAGCACATGGCCGATCCAGGTTTTCCTTCGCATTCTCATTCATTAAACTGTTGCTAGTCCCAGCATGTGTGTGTTCTCCCACCATCTCCTTGTGTACGTGTCATCAAGGCCGGGTTCCGTCATTCTTTCAAGTACCAACATGCCAGCATCAAACTCTTCTAGGGTAAAAAAAAGTGTTCCGTGGTGTCTCTGTTCGCTTTTCTTGTCCTCGTCCGCATGCGCTTTGAATTTTGAAGTTAAACTGTATGCTGTATCATTGCTTTTGCAACGGTACCCTATGAAAATCTATCTACGCAAGCACAACCACCACATGCAGTGGTAGTCAACACTTTAAATATTTTTCTTGTCCCTACTCCCTGCTTGATTGTGCTTCACATACTTTGCACAGAGATCAATTTCCAAGGTATCGTTTTCTTTAAAATGAAATCGGCGACAGTATAAACCTTTGCCTGTCAGCACAGCACTTCCTGGTTTGGCTCTTTTTTTTCGCTTGTACACATACAACTGAAAAGGCTGTGCTAAATGTTCTTTACACTTAATTAACCTTGAACAGCAGAGCTGTTTAAGCTCTTGGTTGCGACATCCATGAACAGAAATACCGAGCGCACGCAAGCGTGCGTCTCATGAGGGAATGCCCGGCGTTGTCCAGGCTTGCGCGTGTGCTTGCGCCACATTAGGGGCTCACAAAAAGACGGAGAAAAAATACCGAGCGCACGTGATCATGCGCGTTGTGAACACCACCCGGCATCGTCCAACTCCACCTTCTAGAACATTCTGCCCGGCGTTCGCGGTGTGATCCCTGGCGTGCTCTTCTCTTTGCCAGTTCCTGTGCATTCCCAGCTGATGTGGGGAGCACAGACCAGGTCACGCTACAGACGACGAGTAGGCGCGCAGGTGGTTGCTGCCGGTTCTACCGTCTGCTAATGCGGTCCACTTTGTGAGAGATGTGAAAGCCCGCGAACAAAATGATCTGGGCCTGCCAGTCATGAAGACTTTTTAGCGGCGAGTTCGGAAATGCGTGTCAGGTGCAACACCTGGGTCCGCGACAGAGGGAGAGGGGCTGCCAGCTCAGCTTTTTCTCCAGCCTTGCAGCACTCGAGCAGGCTGCACCAATTTTTTTTTTTAAATGCAGTATGCTTCACTTCACCTGGTTCAGCAGATTGTCGCTTATGGCTTTCAAAGAACCAGCTCCTGTGGGGCTGTGGAGGAGACAAGCTAGGCTTTTCAGTCACTCTGAACTAGTTCCAAATAATTTCGTTTGCATTTGTAGTAAAGGTTGACCAACCAAAAATTTATATTAAGCATGCAAAGCTTGCTGAGTGGTATTCACGCAAAATAACTGCCTCACAACAAAAAGGACGTCGCATATTTCAAACTCTCATCAGTCACTGCCATAACGCCGCCCACATACAGGCAGCAAACACCGCATTCACAGATGAATTATTCTTGTGTGTGCTTTTATCCCAACATGCATCTGAGAATGCTGAGAAACGAGGTCCGATTTGGTCGCTAACACGTGTCTTGCAGCTAGTAAGCGACACGATGAGGCACATCATGCTCTTCCAAGGTGACAACAGAGCAGCAGCAAGCCTTGCTGCTCACCAAAAAAGTCGACATTAATTGTCACGTCAGGACAAAAAAAAAAAAAAAAAGGCACAGTTGCCACCTTGCAAGATCCAAGACTGAAACACAAAGTTAAGACGCTAATATATAAAAAAAATCTTCAATTTTTCTGAAATTCTCCCCAGATGTAGGCCTTCACATGTACTTGCATTGGCGTCAAAAACATGTCGCATCATTTTGCTCCTGGAGAACGTACAGCGCGAGAGAGGAGCCCTATCCGCCCGGCTCTCCACGACGTACTGTAGTGATAGCGACTTCCTTCAGACTTTTATACATTATATATGTTTTGTATAAAAGGCAAATGATCCCTCCATGAATACAATAACTGAGAATGGAACACCACCACCAACAAAAAAATCCAAGCCAGCTTGCACAACGGTGCATGCCTGATGCCACAGCAGAGCTGCAACATCAGGCTTGCACCGTTTAGCTTGCTAAGCTAAACTCGACGAGAGCCATGTAACTGAGGACCATTTACCCTGTGTGTATATATATACATGGCACTCGTCAGCAGAAGACAAATCAAATGCAAAGTATATAAGTGCTCTATTTGTATAGTGCCCTCTTGCTCAAATGCACACTTCCACGCACCCGTTCAGGGTCCTCGGCTTATTGTTGTTAATTACCTTCTCGCATGGCAGCGTGGCGCATTTCCTGACAAGCCGCCTCTTCCCTAGACGCCCGGATCTTCTTTGGTGACCCCATCCCCCATGTGCGCGGCACAGCGTCAGAGAAAGCTCTGCCGCCGCCAAATGTCACAAGAAACGGGCGCTTCCTTGTTGAAAAAGCTCCTTTAAAAGTGAAGCTGAACATTAAGGAACCAGAAGAAAGAAGAAGTCCACACAGCTGAGCAGGCAGAGCCGATCACATTTTAAATAGATTTGCTTGGCAGAGGTAGCAACTGGTGAAGTCTCGGCGTTATGAGTGTGGCATGCGACGTCAGGAGCAGACAACAGGTGGTGGGCATGTTTCTGTTCACTGACGGCGCAACCAATTCTCACTTGTGGTTATATGCTGTTTCTTTATTCAGATGCTTAAACTTCTAATTTACAGTTTTGCGTAGCGAGTGCATTAGCCTTCCTTACAACCGATTCCTGGCCAATCCCCCCCAAGGGTACGTGCCATACTACAAGGAACATCACGAGACGCACGATCATGTGCGCTCGTAATTTTCTCGGCATTTTTTGTGTGTATAGACATTGCAACCAAGAGGTTAAACAGCTTGGCTGTTAAAATGTCATTTTTAATGTCCACATTGGCACCATTACAACCAATCTACGCCCAATTTAAAGTGTATATATTGGGGGGAATACAACAAAACTCTTTGGTTCAGCCTCAAATTAAAAGAAAGCGCTTTTTAAATTTTTGCGAAACTCTCCCAAGAAGTTGACTACTAAATTTGCTTTCTGTGCTTGCAAGTTCACCATACATGCCAAAACTTCAGGCAGCACTTACAATTAGCTTATTTTGTGTAGAAAATGTTTATCACACTTTAGGCTGCTACGATAAAAAACCTGAAAAGCATTTGAGGGATGTACGACGTCGCAATTTCCTTTGGTTAGTAGCAGGGGCGGATCCAGGCTTTTTCTGAGGGGGGGGTCAGCTCCTATCAGTGATGACGATGATGATGAGGAGGAGGAGCCTTATTTATTCACTGAAATTTCGGGAAAGAAAAAAAAAAAAAAAAAAGAAAAAGAAAAACAAGGAATACAACAAGTCATCAATTCACCCTTTTCTGCGACCTGAGTGTTCATCTTCTTGGAGGTTTAAATTCAACAATTATGGGAGGGGTCAGGACATCCGGACCCCCCCTCTGGATCCGCCAATGGTTAGTAGTACAAACACCTTGCACCATATTAAAAATACCGAAGATCCAGCACCCCTTTCCTAAAGGGCAGCACCACTAGAACGAAGCCTGGAAATGCAACGTTTTTGATGACAATAAAAGTGCATGCAAAAGTCTAAATCTGGGGAGAATTTCAGAAAAATCGAAGATGTGTTTTTTTTATATATTAATGTCTGAACTTCGTGTTTTTCAGTTTTCTCATCAAATTCGCACGCCCGTTGCATCTTAACCGTATTTTATGCAATTATAGTTGGTGTGTGTGTGCTTATAAATGTAAGAAGCACACGTGAGTAAAACTCAAAGGTTTGAACTTAAGTACTTCTTGTAATATTTAGGCTCTGAGCTTGAAAAAAATTGGGCTCTGACCAAATTTAACGTTCTATTGCAAGAAATTTATATTTTGTCAGACACAACCACTTGAGAAATTTATGCCGGGAGCAAATTCAGCATAAAATTTATGAATTTCTCCTTATAAATATTTCTGCAGACAGATGTCGCTAAAGTATTCTGAGGTGCACGGGCAGGTAGTGGTGGGGGGTTCACCTTGTCGAGTTCCAAAATTTTTTACAGTTAGACGATTTTTCCTGGAGAGAATATTGGTGAATCTGGATACTAGAATAATCAGGGAATGATATAAATTTCAAGCAGATTAAAGAGGTTGACCAGCCACCCTTCGTTCGATCTCATCTGAAATCACCTTATCATCGGGTGAGGAAAAACGCTCGAGATGTTTATGGTGGCTGGCGACAGGTGGTATGTGGATCAATTTGGTCTCTCATTCACCTCTGCCCGATTGCTGCAGTGGTGGCCAGCTGTTTATGGTGGCATTTCTATCTTCCCTGCTCGCGAATGTGACCTTGCGCACCCCAGCAAAACGTTGCAGGGTTTCTTATTGCGGGAACCCAAAATTGCACGCTACGCTGTGAAGCTTGCGTGCCTCTTGAGTTTGGTTCATAGGTTGCCAATCAAACAAAATAAAGCACTGTTCTGTGCTTGCAAGTTCACCATACATGCCAAAACTTCAGGCAGCACTTACAATTAGATTATTTTGTGTAGAAAATGTTTATCACACTTTAGGCTGCTACGATAAAAAAAACCTGAAAAGCATTTCAGGGATGTACGCCGTCGCAACCCCGACCTAAGATCATAGAAATGCCCTGTTGAAAAACTGGCTGCCGCAAGCATTCAGAGAGCTCACACATGATTGACTATTACTCCGCGGTGGTGGCAGCAGACTAAGCCACACTTTCTGTCATTCGTGTCAAATTTGTGGGCAGCTGTACTGCACCAACATCGAGGAAAGTGGACGACGTCTAATAATTAGTTACTACAAGGAGCTTTGTATGCAATGAATACAGTGAAACCTTGGTGACACGTTTTTTCGAAAATCTTATTATCCAAGGAGGTTAAAAAAAGCAAGGAAATATGCATACTCCGTATGCTACTCAGTTTTATTGAGCAACATTGAAGTAGCTGGTCAATTTGTGCTGCACTTTCTTCTTTTCAATGCCCAGGAGTAAATTCTCATGAAACGTAAAGAAACGCTGCCGGTATTTTTTTCTTTGCTGGACACTGTTCTAAGACAACCCACGTTGTAACCAGTCACCAATCACTTCTGCTGCCCGAATTTCCTTGAACCGTGTGAGCAGGATGTTTTCCATTTTCTTATGCTTCGCACCTCACGTTTGTTTTACCCCAGGGCCGAAAACTTGCAGCTTCTTTCGAAGTTCGTCTTGCTGACTGAAAATAGTGTTCAGTATTGACACTGGAAAATCGAGGTCACGTGCCAAGTTAACATGCTTCCTTTTCGAATTTGTGCGCAATTTACCCTTTTTCTTTTAATCTGAGCGCCTTGTATTTCGTCGACATTGTCACAAGCCTGGCAGCACCCCATGCACAGCAACAAGGCAGCCAGAGGAGAACAAAAAAATAGCCTCAGAACCACAGCAGCACCACCGAACACAGCAACAAGGCAGAAAGAGAACAAAAAACAGCGCGGGAACCACGAAGCATGGCAGAAGTCGGGAAGGGAAGTTGCGCCTGTCGAAAGCATTGTGCACATTCCTTGATTATGATACGTTTCGTTAGATCAAGTGATGCATTCCCTGCCGTATCTTCATCATAAGACTTAGTGGAGACGCCTGGCAGCGATGTTTTTGCCGCAAAACAACGTGCAGACCATGTCATGTTGGAATGCATTTTGAGCTAGTATACCGAAGAATAAATGCAAGATTTCTAAAAATGTCGATCAAGATCCACTCTCGCGGTCGTATTATCAAATTTTCGGCAAAAATATGATTGTATTAAACACGTGAAAATGCATTATTTCTAAGGGACAATGGCCGGGAATGAAAAGAAAAACATTTTAGGCCGAAAAACAAATGAACCCTTTGAGGGTCACGGCCGTACATGTACAGCATCAGCAAACACTTTCAAAATGGTCAATGACGTACATGTACAGCATTGCTTGTATCTTTAAAAAGCGCGTTTTTGACCAACTTCTCTTGCTTGGCATGTGCTGCCACACTTCGGAAATACGTCAATTTCTTTTCGTGCGCCGATGGCTCTTCTTTTAATATTTTTATGATTTACTTCAGCAGTGCGCCGGCTCTCGTTTGCACATCCGCTAAAGGGGGGGCGTGCTGGGTATCGCCCACCTGGCGCTTGGGCACCTCTCGCTTCTTGCGCTTGCTACAGACCAAGGTCGCCTGCGAAATTGACGAGGCTCTTTTCTCCCTTTTTTTTTTGTATTTTATGAGCGGTGCGCCGTCTATCGCTACCGCATCCGGCCGCGCGCGCCCGTGAGCGCAGTGGCTGGTTTCGGTATCGACCGTATCGTCCTCTGGGCGCTTCCCCCTTTTCGCGCCCGCAAAACTGATGTCTTTCTGATTTTGATTAGCTCAAAAGGTACCGGCTTGTTACTCTCTCGGTTTTATTTAAAATTTTTCTTGTGTTACTCATGAATAAACCACATATATTTAACAACATAAACAATTTTTCTGTCACTTTATGGTCACCCTAAAAAAAAATAATTTTTTCTCGAAATAGATTCATCCGAACAATTTAAATCGGCAATAAAAAAATCGACCCCGGGGGGTCGCATTTGGCGAAAAAATTCGACCCTCACAGGGATAAGCAGAATCGTATCAACGAGATTCCACTGTATAATGAATGCGGGACAAAAGTTCTTTTCATTATTTACGGGGTTGGGTATACTGAATTAGTTGATATACTGACAAATTTTTCAGCACACATTATCTGTTCAGTATAACTGGGTTTGATTGAAACAGGTATGTACTGTATCTTGCAATGGGTTACTGTAACAACGACAGTTTGCAATTTTTACAGGGCTCCGACAATCCCAGCATTCCTCTAGTACCAGAACTTGCCCATCTGTACCCGAGAAAAGCAAATCCCCGATTATTATCTTGCAGCAATCACAGGGCCAGCAACTTGAGAATGCCCAAGGGGGCAAACAAGTTCACCATTCAAACTGAGCCTCTCCATTATGCTACGAGGCAGAGTAGTTGGATAGCTACAGATTAATTTAGACCAGCCGAATAACGTGCGCCAGGATATTGTATGCACGGGTGCTTTGGAACAACAATATGCACAGAAACATTTCTGCACGAACGCAGGTATCGGTGGCACCACCAAACGCATGCAGCTATTGTACTACAAGTTTTCAAAGGCTCGGCTTCCCCCTTCTCGACCACAGCCAGGAGAAACCTTACTGCAGATGTGCACTGCAAGAGATTTTAAGCGTCTCAGTTGACAAAAACATTTGTGCTGTATTTGCTTTTATTTTGAGTATGCATACAAATAGTCAATGTTTGTTTTTTGATCGGTCATTCATGACTGCTGCCATAAAAAAACACTTCTGTGGTCTCGGAAAGATGCTCTCTTTTTTCTGCACAAGGATGATTGACCACATCTCTCAGAGGTAGCACAAGGCTGAGAGCCATGTAAGCATAACTGACCACAAACATCTTTAAAACTCAATTCAACTAAACCCCAACAGGCACGACTTTTCTTGATAAGTAAAATTCACCATGAAAGAAAATGGTGCTATAAAAGTATGAAACAGACAACAGGACCATTCCTAAAGCAGTCTTTAAAATGCAGACCAAGAGGTTATGTCAAAAGAATATCTTCTGGAATACTATTTGGGGCTTATAACATCCCACAATGTACAAAAAATGTCAGATTGGGAGACTCAAAAAGCACTGTTCCCTGAAGGGCCTCATGCAGTTGTAAAGCCCGGGTGCTGACCAAGAGCACCTGTCCACTGTTGAGGCCTGGCACCAACGCCGTCACTTGGCGGCCGCCGCCTCTCATCGCACACCAGTGGCCAGGGCGTAGCCACCACCCCCCCTCCTTGGGCTGCCGTCCAGCCAGGCCAGCTCTCGGCGAAGGGCTGCTCGTATCACAGGAACATGCCGCACCAGAGCAGCGTGGAATGTGTGGCTAGCTGCAGGCCTTCATCAGCTCCAGCAGGCAGCCGACGGCACCGAAGTAGCCCTGCGGGAGAGAGGGTGAGCCTTCCCCCCCGGAGGACGCGCCACCCGGCCACTGCTCACCTCGTGCTCCAGGAAGAGGGCCTTGAGCGTGCCCTTGGACCAGAACTGCATCGCATATGCCAGCATGCGCATCGAAATGGGGTTCACCCGCAGGAAGTTGCCCACAAAGACGACGCGGGCGATGCCCTCGTTGATGGCGCACATGCGGGCGATAGAGCCAATGTTGTTGGTGATGGTGACCAGCGTGGCACGAGCAAGGTCCTCCCGCGACGCAGCCTCCCGCCGGGCCCGACAGTTCATGTTTCCGAAGCTACTAGCCACAGTGTCGGCTCGTAGATCAAACTTTGGGTAATCTCCACCGTAGATATCGCGCACGAGCTTGTCGACGTGGGTGCTGTCCCCCCTCTGGGCCAGCTCAATGGCCTCCTCGAAGGTTTCGCAGCCCGTGAGCAGGCAACAGAGGCCGAGGAAGGTGCCCCCTCCGAGACTGGTGCCCGTCACACGGTGGTACTCAGTGGGCGACCGCACGGCGAGGATGCTCACCCCCGAGCCGATGTTCACCACCAGGTACGGGTAGGGGTTGCTGAAGTCATAGGGCATCTTGACGCACCGCTCCATGGGACTGCTGTAGTAGTAGCACTCCCGGCTGTTGTGTGCCTCCATGTAGTGGATGCCTCGGATCAGGGAGTCCATTTCGTCAAACTTGTGCAGCCCCAAGCCCACCTGGGTGCGGAAGTCGTGCTCAAACTTGTGGGCCCCGCCCCCCGTGGCACACACGGTGGAGGCCAGGCTGGCGATCCCCTTGGCCTTGGCCAGCTCCAAGAAGCGGGGCATCTCGCTCGTTGGGAAGCGGATGAAATGCAGCGTGCCCTCGATGCCTCCCACCTCGACGCCGTCCATCTGCAGGTGGACGTCCCGCTTGCCGGACTGGCCATACGCGGCGTTTTTCTTCAGGTAGTGCTTGATGCGCTCCAGGGCCTCCGCCGTCTCCGGCCCATCCTCCACTGCGGGCTCGAAGTAGACCAACTTCACCAGGGTGCCTCCAATGTCCATGCCAAACCAGGGCATAGCTGGGGGCAAAAGGGGCAATCTCGAGTTTGCAGCGCTCGCATCGGGTCAGCGTAGCCGGATACTCACGCGGTTGTGGCGAGGGCACCCGGGCGCTAGCCGTCGCGTCCCCGTTTACGTTGGCCATGGCCGCTTTCCTGCCATCCGAATCCAGCCTAGTCCCCGGAGTGGCCGTTGGCCAGCCACTGAAAGGAAAACAGTTGGCACCGCGTTCAACAACGCTTTGCACTTGCACAAGTCAACGACACGCCACGTAGTATAAGGCAGTGCAGGCCCGATTAGCACACAAGTCTGCTAGCCGATCGAATTCACTCATTAAGAGCACGAGTCCGCCGAACTGAGGAAGCCCAGAGTGAAGCTCACGAGAGGTTCATGACGTTCCGGAAAAACCGCCAAGTAAAGAATACCGCACGTCTTCCTCGGGCAGCCCGACGCAGGCGAATAATCGCGCGACCTTTCGCTAGTTCTGGGATAGGAAAAAGTTTCCGCTTCAAGCTGTGGGAAAAACAAAAAAAATACGTAGCAGATGGATGCTTGCCCGCAGGCCACGTGGGGCAGCACTCAAGGCTGTACACAGTGACGTAACTGGAGTTTTCAAGGTTTTTCCTCCTTACAATGCAGACGCTGCGTGGCCATCAGCACCAGTACTTCCTCACCAAGTGACTCCCTTGTCTAAAGAGGCCACCCTGAGTTGCAAATAGCACAAACCACGTATTTTCTATCAACTTCGACCATTTATCACATTAGTTCGGATACGCAGTACGCGTCCAAAGCGGTTGAAGCGAGACAGAAACACACCTGTTTTCGATTACAAGCGAATAAAATCTTTCAGCAGCAGTTTCCTTGTAGGCACTACGTATGCACCCTCACCAATTCAGCCCAGAGGCTCGCGCGGGGTCTGCTCTACACTACATCAGAATTCATGCGCCGAAATGTCAAAACAAAGCCAATACGAAGCCTATTAGCGTGCACACAACCGAAAGTTAAGTTTCGGGCTAAAGTGAAAATGAAGTGTCTTAATTGACACATCTTACCAGACTGCTAGTTCACTGTAACCAGACGACAAAAGTCAAGCCACCATTTTCTAGGCGCCCCGCACACAAGATTAGAAAAAACATTGAATCATTAAAAAGATATTAAATAACCACTTATATTTTTGTTTAGGCAAAAATTAATACTTACAATTATTGTGTTGAGCGTACCGGTACTTACGACAAACTCTATGCTTACGACCATGCTTAATGAACATTCCGTGCAGTCCTTTTTGCTTCTACAATGTTGTCGTTTCCGAAGTGTGTTTCAAGCGCAATGACCCCGCACCCTGCGCCGTAGAGCACGCGCACGACGCTATGTCAAACGTGTAAAAATTTACCTATTTGTTCAAATTTTAGTTTAATGTGCACAGGAGAACTGAGAAACTTAAAACAATTTTTCACGGCACTTTGGAAGCCTGTTTGATTTATGGTTACAGTAAATGCAAAATGTGCCGTGCACTTTTAGTTGAAACTCACCTGCGTGTTTTGTGCAATTATTGGTTACGGTAAATTCAAAATGTGCTGTTGGAAATTTGCATTATTAGTTGAAACTCACCTTCGTGTGTGGGCTCGCTTATCGCCGCTATCGCGTTTCATGCGGCTTGAAATTTATTACAGACACTACAGTCGCTACAGTGCCGACAGTGCTACAGTACATAATCGAAAGATGCCTTAATCCTTGCAGACAAACCAGGGGTAAACAAACAAAAAATCAAGCGGTTATCTGGTTATGTTGCTGCTTGCGCATGCGCAGTGGTGTTTATAAAATCAATTTGCCGGTCCCGAGATTTGAACCACGTAGTTATGTGTTCTCTGGTTATATGATTGTATTTAGGCGGGCAAGTCGACGGGCATCTTCAGCAAGGCAGAGCGTCCTCGCCAACGAGGGTTTGTCATGCAGGGAGAAAGGGAGCATGCATGGTGTCCATGCCGCTACCAGGTTGACAGTCGTAATGTGACGAGAGGTCCCGATTTAGGCGACATGTTTTGGTTTTGCGGCTGTGGTCCCGCTGTCCCGGCAGCTTGCTTGTGGGACGGTGTTTTGTCTCGCCTACGGCCAAAAGTATGAAGACGGGTATCGCCCTGTGTCACGAATGAAAAGCTGGAGGAATGGAAGAGCCAAAAGAAACCGTTTGAGGAACTTCAAGAAAACAGCGCAGACGACGGGACTAAGCAAGAAACACACAACATAACGCCTGTGTTGTGTGTTTCTTCTTTAGCCCCAACGTCTGAGCTGTTTTCTATAAGTTACAGTGTACCAACAAAAAAGCCGTTCAGCACACCCTTTTGCGTTTGAGGGGCGGTACGTGGGTGGAAGCGCTTCAGCACTTAGAGCTTTGCAACAATATCAAGACAATCGCCGAGTACGCCATGGGTGTTTTCCCTTGATGAATAAGATGTGGACTGCAGAGAAGACGCACCTTTATTTGACCACACTCAAAGCAACGAAGGTGAATCACAATGAGTGAATGCATGTGACGTGCGATCAGTACATCAAGAACTGTTGAGGGCAGTTTAAAAGAAGTATCAGTTACTGGCCATGGGAAAACCTGGAGGACCAAGAACGCTGCACGGTGAAGGTGTAGTTATACAGTCAACACGGATATATTGAACACGGGTATATCGAATTATTGTCTATATCGAACTCATAAATTATCCCCTTGAAAATTCTGTGTAAAAGTATGGGAATTCGTACGTTTTATCGAACCGTATTTTTCCCGACATTGGGTATATCGAACGCCGCGCGAGCTGGAAGGTGCTCTTCGGCTGTCGCTGCACCCCCGATTGAGGTTGAGGAGGATGTGGAGGAATGTGCGGGCATGGCGAAGACTGGCTCGCGGAACTAATCGACTAATCCCCCCTACCGGAACGAATTTGCGCTTGCCCAGTCGGGCCCCGCTACCGGCCGCCGTAGCGTTAGCGGACGGAGCCCGGTATGCTAAATCTCTCAAGGCACACAAGCCCGAACGCTCGGAAAATGTGACAGTGCGAGGTAGGGATGCCCCAACTGCGCACGTCCTTTTCTTTTTTTTTTTTTTTTTTTTTGCGGCTGCGTACGTTCCTCGGCTTGCCGAAAAAGAGATTTTTTTCTCTCTCTCTCTGGGTCTGTCTTCCCCCGATGTCGTCTCGGGAAAGGGAAGAGGGAACGAAGGCGCTGGCGGCCTCCTCGTTCTTTTGCATTTTGCTGCTGTTGCTGCTGTTTGGCGAGTTGTCCCGCACCTTTCCGAGATCACTATTTCTCTCGGAGATGACAATCGCGAGCGCTTTGTAGGAGTCCGTTCAGAGAGCCTTGGAATTGTTACCTTCAAAGTTCTTGTGGTACGTGCGCGCTGTTCTTTTGCGTGCGTGTTGTGCATGGTGTGCGAAGGCGCAGCGTACTGCTGGAATTTTCTAGTTGTGCAGCCTCGAGAAGATCGAGACCAGCGTCTTTAATTTCAGTTCCATGACGAAGAAGCAGGCCAAGATCAGCGATTTTTTTTTTTCACGGAAATGAAGCGTCCTGTTGCGTTGTGAGTGCGGAATTAGTTGTCATTCTTGAATGCGACGATCGGTAAGTGATCGTCCGCCATAGGTGAGGTCTCAGAGCCCATATTTTTTTATATCGAATTTTTCATATATCGAACTATTTCGCGACCCCCTTGGAGTTCGATATATCGGTGTTCGACTGTACAAATTGCAATTTGTAATTTAAGCTAAGTGCCACGTTCTTCCTCCCCTCCCGTCTCGCTTTGGGGTCCAAGGAATGTGATCACTTTTCCCTTCGTCAGAGCAGAGTACATCTAAGTAATGAGCCTGTGGTAAGTGGCTGCATTTAATGCAATTAAATGCAGGCGATGCAATGCATGACACAAGTTGTCTTGCATGGATACCTGTTAAAAAAAGGAGAGTGACACTTCATTCGTGTTACCTACATGATCCTTTAGCGACCACCTTTCTGGATCACCCGGTTATAGCCCACTGTCCCCATTGATTCGTAATTACATTGAGGGCGAGTTTCACTGCTCACTCTGTATTCATGCAATCCAACTTTGCTTGATTGCTGCATTCATTGCTAGAGCTCTCGCTCGTGAAACATAAATATTTATTGATTGCAGTGTTTAACGCGCTGACGCAACGCAGGCGATGAGGCGCACTGTAGTGGAGGGCTCCGGATTAATTTTGACCACCTGGGGATCTTTTACATGCGCCGAAATCTCGTACACACGGGCGTTTTTGCTTTTCGCCTCCATCAGAAAAGCGGCCGCCGCGGCCGAGAATCAAACCCGCGACCTCGTGCTCAGTGCAAACTCGTTAAATTTTTACCAACACAGATTATTGGACTTCTGCCGATGCACCTTCTAGCGTTGAACGAGAAAGGCATAATTCTCTTATCTGGCCGCAAGTTCCCTCCCATGTCAGCAACGTTCTTGTTTTTGTTCCTTCTAGTAGGGCACATATGTACAATCGGGGGATTGGCCAATCATCACTGGTCGTAAAAAGAAAAACATTTTATCTAATTATGGGGTGCTGTATAAAGATAAATTAAAGAGCGAAACTATTTAGTTAAAAAAATGAAATTGAATTAAAAAGAAACAAAGAATGCATAAATAGAAAGAAATTTCACAAGTGGCCAGAGTAAACGGCGGCAGTAATCGTGGGACTTGACTAGTCTTTTCAGTGAAGCTCAGAGAGCTCAGAGGGGCAGAGTAAATATCCCAGCGGCAGAACCCCCGACTTGGAAGCCCCGAGTGAAAGTAAAGCGAGCATTGACATGGCAATTCCCAGACTGCAAAGCAGTATCTCAAGGAGCCGTCTCTGGACCTAGAAAAATGGCAGGCTCATTGTCATTGCAGTAGCTGCACAGAGCTGTTAGAGCCAGACGAGACCTATGAAAGTACGTCTAACTGGGGAACTCGACAGCGAAGGGTTGTTAGAAGAACCTCTAGGTTACGTCACCTGGAAACCACCGTTTGCGGGTGCCGTCTTTCACTTTTAATCCAGCTGTGTCCTCCTTTCTTTGAGTGCTACAAATGAGGGGGTTTTGCCACAGGCATATCATTGCAACTTTTATAGTGCGGCACCTTGCTGCATTTAGGTACTACATTAGGTACTGCCTTTAGGTACTACATTCACAATTTCTAGCACCGTGGCCAATACCCTGCGAGGCAATGCGCCATTTTTTAGAGGACCACCCAACCAGTAATTTGAATGGGCTTTAATATTTTGAATGTAGGCAATCGGGCATTTCTTCGACCTGAACTAATGGAATTGATCTGAAAGCCACAACAACAGATTTTTATGGTCGATGCTCTGTCAAAACAGCCACTTAATATAGCAGCATTTAAGAAAAAAAATGCCGTGATAGCACATTTTTATAACCTGGGTAGCTTGCACGTTTGTCATGTTTAGGAGATACTAAGAAATACAACCAATGGTATGGACAGCCTTCGATACATGGTGTGCCATCTGGCTGCTGGATTAAGAAACTGCATGGGCAGGTTTCTGGGTTGTTTGAGAATACGGCATACTGCTAAATCGAATGCCTGTTCAACGGAGGGATGCTGCGTATTTATGTAGTAGCACCTTTCAACACCGCTGCACCACCAACCAAATTTCAGTCCGCAGCATATATCAAATCAAGATATTATTTTTGCACGTTTCATTTGTATTTGTAGGAGGAAGTAAAAAGCAACCATAGCCTTGCACTTAACTTCTCGCTCCGCTTTTGAATAAATGTTCATCAGGACGGCATCATGTGTGTGTGGATATTGATTACGACAGGCCAGTCCTGCCCGACACCGCAAGAAAAATAGACTGTCAGATGTGAAAGGGTTGGGCCTGCAGCTTAATTGTTTCTTGCTCAGCTGTGCATGCTGTTGACATTCACAACTAAGTAAATGAAAAGCACTGCTCCACTGCACAAGCGTCTAACCTAATGGCAGGCCGTACTCTCAAATGTCTGGATGACCAGCGCATGTGCAGTGCTTGTGAGCCTGACAGCCAGGTGACTCCGCAGGTACTGGAGGCTGTGCGTTTTGTTGTTTGTATTTGTTGTGTCCCTTGTACACACAAAGAGAAAGGATACCTCACCTTCAGTGTAATTACTTGAGCACATAATGCAAGTGCTGTGCTATTCTTCGATGAGGGTCGTCATACCAGCTTAGTGCAGCTGAGCACCTTGTACTCAAAGCGATTTGCTGCTGCAGTCTTACAGGAGACCCTAGCTCCTTCTTTGTTTCCCGGCCACTACACGACTGCCAGATGATGCATCATATGGGTGTCTCGAAGAAATGTATCGCATTTGAAATGAATCTCCCATACCATGTTCTGCCAGTCTTTTTTCCTGAGCTGCTATAGCTTCAAGTGCATTTTTTCGTTGACATCAAAAGTACACATTTAGCAAAAGTGCATCCCTAGAAAGGACACTGGCTGAGTGAGGGGGGAGGGTGAAGATCATGGGAAGCCTCTCGAAGGGCCAACACAATTAGGATTAGTCGCACTTTCATGATCGAGGCATGGGTGATCCCCAAAGTTGCGTGTACTCTTTGATTAGTTGAAAAGTGGTGTTGTATTTGTAATTTTTTTTTTCTTAGCAAATGTGCAACAACGCAAACCTATACTTTCTTTGCAGCACTTGGCGACTCCCTTGTCGAGAAAAGGGCGGGCTGCTCGATGGTAGACTGTGCAAAGCATGTGGCACGGGCCAGCCTGTCTGGTGCAAGAAAACCACCACCTCGTGGTTTTCACACTTAGGAGAGATGGGTCCATGGTGCACTGCTGCACCCCTTTATACATCATTTATGACACTGGTTCATGATTTATGCTTCCATCTATTGCACTGTGACTCACAAGCATCTGTTTAGGGCTACAGCCTGTCACAAAAAAGGAAACGGGCAGCAGGGGAGGAAGGGTCCCGGGGCATGGAGCACCATGTTGTGGAGAGACGATAGCCTTCTGCCACCCCTTTCTGAGCAACGCGCCCTTCTCTCTTCCCCTCCCACCTCGGGCTCTTTCGCTCCCCTCTAGCTTCTTTCGTGGTAATTCTCTAACGATTTTCTTAATTCAATTTTTTCGTCTGGTGGGAGAGCACACGGCTTGCCTCCTTTTTTTTTAATGCATTTTTTTTTCATTTTCTTTTGTGAAAACCGTGCATTCCTAAATAAAAAAATGTATCAGTATACAGTATCCCGTTTTTCCTTTCGAACATTAACGGAAATGAACCAGTTTGTTCTCGTGCATTCTTTGTCCTTTGTCTTTTTTTGCGCTATACATCTCTTAAATGATCGACCAGCTAGCCCAACAACGTACTTTACTTAACCAGTTGGTCCATTATTTTAGGCAGAGCGCAGGACGAAACAAAACGGGTAGACGAAAGGAACGCTATTTTTTACATTATAAGCAGATTTTCGCCTGTTTTTTTTCTGTGTGTACAAGTTTCATTCATGCATCCAAGAGGTCGTAGCCCGAATGTATGTAAATTTTCGTCAAAGTCCAATGGCCCTTTGTGATTATGGAGTGCTGTAATATTCTGGATTCTAAAATTAAACTAGATAGCTATTATCTGGAATAAAAAAAAAATATTCCCATGCACTTCATACAGATGGTTAATGTGCAGTGCCCTTGTTTCACGCCCTTTGATACAGCGTTCACACTTACCAGTGTCAGGAGGGAGATGCAAAAGTGTAGCCACATCATCTATAAACCCAGCCAATCGTTTTCCACTTGCCGCCAACTCCTCTCAAACCTTTCTCTTTTTTTTGCGCATGTGCATGGGGTTATGCTGGAGGGGGACACACGGTAACACCGAATTGTCCTTTCGCCTAGCTATATAAAGCTTTGCGAATAAAAAAAAACACTGCTTCTGTCAGTTATGTGCTGACATCGTGCCTCAAACATGGTCGACGTTTCCTTGACGCTGCATAAAGTGAAAATCTATAGCCATGTTGGTTGTTTTAGTAGTTCGAAATGGCCTTGCCTATATATACTTTTTCTTAAACAATTTATACTTTCGGCCGGGCGGGCGAATTGAGTGGCAAACGTAGAGATCAAAATTTTCGAGTTTGGGTGGCTTAAACATGACTGTCGTGGGAGGTACTTCCGTGATCGAGACATGGGTGGTGTCTCATGCATTTGCAAAGCAAAGCGCACTAGATGTAAAGGTGAAGTAAAAAAACAAATATATGTCAGTGGCTTATGTAATAACGTACCTGTACATGGGTATAGAAACCGTGGGCCTGTCTCGTTGAAAGGTGAAGGCAAAGAGGTGGTCGTTTTCTTGTGGGGGAGGGGCTGGCTGTGCTCCGTATACCTCGCGCACACCAGTTTTGATGTCAGAATGGATGACATCGATCAATTTGATTGATAGAATTTGAAAAAGATGAAACAGGGTAATTAATATGTTGAAGACCTGACCTCAATTCTTTCGCCACTTTGCTGTTACTCTATTTCCCTTTGAGATAAAAGCTCGCCAGAACCTGGGAACAATTTCGCTGAAGGCCTCCTGTGATGATAGCGGCCAGCTGTTTCACTCTGTCCTTTTGATGCAATATCTGTTGCAGTGTGATCATCCACTAAGTGAGGCATTTCGATCACTCACTTCCTTCAGGTGGTGACGTCGTAGATTTTGCAGTATGCAGGTGTCTTAGTACATCCTAAAAGTACAACAAATAATGCCGAGTGCAAATTAAAGATTCGTGTTCAGGAAGCACTCAAGGCCATCTGAAACCACAGGACCATGTTCATGCACAGCATTGCTGCGCTAGTGTGAAAACAGGCAAATAGGATGGACAAAAATGTGCCGCATACATTGTGTTCTTGTTCACCACGTGCTGAAGAAATGTCAGCTGTTCATGTCAAATAAACATTTTTTGTTCAGTTTGAGTCCCCCCCGCTGTACGTTGGGCCACCAGAGCATACATGTTGCCCCCGATCATATGGTAAACCGCTTTCCGTTGAAGTGATAATACTCCAAAGCGTATGCAGCATTGCAAAATCCAGAAGTGTTCATGTTGTAAAGACAGCATTAGCAGTAGTCAATTATATGAGCAACTGCTGCAACCTACTGTGTTTTTTCCTATAGTCGGGTACAAGCTAAGAACGGCAACAGCCCGTGTAGTATATCGCTCCGTCGAAGCGCCTAATGCGGGAGATCATGTGCTTTTCTCACCGAGTTAGACTAAAATTTGAACTTGCACAAACACTGTGTTGAGTGGTTTTCTTTTTGCATTTGCTTTTATTAAGGCAAAAGTCATTGTTGTCATCCTCAAAAATCACCATTGTTGTTCTCCAGTCACAAAAATGGCCACCGCTGTACAGAGTAAGCGAAAAAACACGTCCAGTCCGATGGCACTTCAACCTGGGTATCCACAGCAGCAGCCCAACGCACTACCCCTGCACTCTCTCCATGATATTCCGTTCCGGGATAGATACAAGCTTGGAATTTTTTTCAGTTCGATGCAGAACATTAATTAAATGTGTTCGTATGATGCCCCCTGCTTTTAACCGACCTAAAAGATGCTATGCCGCCCTAATTTGTGAAAAGAATGCGTAAAATTGAGTTAAGAGAACATTTTTAAGTAAAAAAAAAGGCTCTGTCCAGAGTGCCCTCCGACGGTGCGCAAAAGTGACGTCCACCAGCCTTGCGCCAAAAAATGCTGCGTCTGGCACTACTTTGCTCTCCCTAATGGAACATAAGGTAACCTAACATGACCTAACGAGCAGAAAACAATCATTTTAGACACTGAAAACTGAGTGAAGCTATGAAAATTATAACTGAAACTAAGAAAAATGCTTAGCACTGTTGAGGATCAAACCCATGCCGTTCCCTCCAAAAGCTGCGATTCTACCCCTAGGCTACCAAGGCTGAACAGTGGCATTCCTTTCGCAGTTGCTGTTCCAAGCGAACCAGTAGATGGTGCTGGGTGTGCACAGGAACTGCAGGGCTTACGGAATGCCGTACGATCTCCACATATTGCCAGCGGTGGAACAAAACCTGTCTCTGTGGTTGTCCCTTGCTTTTCGCACATACCCACTTGGGATATTGGCCAGGAATTGGGAGATTTGATAGGCTAATGTGCTCGCTTCACAAAATTCACAAAACTATGAATTGCAAACTTCAAAGTTGTAGAATAGTATGTGCCGCATCACGTCGCGTGACACGTGAAAGTGATGGCTCATAAGTAGAACAGGTGCGCACAAGCTGCGCCGAACCCCGATTCTATGGAGACTGTGGTGTGTGCCAATCTGCTTGCTGACTTGATTCGGGCCGCAAGATAAAAAAAAAGCGAACAAAGAGATGCAAACACTGAGTAGCAGAAAAGAAGCCGGCAGCGTTTGTGCCAGTAGATAAAGAAGCCATGGCTTCAAAGCGAGAGGAATTTTTTTGTGCTTCCAATAATACTTGCAGTAACAGAACGGACTCTGCGCCGTGCAGAGGAACAGTCGGTTGGTGATAGGGCACAGAGCAACTTTCGCTGCTGTTAACTTGTGTAACCAAACATGTTCCTATTTTAGCTTTATAGTACGTATAAATAGATGCACTATGAGCAGGTCTGGCAACTAGCAGAACATGTGTCAGTCAGTAATGAGCTATTTGTTCCCGAAAATTTTACATCCGGAATATGTGAACATAAACGAGACTGGTCTGTTTTTTGGTGGCCGTGAAGTCCCTATATGCAGGATTAGCCACAATTTTTTAGTCTTTAACCACTACTGGGCACACAAAATGTAAGAGGGAAATAGGAGCTGCCAGATCAATTTGCTAATAAAAAGTGGCTGCATAAACTTGCCACATAGCAAACCCCGCAACTATATTAGGTGGGCATAATAAAAGGTGATCTCACGTAACTGATAAGACGTATTTAGGATGAGAAAGACCCATTGATACTAGCTTTACTCCAGAGTTGCAGCTTTTGCATAAGAATCTGATCCGTCAAATTTGACAACGCATAGGCAGAATTTCGTTTTCCAGGGTGGGAGCCATGTAGTCTTCCAGTTTTTTTGCAAAGGAAGAGAACTAGGACACCAGGCCTCAATAAACTGGGCCATTTTTTCATCCTTCTACAAACTGCTCAGAGTCAATGCAAAAAGCTGCAAGATTGGAGTGCTGCCAGATGAAATTTTTCCCTCATGGTTGTGATTTGCTTGCCATTTTGTTCTGAAATTATTTCTATAAGTGCGCTGAACAAGCACAGTTTCTTGAGTGGCTGAAGCATTCAGTAATTCACTAGATTCTTCTTTACGACTGTGCAGCCTAGTTGCAAGCCAACATAAAACCAAAAGTTACACTGGTGAGAGCAGGTGTGCCTTCTGAGGCAGGCACATGTGACAGTTATTTATATTCATGCAAATAGTTCTTAAAGAGACCATGAAGACAACATACAACTTTGCTCCAATCAAATAATTGCCTTCTCGGAATAACGCTGTTGCCAGTTTGAACACAAACTTCGGACAAACAACTACCTTGAACAAGCACTACCTTGAAACGACATGTGTCTCACTTGCATGATTGGCTGATACCAACCTTTTCTTATGGAAATAGTGCTGTGCGATTTCAGCAGGAGCTCAGTGTTCTAAATAAAAACTGTTTTGTAGCCACAAACTGTTGCAAGTAGTAATGCAAGAAAACTCGTGCATCAGTGTCGTGCCATTGTGGTCACTTTCATTGCTCGAAGAAAGAACAAGGTTCACGGTATACTGTAAAAGCTTGTTAATTCGAACTGCAAGGGGAAGCCATCTCAGTTCGAACTAGTGAAAGTTCAAACTAATGAAAGTGAATAACAACAGTGGTTGGGAAGCATTAGGATATGTCGACATTTAGATGCTCAAAAAAGTCTGCGATTGCAGACCGCCTTTTGTCCTTCAAGGCAACAGCCAGTAATTTTTGCTGTAACGAGCGAATGCAGTAGAAGCCAATTGCAAATACAGTCAGAAACAAAGCAAAGGTGAACAGCAGTCCTGAGTGGTATGGTGGCGCCATCTAGCAGGACTGATGGTAAACAAGGCGTTCCTGGCTGCAGACTAAACAGCACACTAACGTTCTTTTGAAGACCTATCCTGGTTACGTCACCACAGACGTTACGAAACACACAATATGGCGGGAGAATAAAAAATTTAACTTAAAACTGATTAATTTCTCAGTGAATAAAGCATCGTTTGCAGCCGGACAAGTGCTGGTAGCACTATAAAACACCACATCTTTCAAATAAAATGGACTTAACAGGTTGCGTGTTTATGGCCTGAGAAATGATGTCCCTATCTCCCAGCGCACCATACAACACTGCACCAGTGTCCACACTGACGCAGTCCGCAAGAAATAAGTCTTCCAAGACATTCACAATAGGGGTTTCAGATTGTTTTTTCTTGATTTTACCTACTCTTTTCATTCAAGAGGTGGCACAGCCTCTGGTGTAGGCAGCGGGTAAATTTCTCTGGTTCTTTGTCAGGCACCAAGCCGCTAATGCAGTCGCGCGTAGTTTGAATTATCGCAGAGGGGGGGGGGCACCTCTTCGAGTTGAATTAATAGGATTTTCATACATGGACTTCAAGGAACCTCGCCAGAGCAAATTGTACAGTTCGAATTATTGATGTTCAAAATTCAAGCTTTCACAGTACCGTTGCGTGGCACAGGTTCACAACCCTGCCACATGTTGCTATGTTTGATCAGGGATTCCAAACTTCCGGGTGATTCACGACGGCGTTGAATCGGCACACTGACTTGCAGTGTTTGGCTGCTCCACCAAGAACTTCATAGGGCTTTTGCCATATCACAAGTGGCGCAGAACACAGGTAGTTCGAAATCTACTCCTTCAAACACTAATTCCTCAATGATAGCACCAACATTTCTCGTTGACCAAAATCATAGCTAGTTACAAGCTGCTCAATCTTTCGAATAAAGCGAAGTTATAGTATGTTGCTTTCACAGTACCTTTAAGCAGCGTAGAAAATACGTGGAAGAGAGTATACAGTTTGTCTTTGTGGATTAGTTAGCATATTGGGCAGTTGAATGTTCTTCACTTCGTTTGTTTATGTTTATTCCTGTCTAGGGCAGCCATGTTTTTGTCCATAACAGCTTGTGATATTGCCTCTGAGCTGATAGTTCAGCACTCTTAGCCAGAAATTATGCTGGGTGATTTTTTTTCTTGCATGATTTGGCTCCAGCAAAATATTGTCCCAGTATGTTGAGAAGCCCCTTCACCACAACTTTCTTCTGTTCCATGTACCTTCCATCATTGCAGTGTACAATACCAGAAAGCAAAGCAGATGAATGGCACCTTATCATTGCATACCCTATACCATGTGTACCATTTACGAAATGATGCTAGTGTCATTGAAGATACAATGATGACCAAAAGTAGGATTTCCTTGCGACCTGTTGCTTGACTTTTATGCCATTAAAGTTTTGCTTTACTAAGACATCCTTAAAACTGTTTATGTATTGGGTGTGTGTATATATATGTGAACAAGTGGCTAGTTGACTGCTATCCTCTTCACATTGCAGCCCACTTCCTTCTATACCCCTATGCTGGTTGCAAACAAAGCCAGGCAATGTGCTTCCTTTAGCCACGTAATGCACCAGCATAGGGCATGGACAAACAGCTGCATAAAAAATGCAGCAGGTCCTTGTTAAATGAGAACCACTTGGAAAACTGGACTCCTCACCAAATAGAACTCCCAGTGAAATGAACAGACGTCAACAAGATTCCACTGTAAATAAGACAAAAGAGACAGTAGTCCTTGATGTCGGGTTTGTGGCAAACTGTGTCAAGAGCAACAACTCTGAGAAGTGAACTCGTCAAAAGTCGTACAGTGGACGAGCTCTTTTGACGAGTTGACTTGTGTCACAGACAGACAGGCATCGGAGCAAGCTGGCCTTGTGGTTGTGTTAAAACAAATCAAGAGAAGGCTACGAGCAAGCATATCACCAATGGAGGCATCACTATGGTGAAACAAAGTGATTTAATGGCACACTAATCCTGCAAAAGGGCTTCACATGCTGCCCGTTCCTGTGCACTCAACTTGTACAACTGAAGTTTTTAGTCAGTGCTTGTAGTATTCACAGTTGCCATGTCGACTCCACTGCCCTCCCAAAAATAAGGAACCTTTTGTTTTGTAATGCCTTCCAAATGTCAAATTCTTGCATGCTTAATTTTTTTCATTTCTTGCAAAGTTACTGGAATGGTTGCCAATGTGCATATTTTTTTTTTCTTCTCTGCATTATGACCTGAAATATGCCAAGCACGGCACTGGAAAAGACGAGGTACTGGTGATGCAACTTAACATGTCAGGCAAGACTGGTACAACATTATGGAGTGCAATGCAATTTCCTTGGGGCCGACACAGCCATAACTGATTTTTCCTTGTCATAGAAGCACAGTAGGGTAGAAGCAGAGCTGCACATTGTGTCAGCCTTCTGAACAGATTGATGTAGTTGTTAAGGTCACGATAACCAAGACGCTATTGTTTCCTTGTCGTCTTAGATGCAATCTGCTCATCATGGAAATTTCTGAAAGAAAATAAGCCCAAATTTGTGCCCCCCAAAAGTGGGACAGCGGGGTGCACTGCTGCTGTCCCACCAGGGCTGCAGACACTGGGTCTTGTTCAGTTCGCCCACAACCGCAGCGCTCTCCTCCTTCACAGTTTCGTCTTGGCTAGACGACGTTGAGGCCAACTAGCTCAGGTTTCATCCCTCGCAGCAATTCCACTCGTGCATGAAAAGCACGACCCTGTGCGCCCCACCGGTGAGTGCGCCACGTGGGTTCACAGGCGCCTTTTGAGCCATTTGGTTCTGTGGCAGCGCATGAATTCTGGGCAGGGCATAGTCAAGTTCAGATGCATGGCTGTTTATTAACTCGGTGCCAAAAAACTGTTCCCCAAAATTGGCAGCCAAGGCACGGGCCATAGCGAGCCGCTGGCAGCTGTCTATTGCTCGAGTGCCACGCTGCTTACCCATAAAACACTGTCAGCAGAAGAAAATAGATGCACGCAGAGCACTTTCCTGCCGCTTTGTGTGTTCTTACAAACAGGATGCAATAACCACATGTGTTAAATAAATTATGTCTAAGCAAGCATAAAGGTTGCGGTGTGCCGCGCACCTCCAGAAAGGGCTAAAAAACTTGAGCTCTTGTAACCACTCTTGAGGTGACCCCACAGAAGGAGATCATCTTCGTATAGAAATATTGGCTAATGCGTGGAGAAAAACAGCTGCCACAACTGACGCAGCACAACAAACTCTTCAGGTGCAGCTCGGTATATATATATATATATATATACGCATATATATATATATGCGAGCATTGTTTAGCTGATCACATGGTGTCTCGCTACAGGCAGGATGAAAAGCCCAAACGTTGGGACCTTGACTAGCAGCGTGGCCGCGTGAGACAACACTTCAGGGGGGCCGCCACAAAAAGGGACTCGCACCTGCGCAGGACGTAGTCGGTATTGCGGGGAAGGGCCGGCTTCCCAGTGCCTGGGCATCGACCAAGTTGGTGGTTTTGCGACAGAGGACCACTAAGAGGGGGAGCGGGAGAGGCTCTCACTACGATCCCACAGCGCCGAGGGCAGAGCCGGAAGGGAGAGGTTCCGCCCATGTGCCCGGGGCCCACGGAGGCGGCAGCCAGACTCGCAAATGCTGCACAGTATCGTCTAAAAAAAGATTTAATGCAAAGTGATTGCAAGGTCACTAACATATGACAACATTCTGCGGCGGTCCAGTTATTTGCACATAACCCTGAGCCTTGTCTCATATAAAACAGCTTTAACTGGTCAACGAAACCCAAGTAAAGCCGCTAATGTAGAAGAAGCACGACGGGTGCTATGGGGGGGAACAAAGAAGGCTCGGGTGAGCGCGCACACGCACCCGGGGCAATTGACACACGTGTAGTAAACTGACTGTGCACTGTACAAAAACACAGTCAAGGTGTCAACCTGCTGGCACTGCCTGACTAGTATGTCACAAACAATTGTTTCGAAACTCTCAAAGGTAAAAAAAAGTGCAACTTGAAAACTCCTGCACTTGACTCACACAAGTGTTGCAAAGTGTGGAAGCGGACGGCAAAAAGTACCCCACGCTTGGCGCTCCACTTTTCGCGCATTTCTAAAACTGTCCTAAAAAAGTCAACACCTCATAAAAAAAGTAACGAAAAACGTCCAAAAGTGAAACGAGCAGAGGCTAAAATTTTGATCACATGGAGTAGCATATAAAAGACACGTCGATGCAGAAGAGAAAACAGCTGGAACGCTAGCTTGACGGAGCCACCGGGTTGCTCTACTACAAAGTGGCCCGGCAACAACGAACTGCTCGCCTAACAGTAACACACTGGCGCCTGAGATCAACGGGGAGAGGCAAACGCAGCGCTGCTGACTACAGGCTCCCATCCCCCACGGACGCCCCGGGGCAAGCCAACCAAGTTTGGCACAACAACCCTGTCTGTGAGCTTGCTACGGCTGCCTGACTAGAAAGGGCGAGATATGTCGATAAATATATATACGTGTCGACCGTCTACGGGCGTCTGATTGTCCCTAGGGGAACTCAAGCAGCGGCGGCTATATCACACGCGCCTAGCACCAGCGGAAGGGCACTGCCCGCGGCCGGTCGGCGCCCTCCTTGACCAGGGGCTTGTGGAACTCGCGGCCGGGCCGCGAGTGGATGGTGGCCCAGCAGTGCTCGCAGTAGTACTGCAGGCAGGTCACGTTGGCGCAGAAGAAGGGCGCGAACTTGCCCCCGCACCGGCCGCCCTGGCACTCGTCGCACATCTGGTCGTCCAGCACGTACGGCTTCACCTCCACCTGCACGGCGGGGGCGGGGGCGTGGCGGCGGCAGCGGCAGGACACGCGGGGGGTCAGCTGCGCCGGCACAAAGCACTGGTCCCCGTTAGTGCGGCCTAGCTGGCATGTACGGCAAGGGCCTTACCCGCTTCTCGATGTCGCCGTGCTGCAGCTGCACGAAGCGCGCGCTGATGGCCGCGATGTAGCTCTGCTGGTTCGAGAAGGCCACGCGGCCGGCGCCCTTGGGGTACTTGAGCTCGGGGTCGGTGTCGATGCCCGCGTAGCAGACGCCGCCGTACAGCCGGTCCATGATCATGGCCAGCTCGACGGCCTTGAGCGGCCGCGGCACGCCGCCCACGAAGACCGTCTTGCGCGGGTCCAGGGGCAGCGAGGCGTCGAGCACGAAGTCGGCATCGCCCAGCCTCCAGGGCCGGATCTGCACCGGCTTGTCCTTGATGGTGGGGCTGCTCACGCACAGGTACAGCTTGTCCTCCTCCTGGATGCACGCGTCCATCAGCGCCTGCACCGAGCACTCGTCCTGGAAGAGCAGGAACGCGTAGCCCTTGGGCGGGAAGTACGACTTGCTCTCCGCCTTGTGCGGCCAGTCCACGACCAGCGGGCCGAAACGGCGGAAGCTGGCCGTGATCTCCTCCTCGTCGATGTCCGGCGGCAGGCCGCCCACGAACACCTTGCGCGAGTAGCGCTCGGCCGCCGGCTCGCCGCCCTTGGGCGAGCAGCGCTGCTCCTCGAGCACCAGGTCGCCGTCGAGGAAGAAGGGCGACTTGGCGCCGGCCAGCAGCCAGGGCCCGCCACCACCAGCCGCCGCGCGCCCTTTCCTCCGCGAGAAGCCGCCGCGACCTGCACCACATGTTGTTGTTCCATGCTGACTCGGCACATACCCACGTGGGGGACTGGCCAGGAATCGGGCGTGAGGAGGGCTAATGCGCCCGCTTAAAACACCGAAAAATTATTAACTCGGCGATTTATACGCAGAAAGAGAGCATCATTACAAAATAGAATTGGTGAAAGTTGAACGTAGAGTTTGGAATAGAAAAATGAGCTTCTTGGGCCGGAAAAAGTACATGCAAGAATCACAGCTAACAGGGCAGGCGCCTGGTCTCGGAAACGTATGCATGAATGGCTTCAGCCACCCCTCGGTGACAATATCCCAGTGATGTGACCCCAAAAGATAGTAGTACGGGCATGGAAATAGGAGGATCAATTCGTCGCAATTGGCATGGCAAGATGACGTTTCCTCATCATTGAAAAACCGCGCGGCGATCGCACGAGCACGCACGCGCACGCTCGGCCGCACGAGCTCGGTCGGCCGAGCGCTTTTACCTCCGCGGGCCTGCAGCCGAGCCTCGTCGGGTCGGAACTCGGCCCCCGGGTAGGCGGCCGCCGATCCGAGCGCCGACGCCTGGCCAAGGCCACCCCAGGGCTTGCAGTAGTGGGCCGCCTCGGGCGGGTCCTGGCGCACCATGTCGAGAAGCTGCTGCTCGAGCGGGAACCGCAGCGTGTCCAGCGGTCCCTGGGCGACCTGCGGCGGGGCGGCGTGCGCTCAGGCAACGATCGGGCGCTTCCGCGGAGCGCCGCCATGTTGGCGCATGCGCGCCCTGCGAGGTGGGCAGCACCCCCGAGCAGGAGTAGCATCCCTCGGGGGCCGCTCACCTGGAAACCGTCCTCGTCCGGCTTGGGCAGCGAGGTGCTGCGGCGAAACTTGGGGCTCTCCTTGCCGGCCGGCGAGAGCGGCCCCAGGCTGGGCACCGAGCGCTTCTGAGCGAGGCCGCTCCAGGGCGGGCTCGACCAGCTCGGCTGCTGCGGGCTGCTCCAGCTGGAGTAGGCCTTGAACAGGGGGGGCCCCTGAGGCGGCGGGCCCCGAGCCGGGGCCGCGAAGTTGTGCGCGCCCGTGATGGCCCGCCGCTGCGGGTGGCCTGCGCCCAGCATCGGGCTAGGAAAGCTGGGGAAGGCCAGCGTTCCGTTCACGGTCGGGATGCCCTGGATAAAGGCCTCGTCGGCCGCTACAGCTGACCAGAAGTTGGCTCCCGAGGTGGCGATCACCTCGGACGAAAAGCCCATTTGAAGCGGGGACGGCACAACGTCCGGGTTCTCTGTCTTCTCGGGCAACGAGTTGGCCGTCGAGTCTTCCCCTTTTCCTTTGCGCGTCGAATAGTCTTCCAGGCTTTGCTCGCCGTTCGATGTAGTCTCGACGTTTGCAGTCGACAGCTGGGATGAGGCCTGTTTGCCGGCGCTCTTCTCAAGCAGCAGGTCGTCTTGCATCGTGTGACCAATTTGATCGGGGCTAAAGAATAGGGCGCTGTTACCTGGATTAGGCTGGAATTCGACCGGAGACAAGGCCCTCACATTGGCGGTTACACTGAAAGTATAATCCCCCATAAGGCTGTTAAAAAACACCGTGTTTTCACAGCCAGTGCAGGCCAAGTCTCCTCGACCGTCGACACCGCAGACGCACTGCAGCAGAAAACGCCGTCTGCGTTCCGAATGTGCTACTACTGCGACATCTGTTGCCGTTAGCGTTTGTAGCCAGTTCTTTTACCAAAATAATGGGGAACAAATTAAAAGAGGGCTAAATATGTATAGCTCATGTATTACAATTCTAACTTCCAATTATCGAATTGACGTCTTGTTTTCGTTTAACGGAAAATGTCGTCTGCTAGGTAGTGAGCGTTACGCGCGCGTACTAAAGCCGACATATATGGAACCGCCCGCTGGGAGATGCACTACCTATGATATATTGTTATAATTAAAAGCATTGTGCGCCGGCTACTTACCATTTTTCTAAACGGGTTTACTTTGGGACGAGGCATCTGCGCGAGGCTCTTAAATTGACTTTCTCAATTGTCAAGATGGCGGCTGCCGATTATGTTATTGATATCCTTTACGCGCGCCTTTCTGCTAGTTGTATAGTGTCGGATGGCTTCTGTGTGCTCCGGTAATGGTTATTTTAGGTCATAATAATTAATAAATTTCACCTATAAGGTATAGACCTGCACCCAAAATAGAGGTGTTGCACACGTACGGCAAAGTACAGAACGTCCAGCTCAGTGTTCGTCTGCTACAGCTGCAACGCGCAACTGTCCCGCAGCAAGACGAAAAAAAGATCAATATACTGCGTTGTCCACGAACCTAAACGTAAAAATGGCGAAAAACTGCTTCGCAGTGTATTATAAAAGAGACTGAAATTGATAAATTTAGCCTAGCTAGCATTTATGAGTAACATGTTTCACTTCCTGCGTCAGCGGCCTGCCCCTGACTTCGGCGGTGGTGTTGGCCAGCGTCAAGGCCAGCCGGGGTGATTTCGTGTACCGTTGCACTCGTTGTTTTGATGTCTTTAAACGTGGCTTCTAACAAATCGGACATCTGCCAAGTAGCTTCCTACCCAGTTTATAAGTGGCCTTGGTTAGTATCTATGTGCGGTATGCTCAAGGTGGATCATCGCAAGCACGGCAAGTGACAGTCGAACAAGCTTATCGGCAGTGCTCGCTGGCTGGCAGCGTGACCCACTTGGAAGGTTTCGGGTGGCTATGTAGGTTCCCGCCGCAAACATGAGCGTAGCAAGCACCGACGGACCCTGTGAACGGTAAGTGCAACGCGGTGGGCGCCGTTGTTGGTGCCGATGCGCGTTTCTTGCAGGCGCTACTGCTGGGTGTGCTTCGCGTCGGAAGACGAAGAACGCGACGCAGCTTGGGTGCAGCCCTGCAAATGCCGTGGCACCACGAAATGGGTGCACCAGGCTTGCCTGCAGCGCTGGATCGACGAAAAGCAGGGGGGTAACAACGCAACAAAGGTCGCCTGCCCGCAGTGCAGCAGCGAGTACGTGGTGGTACTTCCCAGCCTAGGTGAGCGAGCGGCGGCGGCGCGCAATTTCCGCCGACCGACCACCGGCGTCCGTCGCAGGGGGCCCCGTGTACCTGCTGGAGCTGGTGGACCGGAGCGTGTACCGCGCGTGCCCCTTCGTGGCGGCGGGCCTGCTCATGGGCTCGGTGTACTGGACGGCCGTGACGTACGGCGCCGTGACGGTGATGCAGGTGCTGGGCCACAAGCAGGGCCTGAGCGTCATGGAGCAGGCCGACCCGCTCTTCCTGCTTGTCGGCCTGCCCAGCATCCCCGTGGTGCTCGTTCTGGCGCGCATGGTGCGCTGGGAGGACTACCTGCTGCGGCTCTGGTGGCGGCGCTCGGCGCCGCTGGCCAAGCGGCTGCTGCTCGTGGTACCGCCGCAGGACCCGCTGTCGGCCACGCGGCTGCTCTGCGGGGCCCTGCTCCTGCCCACCGTGGCCAGCCTGGTGGGCCGGCTCTTCTTCGGCCGCCTGGCCCCCTCGCAGCGCAGCCTGCTGGGGGGCCTCGTCTTCGTCGCGCTCAAGGGCGCCGCCAAGATCTACCTGAAGCGGCACCAGTACTTGCGCCAGTGCCGCCGTCGTGTGCTCAACTACCAGCAGCAGCAGCAGCAGCCGCCATCTGCCTAGACTCTCCTCGATTGTCGAGGTGGCGTTGTGTGTGTTCAGTCTGCCTGGCGGTCTTCGGAGACGCCCGAGGAAAGCAACCGCTGTCAGTTGCATGCGTTGCCAAGGTGGCGAGTGAATTGTATAAACGGGCCTTCCAGAGTAGCTTACCTCGGCCCGAACCCATACCTGACGACCATCACACTTTTGTGCCATGTAATGCAACAGCAGGCACAGTGGTGGTGTGAAAGTAACCCGTCAATGTTTTGAATAAAGTATAAATTTTATGTCTACCCTTGGGTATCAAAATGGGTGAATAGTGGTCTGTTCAAAATGCTTTTTAGTACACAACCGTTCCGCTTGCACAACACCTACGCATATCGACAGTTAACATCCGAAAGCCAGAAAACTCAATCCACAGGTAAAGAATAGCCCCCATTTCCGAGAGAGAGGAAAGGCTTTCCCGGAGGCAAGGCGGGAGGCAAAACAAACACCACAGGCCTGTAGGGGGAAGTGAGTTAGCGGATGGGGCAAAATGAAGTGGGAAAAGGAGGAGGTGGGTGTCATTACAGTAAGTGGGGAGTGGACCTGTCGTTCTATACTGCTCAGACAACACCGCTTGAGAGTGAACGGTGCAGTTGAGGCCCGTTCACACTTGCGACGAAGCGACGCGATTTCTGTCGCTTCGTCGCGACGCGAATGATACAAAAATTGGTCCAGACCAAACAACAAAAATGATCGCAGCGTGTCAAAGCGACAGAATTCCCGTCGCTTTCGTCACAAGTGTGAACGGGCCTTTAGGTGAAGAGTGGGAGTGTCTGCGGTATTAGGAATAGCTACAGCCGTAAAACTTGTGCATAATTAATCCTACTAACATTCTGCTGAAACCCGATCCCACGAGACCTGATATATGATGTATTAATTGTACAATTGAAAGAAAGGAAGGTCCACCAATTGTCTCGCCTAGGGGCGGACACCGGAACGCTCTTGATTTGCTCACAGTAATAGTAGTAGCAACAAACATTTATTGACAGTAATCGTAGTGCATTAATGTGTTTCTGAATTCAGTCTTGCATACAAAAATGATGCTTAACCCAATTTTATGGAACAATTTGAACTCGATAAGCAGAAAACAATTCCAGTGCTGCAGTGTGGTTGTGTCTCCCCCCCTCAGAAAAAAACTGCAAAGAAGTAACCATTGAACGAAAGGAAGACAACATTCCCACTGTGGGTATGCGCTATTTTGATAGGCCACTACCACCACCAAAGGTAGAATTTCTTGGGCTTGAACCCAGGACGCAAACATTAAAAGCCTCGTTGCTACCCGTTAAGCCACATAAGTCAAAAAGAAGGTTTGTTTTAGTAGTTGATCAAGATGATTGCAAAGGTTTTTAAGGCTAATCAATAGATTGCGCTAGGTGTAAAAGGAAGCGCCTGACCTGCACCGACTTGGAAACAATGTCGCATTGCCAGCATGTGGCACACAAGACCTATGCATTTTTTTTAGAGATGGAAGCCGTAAATGCCCCAGTGTGCAAATAATTGGTGTCGTTGTTTGTAGGGCACAGAAAATGGCCGCCATTGTAAGGAGCAAAAAAAAAAAACACAGGAGTTTCTGTCTCCAGAGCAGGAGCTGAGTGCATTACAACCGCACTACCTCAGCATTCCGATTCCAACAGTGGAACAAGAGTTAGCCTATGCGGGGGCTCGCTGAGGTCGTATCGCTTGCCAGAAGAATGCGATGCATGCGAGTAGAGCAGGTGCACGCCATCCACGGAGAACTCCAATTGTGGGGAAGTTGGGGCATCAAGTGCTGTCAGTTGGCCTGTCCAAGTAACTGACCAAACACCAAGAGATGAAGGCAAAGAGATGCGAGCACCCTGTAGCAGTACAGAAGCACGTCGAAGTAATTTGTGCTGAAAGACAAACTAAAGTGAAGAAAGAGATGCAAACATTATGTAGCAGTAATGAAACCTGATAGATATTGCTAGGATTTAGCCTTCAAAGCACGTTAGCAGCCTTAAATGTCCAGAGAAATTTTTTCATGCATCCCCAGTGGCGGTGGTGGAAGTGAAATGCATTCACTGTGCAGCCAGACACCTAGTTGGGCACTGGAACACTGGTTTGCCAGGAAAAGAAGGTAAAATGTAGGACCACTTTAATTTTACTCAAGCCAGATGGCCTTCCATATAGCCTCATGGATGCATGCCCTCACTGTAGATGCATTCCTAAGAGTTATGGATCACCCATACTTGGGACGCAAACTGCTTTCATTGCATGGCCTTCGTTGCTCCTCGGTAGTGCATGGATGTGGTTGAAACGACCACAAGCGGCCTTCATAGAGTGTCTACTTGACCCATTAAATGTGGCCCTCTTGTTGGCTTCCATACCTAATCCAGTCTCATCATTAGATATTGCTTTTGATAAAAATTTTCCCCATGAATGCTAAATTACTCCCACTAAAAATCTTATCAGGCCTCTGACAGGATAACCATAACAGTTTCCCCTTCCATGCCATTATTGCAACCGATGCCTCAGTCCAGAATGAGAAGGCGGGTGTGGGTATTTTTTCCTCTCAGTTTAAATTGGACCTTTTCCCACCGTTTGCTTAACTTCACCACTTCTTTCCATGCAGAATTTTCAGCAATTGTCTCAGGCCTTCATAAGCTAGATTCTACTGAACAAGAGACAGTACAAAGTTGTTACTGAGTCTCCCTCTGTTTGCACACAACTTCCACGTAAATTACGCACACACAATAGGGCGTTCCATCGGCCCGTGAAGAACATAATTTTTTGTACAAGAGACTACAACACCAAATTTAATACACTAGTGGAAATTAGCGAACTCGAACGTGCATGAACCTCTCGGTTGGAAAGAACACCATCTCTCGAATTTCGAATTAACACACGAAATTTTCCCTTGGCACGTCCCTCCTGCTATCCCCCGGTTGTGCATTTTAGAAACCTATTTCTGCGGTCCCCCTCCGCTGTATTTTTCTCTCTTGTTGCGTATGGTTCGCCTTGCTTGCATAAAGACGATGCCTAAACTCACAAAAAAACGAATGGTTTATATTGTCAGCATAAGCGCGCGCCTCTTTCTTCCTGTGTCCCATCCAAAGTGCTGTCGTTTTGATTCTTACGATCATGTATGAACCAGCCAAAATTTCAACACTTTTAAGGTGTTACAAGTGGGCACGTGCAGGATTTGAACCTTTGAGCAATTCGCAGTGCAGCAGTTTCGCGTCCCCAAGGCCCCTGCACAGTCCCAGCGAGGGAAGCACAAAGTTGATGCTGCAAGCCTCCTGCAGGCTGCCGGGAGAGTGAGATTTTTTTGCGCAGCCTTGCACTCTGCTTGCTCGACAGGCAGCATCATACCACTGCAATATCGAGGCACAGTTGTTTCACCATGTTGTGACCACGAAGAGAGCGTTTGAATGATCTGAAGGGGAAAAGTGTGCAAGACTTTGCGAAGTTGACAGTGCATGAAGGAGAGAAGTCCCTAATGACACTGACCACCCGTTACCAATGGGATGGTCGAACCATTATGTCGTGAGCCCGAAACCAATATTTCTTTTTTCTGTTCAGTTCCATTCGACACCCTGATTATACAGGGTGTCCCAGCTATCATGCACCAAGATTTAAAAAAAGAGTAATGGCGGAACTCGAAGAAAACCTAGTGCATAATGTTTCCAGTACTGTGGAGAAGCGTGCAGCATTTTTTTCGTTCATGAGACTTAACTAATTAATTGTAATTAATTATCTAACTCGAGAAGTACTGTCCTAATCACTGAAGGGTCCATGAGGCACTTGTAGGTACCCACGAGGGGCATCTAACTGCGGTATTTTCACCGACGAACTAATTGCCTACTCATTTATTCTGACTGATAAAGAAAACCCACGAAATATGAAACATACCACGTGACGGCGCCTCCGCGCGCATTAGCGCACCTTAAACCAATGCCCTCAAACAGGCTGCCGCTCAGTTAGCCAGAATGAAATAAACAAAATAAAGAAAGAATAAATCGCGACCGAGTTTGTGCCTTATCTGCAGAGGCGCCCTGCGAATCTTGCTGCTGTTGCTGCTTCCATGCATGCCATTATCAAGGTGATGCGCTGTCTCTTCAGGCGGGTGACAGGCGAAGCAGTTGCTTTCAATCATCTTATTTGGGGACGCTACTTTACAATGCGCGCGGAAGCGCCGTCACGTGGTATTTTTCATATTTCCCGGGTTTTCTTTATCAGTCAGAATAAATGAGTACGCAATTAGTTCGTCGCTGAAAGTACCGTAGTTAGATGCCCCTCGTGGGTACCTACAAGTGCCTCATTGACACTTCAGTGATTAGGAGAGGACTTCTCGAGTTAGATAATTAATTACAATTAATTAGTTAAGTATCATTAACGAAAAAATTACTATCCGCTTCTCCACAGTACTGCAAGCATTACGCACTAGGTTTTGTTCGCGCAACACCATTGCTCTTTTTTTAAATCTTGGTGCATGATAGATGGGACACCCTGTATATCTGTATATACAGTAATCTTATTTATTAACTCGAAATTGCAAAATCCTCTGAAAATTGCGCTATAAGCGGAGTTTCGAGTCGAGCGAAATGCCGAAAATTTGTAGTCGGGTCACTGACACAACAGCTGATGCTGATAACAAAAGCTCCACTGAACAGGAGAGCTTTCGTAATAAAGGTAAAAACGTTCGCAGGAAAAACGAACATTTATTATTGCGGAAGAAAGAACTGCGTAATGCTAGCCTGATTCACGTTCATATCTGGTCCCAGAAAATCGTTCTCCGAGCTACTCAATGCACTGCATCAATTGTTAGTCGCCACTGCTACATTCTACCTTGTTGCGAAGCAGGCGCAATATTTTTGTTGTTTCTGTCGTGGGCACTTCTCAAGGCTCCTCTTCGTCCTCATGATCAACTGCATCGTCCACAGCTCTCTCAACGATGTGGGCGCCGGACAGCAATCCGGTAAGAGTAATATTGGCCTCGTACAGCGTAACTTGGCCGTTCAAATAGTCAGTTGCCACAAAAAAGTATAGAAAACATAAGTGCATCTA
Source organism: Haemaphysalis longicornis (assembly GCF_048455015.1). Classification (NCBI taxonomy): domain Eukaryota; kingdom Metazoa; phylum Arthropoda; class Arachnida; order Ixodida; family Ixodidae; genus Haemaphysalis; species Haemaphysalis longicornis. Next base: position 447,157,823 of record NW_027526203.1, on the reverse strand, counting down.
ACAAACTTCCATGTTTGAATTCAAAAGGAGAGGAACGTGTTATGGTGTCAACACCTGAAAACAGTTCCTACGAAGATTATTCTATGTTGCCAATATGGCTATGAATTCGTTTGAAGGCCCTTCAACAACAAAAAAAGCTATTGGCACGGCTTTGTTGTATACTTATGTGGCCATAATTACAGAATTCAAGTGGAAAGAAAGAGCATTTTGCGGCTTAAGCCCAAGCATTATGGAGACAGTTATCCTGCTGCTTTCACTTCTGATTGGCCATGCAGAGAACCTTTTTGACCAATCAGCCCGGCAAGCTACCTCACCTGAGCCAAATGTGTGGATAACTAGCAATTCAAGTGAAAATAACAGGTTAAAGAAGCGACCAAACCGTGGATGCAGACACCAAATGACCGTTTTTCTTGGAGGTTGTTGGTAAGAGGTATTACTGTAGTGCTTTGAACGAGAGGCTTAAGAAACGACCAATTGAGTATACACTCTCCTGCAGAATAGAACTACGGCCTGAACAAGGGGCAAGATGCAGGAGCTGCACGGACATCAAGCTATTTTTACAGCAGCAAGTTCAAATTAAATTTTGTGTTTGACGCGATTCAGTAATGCCAAAAACTAGGCACTTCGTAATCACTTCAGATGGCCACTTGGGCTTCATCGTGCACACTTGCACTTCACCTTCCACAGAAAGACTATTGGTGTTCCAACTGTCTCACTACACCTCTCGCACAGAGTTGCGTCAGGAACATAGGAGTAGCAGTGCTAGGTGTTCCAAAAAATCTCTGGAAAACTACTTTTCAGAATGCCCTCCAAACGAAGCAAACTGGCCTTGCTACGTCCAGTGGGCGAGTCACTGCTAGTTTTATAATTGAAGAAAAAAGGTAGTAACTGAAATGTGCATATCAAGGCTTAGTTGCTCATTCATGCGACTTTTTTGTTATGCATGGAGAAAAATCTAAGCATAACAAATAACACGTCACTGCATCCACGCTACGTGAATCCTATTTCTTACCAATTTATTTTTTAAGCTGTTCTTGCTTGGTTTGTCTTGTACGCATTGTGCAGAAGAATTTTCAAAAACGAGAAATTCACGAGTGCTTGCCACAGCTGGTGCACGACAAGCAGATAAAATTTTATCAAAATTCGCAACAGTTTTAAGGCCCAAAAGTCCGCCAAAGATCAGTACCGCATCAATCGTACATCTATAGAAATATCCGGTGTTTTAGGATCAAGGATTTCAATTTGGAGTCAACTTCTCAGCAAGAAACTGATAATTCGGTGAACCATGAACCAGCCTGTGCTCCTTTTACATTTGGTGAAGTAATTATTAAAGTAAGGCAAGCAAACTCTGCCAAAGATTTTCAATTGCAAAGTTGTAGAGCACCACAAAAATCAGGAGTGCAGCACCACGTTCGAATTTTTAGAGTAGAATATTTTTGAATACTTTCATGGAAAATGCACCGAATCACGACTGGCTGATCGAGCACGATTGGCTGATCGAACGGAACGTCATCCGACTCTGCATGCTCCAGCCTCTACTTAGCTGTGCTGCCTCACACAATCACTGTAATCAGAAAATGCACAACTGCTACTTCACATCACACCTACATTTTATTGATGCTCTGCACAGCCCACCCAAATAATGTCATTCAGTTTTTTAGTGCCATCAAACAATTATAATGTCAGTCATTCAGGTACGTATGGCTCGGGTATAAAAATTGGCAGCTAGATTACCTTGTTTTTAACTTAGATCTAGAAACTAATAGTATGTCTACTCCTAAAGTGCCTCTAGCAGGCTAGTAAGAACAGCCAAGAACTAGTTTAGCTCATTGGAACTAGCCCATTCAGAATTGTTCAATGCACAAAGTAGAGGGCAGCACCCATTCCGTGGGTAGAGTAGATTCGTTAAATAACCTTTATCATCACTAGAAGTCGTATTTAGTGACACTAGGAGACTGTGAGGAGGAGCATGTGCTGGCCACTGGGATCGTTAACATAGGACTGGGCACAGGCAATTCTTGACTGCTTTGTTGCAGTAGACACGAGCCATTTCCCGCAATGAATCAAGGGAATCAATGAAACTGGCCTGAATATTGCTTTCCTGAATACCAGATTATTGTAATGCTGGAAAATTCTCAATATATCTCATTCTTTGTGTAAGTTACCCAAAGACAAAATAAAGGTTTGGTTCATTCAAAAGATTACCTCCTCAGAACAACACTGATGCCACTTATAATGCAAACTAAAATAAGCTGTATAATGAGGAATAGAGAGAATGGGCATGCGACAGCCTAGCTACTTTTCTGGACTGAACAGTTTGTTGCAATTGGCTGAGACCGACAAAATCTAATGCAAATTAATGAGCTCGCAGAACAAGCTATTGGTGCTTATATTTAATGCGCACTCTGTCTATAGCAGTAAGAATGTTGGGCCAAGCAATGGAACTTACGAACAAACACAAACAGAAGCACTAGCAAGGTAGCACTAGTGCGTACGCCGCTTGACGCTGCGCAGCCGTCGAGCACATTTGGTTTGCGTGGCATGATGCTGCCACTGACACGACCTTTCCGGTCGAGTCATACACATTTTACTTGACTGTACAAAGCCAGGTACAAGCCCGGTTAAAAAAAAAAAAAAAAAAAAAAAAACATGGTAGTCCTTTAGCGGTATTGCTCGCCATCGATGGAGGCAGATGGTAACCAGGCTACCAAAACCTGTTTGTGCCGTGGGCGGCAGCTTTCGTCAACCTAGTAAGATGCGTTTTACAAACCTGCCCTGGATAAGTCATTGCCAACATTATGAAACACATGCAGCGGCAGCAGAATTGAAATTTTGGCTTAAATTGTTTAATTTCTCAGCGAATAAACCATTGTTTGCTGCTGGACAAGTGCTGATGGCGCTATAAAATACAAAATCTTCCAATAAAAAAAAGTTGTACTTTGTCTAGCTGGATCATTTTATGCTAATTAACTCCTATGATGGGACAGTGACAACGCACTTCAAACACTGCATTAGCCAGGTGAAAAACAAGTACAAGGCAGGATAAAAGAACATTACAATCGCATAGTAAAGAACAAATCCCATGGGCTGAAGTTCACTGCAAGTAGAATTGGTGCCCATGCTTCCGAAGTTAAGCTGAGCACTTCCTGGCTGCAATACCGTATTAAATTAGCTTACTTTCGGTTCATTCCATGTCCACCATGACACCATAACATTTTGCACAAAAATCTTGATTTACTATGGGGTTTAACATGCAGATGCTACATGGGCAATGAGGCACGCTGTAGTGGAAAGCTTTGGATTAATTCCGACCACCTGGGGATGTACTGTGTGTGCCAAAATCTTGAAAACATTGGCGTTTTTGCTTTTCGCCTCTATTAGAACTGCGGCCGAGAATCGAACCTCCGTCCTTGTGCTCAGCAGCACAATAAAGGTGGAACTTCTGCAAAATCTGCATTTTTGTGGAAATGCAGGGTGTTACATTGTTCGCCATTTTCCTTCTGTTTTTTTTAACGTTTTTCTTAATTTCTGAGCGCCCACCGAAAGTTTCATGGAAACTGGCAACGGCCTTTGAGGCTGTTTTGGTAGCTTGGGCATCCCATTCCCTTGTGCGACTGTTGCCTCACCTTATCAAGTGCCAGCAGATTGCAAGCATCGGCCACAATTGTAAAGCACAGCTCAGTAAGGCCCCCCCCGACTACTACCGGGCGCACTGAAGGAAAATTCTGACTGAATGGTAGTGGTCTTGACTGCACCTGCAACTTGTAGCACAAGATACTTGCCTTTGAAAAGCACACCGTCCTCCCAGAGGCTTCACTAGAACTGACATTTCTACAAGAGTGCGTTTAATTTTTATGTTCAGCTTCCCAAGACGCAGCCGCAGTTTCTATCTCCAGCCATTGTACAGTGACCGGTAGACAGGTACAGAAAAACGTGCATTAAAGTATGGTTCCAAAAGTGATGGGATCCTTCACATCTTTGTGGAACGGTCTTCAGCCAACCACAACACCACACAACACTTGAGGCGACTGGATGACGCTGAAGGCTTGCTTTCCAACCATTTATTTCACTTATAGCCAGGTCGTCATCAAATCCAAAAAGGGGAGGGGAAGAAAAAAAAAAAAAAAAAAAACATTGTTCACTGCCTGAAGGGAGGCAACATGAGGGTAGCAGAAAGCAAACAAGGTGTTTTTTCGAGGTGATATATTTGCAACTGTTGATTACAACACATGCACACGCACACACACAAAAAAAGACAAGCAGCACCACAAAATAATGTATACAATGTTCAAGGTCTTGGGGTAAAATGCACTTCCATTCATTCAGTGTTCTAATCAAGGCAAACCCCAATTTTGCCCAGACACAAGAACTATGCTTTTTTTTTGTGAGGAGTATTGTATGTACATCAGTGGTGTCTGTGTGTTACCATGCAAATTCTGCATTCAGAAAGCAAATCAGGAGTGCCAAACAAACAGGCCAAGGCTGCAAAAACTGGAGGACTGCCGACCCAGTTTCAAGACCGCACTGACAATGCTATTGTAGCTACGAGGGTGATGTACAGCTTTGTGCAATATTGATGAAGCAGGCAACCAATCCTGGGCCAGCACAAAATTTCAGCGCACAGTGCACAAACACGGCAACCTCGCCACAGCCAATCGAAGAAGGGCACCGAACGGGCCTGGCAGGAAAGCCTGGTGGAACCATTGCTGCGTGTAACCCATCTCGTAAAACTTTAGCCCCAAGGTGGCCGCAGGCGAGCCCGCAAACACCTTGAGGCAGGCACTTGTTGAAAGCGGGCTGCTTTCCCACTCCTCACGGGATCTCGAAATGCAACGGCGGCCTCGACACCCCCCCGAGTTTTTCCAGCCTTGCCCCGTGCCTGGCGGGGATGACATGCACCTTGCCTGTTTTAACATAACAGAATTGCACTTTCCAACTAGCAAGTTTTCTCTCAAACGCGGCACCCGCAAGGGTGCCCGACACATGCCGGGGTAATGTTTTGGTACCATGCCTTTTTCTGGGACAACACGCAGTGCGACACTTGCTAACTGTTGATGAGAGGAGTGGCCAATACAAGTGCAATTTTGATTAACCCACTAGCGGGACGGGTAATGAGGATGCACCTTTTTAATTTAATGCAGCTACACTCACACAAGCAAACTGGTATAATGAAATGCACAGAACTTTTGGCCATTTGACAAACCCAATCGGAACCAACACAAAAAGCAGCTATGGATCGTGCAAACCCCAAGCGCAGGGCCACGTCACTTGGATGACTACAGCAACTAAGAGAAATGGAGTGGACAAAAAACAAGAGCGAGTGAGAGAGAGAGAGCCCTCCGCACCAGCAGAGCAAGGGTCCCCAGGCACCAGAAAGCCCTCGGCCTGCTGTGAAGCACACACGACGGGAGGGAGGCGGCTTCTTCTACCCTGCACAGACCAGAGGCGGCGGGGAGGGGTGCCGGCTACGGCACGGAAGAGAGAGAGAGACACGGCGGGACGTTAAAAGGTGCCAAGTTTTATTTGGGACTGCCACCCGTCAAATGTTAATGCACACATGAACGAGAGAGAGGGAGGGCGAGGGAAGGGGAAGAGAGAGAGCCTCAAGCAGCCAACTAAAAGAGAGCCTAGCTAGAGCAGCAAACGGAAGCACACAACACAGGGCTAGACAGGCGGCGGCGGCGGCGGCGGCGGAATGAAGGAGGGGCCCCTGGAATGATATGTCAGTGCACCTCCGAGCTCTCGGGCTTCGGGGCCAGGTGGTTGGCCGAGTCCTGCAGGTGCGAGGTCGAGTGGGGCACGCCTGGCGCCAGGGGCTCCAGAGCGGTTGTCGAGTGGGGCACACCCATGGGGTTGTAGTTGTACGCACCGCCGTTGATGCCGTCGCCGTAGCCCGTGAAGTACTCCTTGTTGACACAGTTGCGCAGAGAGTCCGGGATGCGCCCCACTATCGCCCGGCGAATCTCAGAGGCCGCCATTTCACGCAACTCGGTACAGCTGGCGTCACTGTACCAGGCCGCGTGCGGCGTGCAGATCAGGTTGGGCGCCTCTTTCAGGGGGCCTGCGCCAGGGTTGGACACTGGGGGTTGGAAAGAGGCGCCAACATGGCTACATAACAGGAAGTGGCTGCACGCGCATCACGGCACTCCCCCGTCACCCACCACCACCCAAAACAAACCCAGTCACAGTTGTTGGGGCAAAGCAAAAGATGCCGCATCCACGAACGATGCCACTGGAGGCTTGGTTAACTAGTTAATTCTGCTTCAGTGACAAACAACAAAACTTTGCTACACAGTAAGTTTTGGTAGTGCGTGTTTAGAAGAATTGTCAGAACACAAGTAGCAAGCACAGATCTCAAAGAAAGCTACTAGATGCCCTCCCCTTACCCCACAGCGAATGCTTGACTTATGTTCTCAATTAAAAATAAATTGAAGCTCCTTTCGTATCAACTTGACAGGGATTACCTGTCCAACCAATATCCACGCAAAAATTGGTAAGTTGTACAACCACGTTTCACACCATTACCAGAGGTTTGAAGCACATTAACCACAGTAAAGTTTTTTGCGTCTTAAAACATAATAATGGCACTGAATTTCAATGTGGATAGAAATAGATGCATAAGACATACCAATAGATAATTTCCCCCAGGCTAACATATTTCGAAAAAGCATGCAATTTTTAAAAATTAGGAAACCATTGATTGATTGTAGGGTTTAACGCGCCGACGCAACGCAGGCGATGAGGCGCGCCATAGTGGAGGGCTCCGGATTAATTTTGACCACCTGGGGATCTTTAACGTGCGCCGAAATCTCGTACACACGGGCGTTTTTGCTTTTCGCCTCCATCAGAAAAGCGACCGCCGCGGCCGGGAATCGAACCCGCGACCTTGTGCTCAGCAGCGCAACGCCTTAGCCACTGAGCCACCGCGGCGGGTGAAACCATAGAACCAAGCATCACATACATATACAGTCGACCACTATTAAGGGGGCACACTGGCCTTAGAAACTTTTTTTGCTTCCAACCAACCTTCATAAAACATTATGGGCTTGTTCAGTCATTTTAGCTGATTTCAAATATCCAAAAACCTTTCTTGACTGTTCTTGAGATAAAAGAAACTAATCAACAAAAAATTACCAGCAAGGCATGAATGGATACTAAAAGTTGTGGAGAATGAAATGTGGGAAGCAGTTTCTTTGTTTTGCAATTGCATACAAGTTTACATCAATTCTAACTTCTAGGTTTGAAGTACTGCTGCTAACCAATAAAAATAATGCTAATTAAATAACTACTGAAACACAAAATGTAAAATCTACTTCCATTATTGGATGGTTAAGCATTTAGCTTTAAGCTGAAAAAAAAAAAAAAAAAAAAAAAAACCCTTTCCAGCTGCTCTACATGCTGGGATGTACCTCTAGAGAATTTCCTATTGCTACAATACCGCTCGTGGCAAAAAAGGAGAAAAGTATATGCTTTTTTGGCCAAATTTTTTCCCCAAGTTCACGAGGACAGTAAAACACTTTGAAGTAACTAGTCCACAACACATCTCCCTTCTTGATTATGTTCAGAATCTCGAAGTTGAGCGAATGACAGGGTTTCCATAATAGTTGAGACTTGTCGCTAAAATCGAAGACTAAAGCGTCCACCACATAACCTGCCCAGGAGTGACGGTCTCCGCAAGGCTTTGTACTTGAAATAACTTCTAATGGGTTTTGCCTTAGAATTATCAAGCAATTGCTGCCATTGGATTGCATTTGAAATTGCCGGGACCAGCAAATCATTTCTAGGTAACCAAAAATCCCAATTAAGTGACTTCAAATTATCGACAGTCATCCGTTTTACGCAATAGCCTGGTGGCTTGGCACCATCGATTGCTCTCAATGATAAGCTTATTGAAGATGTGCACGTATTTCAAATGGGTAAAAGCACACACCTTTTCTACTGTTCAATCAATCAATCCACTAATCCCCCCCCCGCACACACACTTGTCACCTCAGCCACAGAGAGTAGGCCCTACCAATATGTACCAGTGAACCTGTATTGCACGATGGTTGCAACGAACAAACCACATTTAGAGTGCCTGCTGCCAGTGACAACCAGTTTTCATAAAATAGCCACCTGCAAATATTGTATATTGCAGAGTGCCCCCATCAGCATTGAGTTCTACACAGCACACACATTGCAATATATCAGCCTGAGCTGTTGGCAGAGAACAGTTGTACCGACCCAACCTTTGGATACACTAACACCACCACGAGGTCACACCTGCACTTGAATATGCAATTTCTGGAACTGCAAGTAAACATTTAATCGTCCAACTATGCTTCCCATGCACAACTGACATGTTCCAATCAAACTAGATCAAACTAAGAATGCACGCTGCCTCTTGCCCAGTCAATTCTATTACATCAATGACTACTGTTTTTCTTAAGAATGCAAGACTAACCTCTTGGGGTGGTGCATGTTCACTGAAAAAGCATAAGCGATAGCTGAGCCTACGAGTCATCTTATCCCTACAATGAAAAGTCCCTTATGTTCTAAAGGAGGCCATGATCGTTATGACTGAAACATGTGCACTACAAGACTTAAACCAACCTCGACTGTTGACACTCCGAGCAGGGGCTAAATATTATATTCCTGAAAAACTCGGAACACCAGACATTTTGAAAGCCTGGGAAGTTTCCTCCGTGAAAACGTCCCGTGGCCCCACCAGGAAAACTTTCTGCAAACCCACCCACAAACACTACTGACGACCCTCCACCACACCACGCAAGCACGGGTTTGCCCGTGCTTGCTTCAAGCAGCTATGCGATTCATAGAAAGATGGACGGTATTCAGTGGCACAAAAATGGAGACATCAAAACTGCCATTTCAAACTGTATGACGATAAATTCTTTTATTAGGAAGGGGAGGATCGAAGGTCGCTGGTTGGGGATGAGGGGGAATAGGGAGGGAGGTAGATGCTGACTAAATCACACTCGCCAGGCCACTGGCAACGCCGAACTTTGTTGCCGTGCAACAAAGCGACATAATTCCCATTGCAAGTGTGAATGGGCCTTAAGCGTTCCGATAATAGCAGTGGAGTGTGGAACACCCAAAAGAATTGTTCATCACATTTTAACGAAGGATCTTCAAATGAGGAAAGTCTGCGAAAATGGTGCCAAAAGACACGACAGGACAGCTGAAGGAACAGCATTTGTTGAAGTGCCAAGAATTGCATGAAAAATGGACCCAAAATTTTTGGACAGAGCGATCACAGGGGACGAGAATCAAAAGGTCCCCGAAAGTAACTTGGCATGGGCTGCTGGAAGCGTGAAAAGTAAAAGCAGCTGTGACTGAAGGAGGTTCCCGTTGATGTATTCCAGGGCACATTCTTTGATTGGGTGAAGCGTTGCCAACGGTGCATCAAAGCGGGCCGGGGGGAATACTTGAAAAGTTATTAAGAGATTGTAAATTGGTATTGAATAAAAGATTAATAAACAAAAATTTCAGAGTTTTCGGACATACCCTGTAAAACAATTACCAGTGCCTTTTACAGCAATGCCTCCCCAGAGCCACCAGCCATGAACAGCAAATCTTTAGAGAAATGTTTGATGAAGCACTCATGGACTCTCGGGATGCTGAGGACGCAGTGGGGCGGGCAGTAACCATCCCTTTCAAAAATGAGCACGCAAGCTGGCAGACCATATTAACCTCAGACATTTCAGGCTTTGAACCATTACCTGGCCCTATGGAAAGCCCATTTCATGCGTCGACAAGCACGTGAATGAACAAAATCGGAAGTTATTGGTTGACTATGCTGAGGCAATCTAAGCCTTCTTGGAGGTTACAGAACACTTTTGCCGGGAGTCCGATTATTTCATCTTTATACCAAACTATGGCACAGATTTGACTGCACAAGGTGAAGACAATAGAAAAGTAGATGAGGATTACTACACTCCCGAATTTGAAATTTGATGCAGCACGAATCGCAGTCTTCTCGGTCACGGCGCATAGCTGCAGCATCCCAGAAAGTGATCACGTGATCGGCGAATGCATTTCAGCACGCACTACTTGGCCGTTATCTTGCAGTGCGTCGCTTCCACCGAGCACGTTGTTGGAAATCATGTTCGAACCTATCACACAAATGTCATGCGGTTCGAATGAGCCACAAACGGAAGAGGAGAGTCTATCAAAAGTGTGAAGGGGAGGCAGTCAGACATGCTGAGTCATGGCAACGTGCTGGCACATGGCACCATAGCAGCACATGCCGCCTTCCCTCTCACACTTCTGCCAGTCCGCCTTCGTTGTCTCGTTCGCTTGCTCGGTTACACGGACATCCCGCCACCAAATGACTGTACCGGGCACCGAAGTGCTGCGCACTAACAACATTGGCATTTTATAGAGCATTCCCATAGTCCATAGACTGCGCTTTTCGTCCTCTGCAACAGATTTGGGCATCATCCCAGGCACTCTTCATAATTTAAGGAACCTACACGCCAAATTTCCCAAACAGAATTGCTCGCACTTCAAATGCCAGCAGGGTTCGTACAGAATATTTGACTGAAAAATCAAGGACTTTTCAAGGATTTCAAGGATGAAAATGGGCAAAATTCAAGGAGTGTTAGCAAAATTTTATTTGCTTACAAGACTTATGAAAGCAGTGCAGTTTTCGCATGGATTTCTTTTTCCACAGAAGCTGTTTGCTTTGACTAAGTAGGTGAGGTTGTTTTTCGCTTCAGCTTCTTCCGAAAAATGGTCCGTGGATTCCAGCAGGCACTTGAGAGTTTTTTGAAGCTTTGACTTCCTCCCTTGCATCTTATCGAGCTCTTGCTCGAGCTCTTTTATCTTTGAAGTTGCCTGCCATGACAGTGCTTGTTTCTTTTGTTTGTCTAGGTATGCAGCATACCTATGCCGGGCTTGGCGCACTGGCGCCTTCAACTCTTTTGGAATTGGAACGTTCAGCAGGCCGCCATGGTTTTTCACAGCCTCGCAGATAACTCGTTGAGAAATATACGACAGCTCTGCCAAATTCTCGACCGCAACCTGCTTCTTGATGCTGAAGCCTCTTTCCACTGAGGCCTGCCCATGGCTCAGGAGGAGAAGTTTCATCACAGCCCATAACTCCCGTGCTCCGTATTATTTATGGACTGAAACTTGCACTTTCCGCCTGGCATCCTGTCAAAGTAAAGTCGGACTGAGTAGCGACCGACCGTTGATACAACTTGCGGTGGATTGGATTGGATTTCTGGCTCGCATTTGTTGCCAGACGATGCAGGCGCTGCCGGTTTTGAAACCGAAACTTGCTGCTATTGCTCTTCTGTCAAGGCTACTTGTTTTCGCGGTCATTCCTCAGTAAACGCGTTTTTGAAATCAGTACAACTTACGGAAATATGTTGTTCCTTTGCTTTATTGAAACAAAGTCCACTAAATTTTCAAGGATTACAAAGAGCTCACTTATATTTAAGGAGTTTCAAGGGCCCTTGAATTAATGTTATCAAATTCAAGGATATTCAAGGATTTCAAGGGTCTGTGCGAACCCTGTGCCAGGTACCTCAATTTTTGCACACAGTACTTCTGGTTTGCCCGACACCGTGTAATGTTTTCTGGCGGGGAGAAAAAAGAGGGGGGGACATCGCTAGGGATGCAATATGGCGGCATGCCCCCATATAAAATTGACCTGGGAATAATGTTTGCAGCCACACTCAGCAGTTACTGACTGCAACATGTGCCGCTGCTTGTGTCAACAACTGCAACTGGCTAAAAACGAATTTGTGATAGATGGTTTACTGTTTTTAAAAAGCGAGTTAAAATTAAGTGCTTCTAAGACTAAGCCCCCTCCCGCCGCTTCGGGAATTAGCAGCGGCCTAGGAGCACGAATCGGAGCGTGCTCTGACCCATGCCAATTATGATTGGTTGTGTTTTTGAATGGTGGTAGCCTTGAAGGCACCAGAGCAGGGCCAGGGCCAAACCCTACACTGTATAGATTGATGGTATGAAACAGAAAGCTCTAATGCAGCTGGTACAACAGTGCTGCAGTATGATTGCTACGAAGAGTGTCTTCAGCTTAAACTTCAATTTGAACTTTTATTAAAATAACAGGGGAAGGGAAGGAGGTGGTCTCCTGCTAATGTATCAGAGCCCCCTAGGGGTATGGGTGGAAGAAAGCAGGGGAAAAATAGTGGGTAGCAATATAGAATACAAGCGATTGTCCCAGATTGCTTTGGCTGTGTGTGTGTTCCTCAGTGCTGCTCTATACTTCAGAACGCTCCATGAACTTGTTTCACTGTTGATACCACACACCGTTTCTGTGCTGTATAGGTGACCGCTTGTGCTATTGTCGTCAACTTTTGTGGAGTTGTAAATAAAATGGAATCATCCCTCCTTCCAGAATATGTGAATGACCTGTTTCAAGAATGGGTAGACGACAATGTCAGTCTCCCTCAAATTGGTGCGAAAAATGTGGGGTGCCAACAGAGACGACATGAGGTGGCTGCTGATACTTGACCAGGTGCCCATCCACAAGACTGAAGCAGGGCAAGAGGCCCTCAACAGAAAGGAAACCCCGATGCTCTGCTCATTCCTGGTGGGCTCACATCCATCATCCAGCCGGCGGACGTATGCTAGATGAAGCCTTTCAAGGACGCCCAAATAATCAATTCATTCCTCCTTCATGTGGCGAAGCGCTCTCACCAGCAAGGTGAACCTGAAGAAACCGTTGCGCCAAGGTTTTTTATTACAGGGTCAGAGAAATGAATTTGTCAAACTTGTTTTGTCTGCATTGCATAGGCTGGGTCAAACACACTTTTCATTGTTTATCGGGCTTCTAAAGCAGTACTTAATTTATAAATGTGATTGGGCAATGGCCAAGATTTGAATTTAAGCGTTTCGGTTCTGTGCAACAACATGCTTGGCATCCAACATTATCCTTGGTTGGGCATTCTCAATATCTCAGGAATTGGCATACTGTGCTTCTGCCATGCTGTCGGCTCTAGAATGCGTCAGATAAGCCTGCCAGCACAACTTAGAATCGTACGTAACATTCATTAGCAGGGGCATACGCAGTGGCTGAATGCCCTCCGTGTCATTGGAGACGCTCAACTATGAGACACTGTGCCCCCACCTTTGGAGCTTGCCCGGATAATCCCCGTGTCGTAAGAGCAGGGTTCGCACCAGGCCAACAGTCGGCTGATTTGGCACTGTGCCTGAAGCAGTCGATGCTTTTGTCAACACCTCACCAACAAGAACTCGCCGGCGTGCCAGTGTCTGCCTGCCAACCCGATCGTAGAGCAATGAAAGTTGCAGCGCAAAATGGTGGAATCATGATAGAAAACATTACATTCAGAATTCCCCCCCCCTCCCCAAAAAAGGGGAAAGGAAAAAAAAATGGAGAAGAAAGTCCTACAGGGACTTCGAACTTGCTAATTGCAAAACAATGCACCCAGTGCTTCAGAACACTTAGTCATAGCTGCAGCGCTGTCAGGGGAGGGAAATATGAAGTATATATCATATAGCTTGTTTATGACTATTACTTGATGATCGCTTGCATAGTAAGCATACCCCAAATTGCCACGAATATCTTCTCTCTAGCGACAGCATCCCTTAGCTCTTTCGTGACCACGTCATACCGTTACGGGTGAACGATGATTTTCAAACCTCCCGTGAAAGCTAAAGACAGCGCTTTGCAGACAACAGGGGTAAGACAGTGGAATCAGATTTGGGAGCAGTTTTTGGAGCAGGAAAATCTCGATTTTGGAGCAGAACCTTTATTATGCCCCCTTGGGAGCCTAAAAAATCGTTTTTTGGCAACTCGGGAAGGAAAAGTGCACTTTTTAATCAGTTTTGAACGTGCATAACACTAAAACAGCCATTCAATAAAGTTTTTTCTACCAGAGTATCACAAGGTACAAACTGCACTACATTTTGCAAACCACTTTTATTTCTTGGCCTCCATGCATAGATAGCGTGGAGTTCATTTGAAAATATTGAATTGAAAAACTAAACAATCGTACGGCATTTGTTGTCATGTGAATGCCGAAATTATTTTTCTGTAATCCCAGACTCGGTTTTACGCACAACTGCAGAGCGACGGCAAGAAGTTGCGCAAAAGGAGGTGACAGTCGTCGCACCCCTCTATCCCTCCCATTTCAATTCCCAAGGTGCACATTCACTATGATCGTAATTTGATTAACGTTAGTATGTTTAGCCACCTCCCTTTTGGCATTAAATTTCACTTCAGGCAGATGGACCGTTATTACTAGCGTGCAATAATAGCCCGTCCCGCTATCCGACACTGCTTGAACATTTTGCGGTGAGGTAGCCTGCGCCGCCACTTCTGCAGCGTCGATCGTCCCATTCCTGCCGCTCGCAAACTCGCTGTCAAAGGCAGCAATAACTCGGTGTTTCATAACACCGCAATGAGTCCGAAATTTCACTTCAAGCGCGCACCGTGCCTCATACTCAAAGCCGAAACACGACGAATTCGCTGCCACCACGTTGTTTTTGACGAACTCCAGTCTTTCTAGTTGCGCAACTTCCCACAACAGATCAAACGACTAAGTGTAAACCCAGCCACCCGCATATCCAAAACCACGGTAGAAGACGGCAAAGAGCACTCTGCCTGAACCACAAGCAACTGCTTTGCCCGGTGGCCATGTTTTCCAATCTTCACCACACCGAGATGGCTGTGCCCAGTAATGTCGTTCCAGAGATACGGTGCTCCGAAAATTGCCGTCTTTTCATCAACTCGCACAAGTCGTTTGCCGCCTCAGTACACAAGTATTTTTTCTACAGGACTTTGCAATGGTTTTCGATGGGAAAACTTTAAAAACATAGAATACAACATGTGCAACCCGGCATTGAGACTTTCGAAAAACTACCTCGGGGCCAATTTTATGCAGTTTTTTTTATTGAATGATCAACCAATTAAAGCTTTGCAAACAGCACCACATTGGGGATGCTGGAAAAGTATGCAGTCAGCAGGCATTTTTCCCCACTGAAAATAACGGGTGCGTTAAAATCCTTGGCTGTCATACTGTTACGGAGGAGTTTGGCGCAATTTTCGAAATTTTCAAGCCTTTGGAGCAGCCTGGCGCAGCAAAACAAATTTGTATCAAAACTGCGCAATATGCGCAGCTGTCTCACCCCTGAGACAATTAATGCCATCTAGCATATATTGACAACTCATGTTTTCCATTTGATTATTGTGTTTATATTTCACGAATGTAGACAGAGTCGGGAGTGAAATTTGAACATAAAGTAGTGGAAAGTTCGGTGAAAATGGCATTCTGTTTCACTGCGCTTCGCAAAGGCGGACAGCTTCTTTAAAGGAGCCATGAAGAGAAAATGCAACTTGGTTTTATTCGAAAGATTTCGTGTTTTATAGTGCCCCCAGTGCTTGTCTGGATACAAACGGTGCTTTTGATTTCCCGCTCAATCGTGCGTTTTCGTGGTCCCAAATGACATCACAGGAACCGACCGCTCTGCAGCCTAGAATACCTTCATTCACGCATCCGCCGTACAGGGTAGAGACACGGATACGCTGGCGCCGCCATTTTCGGTTGCTCGCTCGCCACCGAAGCAAGTCATTGTGTCAAAACCGCGCTAAAATTATCGCCGCAACGCAGTTTACTGAAGAAGTTTGAATCATATTGTCTGTTTCGCGTTGCTAGGTCTCGTGGGAAACGAAAATAATAACGCGTTGAGCCCATTGGCCCAATTGCGGCGGCACGGGACCGTTCAAAGGTTGTCTCCACCCTGTACAGCGGTGTTGGTTTGTTCCCGCGTTTTTTTACGTTCCGTAACCTAGATGGCGCCACCATACCGTGGCAAGCGTTTGGTTTGTTTTTGCCCGCATTTAAACCTGGCTTGTTTTTGTTCTGGGAGAAAATATTCGCTCCCTGAAACAGTGCTCGCTCAACAAATGGGGTCACGTAAGACACCGTTGCTTGCGTCAATCGGCCAGTGTCGTCTGAGACAACCCCAAGCCCCGTAGTGCTGTGCAGCTAAACCAAGCATGCTGTGCGCAGTACGAACAGCAGAACGCATCAGTACTTCTATGTTTACATGTGCTTTCGTAACTTCCACTGTTTGTCCCATCATTCTTATTGCTTTGTAAAGAATGTGCCCTAAATTTAAGCGCAAATCGCTCGTTCGTCTAGTTTGTAAGCTCTACCTAATTTTCGTCTGCTTCTGCCAGCCTCCGCCAATCGCAGAGCTTAGCTCATGTGACATCATAGGTTCTGTTGCGGGAAATGAGCTGGTGGGTCGCATGACCATTCCCGTTTTTCCTAATTATGTAGCTTATTTGAGCGAAGTTTACGTTAAAAGTGGTGTCAGTATGATTCTAACGAGACAATCTTTTGAATGAACCTAACTTGTGTTTTCTCTTCATGGCTGCTTTAAGTTAAGACTAAGGCCGCAGCAGCTGCTAATTTTTGTTAAACCAGCTGCTAGCAGTGGTGACTCCAGTAACGATGTGGATTCGTTCTGATGAAGGCGCTCCCATTCAATCGCCTCAGACTTCAACAGGTGCTGACTGGCAAGGTTCATTTTTGACTTCCCTCTGTATTTATAAATAAAACTTGCTTCCTATCTAACGACTGCAGCTTTACTTTCATGTGTAGGGTCTGGACAACATGTGGCGGGGATAGTTTGCCAAATGCCCCACGCCGCATCGCGTTATCACATTCGAGATAGCCTGAAGCGCGTGTCAGATTAGCTCTGAAGAGCGCCGCTTCTCTATAGCGCTGGGTTTTTTTTCTTGCTTTTACCACTGAAGTGATAATGATTGTGTGTCAGAACGCAAACAGGTATGCTTGGATGCATATTTTAGAAAGACCGATTTACTCTAGAGTTGCTTTGCGGAGAGGCACAACATTCAGAGCTGCTAGGCTGGTGGGCTTGCAAGAATCTAAAACTTGGTGTACAGCGTTGATGCATATATTTAACGACAGCTTAGGAATGTAGAAACAACTTATAGATCTTAGAATTCTTAAAATAATTTTTAGGCTCAGTACAACCGCCTATGTGCACTGTGTGTATACTTTTTGTGCATTTTTTTCTGTTTATTTTAACCAATAAACTGTAAATAATTGTAACTTCCACAAAACTGATGTTAAGTGTTTGAAAGAGCATCGAAGCTACAAGTTCAGGCATAGCAATCCGAAATGGGTCGCAGATCAACACAGAGAGAGAGAGAGAGAGAGAGTTTGCGGAAGCACTTAATATAGGTAATTTTTACGTGGTCATAAAGGGTTCGGTAGGAAAGGCAATGGCAAATGTGTGGTTGTGCTGCTGACCGCCGTGCTAGTTCACCACGCGCAAAAAGCGCTTCCAGTACCCTGGTTTTATGCTTCACAAAAAATGTTTTGATTGATTTTAATTCCTTAATACCTATATTAACTTTACTGACTGTTCTACTCCCTTTGATTAGCCTAAGATTTTCCTCTAGCAGACCAGTCAGCGAAGTGTTGCATGTGTGGAGATACTTTGACTTCGTAGCATTTACTAAATACAGTACACAAACTAAAGGCACATTCTTCCAGGCACAACCAAAACATGGTAATAAAAGTATCGGAACTATTCTACAGACTTGCAACCGCTTTGCTCCACCTGAAGCAGACACATTCCAATGGCTTTGCAGCAACCAAATCCTGTTCCAATGAGAGCGCCGCCACAGCCGAGATTGCTCCGTGGGGGAAGAAGTTGCTCCCCCGGAAGTGGCGGAGTCTGCCAACTCGGGTGGAGCCTCGTTTTCTCTTGTGACATCGCCGCCGTCTGCTTCCGCTCTGCTCCCCCTTTGAATCGCCATGGCGCCCACTCCGGCAAATACGCACTATGGCCAGTCATAACGAAAAAATACATGCTGCACACCATGTCGCATTCAGCCTTGCTACTTAACGAAAGCAAGTGCGACAGCTGAAAGTCTGAATCAAGTGGCGAGGAGCCCAGCTCCACTGGCGACGAGGTGGACACGGCGTTTCTTTTTTACTTTTCCCACCTGCCTGCGAAAAGGCCGACGAAAGTCTCGTCACGGGCGCCATTGAGGCTAATCAGCAAAAAAGCAGATGAAGGAACTTTGGTTGAGACCTGACGAGAAGAAAATGCTGGCAGTGAAGCAGCCGCTTTTGGAAGGGCTTGATGTAAAGGCTGCCAGGAAAATCCTGCACCCGTCATGTTGCAGCCTTTGCCTCGGCGGGAGCACATGCGTTCCAAACGCAGTTTCAGAGCACCTGCTCTTCGAGAGAGCAGCGTGCTGTGCGGTGGAGCTTGGCGACCGCTCAAGATCTGCCATCGAAATTCAACATATAGAGGAAGAGAAAAGGCCCTCAAAAGCATGAAAGGAGCAATAACTGCAAGTGACGACAGCGTAACTGTGAATCTTTTAGAGGGAGCAGTCATTGTATTACAAAAACGCACTGACCTATTTTCCAAAAAATGCACAAGGACTTTAAAAGTGCCCACAGTCCAGAAAAATGCCAACATAATTCTGATTTACAAGGAAGATACCAAAGATCTTAAGAATTACAGACCCATCAGCCTACACTCATTAGTATAGAATCTGTTTACCAAGTAACAGATAACCGCATAAGTGACAGCCTAGATTTTCAACAACGCCGGGAACAGGCTGGGTTTAAAAAAAGGATACTCTACAATAGATCACATCCACGTCATTAATCAAGGAATAGAGAAATCCATGAGTATAACAACACCCTTTACATGGCATTTACAGACCACGATAAAGCATTATTTGATTCAGTAAGCACCGCAGCAGTGTTTGAAGCATTAAAGACCAGGAAATAGGGGAGGCCTACATAAAACTCATAGACAACATAAATAAAGTTCAGAATACTTTTCTTAGCCAGTGGAGGGAGCAAATAGAATGGACGAGGGACTAAGAATACGGCCCATAGTCTTGCTCAGCGAGTCGGCAGAGCAGCTGAAAAAAATGCTTTAGGAACTACGATCACAAAGCTTGGCTGTGGGGCTACAAATAAGTACGAAAAAATTTAAAGTAATGATAAATAAGTATGCCGAGAGTTCGCTCTTATACAACCAATGTGTGTTGTTGGTGATGATGTATGGAGCAGAAACCTGGCAGCTTACAAAACCGCTGGAAAGAAAACTTCACGAGCCATGGAACGGAGGATGATAGGCGTAATCGTCAGGGACAGGAATCAAGCCTTCTGGATTGGGGAGCAAACTCGAGTAGAGGATATCTTAGGGGATGGCCATTAACGTGATGGAGGGATGAAATAAGAAAATTCGGAGGTAAGAAATGAACTTGGGCAGTGCAGGGCAGGAGCAGGTGGAGGTCAACAGGAGAGGCCACTGTACTTCAGTCGACCTAGTAGGCTGTTGATGATGATGATGAGCGTGCTGGCAGTGTGCACATCATACAAGCAGCTTGCCGCTGCTCGCAACGGCAAAAACAAAGTTGCACATGCAGCAAAGGGGATGATAGTGTAGAGAAAAATTGCTTTAGAAACGTCATGCATGCTGCTAGTGAAAGCAGTCATTGAAAACCTGCCGTGACGCTAAGCTTGAAGTTCTTAGATGGCAACGGAGGGATCTGGCTTATACAAGTGCTTTGAACCTGCTGCCACAGGCACTTGGTGCACTAGTTTCATTTGCAGGAACCTAACTTGCCAAGAAAAGGGGTGCCTTTGAAATGAGCGCCTTATATTCAAACGAAGAAGACTTCTGAAATTCATTCTAGCGGCCTTTTCTTACACTTATCATTTAGCAGTGCTTATGAAAGGCTGCCTTATGGCTCAAGTTAGCCTTCTAAACACATGGGTAAAACACCCCGAACAGTAGGCCGCACATTTTGGCACTAAACCCAATTGCACTTGTCGAGAACACGCCAGGTGCGCAGGTTATTGTTCTACAATACCCTTTTGCATTTCATGATGCCAGAAATCCTAGTGAACAAGGCTGTAGAAAATGTTGACAAAAGACTGCGTTTCTGCCCCTTCTACCTAACCAGAACAGCATGATTTATTTAGAATCTATACTATTATTGTGTCCACCTAGACCAGCTCATTTCATACTTGGAGTTGGAATTTTATACATTTTAACTAGCAATTTGAGGGTAATGGGCATCATGTAGAAAGGGGGTAGGGTCATACTGTTTATTACATGCAGTATCAGCAGACAACTAGGAGAGAAGCTGGTATCACGTCATTTTAAGTGAAGCCATTCACACAGGGGGTTGAAACGTTTCCAACACGGAAAAACGGAATTGCATATTCTCAAATCCAAGCTGCAATGAAATGCCACTGAGCTTTCCGCTGAAAATCGTAATGTGTTAATGCATTCGTTGTGACAGGTCTTCGAGGATTTCATCTACACATGTTGTGTCACCAGTTGTACCTACTTTCTTTAACCAACTAGAGATGACAACAGGAGTTTAGGAGGTTATTTCCCCATCTGAATCAACTATGCAACCCTTGGGCCTCATCGTGGGACCCATTAGTGGCCCCTACACTGTAGATGCTAAGCATGATCCCATGGCAGCCAATTAGCAGGTACTTTACCACCTGTAGCCTAGCTAGTTCCGCAAGGGTTTTTTTTAAATCTACAAGTCTACAATGCAACATTGAGAAACAGTTTAGTGGTATGTCTGCAAAGATAAAACCTCAAGCTAAAAATGGGGGAAAACCCTTATGAGACATTTTATAAAAATTGCATTAGCACGCTCAAAAAAGAAGAGTCAATATGAGAAACGCAAGCGTTCTCATACAGTGCTTGATGTCATTATCAGTAACATATATTTAGGAACAACCCAGCAGGGAGTTCTCCTCGTGGTGCTTTGGACATTTAATGTGAAGTTCGGGTTTAAACTTTGCTAGAACTGGACTTCAGCCACTACTAAAATCCCGGTGCTAAAAAAGAGCCCAGTGGAGTTTTTTTTTTTATTTGGCGACACATCCATAACTTCTGCCGTTTACAATGCCATATCATAGCTTATTTCCTGAAAGCATTTACAAAATAAATGTTCACCAATTACTGTATCATTAAAAATACTGCTATGACACATTTAATTCACATTACTCATAGCTGGGAGCCCTTGATCATCTTATGCCCGAGGCCGACTCTTAAGGCCGCAACTCCAAATCAGAAAGCAAAGAAGTGCAGCCGAAAGATTAGACGCAGTGAAGGTGAGCTTATCTATGACCTTTGCTCCTGCCGATACACACTAGCCTGGGAGATGAAACAGCAGCAGTATTCTACCCGGAAATGACTCTTGCTTTGAGTTTTTTTACCCTGCTTCAATTATCTGGCTTTTTCTCAAACAGTTGAGGGCGATCTTAGAACAGTCAGGGGTGAGACAGGTGAATCAGATTTGGGAGAAGTTTTTGTAGCAGCGAAATCTCGATTTTAGAGCGAAGAACCTTGATTTGGAGCACTTAACGACATTTATTATATCACCTTAGGAGCATAAAAAAAAATCAAATTGTAGGCAACTCCGGGGAGAAAAGTGCACTTTTTAATCCGTTTTGAACGTACATAACACTGAAACATCATTTTAATACAGTTTTTTCTACTGCACTACTTTTTCACAAGCCATTTTTAAATTGCTCTATGCATAAATAGTGAGGAGCACCGTTGGAAATACCGAATTGAAAAACTAAGCAATCGCAAAGCATTTTTGTTATCATGTGAATGCCGAAATTATTATTTTTGTAATCCCAGACTCGGCTGAACACATAAGTGTAGAGTCACGGCAAAAGTTGTGCAAAGCGAGGCGACAGTCATTCCACCCCACCAGCCCTCCCATTTCAATCCCCAAGGTGCACCTTCCCTACGATTGTAATTTGAGTAACATTGGTATGTTTAGCCACTCCCTGTGGCATTAAATTTCACTTCAGATAGATGAACCGTTATTACTAGCATGCAATAATAGCCTGTCCCGCTATCATACACTGCTGGAACGTTTTCGGCGATGTAGCCTGCGCCGCCACTTCTGCAGTGTCGATCGTCCCATTCCCGCCGCTCAGAAGCTCGCTGTCAAAGGCAGCAATAACAGCTTTTGCTAACATCACAATGAGTTCAAAATTTCACTTCAAGCGCGCACCGTGCCTCATACTCAAAGCCGAAACATGGCGAATTCGCGGGCACTACATTGTTTTTGATGAACTCCCGTCTTTTGAGTCGCGCAACTTCCTGCAGCAGATCGAACGACTAAATGTAAACCCAGCCACCACCATAACCAAAACCACGGTAGAAATTGGAGCACTCTGCCTGAACTTCGCCCAGGGGCCATGTTTTCCAATCTTCACCACACCAAGTAATGTCGTTCCGAAGAAACGGCGCTCCGAAAATTGCCGTTTTGTCACCAACTAGCACAACCAATTTGACACCTCAGTACCCATAAGTATTTTTTCTACAGGACTTTGCAATGGTTCTCGACGGGAAAACTTTGAAACTGACAGGAGCGTTAAAATCCTTCGCTCAGACTGTTTTGGAGCAGTCTGGTGCAATTTTTGCAATTTTCAAGCTTTTGGAGCAGCCTGGCGCAAGAAAACAAATTTGTATTAAAACTGCGCAATATGCGCAGCTGTCTCACCCCTGAACAGTGAGAGTGAAGAGAGAGAAACAACATGGGCAGAAAACAAGCCAAGACTGGAGAAAACCGTCTGGATACAAACGTAAAAACCTGCCTACCTGACTTGGTGAATCTAAACAAAACTCCAGTATTACTAGGGTTCTTGCACTACTCTGTCTGCTGCTAGGTGCAAAAAGACTGTCACTGGTCTGACAGTTTACTCTCTCTTTCTAGCATATAGAGATTGTAACATCTAACCTCATTTTTATATTGAAGCAGACCCACAAATTAGGATTGCTTTATTAGTGCAGCCCTTAAGTTACAGAGCCACCACCAATGTAGTGGTTTTGTGACCAAAAGAGTGCTTTATTGGGCACATGGTCACAAATCTAATGCGAGCAGTTGCTGTTTCTGAAGAAATTCAGAAATAAAATGTCCACCTGCCCAAGATGCAGATGCAAGTTAACTGAATTCGTAACAACCTCTATGGCATGCCTCACTGTCCAGATCGTGCGAGTACCTGAGGAGCATGGTGGGATTTTAAGGCACATAGTACATTTAAGACATTTAAGGGGAAACGCTTCGAAAACACTTTTTCTTTAGTTTTCAAGTTAGGGTTTCCAAAATTTAGCCAGACATTTTTTCTTGTAGATTCCAAAACTTATCAGATTTTGTGTGGCCTCATTACTTTTAAAGTTATCATACGTGCAATTGCAAAACAAAGGGATTTTTACTCTTGCTTTTTCAACATCAAAACTTCGGTGTAGATGTCTGTGTAATAGCTTATGCTTGTCATGAACCACTGTGTGCACTTAAGAGGTTAAAATTATGAAGAAAAAAAAAAAAAAAGCTGTTACTACAAAAAATGAACAGATCTGCAGAACTTTTTTAAGGGTTCCGTGTATCATTTCTTGGTATGTTTTTATTGATAATGCAATGTATCGTAAATCAAAATAGATAACGGCACTCTACACACCTCGAAGAAGCTGTGTGCCAAGTTTCATCGCAATAGGACAATTTTAAGGGGATGAAACTACGCGAGTGAAATGCGACCGTGGCCAAAAATTCCAAAATGAGAAAAACGCATTTGAAACATGTTTGTTAATTAGGGTGCACTTGCAAACACTCGGAAGTGTGTCCAATGCACAGGCAGTATGTCCAGGAGCTGGCCACGATGACTAGATGTTGGGCATTCATCTTCTGAACGCACCTCTTGTCGCTGTAGTCCCCCAGGGTGGTCAAGCGTGCTGGTGGGAGGACACCAAGCTTCTCCAGGACCAGCTCGGTCATACAAGAGCACAGCAATGGCTGTGGCAGTCTCCACAGCACTTTGGGTACCAAACTCTGTTTTTGGGCACAGCAGCCACACCTTACTGTAGAAGGACTAAGCAGTGTTCTGAGTTTTCCCTTGAAGGCATCGGGCCAGCAGCTTCTCGTCAGAAAGGCGCCTGTATATGGGCAGCAGTGCCCGACCCTGTGCCTTCATCAGAAGCGGTGTATGCTGTGGTGCAGGCTCGCCCATTGCTTCAGCACGCTTGTGCTTGCACCATGATTCTTGGCCTGGTGGGCAGAAGTTGTGACTGCCAGCACCATCAGTGGAGCAAGAGTGAAAGTACAACGCCTATATGGCAGTGTACATGTCCCGAAGGTTGCCGCTATTGCCAGTGATGGCAATCTGATAGTATGTCTGCAGCTTTTCAATGGTGGCAGGCTTGAGCGTCCCGCCTCTGGGCAGTGGTGTCACCAACTTGCCTATGCCAGTGCCTAGGCGTTTCACAACAAGTGCAGTCCTTGCAGATGGCATCTGCACCGTACACCTCGGCGTCACAAACTCTGTTGTACGCTTTGCTGTCGCCACCACTATGAAATGTTGTGAAGCGAAGTGGAGTTTCGTGCAGCAATGTCCGCTCCCATATCCTTAGTGCTACTTTAGTTTCCATGCCATGAGAGGAGCTGTCGGTGTTCTTCTCACAGACAGGTCTGTGGTAGGCCTGCCAGATTTCCTCTTCAGAGCCCACGACATGCAGACTGCAAGCATGGCAGTAATTCAACAAGACTTCAAAACCCAAGCACAGGCCGGTGTCCAGGGAGATAGCCGCGCCGACTCCGTTATGGCTTTTATGGCCTTGTTTCTGTCGTACATTATGGCCACGTCAGTACCATCAACCACCTGCTTTGTTACAGCTTTTGCCTGGTTCAAATTTTCGGTTACGGCCCTCACAGCAGCATCGTGAACCTTCTTGCTGATTGCCTGGAAGGTTTTGCAATGCATGGGCTTCGCTAGTCCAACAATTGCAAAAAAGCGCGAAAGCTGGTCATGTCCGATGCCTATGGCACGAGGCTACGACAGCTTTCACATTCGCCGCGAAGCTATCCCACGAGCTCCCGTTGCCATAGTGCCCCACCTCCGTGCAGTCATCAGATGCTGCGGCGGCTTTGCCGGAGGCAACACGCTTCGACGTATGTGTCGAAGAGAGAACACAAGACGCACACTCACTGTTCTCACATCGCAACTCGAGACAAGACACAGTCCTTTGCGCCGTTCTGCCACCTTGCAAACAAGTTCGTGTTCACAGCAAGACGGGTACGCCGCTCCGCCCAGAAGTGCCGTCATCACATCGATGTCACACAGCACTGTTGATGATGTGCCATCATGCCTTTCGTTCTTCTAAAAAAAAAAAAAAAAAAAAAAAAACTCCAGTTTTGTTGTGAGGCGCTGACGAAGTTTGCAGCAGCGTCGATGCCGCTGGCGAAGTCATCGTCGCAATCGTTGCTGACTCTGGGGTTAGGCCTAGACCTCTCTAGGCCGTTCGCCTTTGCCACAGTCTGACGACGCACTTTACGACGTTTTCCCACATACTTGTTTATCGTCCGGTACTTTTTCACCTTGTACACCTGCTTTCTGGCAGGATTCATAGCGTAACTAATTGAATAAATCTTCGCGAAGCTCAGTTTGCGATGCAGCGCGGGGCTGAAGCGACAAGCGAGCGCTGCGCTAGCGAATGGTGCGCTCGATCCGGCACCACGTGATGTGCCGCGCAATTCAAACGGCACGCAGGGGCGCTTCAAAAAACGCTTGTTTATAGTATTTTTTTCTTTCCGGACGACACTCCACGAGCCTGCGTTCTTGAGAGCATGGACAACCGCCTCAGTGATTACAAATGGCGCACAACGCCGCTGCCTCGAGATACCGGGGCCGGGAAAATGTTGATTTCGGAAGATTTCAGCGATTTTGTAGGTCGCTGGAACTTACTTGAACACATTTTTCAGTAACTTCGGATACAAATTACAGATTGAAATTAATTTCGGCTAAACATGAATGTTGAAAGAATCTAATACGACTGAAAACAAAAAAGTGAATTTCAGGAAAAAACGAGATTTTTCAACCCACGTCTCCCCTTAACACTTTCCTGGCCATGCCTATTCAAATAGAAATTTTGACGTTTTGCCATTCGGTTTTGACACTTTCCCAGTGTGATCAAAGAGCTGTCACCATCTATCTACTGAGTAGTGGAGACACTTGCACCCTCTTTGGTTTTGTTTTTTCGTGCGGCGCTGATTTTTTAAACACGTCGCTGGTGTCCCATGATGGGCAACGTGAAGCTACGGCAACAGCATCAACATTGCACGCGACCGCATGGCAAAATGCCGCATTTCTAGCTATTTGGACGAGCCTACACGGGAATTTTTGGATATTAGTACCACCGACTCCAAAGATATTGTTTTTAAAAGAGCCATGAAGACAAAACACAAGTTTGGTTCATTCAAAAGACGGCCTCGTTAGAAAACTTCGCTCAAATAAGCTATATAATTAGGACAGCTCTGCAATTGGCGGTGGCCGGCAAAAGCAAACGCAAATTAGGCTGAGCTTATAAGCTTGCAGAACGAGCTATTTGTGCTTAAATTTAGGGCACATTCTTTTTAATGCAATAAGAATGGTGGGACAAACAGTGGAAGTTACGAAAGCACTGTAAACATAGAAGTACTGATGCGTACTGCTGTTGGTACTGTGCGCACTATGCTTGCTTTAGCTGCACAGCACTGCGGGGCTTTGGGGTAGTCTCAGACCACACTGACCGATTGACGCAAACAACGGTGTCTTACGTTACCATATTTGTCGAGCAAGCACTATGTTTCCCGAGAATATTATTTTCTCCCGCAACAAAAACAAGCCAGGTTTAAATACAGCTTGTCACGGTATGGTGGCGCCATCTAGAGTGACGTAAACAAACGCGCGAACCACCGCAGGGTACCTCAATTCCAGCGCTACCATACAGGGTGGAGACACCCTTTGAATGGCACCGTGCCGCCATTGGGTCAACGTGCTCAACGCGTTGTTCTTTTAGTTTCCCACGAGACCCAGCAACGCAAAACAGATAAGATGATTCAAATTTCACCAGCAAACCGCATTGCGGTGCTAATTTTAGGTGCTAATTTAGCTAATGACTTGCTTCGGCGGCGAGCGAGTGACCCAAAAAGGCGGCGCCAGCGTATATGTGTCTCCACCCTGTACGGGGGACGCGTGAATAAGGCACCCTAGGGTGCAGAGCAGTCGTTTCCTGTGATGTCATTGCAGAGCACGAAAACACACAATTTAGCGGGGAAAATCAAAATTTTAACTTAAATTGAGTAATTTCTCAGTGAACAAAGCATCGTTCGTATCCGGCGAGCGCTGGGGGCACTATACAACACGAAATCTGTCGAATAAACAAACTTGTATTTTGTCTTCATGGCTCCTTTAAGCAGATTTTAGACCAGGAACCTGATACTCCTGCTCAACACAAGCCCCAGAAACTAAAGTGTGCTACGAAGAAAAACGGTGGAGCAGAAAATGTTTTCTACGATGCATGTGCGGCCAACCGAAGTTTCACAAGTTTAAAGAACGGCTTTCCCCAGTGGCACAAAGGCCACCAGGGCTGTTCTTTTGTAAGTCAAGAATTTTTAGTTAGGAATTTTACATTTTCAGAAATTTTGCACTGCCAGTATGTGTACTAGATGCATATATTCAAATTTTTGTTTTTTCTGTGTGGACCAACACCGCAGTTTTTGCTTATTTTTATCTGTCACAAAATTTTTCAGTACAACCCCCCCCCCCCCCCCCACATAAATATTCTTGCATGAAGCACTTACCATGACAAAGAAAATTTACCCTTCTATAGTTCGATACCATACTGTTACACATTTTATGCGACGGAAAAATTTATTTGCTAGACTCCAAAATCACTGCTTTTTTTGTGGGCAAGTAAGTGCTAATTGGGACATGACAACAAAACACAAGTTTGTTCTATTCAAGAGATTAGGTGTTATAGTGCCCCCAGTACTTCTCTGGCAGCAGACACTGTTTCATTCCCTTACAAATTGAACAATCTAAACCAAAATTGCAATTCTCCCACTAAATCGCGTGTTTCGAGACGTCACCGATGATGTATACAGGTATCTGAAACCAATGTTCATATGGCGACTAGGGCTGCAGCAGGCAGTAAAGACATTTTGTTGCTTTGTTACCGTCCGCCTTCGCTAGATGGCGCCACAACACACCCCAGAACTGCTGTTCGCACTCGCATTGTTTTTGATCAGATTTGCACCTGGCTTATTTTTGTTACGGTTGCAAGTAATCGTTTTGCGAGACATTGGGTATGCTTGACAAACAGGGTCGCATAATACTATGTCGCTTTTGCCAATTGGCCAGTGTTGTGAGAAAACACCTGACGTGCCGGACTTCTGTGCGACTGCAACCAGCATAGTGCGCGCAGCACGCACTGATGCTTTTATGTTTACGTGTTCATAACTTCCATTGTTCACCCCGCCATTATTACCGCTGTAAAAAGAAATGCACTAAATTTAAGTTCGAATAGCTTGCTCTGCAAGTGTTGGATTGTGTCGGCCTCAGCCAAGCGCAATAAGTTTAGCACACAAAAGTGGCTACAGTGTCGCATGGCTATTCTGCTTTTCTCACTATACAGCATCTTTGAGTGAATTTTGCGTTAAAAGTGGTGTCAGTGCAATTCTAATGAGGCACTCTTCCGAATGAACCAAACTTGCATTTTGTCTTTATGGCTCTTTTGACAGGCTGCGACTAAGCTATCCGTGCATGCCGATTCATACAAGAGAAACCACGAGTGGAACACAACAACTATGCCTTACAGTTTGTGGCAATAAAATATCACCACGCACTAACGAATTGGCCCAATGGAAGCTTCCAACCCACGCACTGACCTGCCCATCGGCTCTTGCTTTTCAGCACATGTGTGTCCGAGTTCTGCTGCTAACAAATAGCTTGGTGTTACTAGCAGCACAAGTGGGGGAAACCGTTCCATCATGCCCACCAGCACTAATTTCCCACACACAAGTTCCTCATCTTCTCCCAGAAGCTGGTTATAACATATACTAGTATTTCTGTCCCTCTTTCAGGATAACCCCACGCAATTAGAGTGCAACAAATCTCTATAGAGGTTTGCTTTTCCTGTTGCAGAGCTCTCGGATGGCAGCATTATAATACACCGTTGGAAGGCTCCAATCAAAAATAGGCACGGCAAGTGCTGCACCAGAGAGGAAAGCAACTGCACCAGCTGGGGCTAACTTTGCAGGGAGCACGGATAAATTGGAGTTGCATACAGTCATACAAACTCAGAGGAGTCCTGATAATGGAGGACCAAACCATTCAAACTGCTGGCTTGTTAAAATTGCCATCTGGGCCTATGTATCACCAAAGCAACGGCCTGCACTTCCAAGTGCGCACTTTTGGAGTTCCTACACTAAAGATAAATAGGAAGGCCAAAAGGGTGGCCTTTGTTTAAACCTCAGGTTACAAATGTTTTCTTGACCGGCTAGGTACTGGCCTCCGCTGCAAGACAGGCTGAGAGAGAAAAAATAATCCACTATGTGGGTGCACCAAGTTGCATAACAGGTAAAGGGAGTAACGAGATGAGCAATTACAGTAGTATACTTGTGAGGATGTGTAGAGACAGATGCTAAACCCAATTCAACTATGGATACAATAATTTACCTTGCTAATCTCAACTGTGCTGCCCACAGGAATGAAACCACAACCAAGTGACTATACTTAGGGTTGTTCGTTTTCAGGTGCAACCCGATTTTACGCGATTTTTACACCCCAAACACGTGTCAGGAGAACCTGGTTAAACACGATTTCTACCCGAAAGGGCCTTTTCAAAGTATCAACTTGCACAATTGTGCACTGAAGGTCCCCCTAACTCGACCAGTATTCAACAAACACTACATTCGAACTTTTTGAGTATTGGCTCGAGTCACGCAAGTGAGTAAGCTGAAGGCAGACACAGTTTTGTTTATGTTAAAATACCATAAAACTCTTACTGATTTTTGCTCTACTTTAATTTGTTAGCTACACCCTAGCATGTTTGCTTTCTGCCAATGACATGTGAAAAAAGCAGCCGCACAATCTGGCTGGACCAGTGCATTTTGTTTTTAATGCCGAGCACTTGTATAGTGACGTCATTGAAACCCTGGCAGCCATTTTTCCCTTAGTGCCATACTCTTAGCATGGCTGGCTTTCACAGAAGAACCAATGCCATCATCAGGCATGAGACTCCCTGAGACTGCCATTCTTCCAGGTGGGGGAGAGGAGGACCTGCCTGGATGCCATGTTCGCTTCCTGTCCCAAGGTGCCTTTCTCACGCGCTATGCCAGGTGCTCCAGTTACGGAAGCCAGGACTGACTACTCCTATTGCTGGTCTCCAAGGGCGACTGACAAGTGCCGGTTGCTGCCCTGAGTCAGGGAGGTTCGCTTCTCCCGCGCAATACGCCAGACATCACTCTGCCAATTCCAGACTAAATTTATTCAATTATTCAAAAACCTGCAACAAAATGTGCAGGTTTTTTTTTTTTTTTTCATGATTTTCGTTTATCAGCTCCATAACACTGCACCAAAAAAGTTACAAAATACACGAAACCGTAAACAAGATATTCAATGGACCTTTTTGAACAGCCAGTAGCTTTGGCACTTTATATACATCGTGCCTAGGATCAAGCGTTTTTTTTTTCTTTCTTGCATCGGTGCAGAAAACTGAAAAGCCAGGGCAAGGATTCACCTCACACAGCTACTCCACTTCCCACATGTCGCACTCGCAGCCCATGTGCCTTTCTGATAACAAAATTGCAATTATATTTGTGCCAAGGAAAGAACAAATTAAGGCAAATTCGCTAGTTGCACGGCATTTTTCCCCACTCAATTTTTATTTTGGCAATGAATTTTTCGTATAGAATATAAAAAAGTTTGAAATAAAATAGCCATATCAATTGTCGGAGTGCGTGCCCCATTGTCCTGTACAAAACAATCGACAATAGGTGGCCACTGAAAGGGCCCAGCATTGCATTACTATTTCTTGTCTATTCCTATAGTACCTCCATAGTAAACAATAAAACACACATTCCGAATGGATTTGTTAAACAAAGCCAACACTGGAACAAAACTTGCTGTATGCTCGCCAGTGTATTTTCAAAAATAGAAAACACCAGGCCACCAGTTTTTGCTCAAGGACTTTATATCGGCAATATAGTTATAAGCTTGGTTAAGGCAGAGCGTCGCTATGAGGCCAATATACTCAAAACAAGTGACCAACTGCACTCCGATGAAAATCTTGCTCTCCGGTGATGGCTGTTACCGAAAACAACCAGTTTGAGGGGAAAAATACTGACTACTGCTGTAAGTGTGAGCACCAGCTCACACTTAGGTTTGCCTTCGCAGGTAAGAGCACAAAATTTATTCGGCACCTGAGTGTTTCTCCAGAAGCTGTATGTTTTAAAATGCGATACTGGAAAATTGTTGGGTTTTAACTTGATTTCCACACATTTCTTTGCCACGGCCAAAAATGACTGTCACCTTTCCTTCAGGAGGTTTACCTTCTGCCTCCAAGAAAATACAAAAAAAAAAGGTTACAAAACACAACAGAAACCCAAAACATTGGAAAAAAAAAAGCATGTCTGTCTAGGCAACAAACTTCACTAGGTGACGTGTTTTCCACAAGACAACTCATTTTTTATGGAATACTAAATAATTCCTAGGCCCATGGTTACTTCTACAACTTCTTGCACTGCATGAGACACAGCAACCTCAAAATGCAGGTGGCAGATACATTTGCTAACACTAAAACAACGTCAAACTGCGCAACAGTAATGTGTTGTGCAAAATGAGTGTGCACCATGGTCTGTAGAAGACTGTGCAGTTGCACTGTTTCCATCTCACTCCCAAGAATAAAAAGAGAAAGGGGGAAGAGCAAGACCACAGGTGGCCAACGCATTATATTCTCAACTTAAAAACAAGCATCACTGCTTAAGTGGGCTGGAATGTCAATGTAATTTTCCTGTAATAAAGATCACCATCTCTTGCATTAAAACGTGCTGACAAGCTGTCCGGACAGCCCACTCCTGCATCCCATTGCATCCCCCGAGCAAACGCAGTGGTGCTGCTCACCTGCCAGGGTATTGTAGGGCTCATTTTCGTGCACATCCAGGGCCGCCGCCCGGATGCGGCCGTCCTTGAGGGCGGCGGCAAGCGCTGCCTCGTCCACGAGTCCCCCGCGGGCAGTGTTGACCAGGAAGGCCCCGGGCCGCATCTGCTTCATTGTGTACTCATTGATGAGGTGGTGGTTGTGCTCGTTGAGCGTGCAGTGCAGCGACACACAGTCGCTCTGAAACAACAGGTCCTGCAGCGTGTACACCCGGCTCAGCCCCAGCGACTTCTCGATGCCGTCGGGCAGGTACGGGTCGTAGAAGATGACGTTGAAGCCGAAGACCCGGGCGCGCAGGGCCACCGCCGTCCCCACGCGGCCTGCAACACCACGGGCCCATCAGAGGGCGCCCCTTCCGGCCCCCCTAGCCGGGCGGGGGAGCGCACCACACTCACCCAGGCCCACAATGCCCAGCGTGTCGCCCCTGATGCGGGCACAGCCCTGGGCCGCCTCGCGCACTTGCTCGGGCCCCTGGAACTTCTTGCCCTCGCGCACCATGTTGGCCAGCCAGTAGGTGCGCCGGTACAGGTTGAGAATCAGGCAGAGTGTCGTGTCGGCCACCTCCTCGACGCCATAGCCGGGCACGTTGCACACCGCTATGCCTGCAAGGGGGGAGGGGCGGTGAGGCCGCGGGGCCGAGGCAGGGTGAGGCGCTCGCTTACCCAGCTCCCCGGCTGCCTTGGTGTCAATGTTGTCCACCCCCGAGCCGATGCGGACAATAATGCGCAGGGCCTTGAACTTCTCCAGGTCCTCCTTTGTGAGCGTGATGGTGTGCCACATGAGCGCGCCCACCGCCTCATTGAGCACTTTCTCGTGGATCTCCTGCGTGGACTGGGCGTCGCAGAAGGCCACCGTGGCCACGTCCTTGAGGATGGGCATCTCCACCGAGCAGTCACGGCCGTCCAGCAGTGCCACCAGGGGCCGCGCGTGCAGCGGCCCGTTGGCCACGGGGCCCCGGGCACCCAGTGGCGGGTTGTCCATGCGCGGCCGCTTCAGGGGCTTCTTCTTGTCCATGACAGGGGCGACACCACGCACTGGCTGCTGGCACTCTCCTCTCGCCTGCGCACCGCCCTGCCCCCTTCAGTCACGCGGCCACGGTCGACGGGGGGGCCCACCAGCGAGAAGGGCGCCTACCGCAGCCGCTCTGCACACACACACAACGCCCCGTGTGCGTCCCCGCCATGCCTCGCAAGCTCAATTTTCAGTCTACCCACCAAGAACAACAACATTCTGCCGGAATTTATTCAAGGCACATCAATTTAGCATGCCAGGCAAAATGTCTGGAAAGGCCCTGATCAGGGGTTTGACTGTTTAGTTTTGAAGTACAAGTGCCATATTTGTCTAAATTCAGCAGAGGTGGGAACGATCTGACACGCTTTTAGGTGAAGACCAAATCTTAGAACACCAAAGAAACCTTGCACCCATGCTGGTCACTTTTAGCGTCAATTGTGTGTCCAGCAAACTTTTCCCACAATGCGTGTGAATAACCGTATTATTGCACGACAACACAGGATCAAGGCGAATTCAATAACAACATTGCAAGAGCGTACAAACAAAAAAAAGAAAGGTGACCTAGCACACAAACAGGCACAGTTGAAGGCGAGCCTCTACACGAGCCTGACGCTCTCATGAAGAAATCAATGGTTTTTATAAAATCAATTGGTGTAAATTACAGGGCTTGGGTATGTTAAAATGCAAGGAGACTATTTCCTGGCAAGTATTGTCTACTAATCATGCAAGTACACAAGTAATCCCTGTACTTGAATTATGAGAAAAATGACAGCAGTCACACAATTATAAGAATGAAACCATGCACGCCCCTGTAGCCACAACACCAGCTCATGAGCAACATGCACGTTTTGGCCATCAATGCCATCTGAGATGCATCTAGCTTCGATATAAGCCATCTAGAGTAGCTACGTTTGCATGCACCCCCCCCCCCCCCACTTGCCCCAAATTTGCTCTTTAGACTGCGTTTATGATTTGCAAGAGGACTGTCACACACACACCCACAATTACGAATCCCAATCATCCTGTGCGGGCTACAAATTCTAAATGTTTGAAGTGCTCAATGTGTAAACCAATTTTGAAAACACAAGGCTCCAAGCTATCAAAGTGCACAGGAAGCTTCCAAAAATAAGTTATTTTACTGAAATAGCGATACTGCTGAACCATAGTAAACAAAAATATACGGTATACTGCTCATAAATGATTACAGTTTATGACACAAGGCATGAAGATGTTCACAGTGAGACATGGGCCACCAGTGTAGTGGGCACAACATAAAACACATAAGGATGAACACACAAATTCCATTCAATTTATCCAACAGTGGTACAGCCTTCATTAGAGTGTACTAAAAAAAAATTGCCTGTTTTAAATGTGCCTGAATTACAACTATTACTTGACCCTCACAACCTAAGATCTTAGGCTTTGATGCATATTTTAATGTTCCCACTTGTACTGCCTGAAACTGCACCTCGATTTAAAAAGAAATCGCTTACATTATATTGTGGTAGAAACAAAGAAGCAGGCTTAGAGTTCAGCTTTTAAACTAAGTATTGTACCCCAGCGCCAGTATTGCATCTCATTCAACAGCGCTCCTCATGAACATATTATATGGGTGCATTCTATTCTCTCCATCAGCATACTTCTAGGCATGTTTCTGTTCAATTCTAAACGCAGTTAATGCTGAGCACTGCCTTTAAGATCAGTTAAAATAGATGTCTCTTGTAATTTTCCTTTGAAGAATAGACATTGCCTTGAGTGGCATACAAATAAAAACCGCCAAAACCAGCCTTTCTAAACTGCTGACCGATTCCCACCCTTATTTTCAATTGTCCCGTTAAACAGACCTAGACAGTAATCTTTAAGATGCTACTGCACAAAAAAAAGGTCCGCAACTCTAAGGGTAGTGCAGCTAGCAAGAAATTGTGGGTTAGAGAGTGCAATGCACAAAGCACAACAATTAAAAAGGTTTTGGCACGTGGCTTCCAGTAGCAAGGGCCTTATGACATCATATCAACAGACGCATGGTTGTAAATTAATGACCCACCGCCCAGGTAGTCACGAGCCAAAAACGAACGACTACTGTACACTCGCACACGGCATCATGCAATATAACACACTAAATACACCTGATTTATATATAGAACCAGGGACAAGCTATGCCGGTAGCCGATTCTAAAAAATTTTTTTTCAGTAGATCCAGGAATACTAAAGCCAAACTGCCCATAGAATGCAGCATTATCAAGGAGAAAATATCTGAAATACGACAGGACAACCAGTCTTTTGAATCACAGCAACACGCACCTACTTCGAACGTTTCATGACTCGGCACAAGGCATTAAACCAAGTAATATCAAAGGTAAATAAGTTTTTAATAGCAACTATACGCTGCGGTATGTCCCTGAATTTCGCACCATCATAGTTAAGCGGCAAATTCAGTTACGGCAGAGCATAGGCGGAAGATGCAAGCAGGCCGCATAAGATATATATTCAGCTAGTTAAACTGGTCTCATGACTGCCATTTCAGGCCAGCGTAAATGACAAAGGCAGCGGTTTCAATTCACCTGATAAATGTTCGAATCCAAACAAGAACGAAAAACTTCTCTCGGTAAGTAGGGTTGCGACACGGAAAGGGGAAACCGGAAATTAACGCTTAACATAAAGAGGACCCCCCCCCCAAAGTGATCCTCTAAAATCACACTGATATGCAAGCCGGAAAAATGGTCCAGGCAAGGTACGTTAAAAAGAAAAGGAAGTAAATTTACGGAGTTCAAGTCCCAATGTACCAACGAGTAGGGATATGCGTTATCCTAGCCCCTGTCCAAGCAATAATTACCGCGGTCTTTGGAGCGTACCGCGGTGATCGCGACAAGCGGTTTGCACGAAGCACAAAAGGGCCACCCGGTAAGCTCACGCAGTCCCGTATGGCAAAATTACAAATCGGCGGCGACGCTACGTGCGCCCTGTACCGAGTGGCCCTTTTCGCGGAGGAAACAATGTCCCACAGGGAGGGGCACAAAGCGTAGAATGCAGCGCGTAATCAATGACCGGCGCCGGGCATCAACAAAGCTCAGCGGCGAGCGGCCAGACAAGGCGCGCGCGAACGCACGCACAGACACACAAAGCGGCGGCGGCGGCGGCGGCAGTGCACGAGCCAGGCCGGGCTGCTCGCGGCCTCCGCGCGAGAGCAGCCCGGCCCCGCCGATCGCAAAGGTGACGCCGCTGCGCAACAGGTCAGCGCTACTGCGGCAGCAGAGAAAGAGGCCTACTCACACTGTTCCAGTTCAAAACTGCCCGCTTGGCTCCTGCAAATCAGGACCGGCAGAAGCCCACATGCTGCATTTCGTGTGGGATCTGCAAATGCCAGAGAGAGACGGGCACGTGCCGCAACAACGCAGGACCAAAACAAAGGGCGCTCCAGCACGGGCGCCATCGAAGCGACACGCGCGCGAGCCAATCGGCGCGCCCGCGCCGCCTGACGTCACGGCTCCCCGCTGCAGACGACGGGGAAAAGCCCGCCGAAACTCCATGTTTTTCTTGCGACAGGTCAAGCGCCGCAGGCGCCCCCAGTTACAGCACGTCGGCACGTTGCGCGCGCCCCGACCAGCGCCGCAGAGCACGAAACAAACAACCAAATCTCGAGGGCTAGGACGGCGGCGTCGCCGAGGCGCGGGCGGCTGGCCGGCCGGCCCCCCTCGGCGGCATCGCTGCGGCCGCCACCCCGAATGGCCGCCGCCGCCGCCGCGACATGTGGCACGCGAGACGAGCGGCCAAATGCCGTGGGGGGCTAATTCGCGCAAAAATAAGCCTAATCAATGTGGCCGCGGGTCGGTTGCCGCCATGGAATGCAAAGTCTCACAAAGGAAGCGCACAAGGCTCTTTGGGGGCCAGAACTTCCGGGACGGCTAACACACCGATCTAGGTCAACCAAATGTTCGACCGAACGCTCCCGCTACAGCCCGTCCAACATGAGCAAACCAAAAAGCGCGACACTGCG
The DNA here is from genome assembly GCF_048455015.1 of Haemaphysalis longicornis. NCBI lineage: Eukaryota > Metazoa > Arthropoda > Arachnida > Ixodida > Ixodidae > Haemaphysalis > Haemaphysalis longicornis. The sequence goes on along the minus strand of NW_027526203.1, from coordinate 447,120,802 downwards.
CGTGGTGCAGCGCCAGCGCCCGTGCTAACGAGACAGCTCGTGCGCTCGCGCTGCGAGAAAACCAATCGCGGCAGAGAACATGCTTCGTGCGCCAACAGCGCGTGCTTTGTTCACGCCACGGTGGCTCGTGCGCACGCGCTCCGGAGAGACGCTCGGGCCGCAAAGCCGAGCTCCGCGTCGTCCAGGCACACGTCGCATGCAAGGCCGCCTCTCGGGCCCACATATTTACCTGCCCAGCAAGTTCATCTTAGGGAGCGGTCAACAAGTAATGTCGGACTAAGCCTTTCAGCCCCAATTATCGCCCCGACAAATGCACACATGGACAGATCGCGTGCCAAGCGGAAGTCATACATCCGGTAATACTTGGAGAAAAATCGCTCTCCGCAATCACAAAAGAGCCACGAACAGCAGCTTTCCACTGACAAGTCTTACCTTTTGAGTCGAGAAGCTCACTTAGCAAACAAAGGCTGACGACTATGGCCGGTAATGCGTTGCTGCAGCGAGTCGAGCAACCCGTAAAGCCTAAAACAAAATCCAAGAGATCGTCGTTAGATCGCGTTACTTGTAAGTTCCTAGCAAAATAGTAGTGAAATTATTACCACCCGCCACTAGTCTCGCGAGCTTGAGCCAAAATAAACGAATATACGAGCCTATGACGTAGCGAAAGAACGCCAAAAACCTTCAACGGGAGAGGCGGATAAGCGATCTCGTGTAATCTCGTTCCGAGGGGTTTGTTTGCGAGACTGGACGTTCTTGTGCTTGTAGATAGTGTTAAGTAATGGGCTGCTGTCTTTAAATCATTTCTTTTTCTCCGGATTGTGCGCAAAATTGTTTGTTTTTACCGCACGAGAATGCTGTATGCGTGGAGATTGACTCTCACGTGAAGGGGACCTTTTTTTTTTGGCGTTCGGGAGGTGCTACCGAATGGAATACAGTGCCGCTCAATATTAATCTACTTCGCTCAGCTGTCGGCTGCCCAGATCGACGCAACGCGACCTAGCACTTGGTTTCCCGGGTCGTTGCTCGCCAGGGTCGTTACGTGCAGCGCTGCATGTGAGCATTGTGAGCGCCACAGGCGCTGCGGTCTTCGCCTCGGGCGTGCTCGGTGAATCAGCTGAAATGTCTGACATCAAGGCGCTGGAGCATCCGACGTTGAAGGCGAGTATTGTGTGCGGCTGCGTGTAACTCGGTGTCAGCTGAGCGGGTGGCGCTTGCAGGTGCCGTACGAGATCCTGAACAAGAAGTTCCGCGCTGCCCAGAAGAGCATGGATCGGGAGGTGTCGCACGTGCAGAGCGGCGCGGCCGAGCTCGAGAAGAGCCTGCGCGACAAGACGGCCGCCGGTCAGCTGCGCGGCCAGCTGGCCGGCCTGCTGGAGAAGCTGGAGCTGCTGCGGCGCAAGAGCGCCGAGAGCATCTCCGAGGAGCTGGAGGCCGCGGCGGCGTGCAAGCGGCGCATCGAGCACCTCAAGGGCTTCGAGACGGGCGGGGAGCAGTGGAAGCGGCAGCGGCTCGACCGAATGCTGGTCGAGCACCTGCTGCGCACGGGTTACTACGGCAGCGCGGCCAAACTGGCCGAGCGCAGCGGCCTGCGCGACCTGACCAACATGGACTTGTTCCTCGTCTCCAAGGAGGTCGAGGACTCGCTGGCCAGCCGCGACACGAGCAAGTGCCTCGCCTGGTGCCACGACAACAAGTCCAAGCTGCGCAAGTTGCGCAGCACACTCGAGTTCCAGCTCCGGCAGCAGGAGTTCGTCGAGCTGGTGCGACGCGACCGGCGGCTGGAGGCCGTGCGGCATGCGCGGCGTCACTTCGGCTCGCTCGAGGACGAGGCCCAACTGGCCGAGGTTCAGCGCGTGATGAGCCTGCTGGCGTTGCCCAGCGCTCGGCCGACCGAGGGCCGATGGGAGATGCTGGGCGACAGCCGCTGGGAGCTCCTGGCCGACAGCCGCTGGGACCTGCTGGCGCAGCAGTTCCGCCAGGAGCAGCTGCGCCTGTACCAGCTCAGCAGCTGCTCGGTGCTGGCCGTCGTCCTGCAGGCCGGCCTGTCGGCCCTCAAGACGCCCCAGTGCTACGACGAGGCCCAGCGGAACCCGGACTGCCCGGTGTGCAGCCGAGCGCTCAACTGCCTCGCCCGGGGCCTGCCCTACGCGCACTGCTCGCAGTCGCGCCTCGTCTGCCGCATCTCGGGACAGCCGCTCAACGAGCACAACCAGCCCCTCGTTCTGCCCAACGGCTTCGTGTACGGCGAGCAGGCGCTGCGCGCGGTCGCCCGCCGCGGACGCGTTACTTGCCCGCGCTCGCGCGATTCCTTCGACCTGCGCGAGGCCGAGAAGGTCTACGTCATGTGAGGCTGCTGGCCCCGACTCGGTACCGCAGAGAATAACACGGGGGCAAACGCTGACGGCTGCTCATCACGTAGTCGCTTCGGGTGTTAATTAACGGACGCCCCCTTTTTTAATAGCAAGAAGTAAACGGCGGCGAAGAGTGATAACACACCCGTGTGTCAATATTTTGGCCCACTTTAAACATCCCCAGGTGGTCTAAATTAACCCGAAGCCCCCCGCTACGGCACTCTCCATAGCCAAGGATAAATACAGTGCATGAAAGCCCAAGTTTAGTTTTTGTGGGGTGGAAAAAAAAAACACTGCAGTGAGCTTCCACTGGCCAGGTATAACCCTAAGAAAGTTGCAGACCACTGTGGCGATCTTGGTGTTGTACCGGATTTAAACATCCAACACAGGTGACTGAAATTGTGCAATTGATCTTGAACTTTGCATTGCATGTGTGCAGCAGCAGCTGCATTGTGTGCACAATATAGGAGTGATGCTTAGGGATGAAAAAGAAGCATCGTGGAGTAGAGTAAGGAGCAAACTCCAATTTAGGGCATCCTGGCTGAATAGGGCCGGTCGTGTTATGTGGAGCACTGGCAGCAGGCGGACTATCCTGGTAATAGAATGGAGACTGAAAGAAGATATGATAGGCAGGAGACGACCGAAAACTCGATGGGGAGATCAGATAAAAAAAATGTGGGGATAAAATAGACTCCAATGATATAGGAATGGTTTGAGGTGTATGGGAGAGGCCTTCATTCTGCAGTGGGCATAAATAGGCTGCTGATTATGATGGCGTACAAAGGGCAACTCACTTGTCTATAGCACAGCTTACATACCTTTAGCCTTATCCTGCCTCACCTGATAAGTGCTTGAAAAAAAAACTACTTCAGTGTTGTGAAGTCTAGGCCCACTACTTTCGTCCTCAACTTATTTGTAAAAATTTGTGTGTGCAGTTCTCGGAAGCAATTACCGTATTTAATCGCATAATGATTGCACTCGTGTAATGATCCTACCCCTGAAGTCCGTCGTCAAAATACTTTTTTTATTTCCCACGCAATGATAGCACCCTGAACTTGCCGCAGCCATATGTCGTATGTTTGCCAAGTCTAGATGACGATGGTCATGCTTACCTTAGTTTTCTGTGAAGGAAAGCTTGACATCCACCTAAATGCAGCCTAAATGAAGTTTCTGAGAAAGCTGTATAGCTTTCCTTTGTAGCCGTATGGCTGCATTTAGGTGGATGTCAAACTTTCCTTCACAGAAACTTACTCCACCTTGGGGATTTCCCCTAAATCTGGTCGTTTAACACCTGTCCTTCACTTCGAGTTGTTGATCAATTCGCTTTCGCGTTACTAACGACTAGCCTCCTGGTTAGCTCAGTTGGTAGAGCGACTGCTCCGGTTAAGCAGTGGTCCCGGGTTCGAATCCTGGACCAGGATGAATTTTTCTTCAACTGCGAAGTTTCTGAGAAAGCTGTATAGCTTCCCTTTGTAGCCGTATGGCTGCATTTAGGTGGATGTCAAACTTTCCTTCACAGAAACTTACTCCACCTTGGGGATTTCCCCTAAATCTGGTCGTTTAACACCTTAGTTTCCTCCTCTTTCAAAGCGGACATGGCTACGTTATCACTGCGGACTTGATGATATTAGCGATATCGGCAAGCATCAGGTCATTATTGGTGCGGAAGAAACTCACAAAATGCACATAATGTAGTCACAAGACATTAAAAAAAAGCGCGCTCGGCTTGCTGGGTCGGCCGCCGTGTCTTGATGTCCCACACTGTGACAGCAGCAGCCGCTTATTGGTCGACCTGTTCCCACCTTGCAGCAAGCTTGTTCCGGCGCGTTCCATAATTTCGGTGCGTTCCGTAATGAAAACACTGCATTTTGCGTTACTCGGTGGTCAGTGGAGTTTTTGTTATGTTTATTATGTTCATCAGACTTATCATAAACATTCTGACCTGCAACTCGCGTTTTCTGCGCTGAAACTTTTTTCGCAAAAAATTTACCTCGCGTAAAGAGCGGACCCCTAAATTTGCATCATATTTTTGGAAAAAAACAGTGCGATCATTACGCGAGTAAATACGGTAGTTGAAGTTGAACTCACTCTTATAGACAAGTGTGTACCTTGCTGTACGCATTTTTTGCGTATCGTAGAACTTAAAGCTGAGAGCTGGTAAAAAAAAAAAGGTGGCAGGTTGCCAGGAAGGGAGGGGGGTGTATGGTGGCGCAGTGATGGTTATGATGTGGACTCCCCAAACTATTTTAAAAGTGCCGAGTTAAAGTGGTGACTTGATTTGATTTCCATGAACAGCATGCAAATCTGTGCTTTTTGAATGTATTGCTTTGTGAAATGTGCCAATGAAAGTTATGTAACAGCCAGTGTGACAGTGCCGACATGCAGGAGGATTGCATTGCCAGTCTGCTTGAACACTTGTGCAGCATGAAATGCACTTTGTTTGAATGGAATGCCAACCTTTCCCGTTTGTCCACAAGAAGCACCATTGTGAGCATTGTCTGTTGTTGCTTGGTGCACAGTGAACATTTTTTTTCCTCTGTCTTAATGCAGCATCAGTTGTTTTAAGCATTTGAATTGTTATGCCAGTTATGTTATTAAAGCGGTAAATGACCCATTGAGCGAAAAAGCCGGTGTAGTCTAATGTCTGTAACTTGTTGGCTGCATCACATTGGCTGTAACATGTTCCGTATCGAGTTGGGCCATGCACCAGATCCGTTTGTCTCTCTTGTGTTTGGTTTTGCGCTAACATATTTTTTGAATACTATGAACCAACTAGCCTAGCAGCAAGTTTTAAGTTCCATATCACGTGTAGTAGAAAAAGACTAGGAAAAGGATCATGGCCATTTGCTGAAATTCCCAGTGTGATGTCCCCATTGACTGCAGACGCAAGACAAAGACAAAAAGGGCAGCATTCAACTAGACGCTCGGCAGCGTGGATATGCACCACGCCAAGTTTTGCACTACTTCCGCTGCATTACCGGAGCATCCATTCAGCGATGGGACAATAATCAGAAGTGCTTAGGTGTCCTCGGAGTGTTTGCTCTGGCAGTTGAAAGAAGTGCCCTTGGGTGCTGTACACTGCATTTCATGTACTTGCATTTGCACGGATGTATTAAAATACTTTGTGCTATATTATTCAGACTCCAGAATGTTTATATTTAAAGTTCGGACCTTCACTGCAGAGCACCTCAGAGACCTGGTTCCGGTTTATCGTGTTGAACACAAAATATAAATGTTTCCTGCTTATATCCGTAACTGTCGTAACAATTTTGAGTTTGATATCTCCTATATAACCAGTAGTGATTAAAACAACGTAATGCTGACTAAAGAGAATAAAAATATATATTTGACCTCCTAGTGCCTAACACAAGTGCCTTTTTATTGCAATGGTTTGCGAGAAAATAAGAGTTACTATGCATTTAACATGTCAGGTAAGCTTTGTGCGTGTAGTGATGGAAGGGTTATTTCACTGGTTAAGTTGGTGTGGGGTTTGGATTAGGAACGATTGGAGATGTGATACACATGGTGGGTTCTTGTGTGATTGACTGAGCATCGGCCGCGGCGGCCGCTTTTCTGATGGAGTCGAAAAGCAAAAACGTACGTGTGTACGAGATTTCGGCGCGCGTTAAAGATCCCCAGGTGGTCGAAATTAATCCGGAGCCCTCCACTACGGCGCGCCTCATCGCCTGCGTTGCGTCGGCGCGTTAAACCCCACAATCAAAAAAATCAACTGAGCATGCTTAGCAGGGGCGTTTGTGATCACCATTTGTTTTCTGATGTTATTGAGTCGCTGCTGAAAATTGCCCGACTCACCAGTGTGGACCTTATCACAGTCTGTCCACCAAAACGCCAAATAGTCTGGGTGCCATTCCTGCATGCTTTCAATGACCCCTCCTAGCCAGATGGGCTGCCGTTGCCGTTCACTCCAAGTGATTGGTTGGCGTAATGTAGCATTGTAATTTAACTTCATCAGGAGCTTTTTGTAGTGCAGGGCAGCTTACAAGTCTACCCTTATGGCCAGGAAAATACAGTAACAATGGGAAGGTGATTATCCAACTGAAAAGTGAAGAGCCTCAATATAAAAACAGCACCAATGTTACATTTAAAAAAACGCTTCTTCAGGTTTGTTCCAAACAAAACTGCCACAGGAGGTTCATGCTTATTGCAAGTCAGTCTGTGCACGTAGAACTAACCATAGCATCTAGTGCGGCACCATTAGACCTTTCTCAGAAATTCGCCACTTTGGGTGGCTTGCATAACCTTTTGGAGGAATGTCTTTACTGGCAAAACCAGTATTGGGACCTTGGTGGTGTACTATACAGGGTGTTACGACGATAATTGGAACACTTCAATTTTTTTTCCTGAGCAAACAACTGCTCGGTTTGCACTCCAACTTCACACGAAGGTCACATTTTGTGGTCTGTTTTGTTTGACACTGGGAACGACAGTACATGCTTATTCTGAAAATAAAAACGATTTTCGCCTATGGGAAAATGGCCAATTTGGACTTGCGAGCCAGTGCAAGCTGATCTTGGAATGACGGCGCCACCTGGGGTATGCAGAGTGAAACGGACCATGGGGATTCACACTCCTTCCATGGCAGGAAGGAGCCAAATGGGGTAGCAGACGATTAAAAAATGTGAAAGCAGGTTTTCTGATTATCTGCTACCTCATTCGGCTCTTTCCACGGTAGGAAGGAGCCAAATGTGATTGCAGACGATCAGAAAATACGAAAGCAGGTGAGGAAACTTATCCAGCGTTTATTGGCAATGATGAACCATGGGGATATTTTGTTATGATTGGTATCAGCTGTTATGCAACTATTTGGGATCATCTTAAACTAGGGACAAAACAGATTTTCTGATTGTCTGCTACCTCATTTGGCTCCTTCCTACTGTAAATCCCCATCATCTGTTTCACTCGGCATACTCCAGGTGGCGCCGTCACTCCAAAATCAGCTTGCACTGGCTCGCACGTCCAAATCGGCCAATATTTTCTTATAGGCGAAAATAGTTTTTGTTTATTTTCAGAATAAACAGGTAAGTACTGTCATTGTTCCCGGTGTCAAACAAAATAGACCACAAAATGCGACCTTCATGTGATGTGCGAGTGCGAACCGAGCGGCGGTTGGCTCAGGAAAATTTCTTAAAGTGTTCTAGTTATCATCATAACACCCTGTATTGAACATATGGCTATGGCTGTAATACAAATTTTGTATCGATAAGTTTTTTTTATGCTTATTTCATGCCTAATTACCAAAAGGGGCTTCTACTATATAGCAGTAATCTTATACTAGATCTTCATTCTGACAGCATCATTACGAGTGGATTACACTGCCATCTTGGTCCTGTACGACTCTGAGAGAGAACACATTGAGCGTCTAGAGGGGGTCGTGCGGCTTACTGGGAGTGGTTCCTTGTTCACTGCAGCTCATATGACACCCAGGCCACCTGTGCCCTGTCGACCAGCGCAATCCATCGACAGGGTGCTGGACAGGGTGCTGGTCGACAGGAGCTGGACATAAAGATCTCCCATTTCTCTCTAAAAGAGGAAGAAGTGGGGAAAATAGGGTGGGGGGGGCGGGGTTGTGAAGCCGCGATCCCCTTTTTCTTTTTTTCTTTTTTTTACAAAATTTACATTCAGCAACGTATGGCTCAAGGAACATCAGGTGTAGTCTTGTTGGGTGGGGGAAGGCTCCAGATTGAATGAGGTGAAGGCCTGTCTGTTGCTCTCTGGAGAGGCTGGGATGAGGTGGAGGAAGTGTCCGTCTTTCTAGCCAATAGTGCTGCGCGATTTCCCTGAAAGTGATGAGCGGGCAGTGCTCCATGTCTTTCTCCTCGATCAGCCTGAGGTGCGAGTGCACTGGCTTGTTGGTGGGCAAGCTTGTTGCCCTCCATGGAGGCGTGAGCGAGCATCCACAAACAGAAGGTCGATGGAGGCATCCAACCTAATTGGCAGTTCCGATATACTTGCTATGAGTTGGTGATGGTCGTGTGTGCCTGCGTCTGCGTGAGGGCCGGAGCAATTGCCACCTCCTCCACATCTGTAATGTCCATGGTCTTGACTGTTGCACTCACTAGGAGGCTGTTCCTGTTTGATGCCAACAACATTGCTTTTGTATGGTTTCCTTCTAAATCGGGAGGCATTAGTGTATATGACTTTTGGGTCTTTTCCAAAATTCGTTTCGACCGTTCTGGTTCTTGCTGCTTTTGGCAGCCTCATGATGGGAGGTGTTTATGTTTCTAGGCAGTGGGTGAGTAATAATGAACTGGCGCCAGGGGTCTGGTACTTGCACTTGCAAGATCGCGTCAACGGCTGTCCACCCAGTTTTGAAAATGTTTCGTCCATCTTTATTCAGCTGTGTCTGGCCTTTAGGTTCGATAGATGGCCTTTGGTCAATTCTTCTGCTGTGTTGTGTTGGCCCATCCCGAGAAGCTTGTCTGTGGTTGCGCTCATGGATGGCATGTTTAGGTCACCCTTGTTCTGTAGGAGGTACAGGGTTATGTTATCTTCGAAACCAGACTTCTTTCATTCCTCTCTTCCTGATTGACGCCCTCCTAATCGTGCATAATTTTATCGGTGGTTTGCTTCAGTTTTGCAGGGACCTGTCGCTCTTGTGTCTGCTTGTAAGTGAACTCAGGATTTTGATGCGGGGACTGGGAATGATCGCGTGTCCCTCTTGTTCCATTTGGATGTCCCCATTGATGTTCCTTTTAGATTCAGGGCGGTCAACTAGGAGTTCGGACTTCTGTGGCGAGCAGAGGAGGCCGCAGGCCTTGGTGTATTGGTTTATGGTGTCTGTTGCCCTTTGGAGTGGGTCCTGAATTTCCTCAAGGGAGCTGGGTCCTGTCCAGAGGTTGATATCGTCGGCGTAGAATGCATATCAAAGGTTATCTACCATGTCGAGTCTTCTGGGAAGGTCCTGCAAGGTGACGTTAAATAACAACGGTGACAGCACAGGTCCCTGGGGAGTGCCTCTAGTTCCTAGTCCTAAAAGGGGTCATACATGGCATCTCCTGTCCTGAATGAAATGGTGTGGTTGGAGAGGAAATTGTGGACGTACCCGCAAGTCCACATTCCGCAGTCCGCCGTGTTCAGGTTTCTGAGTATCACCTCTAAGATGCATGCGTCAGCCTGTATAGTGCCCATTTCTTGCAAGAAAACACACGCTATGTGTAGCAGGGTTTGCACACCTTGATGGTATTGTAGCAAGTTGCAGTGACATCCCTTTCAGACAAAATCGATTTCAGCATTCATATCAGAACCAAGAAATAAAAAGAAATAACTGCTCACTGCTTGTGCTGAGAACAAATTTGCAATTGGGCCCAGACTACGCTGTGCAAGTTGCAAGTTGTGTGATGCGTTATGCTGCATCATTGCAGTGAATTTTTCATGGCCACAGCTGTCAATAGGTTTATTACTACAAGGGGCCACTTTTTCTTGGCATGAGTCTGTTGCCACGCATCTGTCACCATGCATCTACAACCGGTATGACAGTGCATGAACTGCTGAGCACAAATCTGAAAAGACCAAATGCTTTTGCTGCTTTGGAAGTCCTGGGGATTGAGCATACCGCATTGCTTCTTTCCGTTTTGAGAGAATTTATCACGGTCTCAATGGAAACACCAGCATCGAAAATGCAAATCATTGCTGTGGAAGACACCCGCACATACCCATGCATACACCCTCCTCGGGGATCGACCAAAGCTGGCACCTCCAACTCCTCTCTACTGCACCTGAAAAGTTATCTGCCCCAGGCTACCAACATCTGCTCACTTGGCACATGCCTAGCTCTGGAAATGCAGTCATAACTACACAGCTGTACGTCAACAGTAGTCTTATATATAGCCTTGGGTAATCAATCGCGTGTGGATGTGGCCAGAGGGGGGAGGAGGAGGGGGGACGTTTAAACCCCCTTCCGTTTTTTTATTTATTGATTTATTTATTTGACGCAGTGCGTAGGCCACACTTACTGGCTTTACTGCTAGCCAATGGTCGCATACAGTGACCAAGTACAGATATGTCGAGAGCAATGGGAACACGGAAGCGGTGGTCTAGCTGTGCAGAAGTGCTACGTTGCTGCGTTGGCAGTAACCACAAGGAGCAGACCGCGCATGCTGGCACCAACAACCTGTCCGTACTTCTCAACCTGTTTATTTCACTGTGGCCACGAGCGTTGTTCACTGCAGCCTGGTCATAGCGATGGGGCTGATAGCATACACTGCACCAACTTGCCATCGTACTGCAGCCCCATGTGGATGAAAATGTAGAGTTGAAAAAAGAGCCTTCCTCCAAAATGCATGTTTATTTGCAAACCAATAAAATAGCCTAGTGCACAGCAAGCAGTGAAGTGTTTGTGAGATAAAGAACAACAAGCTGTGCAAGAAAAATACAGCAAAACGCGCAACTTTGAAAATAACTTCTAGCATGTTGCCTCAGTCATCACAGATTCAAGGAATGTGGCCACTCGTAATTCCAATTTTTTATTTATCTACTGATGAAAACCTTCAAATGCATTGTGAAAAAAAAAAAAAAATTGTGCAGCTGCCTCGTGTTGATTCCAAGTGTCCAATCTTTTGACCAGAGTCTTTCAGTGCTCTCAGGTCATTTGAAAGGAGGGGTTCTCACAAAGACATTCGAGCTAGTTTTGCGCATTTACTTCTGTGGGAGCTGCCCCAGTGTAAGACATACACACCCTTTTTTTTTCATTAAAGAAAAAAAAAAGGAAGAAAGGGAATCGGAACACTGCAGCCCAAAGCTGACCCGAGGTACTGTGAACACTGTGCAGTCCAGCCACTGCCCGTAGCCACGAGATGATGGCGATTGCTTTCCCACTGCTGTTCACAGTCGTCACCAGCTCTACCGAATAGGGCGGTCGGGGCTGCATGCATTTCATAACAGCTTGCTCAGTACATGTGAGCGTGCGTGGTGCCCGAACGGTGTGGCCTCGTCTGTGCTGCCCTGCTTCGTCCCTAAAGGCACACAGCACAGATTCGGGCCTGACTCGTGCGAGAGCTGCACCCTGCCAACAGTCCGAAGAGGTGTGGCTCGTTAACAATACTAAGTTATTAGTGTTTCCGCACTGATCAGAATAAATCGTTATGCTCAAGGTAAAACAATATAAGATTCACAGCCTCAACTAAACATTTTTTCAGAGAGTGGCCTCATACCGTAACCTGCGAGAGTCTCCTTGGTTCTCAGCGATCATCGGGCACTTTCATGGGGCTTCGCTGCAAGCCCACCACTTTTTCCTGGCAGCACAGGACACTGCAGTAAACTACCAGGAGTCATCACATCAGCACCTGTCACAAAAATAAGCGCGTCTGCCCACACCGTCGGTGACGTCCCCAAACGCAATGAGCCCAGCTGTCCACAACGGCGCCCCTATTGCGCCTGCAGGAGGCGCACCATGGTGGGGTTGGGAAAGGCACGCCAGCTGGCGGCCACGTGTGCCACGCTCGACGCGCGCAGCGCCACCAGCTCGTGGAGCGCGGCCTCGAGTGAGTGGCGAACCTCCACCACGGCTCCCCAGCCCGGAGTCGCAGCCGGCCGGCTGAGGTCCACCACGCGAGCCCCCACACACAGCGCCACGGCCTGGCTGCAGGCACGAGCCGCCTTGGCGCAGGCCTCGCGCTGCTGCTCGGCGCGCGGCGGCACGGGCACCAGCGGCCGCAGCGAGGCCACCAGCTGTCCCACGCGGTGGCTCTGCAGCTTGGCGCGCTCGCTCTGCACGTGCCGCAGGGCTGCCTTCAGGTCCTGCAGCTGCGGCCAGCTCGAGCTCACTGCGAGGAGGAGAAATCAGCCAAGCGGCGACCGATGAGTGACACACTCCCTCCCTGCCCCTCGCAAACTTAACCTGCAACAGCTATCTTTTTGCACCGTTTCCCGCGTGAATGGGGGACGGCGTCCTGCTGGCTAACACTGGTACTCTCAACTAAGCCCTTGCAATTCCGGCATCCAACAAACAAAAAAATAAATCACTCGGCATGAACAGTTCTTCGGTTTTTCAAGACAATGCTTTGAGAGACATTTGTTCACCGGAACAAATCATCCACCATTCTAACCCCAAGAGCACAAGAAAAAGTGTCAAGTATCAAATGTCCCGTAGAAACATTGCATCGGCCTTGGCATTCTGATTCAGAATGCACCCTGAGCCTGCTTGCTAAAAAATTGCAAGAAATAAGAAAAGTAAATATCCATGCGGGCTCCCACAGCATTTACCAGGTTCACTGTGCCATCTGTTTCACTTTGCCCTTCAAAATTGGGTAGCGAAAATGCTGCAATATGCACATTTCTAAAGCACGTACTTGCTGACCCACTGAGGAGACAATTGCTACTGAAAATCCACCAACAGCAGAGTAAACCTCAAGCTTCATCAAACTTCCTACAGTCCTCTGAGCAAAATTCTCACGGGCCATGCGTTGCACAGCGCAATGCTGGCTGTTCCACAATTATGTGCTGTTCTTGCAAATACTCTTACAAGTGCTTGAACAGTACTACTGCTAAATGAAATTCGAAAGTTGACTCTAGCTGTGCTTCAAATACTATGTGATAAGGACTTTTACATCGGTTCATGGCATTTTTACGGACATTTGTAGCACTGAGTATTCACCGTATTTACTTAAATCTAGGCCAGCCTCGATTCTAGGCTGACCCCGAAATTCAGAAGATCAGAAAAAAAAAAAAAAAAAATCTTACCTCGAGTGCACGGAGCAAAAATATATAGGAGGCGAAACAGCCCATTGCGGCAAGCACGGGTGAGCGACCAGATAATGTCACAATGAAAAACAAGGCGGACTGCGAAGCTTCGTAGCTGCGCCGGCGAAGGAGAGCGTAGCGGCACCTGATGGACAAATTGATTGCGGCCGCGCCGCAATTCATGCCGTGGCTACGCAGTGCAATGCTGATCACGGTGGCCACGCAGTTTCTTCACCCGCGGCAGATGCCGCTAGCTTAACCTCTGACGAGCACTTGTGACATTATCTGGCCGTGCTAGGAAGCTTCGTTTCCCCTCCTATCTTATTCTTGCTCCATGCTCGAGTGTAAGCTGAATGAAAAAAGGCATTGGACTGGGACTAGAACAAACCCTTTATTAGGCTTCTGGCACTCGTCTTAGCATGTGCAATGCTCACTCCTCCTCGTCGTTTTCATCGACATTGCTGTCCTCGCTTCCATCCAACGCGTTCAAGATCCTGTACTTACGGAGGGCCCGCGCAATTAGTTTGGCCAGAAGTTCGTCCTACACTGCGGCGACCCAGTTTGCCACTTGGCTGAGTGAAGTATGATTGATGCGCCCGGTCGGTGCGAGTTGGTGGTCTTGCAGCGTCAGCCAGTCATTGTAATGCCTTCTCAGCCTGTCCTTAAACGGCTTGTTGATGGCCACGTCAAAGCAATTGTAGCTGGCTTGTCATACCGTGGGGTATTACCGCAATGTCCGTACCGCCCTCCGAAAGCACGCGTACGGACTTAACGGCATCTGTCAAGTGGCTGCGGTAGGAGTCGAGAACCAGGAGTGACTTCTTAATTAAACAGCAGAGCCACAGCACGGCATTGCCAAACGGTCCTAAATCAATCTTTGACGAAGGCACCACTCATCCACCCACTCTCATGAGCTCACACGATGTTTTTAGGGAAAACTTCCCCGGATAGATGAGTCTTCCGCTTAAAAAAATTTAGGGCAGCAGCTTTCACCCATCGGCTGTGCGATGTAACATCACGGTGGTGCACTGCTGCTTGTAGCCTGCAGTTTTCACTTTCACTTGTTTCATGCCTTATCATTCACTGTGTAGGCTACAGGCATGTTGAAATACACCGGTGTCTGACCGGCGTTACCGATTTGGTCCAGTCTGTATTCCTTTTACAGCCGCTTGTTGATAACAAAGCATGGGAATGCGACTAGCGTCTCCTAAAAGTCAGGGGGTAGGTTTTGGCACACAGACATCCACTGTTGCACGCTGAACCTGAACCTCTTCACGAAGAGAGTGACTCAGCCCCTGCTGGCCTTAAACCGAGTCCGCGTGATGCCTAGAATGTTTGCAATCTCCCTCACCTTCGCCCATATATCTCCGCCTTCACAGCGACATACTTCTCCACCTCGTGGTGTTGACTTTTCTTGGGTCCTGTGAAGACCAATCGTTTGGCAGCACAGTTGAAAAGTTAATCCCGACGCTTGCGCATCGGTGCACGTTCTTCTCATCCATGCCAAAGTCACGCTGTGCTTGGAGGTTCGAAGTTCTCTCCACCTTCAAAACTACCTTCCACTTAAAAGCTGCGGTGTAGCAGCACCACTTGGTGGGTGCCTTCGAGCCCTAAACCCGAGCACCTCTCAAGGTCATGCGGCGATGGTAAGAAAGCAAACACGGAATGATGAGAGCTGTGTTCACAACGTTTGAACAAGCGAAATTGAGCCTGCAAACCTCTGAGCTGCAAGCCTGTGGCCGCGAGATGGCATTGAGTGTCTAGCAGTGACAGGAAAGCCGCATCCTCGAATCTAAGCCAACCCCCGACTTTCCTAAACGAGTTTTTAAAAAAAAGGTACCGGCCTAAATTCGAGTAAATATGAGAATGTTGCTCTTTGCAGCTACTTGGGGGTGCAGCAGTTTTTTTTTCTTTTTTTTCACTGCACCAGAAACTACAACATTAAAATCAAAGTCAGACGTTCAGTACATGCTCGCATTTGTAAATGCTTTTGTTCTACACATTTCAATCATGCAAGGGCACCTAGAAAACCTTAAATTTACATGCTCCAGATTACCACCCTTCCTGGTTTTCCATGAACAAGCTGACAGTCAGATAAGGCACCACCACCTACCTTGCTTGCCTGGCTTCTAACAACAGCACATCTTGGTTTCTACCTGCCTTCTGTCTGAACAACCTTGTATATACGCATCAAGCAAAAAAATGTAGCTTTTACTGGAAATAAGAGGTGCAGTCGAAAAAAAAAAAAAAAAAAGAACCCTCTTCATAAATAACACGGACAAGTCATTTGTTTACTCAAGCTTGTAGTCTATGGACAAAACCCAGCCTAGTTGGCTAGTTATTTAATTACGATTATAGTATTCTGTGCAATAATTTACAAATCAAATGGCAGCTGCATGCTGCAATCCGCCTTTTTCATTGCGCTGTGGCGGCCTCTGGTGGCGCCGCCGAGAAGCGATATCTTACTCTACGTTACTTATTAAGCCAGGAAATGCGATAGCAAATTTTAGCTCACAAGCAGATCGCGAGTCCACCAGTCGAAAAAAAGATGTGCTCTTCATACTTCTGTTTCGCGCTTTACGACAGAAACATTGGTTAATTTTGATAATCCGTTTCCTAGATGAAGTTGAGTAACCCTTCTTCTGGACTTAACATGCCTTACATTTTCTACAAGCGTGCCAGACGTGTACGCATATGGAGCGTCGGTTAAGCGAAGTCAGCGAAGCGTCGCTAGCCACGACATACGGATCGCATACATAGTGTGAAGGTACGTTTGCTTCGTTGACCTTACGAAGTTTATTACGCTCTACGAACAAAATAGAGGCACATTCGTCGCGGCTCGAATCTAATCGAGTCTACTGGCCGCGTTGGTCAACAAGCCTGTCGTACTACGGCAACTTTCGGTCTGCCGGTGTGTTCGTATCGTCGTTGGAGTAATACCGTATCTACACGATTGTAGGTTGACCCTTTTTTTCAAATTTGACAATCCAATGTTGGGGGGTCGACTTAGAATCGAAGTCGAACCGTCTACCGCTAGTAACGGCAAGAGAAACGAGAAGTCGGGAATCTACGAGGTGGGGACAAAGCTGTCCCCACCTCGTAGACCCCCGACCATAGTTATGGTCTAAAGTGTGAACCGCATGGGGTGTTTTCTGCTCGCGAAAATGCGCCGCGCTGACGCTGCCGCGAATTCCACCCGCATGCTGCGCGCTACGCGATCGGCGGCGGCAACATGGCGGCGTCACCAGCCGCGAAGAGGTGCGCGACCGCTTTTAACCGCTCTTTAAGATATCAGTGAAGACACAAACGAAGACGTTTGTGCAGGAAAGGAGCTGATAATGTGGTCGAAAACGACACTATAAAGCATTATCTGCGCTGCTAGGGAAAGCGCCAATCAAATATCCGCCACCGTGGTAAGCCTAAACATCTCCGGCGGCGCCAGCCGGCTGGGGCAAGTCGTCAGGTTCCTCCCACTACCGCGCTCATCACGCGTCATACCGAGGTAGAACGGTAGAACTTAAAAGCAGCAGAAGCTCCCGCGCGAGCGGAATCATCGACGCCGGCGGGAAAAAGTCTCCCGCGCTACGCCGACGCGCACGAATCACGTGCAAAAACGTGTCAAGAAGCGTTTTATTCGTCTCTAATAAACAAAATGAGTATTAGCGAATCCCTTGATTCAATGCGTGGCGCTAACGTAGCCCAAATCATATCACATTGTTCAGTACTCTTCCGAACGCGATGGTGGGAGGTTAGTCGCTCAAACAAACAAACAAACAAAAAAACCGCGCGCGGCCGCTTCCGTCAGCCGCCATGTTGTTTGTTTTGGTATCTCGCGGCAGTGGCCGCTGCCGGTTGCTTCGATGGTTGTCATCTCGCAGCGAATGTACCGTAAAAACCCGCGTATAATACGAACCCGCGTATAATACGAGGTGTAATTCGGGGACATCAAAATCAGAAAAAAAAGTTTTCATCCGCATATAATGCGAGGTAAAGAGCACATAAAACATTTATTTGCACTGCAGTTACCGTTCAGTCTTTGTCAGTTTTCGCTGGCACCGTCTCCCGACGTCCGTTTAGTCATCGTCAGGGTCGCTGCCGCTGTCTGCTGAAGTCGCCTTGTCGGAAATGTCTTCCCACAGAAAGTGGTCCTCAGTGCTATCAAGGGCGTTCGAGATGCCGCATTTCTTAAAAGAGCGACTGACGAGCTCCTCTGGAATGCTGGCCCACGCATCCGCAATCCAGCCACAAAGCACCGCTGGAGAAACCCGCGTCAGCCATTCGGTAGCTGTCACTTACGGGTATCCTGTCCTCATCCACTCTTGGTAGCAGGACCCGATGCAGTCTTTGAGAGGCTTGTTGATGCAAATGTCTAGCGGTTGCAGCTGCTGGGATGTCATTCCTCCTGGCATGACAATGAGTTCAGTGCGGGGTTCGTGCAACAACTTCTTCACGGAATCGGCCAGGTGGCAGCGAAAGGCGTCCAACACGAGCACTGACGGGAATCCCCAACAGTGCTCCAGGCCGCCGACACTACACAAACTTTATCCAGTCAAGCACCAGTTGCTTTCTCCACCCACGAATGCTGCCTTCGGTAACGCCGAACTGCCGTCCTGCAGCGCAATTTCTGATGGTCTCGGCCACGGAGCAAGATAAACAGGAGCGCCGACTTCGCTCTCTCCGGCGGGCTCTTAATGTCCATAACTCGCGGAGCACAATGTAGATGGCGCAGCGAAAGGGACCTTAGCCGGCGGCGGCTAAGCGGCCGGCGTTGCCCGTGCGCCGGCGGGCGAGTTGGCGGAACGCATTCCCTCGGCTCTGTCGTCTGCTTCGGCGACGGTAGTTTTGGCCACGGACTGCCTGCTTTGGCGCCGCTTCGCGTTCATTGCGCGCCTCCTTCGCACAGTTGATTAACTTGTTCGACAGCACCTTCCGGGTAACCCGGACCCGAAGGAATTGAGTGGCCGTACGGCAAATATACGTTAAGGATTGGTTTCCATGGCGGGAAAACAAAATATAGAGACCACATACAAACATATGGCTGCTATACAAACACTACCTTTTGCGCGGTGCTTGCCGAAAATGTGGCTCCGTTTTGTAAATTTGGGAATACCAATTTGGCTCTGTTTTAACAGGTTTTACAAAAGGCGAAAGGAGTAACTGGTTCTGATCACTGGCGATTATAAAATTTCCCTCAGCTTTCTCGCAGTTCTGCAACTTGCGTCCAAAACAGAGTGCGCCTAGAACACGGGCCGGCACTTACACGCTCATCGGAAAAGAACAGAAATGCGATAACATCACCCGCGACTGCCCGCGACGTAGCAATCTGCTCAAGATCAAGTCCCTGACAGTGCGGTCTTTTCACAAGCCTTCATTTCGCGATAACTCGCCGAAAGAAAAGGTTTAACGAGCCGGTTGTTTTGCTGGTCAGTCGCTTAACGAAAAAAAAAAAAAAAAAAACGCCGGGAACCCTGGTAGGCCAAAAAATTGCAGCCATACAAATCGCAGCGTTTTATTTGGAGACCGTGGTGTTATCGACGAGATAACACGACCGTAGAGCGACAGTGAACATCGGGCGGTAAGTTGCGGCATGAGTTAACATGAAGTATGCGTTTGATATTCTTGGGTTCCTTATCAAGCTGACAGTGTTTTTGTACAGTTGATACAACAGGGCAGCCGTCCAATTCAGTCATTGGCACAGAAATGTGTCTCATTGCCGTTTACCGATGGAGACTCCGGGCGACCCTTGTAAGCGTTGTTCGTGCGCAGAAGCAGCATAAATAATTAAGCATGCGGCCGGAGAGCGGGATAACAACAGAGGGTAACCTTTCGTCGATTCGTCGTAAGCATAATCACGCTAGACTATGTTGTGGCGTTCCATATTACTCTTGCTCATTCTTTGGTGCTTCTGAAGTCGTCGTCGTTCAGTTGCGTCTTACATGTGCTGGGTTAGTACAATATTTTTAGTGGATATTCATAATGTCAGACTAAACGTTCCGGGAATAAGCGATCACCATGTATGCGGCGGCGTGTGCTTATCTGCGCCGTCTATTGCGGCCGCGCACGGGTGTTTAAAATCCGCGCGTGCACGCATGCCTCCTGCATAGTAGGACAGGCATAAGACAGACGTCGCTGCGCAAGAAAAGATGCCTCTGGGGAGAGCGAAGAAGGGAAGAGCCATGTACAGAGGCACAGCGACGAGAGTGCGAACGGAGGAGGAAGAGAGCAAAGGGAAAGCTGGGCGGCCGGCAGCGCGTGGACATTATCTGCCCGAGCAAAAGATTTTTTCTGGGCCACAGTCGGCGCTCCTCTTTATATCTTGCTCCGTGGTCTCGGCACATAAAATAACTTTTCTTTTAATTGCAGCCGAATACTGTTTTAGTGCACCCGACATCTTGATAGACTTGCGGTGAACGTGCCGAGATCCTTCGCGTAGTCAAAACAATCAAAATGGCGCCGGCTGAGAGAAGCAGCAGCCAGCTAACGCCACAGCAAGATGGCGCTCCCTCCGCTGAAACCGAAAGTGCAAATTCTAGGGGGAAAACTTTGGGATCCACATATAATACGAGGCACAAATTTAACAGAGTAAAATTTGGAAAAAAACCTCGTATTATACGCGGGTTTTTACGGTACTCTTCCCGCTCAACCCACAGCGCATGGTTATTCCGGGTGCTTATACAAAAGCTTTTCTCTTTTAACATCTACCGCGCATACCGCAAGCGCTCGGCTCTTGTGGGAGCATCGATCATTGGTGTTGCCGTGTGGGTTGACGGAAGAGCTTCTCTTTGTGATACGATTTTCTAAGCGGCGCTCGCATTTTTTTTTTTTTTGGGAGATGCAATTTTAGGGGGTCGACCTACATTCGAGTCGACTTACAATTGTGTAAATACGGTATGACAAAACGATCTCTGGATTCGGCGTGCTAGCACGTTTTCGTCACCGGCGGTGTAAATACGTGGTGTGACTGCGACGGGATGCAGAATGGGGCGTTCATGCATGGTGCCGTGGCGGAGAGCTCCTGTTTGTTCACTTTCGTTTCGGGGTTCGCGTGTTTCGGTAGAAACAAAAATTTCACCCTTCATGTTATGGTTTGTCTGACAGTTGCATTTGTGAAACGTACTGCATTTTGTTTTCTCGATGGGGCCGAACTCGGCCGCATGCTTTCATTTCACAGGCTCAGTTACAGCTGCAGAGAGCAGTGAAATCATCGCGGAGCAGACCGGCCGACCCCTGCCAGGCTGTTTCCGGCCTCCTCTGCCAGGGCCATGCGAATGCGCAGTAGCGCTGTGAAAGAGGCGGATTGCAACAAAATTGCTGAACGAAGTAGCTTTGTGCTTGACCATTAGGCACAGCTTGCGGCGACAGCGGTTGGCATGCATGAAGTTTCAGGCCCAATCACATACAGCATTTTGCATGTGTCTGGTGAATATTGTGTCTGTTGACAGTGATACATGTGGGCGCAAAGAAATTACACGGGGCATTTGCAAAGTCTACACCGTCATGATAACTCAGCATTGGAATTGGAATTGGCAAGGTGTCAAGTGCTGCAGATTGGAACGTCGAAGGTACAAAGCTATGCACACTGGAATCCCCATTTGCAACTTTCTCGGTACAGCTAAGAAATGACGTGCTGTGCAGACCATTTATAACATAACTTCATACAGTGCTGGACCACGTATAATTTGGGTTTGTGTTATCACCAGTTTGTCTCCTGTAGAACTCAATGTACAAGCGTATTGCTTAAAACCGCATCACTCAACAATTTTACAGCGTTGACCATTTACAACGTCACCGCTTATAGTGCAGGACCAGATATAACGTGCGTTTTCCTGGCCACCAGTTTGCCCCCCCACAAAACTAAATGCATAAGCATACTGCTTACAATGCGGTTGCCCAAAGCACAACACCGTTTATAGTGCGGTTTTCAGGCGGATCCGCTGATCAACCGGTGCAGCTGAGGCATCGTTTTAAGGTGGAAAAAAAAAAAAAAAGAAAGAATCAGGCAGTGCACGCTCCCTGCTCTCCTCCAACTTAAACACAGGAGGAAAAAAAAAAAAAGGACACCCTTTAGTTTGCCTGTTCCGTTAGCACTCACATGATAACCACAACTGCTCTTGCTCTTGGCGCACCTCTGAAGATAGCAAGCCCCCACGCACGCAGTAAGTTGTTTCGATTAGAACCTTGTGCAGATAAGCCATCACACTTTTTCTTTTCGAACATCTGGAGATGGTGGTGAACATCTGGAGTGTGCTCACGGACCCCAAAAGGTCAGTGAGGGCACTTCAGGGGTCTGAGAGGCCTCTTCCAAAACTCTCTTCCCCCAATAATTTTTCGTTTTTGCCAAACATCAATGGCTGCCAATCTAGAAATGTGGCTTCGCTGCATGACATGTACACATTTGTTTTTACTCCGTGCAGCGCATCCTTTAAAGTCAGGTTTTTGCACGACACTCCAGTTACGTAGAAAAGCCAGACACACAAAAGGCAGCATATAAGTGTTTGGGTGACTTTAAACTGCACAAGCACATCGTTAAACAATGTGACATGCATCAGAATAAAAGTGAGCCTGAAAGGTGAATATTGAATTTGTGTGGGCCGCTTTAGCTGCACTTGGTGCAAACTGCTTGACATTATAACACGAATCAGCCATATTCATTGTGGAGTTCCCTATCCACAAGGGG
Source organism: Haemaphysalis longicornis (assembly GCF_048455015.1). Classification (NCBI taxonomy): domain Eukaryota; kingdom Metazoa; phylum Arthropoda; class Arachnida; order Ixodida; family Ixodidae; genus Haemaphysalis; species Haemaphysalis longicornis. The sequence goes on along the minus strand of NW_027526203.1, from coordinate 447,099,076 downwards.
TCCCCAGCACACTCATGGTTAACCCTTTCAGGGCCACGGACGTACATATACGTCCTCTGCAAACACCTTCAAAATGGTCAATAACGTATATGTATGTCATCGCTTAAGTGTTTAAAAAGCGCGCCTTTTTCGCCAACTCCTCTTGCTTGGCATGTGCTGCCACACTGCGGAAATACGCCAAATTATTTTCTTGCGCCGATGGCTCTTCTTTTTATTTTTTTATAATTTACTTCAGCGGTGCGCCGGCTATCCCTTGCGCATCCGGTATCGCCCACCAGGCACCCGGGCGCCTCTCGCTTCTTGCGCCTGCCACGGACCAAGGGCGCTTGCGAAACTGATGAAGCTCTTCTCTCGTTTTTTTTTTTTATTATTTTATTTTTATAGGAGCGGTGCGCTGTCTATCGCTCGCGCATCCGGCCGTGCGCCTGTGCGCAGTGGCTGGTTTCGGTATCGTCCTCCGGGCGCTTCCCGCTTTTTGCGCCTGCGAAACTGATGTCTATCTGATTTTGATTCACTCAAAAGGTGCCAGCTTGTTACTCTCACGTTTTTATTTAGAATTTTTCTTGTGTTACTCATGAATAAACCACATGTACGTAAAAAAAATTACGATAATTTTTTCTCGAAATAGATTCATCCGAATAATTTAAATCAGCAATAACAAAAATCGACCCTGGGGGGTCGCATTTGGCGAAAAAATTTGACCCTCAAAGGGTTAAGAACCACAGTTCTAGGCACTAAGAAATGCAGACGTGCTTTCTCAAAACACAAACAGTAAGTTAAAGCTGCACTCGCAGTTTGCAAGACAGGGCAGCAGTGTCTGATGTGGAAAAAGAAAAAGACGAAACAAAGACTGTGCCTCTTTTTTAGTGGCGTTCGTTTGATAAACAACGAATGACTGAAAGGTATGTTGCGATGTGGCTGGATTCGCGCATGATTTCTTTATAGTGCAGTACAGCTTATAGTATGGTCTTTTGTAGCTCCCGTAACATACGTTGTAAGCAGTCTACACTGTACTAGTTATGGTGTAGTTTCTTTGAGGTGCCACTGATAGACTAAAGCTGCTGGCACATTTGTTTCAGGTCTGTAAAGGGAAAAAAAAAAAAAAAAACCTGCATGGAATTATCAGCCATGCAACGCAGTGCATGCCCCCCTTTCTCCTCTACCTTGGCTATGGAAAGGAAAAAATAAGGCTCCCTTTCGTTCGCACATCCTGTTTGGAGTCGCGAGACAACCAAAACTGCTCTTTCTGTTGGTGCACCTCTAAAGGCAGTGACCCCACACCACGAGTTGTCACTACCATAATGTTGTGTAGATGAGCAACTGTCTTCCGTATTGGCATCAAACAAGGTAGGTTGTAAAAATAATCAAAGCCTGGTATTCTGATCCCTTTGTAACAGTGGTATCGTCTAGGCTTCTGCAGCTATGGCATCCATTCTTCCAAACGCCAAAAAACAGCAAATTTGCCCCCTCAAAACAGCAACAACAAAAAAGTGTAAGCTGTGATTGAAAAAAAAATATTCTGCAGCAGCAGGAGTAAAAAAACAAATTTGAAATAAACCCCATGCCCGTATTGTTAAGCTGGTGTCAAGGCCAATCCCCTGAGAGGGGACGCACCAAAACCCCCTGAAAAGAAAACATGGGCCGGGAATTTGAAATGCGCATCAAGAACGCACCAATCCACGAACACCATGACAAAACCCCACGGCAGCATGACCAAATATGGTAGCAAACTGGGGAGCCAATCCGAGAACACTGCGAAGCAGCCAATTGGCATTGAGACCAACTATGGAAATGAAAAAGAAGAGAGCCAATCAGAGTGTGCCGCGATTGAGACCGGAGGGTATATAAACGGGGACCGCAAGCGAGGAGTGCGAGGAGAGGGGAGGCAAGAAACGAGGAGGTGGAAGGAGCACGTGAGCTTCAAGGAACGAGCCAGAGGGATGCGGCCAGGCCACCAACTATGCCTACCATGCCCGGGCAGGAGCAGGCTGACCTTGCATCGGCTGCGGCGTCCTAGCCACACCACCAACCTACGCATTGGTGGCCCCCGTGGCAACGGTCGGGCACCTGTGGCCAGCGTCCACGCTCCATTGACCTTCGCTTCAATGGCCCCGCAAGACTACATTCGGGATCCTCCTGGGTACCTCCGGCAGCAGCGGCTGCCACAAGGGTCGCTATCGAGGAACTACTTCAGGACGCGTGGTGCCAACGCCGTCCACACAACGACCGAGTGCAGCGACACCGGCATCAAAACAAGACGATCACAGCTAACGCCGCGTCGCGGCCATGCAATGGGTGCGCCACGTCAGCGCCGATGACTGGGGTAGGCCAGTCCAATAGGGACACGTTCGTATAGGACACAACTAGGGACTAGTTTTTGTAGAGAGAGTACAGGAGACATGATGATTAGTTAGTAATGTGTGGACAGAGGTCCTTGGTTTGATTGTATAGGAACTTTATTGTAGCGACTTTTTGGTTTGGTTGATAATTAGATGTGACGCTGAGAGCATCTCATGTCGGCAACCCTGTCCTTCCTGCGTGCGTCCGCCGTCGTCGTCGGCGTCCGCACAGCTGCGTCTCTCCTCCACTCTCCCCCTCTCCTCTCCGATAGCGAAGACTCTCTCGCGAGGGGCATTGGAGTGGATTCGATTGGCTTGGCTTGGATTTGGATTGGATTAAAGTGGATTGTGTTGGATGGAACCCCCTTCAGTGTCGCATTACACCAGGGATCCCGCGAGGGGAGGTGGGCGTAAGTTTTTGTGTCGTTATGTTTAGTTAGGGTTTCATTGTTGATCGGTTTTGTGCCGTGTTTGCTTGAGTGGTTTGCTTGAGGATTCTACGCGTGCGTGCACTAAATGAGCATTTGGGTAAACAAACCAATGGCTGTCCCGCGTCCATTGCTCTATTCTTGAGCCTGACCTGCCCATAATTTTCCCCACAACTTTCACTTATCTCAAGCAGAGAAGTTTTAGCCTACAGAAGGAAACCGTTTTTCTCGGACTCACCTGGCATGCCCACTGTTTCTGACAGTCCCTTGTAAAGGGTTTTCTTGGAGATCATCTTTAGCTTGTCCTTGAGCTCGCCACGCTCTGTCTCCAGAGCATCAATGTCAGCTTGCAGGTGGTCCATGGTCTCTTCAAATTCTCTGCAATTTATCAAGCCACATTCTGTTAAAAAAAAACAACCCTTGATGCCATCAATCAGTAGTAGAAGGATAGCAGTTTGATTTCAAACTACTACGTGCCCGACACGAATACAAAGCGATTTAGAAAGGTTTGACTGCCCATCAAAATGACAACAGGGGAACACGTTCCTTGAGTTACTTGAAACAAATGCATAGAAGGTCAACGCCCAACACAGCTTGGCTGACAGGCAGCAAGAACAAGGGTGAACTTATGCCATGCACTGATTGTATGCTGCTCCACTGCCCAATCCGCGGGCCAAGGATGCTTTGCTCCTATCGACTCAGCACTCCAGAACAACTACTACTTCAGCTATTCCTATCTGAATAAACTTACAGAAAATTTATTTCCTGGGTACGCGACAGTCACACTTCTTGTCGTGCTGCATCCTCTGGCCAGCACCAAGACGCACTTCACATTTGTGGTCAAGGTTCCGGATCGAAGTAGTGAAGAGCGGAAGTTGGTTCATGACCCTTTTCATGGCAGCAAGGAGTGCAAGTAGGCACGCAACTGTGCCTATCTGTGCTGTTTACTATTTTTTTCTGCCTTTGTCTGAGACGTGGTCGATTCTACAGTACAATTCTTTATCTGATCAAAACTGCATCAACTAGCCCAAACCAGAGTCTCAATGCAGGACAATAGTATGTCACTAATATTCAAAATAAAGGGCTATAATAATTTTTCTGTAGTGCTTCGAAAGTGAAGTGCAAATGCCAGAACGTGTCTTCCCATCACCAAATATTGTAGTATGACAACTCACGGCGTTAGGAGCAATTAAAGGAAACCTTCATTACGGAAAAAAAAAAAAAGCGAAAGAAAAGTGCTATGCTAGCCGCCTTCACGCATAGTATATATAATATGCCTGCACACTTTCCCGTGCCATGCACACAGCTCACAGGATTACCCTCCAGCCCCCTTCCAACAAGCGCAGTCAGCTGCTGGTCTCTTATCTCCACCAGGTTTGCTCCCAAGCGAGAATGCTGCATACGAACATGTACATCACATGCTCTGGAAATGCCTCACCTATGCTGATCTCTCACACAGGATGTCCCGTAGCCGTTTGCCCTCCAAAAAAGATGACGCCCATACAATCGTCACTCGGGGCAGCTCACTGTCTGAAGGCTCAATGTCAACCTGGCTCCCTCAGGTGTAAGAATGTCATGGCAAAATCACAAGCAGCTCTTCAGACATTGCCGCGTTCTCAAATCTATGAAAAGGCATTTCGCCACACAGAGCGCAAGCACATCAGCCAAACGTTTTTGCGATAAGTACAAACCACTTGTAAACTTGCGATGAGTGAACAAGGACGACTTTTGCGTACTTTTCCTTCTTGCGGAGCCGCATCTTCGCCTCGTCCAGTTGTCGCTGAACCTTCTCCACTCTCTCGTCGCTGTCCCGGGTCAGCACCTCGAGCTTCTTCTCTGCCATGTCCTTGCGAACGTTCATTTCACTGCACTCCTCACTCTGCAAGCAACAGTAGCGAGCAGTGCCTTAGCCAAGCCGCCCGCAAGCAAGCACAAGTCCTGCAGTTACATCTGACTGTACACATCCAAACCACCACCTGTGCATGTGTTTTTCAGTTGAGCAAGGCCCCTGGCTGCAAGCAAACCTCTGAATCCCTCAGAGCAAATTATATATCGTGCATATACTATTCCCTATCCACTATTCCACCTTGCGGCATGCGGAAGAATTCGTTGTTGTGAGTAGATAACACAGCCGGGCCCATTGAAAGAGAACTGCTTTCCACATAAGCTTTTATTTTTTCTCTGTCGTTGTGGGTAGTGGGCAGTAGGAATCTTGCGTCTGAGCCAAAAGATTACCCTCTTGAGCATTCTTTATTTTGGTGTTGCCTTTGCATGGGCCACAGGATGTATTTGAAAGGCTTTGTTTAGGGTCGAGCAAGTACAGTAATCATTTCACGCAGGGTGCTTATTGTCCTTTGGCAGAAGAGCTGCTTAATAGGTAATTGACACTCTTAAATCAGTTGCACAACATCGCTAAATGATTGGCAGTCAGCAACGAATTGACTTGAAATCCTTTATGGTAGCGGAAATTTTATTGAAATGGGATTTTTTGTTGCGGGGTCTGACTGTATTATACGAGACAAAATAGCCGTGTTCAATTAAAAATTTGGCCCCAATGATTTGGCCTAAAAATGTTACGTCAGTTTAAACTTAGCTTCATTAAAAAAAAGAAACATGCATAATTTGTGTGCAGAATGTGCAAAATTTCAAGTGCACGGTAAAAGTAACAGATGCGGCCTTTCAAGTGTAGACAGAAAAGCCGCATAAGGCTGGGGTGTGTAGTTGCACTCCAGCTGAGCTCCTTGACACATGTTGGCAAAGAAGGCAACCAGTTGACCAACACGGGTCCCCCCTTTGGCCAACCATAGCGTCTACAGGGAGAGAGACCCGCACACACCTTGATCTTGAGGGCCTTCTTGAGGGCCACTATGTCATTCTCCCGGGCCTCGAGGCTGGCCCGCACCGCCTCGAGGTCGCGTGCCTGCTGGCGTGCCGCCTGCGCCCGCAGCTGGATCGGGGCCACAGGCTTGGGCTGGGGCTCCTCGGGATGCACCGCCTCAGCCAGCCGGTCCACAGCGCCCACGGCCGCGGCTAGGGCCTCACGCAGGCAGTCGGGACCCTGCACCACCCCCACCGCCCGCCCACACACAGGGCCTGAGGAGAGGACAATGCACGCCCACGCACAAACCACAAGAGCGTGGCCACACTAGCACAGCCCAGTGCCACTGAGGGGAGCGTCAGTACCTACACCGGGAATTTCGCTACATAGAGGAGCCCCTACTGCGAGAGTACTAGTGCATAGTGGAGTTACCACACCTAACAACTGGGAAGAAAAAACCAAAAGGAAATATGTCGTGCGTGTTCTACACAAAACATTATAAAAATTTACAACAGAGCTCGCCACAAGCTATACAGTTAAACGTCGATATAACTAACTCGTACTTGGGGCCGCAAATTTCGTTAAATCGAGAATTTCGTTGGGGTTCCAAAACCTTGGCCATCGCCAGGAAACAACTGCTGTGTAGTTACCTCTCCACTTAAAGTGAAATTTGTACTACAACTGGCCGCGAAAATTGTGTGAATTAAGAGTTTCAACACTTGGGCAATGGAATTCGGATAGCCGACGGTAGTTCATGTGTCGTTGTAAAACCGGTGCTTTTTCCGCAATGCCTCTTTAATTACGATAGCAGACTAGGTTTCTATGTTTTCTTTTTTTTCATTTCGATCACTCCTAAACGCCGCTGTTAGTCAATTGAACCCGCGTCCATGCTCCGTGAACTTCACCCCGGCGATCAATTGAACCCGCGTCCATGCTCCGTGAACTTCACCCCGGCGAGGTGCTCGTTCGAAGTTAAGCCTCTTTTCGTCCGTTCAGTGGTAGGCTAAGGCGTGGCGTTGAGGGGTGCGGCAGGCCAACAGCGGAAGGCTGCTATAAAACTTTCGAAAGCCTTTTTTATGTACAAAGGCTCTGCAGTATGGGCACGTGATGCAACCACGACACTTGAGATAAAGCCATGATTGTGAATTGAGCGGAGTACGCGCGGACCACTTCACTGTGGGGAGCAGCGCTTACGTGCTTCCGCTAAAGTGGAAAGCTTACATTAAATATCTTCGGCCAAATTCGATTAAGCAATTACGTTTATGCCCACTGAGCCCTAAAGAAACCAATTTCTCCGCACCGCAGCTGTCTAATGAACGCTGGTGCACCGAAGATGACCACATTCAAAGAGAGCAATTTATTGCCACCAGCACTTGATGTTCAAGCCGTAGTGAAGAAGTCCGTAAGCAGCGCTTGGCATTTCTTGACCAGGGTGGGCTTTACGTGACACTTGTATGCTGACAGCCCTAACAAGGCTTGCTCTTTAACATTCGTGTGCGCCTGCGTGCCTCCGCAGAACGTCGATGGCATCCATCACTTCGGTGGCCGTCGGTTTCACCGATACTTCCTCAGGCTCTTGTTCGGAACACTTTTCTTTCCCTTGGAGAGCTCATGCTGCTTACAAGACTCACCTAATGATGCCCGAACAAAATATTAATGTGGTTATCAGTGAGCACAACCTAGAGCAGCAGCACCGTGAGCAAGGACGTGTAGAAAAAAAGCTTGAAGTAGGCTTCGGCAGCCTAAGCATACAGGGCGCTGGCGTAGGCAATGATGGAGACGTCAAATGGTGGCCGCACTATTAAACCGTCCATGACCGCTAACGGTTCGAGCAGCTTCTTTCATCGCTTTTAAAGGAGCCATGAAGACAGAATACAAGTTTGTTTTATTCGAAAGATTTCGCGTTTTATAGCGCCCCCAGCGCTTGTCCGGCAGCAAATGATGCCGTATTCACTGAGAAATTGATCCATTTAGGTTAAAATTTTCATTCTCCCGCCAAATCGTAGGTTTTCGTAGTCACAAATGACGTCAGAAGCGCGTGTATTCAAGCGAACTTCCACTGCATCATTCAGGTTTGCGGCCTTGCTGTCCATCAGCCCTCCCAGATGGCGCTGCTATAGTCATCCACGAACCGTTGTCCGCCGTTGCTTTGCTTTTGAGCGTATGTGCACCTGGCTTGTTTTTGTTACTGTAGAAAGTAATCGCATCGTGAAACCTGGGGTATCCTCGACAAACAGGGTCTCACGTAAGACAACGCCACTTACGCCAATCGGCCAATGTCCTGTAAAACAACTTCAAAGCGGCGGAGTGCTGTGCAGCTAAAACAAGCATAGTGCGCCCAGTACCAACAGCAGTGTGCATCGGTACTTCTATGCTTATGCGCGCTTTTGTAACTTTCATTGTTTACCGCACCATTCTTACTGCTGCAAAATGAATATGCATTACACTTAAGCGCAAACAGTTCGTTCGGAAAGTCTATAAGCCGTGCCTAATTTGCATTTACTTTTTCCGTCCTCAGCCAATTGCACAGCTGAGCTCATGTGACATCATAGGTTCTGTTGCGGGAAATCAGCTAGAGGGTCGCATGGCCATTCCGTTTTTTCCTAGTTATGTAGCTTATTTGAGCGAAGTGCGCGTTAACGGTGGTGTCAGTATGATTCTATCGAGGCAATCTTTCGAATGAACCGAATTTGTGTTTTGTCCTCATGGCTCCTTTAATTGTTGTCAACCGCAGATTTCACCGCTTTTCTTTCATTTTAGCCTTTTAAAAGTCAATGCGAGTACCGAATGTTTTCAATGTACGCTCTGAGAGGCAAAATAAAACGTGCCTCGACCAGGATTTCGCTCTTCCTTTCTTGCCGTGACTTCGTTAAATCGGAAGCGTCGCACGAAATTACTTCGTAAAATCAAGATAAAATTACGTGCATTTAGCAAAATTTTGATTGAAAACTTGAAAAAATTTGTTATATCGCGAATTTCGTTAAATTGAGGTTCGTTATATCGAGGTTCAACTGTATAATGTACACAGAGGAAGTAGAGAGAGAGAGACTCTTTATTACAGAGAAAGCAGAGACCTTTGCCAGCATGAATTCGCTGACATGCTACTCTGCGGGGAAGGGGGGAGAAGGAAACAAAGGAAGAAGGTGGAAGAAGAAGAGTAGAAGACAAAAGATAAGAATAAAAAAAAAGAATAAAAATTAAAAATGAATAGAGTCCTGTTTAAGGGTGCTGAGTAAAAAACTTGACTGCACACGCTATGGAGATGGCTACAGTGTTGTAGCGACGCCAATGTCCTCGAGGTACTCAAATAATGCAGACAGGGCTTTGCGCTGGGAGGATGGTGAGTGGAATGGTCCAAGCATCAAGCTTAGCGTTATTGGTCCAGGTTGGAGACATTCAATTCTTTGCTGTAAACGGGCCCTTGATTCAGCATAAGCAGAGCACTCCAGTAGTATATGTTCGATGGTTTCGGGCGAGCCACAGTTGTCACAGTATGGGTTGGAAGTCTGGCCTATACGATGAAGGAACGAATTTGTAAATGCTGCATTAAGGCGCAGTCGATGGTAGTGTCTCCAGTCGGCGAGGTAGTCGTTCCGGAAGCCTCATTCTCATGTACGGGTCTATGCAATATAGAAAGGCCTGATGAAACTCCGGAAGGGACCATAAGCGGTTTCTCTCAGCCAAAACTACTACCTTAGTCATGGCTGAGGCATCATTTTTCGTGAAAAAAATCCTTCTTGGTGTTCTCAATTCTAGGCCCCTGCGGGCAGCCTCATCCGCTTTCTAGTTACCCAATATGCCACAGTGGCCTGGGAGCCACTGTAGTGTCACACGATGTCCAGAGACGAATGCGAGATGGTGGAGATACTTCACTTCTCGCTGGGCATGTTCATGAAGGCTGAAACAGCTAGCGCGTTGCAGGGTCTGAAGAGCTGCCTTCGAATTGCAAAAAATGGTCCACTGTGTCGACGGCTGGCGAAGAATGTATCGGATGGCTTCTTTTATCCCATGAAGCTCAGCCGACGTGCAGAGGAAGTAAAAAAACAAAGAAAAGGCTGAAATTTGGCTAACGAAAAGGTCAAAAAGGCAAACATAAAATGTCGCAACCAATGCCTACAACTAAGATGATAACACTGAAATGCGAAGAAAAGAAATGCAGAGGGAAGTCATATTAAAGAATTCTAACAGCTTAAGGAAGGGTTAAGTATTAGGTACCTCGCACATCATCTTAAAATCTTCTGGCATTTGCTTCAATGACAATGTAGGATGGCAGGTTATTCCAATCTATTGTGGTATGAGGTATGAATCACTTTGCACAGGAGAGTGAATAGCGCATGAGGCATTAACTTTACTGCTGTCACACTAAAATGTCATAAGAAGTTAGACAAGAAAAAATGAAGGAAAAAGAATGGTTCTGCAAGGACTCAATGCAATCCATTTAGTCCCATGTGGTAGACGGATACTCAAATTTAGGGCACATAAGCCACATGGAGACATTCTATCTGGGCCCATTTCTTATGGGACTCCTTATGCAGGTGAAATTTTCTGCAAGATCATTTTTGCTATTACCTTTCTCTTCCAAGTGGCAGGTAAGGGGGGGGGGGGGGGGGAGGATTTCTTTCCCTAAACCCTACACGGGTTGGCATTCTGAGTTTGCAAGCATGTCAAAAGCACCAGTTTTGAGCCACATTACAGCATGTGTAAACATATGCTGGGCAAGCTGTATGTGCCTGTTACTACTTCTGGTGTCCCATTTGACTTGAGCTGTTCTACAGTTTCAGGATGCGGGTTCGATTCCCGGCCACGGCGGCCGCTTTTCTGATGGAGGCGAAAAGCAGAAATGCCCGTGTGTTCGAGATTTTGGGGCACATTAAAAATCCCCAGGCGGTCAAAATTAATCCGAAGCCCAGCACGCCTCATCGCCTGTGTAGTGTTCGGGCGTTAAACCTCATAATAAATCAATCAATCATATGTACAGTTTCCCTTAAGTGCGCTCAAAACTGACATTTCCGGAATGAATGCAGACTCGTAATGCCACCCCTTGTGCATTGCACTGCATGTGATGACTGTGATCAGCCTTCTGCGATGATTTCCCGGTACTAGTGCAACGACGATGTTATTGACAGCCTCCAACATCTGCCGATCAGAAGCCTTATAGCAAGCACAAGAAAGCAGGCCACAAGTTATGTTCAGCCGGGCGGAAGAGTACAGGCAGCCAGAGTGCTGAAACACAGCCGCCCCTTGACGAGGAAGTGTGCCTCCTTACCTGGTCCTCCTTCCCGTACACGCGGTCGGTGGCCTCGTGTGCCAGCTCCTTGAGCTTGTCCAGGGGTGGCAGCGGTTCATGCTCGGTGCGGGCAGCCACGGCACGCTGCAGGGCGCAGGCTGCCTGCACCACCTGACCCAGGCTGCGCACCTCGGCCTCCAGCTGCTCCCGTGCCTCGGCTCCCAGGGACACGGGCCCGTCGTCGGGGGGCATCCGGCGACGCACCTTGCGCACCGCTGGCCATGCACGCAACACCCGACCCTTAAAAACAGCATCTCCACTCTAGGGGCCCCACACAAGTCACTCGGGAACAAACAAACGGCCAGGATGAGTTTAAGCATTACCACACTGCACAAGTTGGTCACTCCAAGTACAAATTCAGCTTGTGACGCCAAGGCCGGAAAAGTGACTTAGTCGCCAGTCAAACATCAAGCCTGTAAGCCACGAATTCCATCTCAAAATCCAAATGCCCAAGCTACTCCAATCAAGGGCAGGCACTATGAGTGGACGCAAAATGGGTGCCAAGTAAAGACGTGCTAGATGGAGACATAGCTCCAGCCCAGCAAAGCCTCACCCACGTCTTGGATGCCCCCATTCAAGGCTGATTGGAAGCGCTCTCCTTGTCTGAACCGATATCTGACGACTTGGTGTTACCTTTCGACTTTCAGCTAAAGTTGTTATCGCAGAAGTAAGCTGTGGGTGAAGTGGAAGCATGAGCGGCGTGCTTGTTTCGAGGAACAGTAGCGGGCAATGGAGGCTCCGTGGCAAACAAGCTTGCAGTTAGGTAACTGCGTGGTAGCGCCAAAGACGAATTTTGAAATGCAAGAACGAAACCGAAACTGCTGGAAACTGGCTGTGAATGCCAGGTCCACAAGCAGGGGACCTTCAGAAATAAGCCTTGGCAGAATAAAGCTACCCTTTCTCCGAACCAAAAATCACTAGTGAATAGCTGGTGTCACTTTCAGGTAATCATCACTTCTCGACGCTTTTGGATTACAAGGCTAACAATTTAATTTGTTATTCGACTTACTAGGAGCCTTTTGATTAAAAAAATTATGGTAATGCAGCCTAACCATGAGCGGCATGCTTTTTTGTCAAGTGACAAGTGAAAAAACCATGCCCTTTTTCTCAAGAACACAGGCACCTCAGCTTACAAGAAACGCCGTCAAAAATCTCATTGTCGCCGGAGTGGGAAAATTTAAACTGATTCTAAAAGTGTAGTGCCTAGACTAACTACTGGGGTGCACTGGGTGTATGAGAAACGACTACAATATGTAGAAATAGGCAATATAAAGCATCGATCACTGGCGATCGATTTGAATAGGCGTGGTAACGAAAGGGCATCTTGTTCCTTTTGCCACGTCCTGCCGGAGATATTGCTTGCCGCTCAGGCGTTCACCATGGTAGGCTATTGACTTTGCTAATTGCGCACCGATGCTTTTCCAAAACGAAACTGAAAGCATGATGGCTGACGAGCGTGAGGGAAGCAGCCCACCTCGCAGTGTATAAAATCTGTTGTTTGCGTTTTTTAAATTACGTCAGCTCATGGAAAGCTTTGATTTACATTTATTTTACGTTCTAAACCACTTTGCAACTGTTTATTTTAGGAAAAACATTTCTAGATGCTTCTCCAATGAGCTCTCGCCGTGCACAAATATTGTGACGTCACAAACTGTAGTACCCGAAAGCATGCGGGGCGCCAGCACCTGTTTTCACATTTCTAGCATTCTCTGCCTTATTAAACAACCGCGAGTTGCCAGAATGGTGAATTTAGATTCTCGGCACCTTAATCTATTGATACAGGCCCATTTGTTTCTGCCCTTTAGTGTCCCTTTAACGAGAGTCAGCTGTAGTAAAAAAACAGATTGCAAACCAATGTCATTCCTGTGCAACACGTTGGGAGAATGAGCGTCAGGAACGTTCGCAGAAGAAATAACTGGAATAACTACGGTGAGGTGAAGTGATGAAGTGAGCGAGAGGACCACCGAGAAATTTGTCACTTCGAGTCATAAAAGAATCCAGCCGCGAATGGGATGTGAGTGTGGCATGCAGACTGCAAGTTGGACAACTCGAGTCAATTCTGAATCAAAAAAGCAGCCATTAAACATGTGTATTAGTTGCCCCATTCCTGCAATGAATGCTTTTTCACAGTCTTCAGTGTCCCTTTAAACAACTTTCTCTCCTCCAAATATTTTTTCACACGAGTGGCAACCCATTTTCCCCATAATTTTTTTTTTTTCCCCCTCACATAGCTTGCACCCTCGCCATAAGCATGCGTCACCTAATGCTGCTGATGAAGTTACCAAAGTTGGGCACAATGCTGATGAGAACTGAATTTGGGCTGCCACAACAGTGGAAATGCTGCGTTGTTATGCACCTCGGTTTTTGATGTGTCACGTGTTTTCACTGACTACAAAAAACTGAAATTTCAAATAACTTGCTTATATCCGATTGAACCCATTGGGTTAATTCATTTTCATGTAATTTACGCCCTTGCGTATACGTAAGCATACATTCTTTGCTTATTTCAAAAAAATATTTTTGCTCCCAAAGACGACCAATAAATGCAATATAATTCCCCGACATTTCCCTGATTTTTTCAGACTTGCTCGATTCCTTGAGAATAACTGTTTTCCCCGTTGGTTGACACTGTACCTCTGTCATTGATAGCTATAACTTCTTGCTGGTTTCAATGAACAGGAAAAGGGAAATTTAACCAAAACAGAAAAATGACAAAAGTAAAAACTTCTGTGAAAAAAAAAAAAAAACATCCCCAGGACAGCCAAATAAAAACTAAAATGACAGTTTGCCCATATAGGACACAATATGGTCAACCTGAGCCATTTAATGTTTTAGAGGATAAAATGTGAACCTGGCTATATAAAAAAACAGTATCAACAAGAATGTCACAAAGCCACATAGCAAATAACAATCGGACACAGAATTCACGAACAATCTACATAGCTTGCAAGCTAAGCACGTACAAAGAGCTGATACTGATCATACTGTATTGCCCTCAACTTTCCTCACAAGGGTGTGGCTATAAAAGCATCTTACCAATGCATAGTTTCATTCCTCTACCCAATCAAAAGCATTTTTCTAGCTCCTGTACGAGATAGTTCCTCCAAGGAAACTTTTTCTGGAAAGCTGGTGCAGTAGACTCACGATAATACGAGCCCAAATAGACTAGAAAATCTGTTCGCATTATTGGAAATCCAGTTCAAGTGCCCATTCTTAGAAGTAAGCTCATTAACAATAGAGTAGAAATGTTTTAGGGAGGTTTAACACGCCGAAGCTACACCTACCGTACTGTAGGGAAGAGCTCTGGATGAATTTTGACCTCCTGGGGATTTTTAACATGTGCCGAAATCTCGACACACTCATTTTTGCTTTTCGCCTCCACCTGAAAAGTGAATGCCGTGGCTGGGAACTGAATCCACGTACTTGGGCTCAGCAGCACAACGCCTTCAGCCACTGCCGCAGTGGGTAGACTGGACACATTAAATGACTGTTTCAACTGTGCATTCCTCTTAACTGCATTCACGTAATGGCAAGGTCTGCCCCAATCTGTCCTACCGACTGACGCACAGCCATTGGGGGGGTTGGCCCGGCAACGGTGCCCGAGAGCGTACCCTGAACTAGCTCGGCAGCCGAGGCGAGCGAGGCATCAAGCAGGGCGGCCAGGTCCCCGCCCTGGGCGCCCAGCACGTGGCGCACAAAGCCCAGGGCGCACTGGACCGCCTCGCAGGCCAGGGAGAGGCAGCGCAGGCCCTGGGACAGCAGCTGCCGCTCATCCTGCCGCTCGCCCGACAGGTGCACCGCGTACAGGCTTTGGAAGTACGACAGCGCCCGCTCCAGGTTGCCCAGCGACACGTTCTCGTCCAGCTGCACAGGCACACCGGGGTGCAAAGGGATCGGCACTAGTCTGTTGTGAACGCACGGACACGAGCAGAGGGACAAACACTGCAGATGCCATCCCTGCATGTGCACCAGGGTGCTCCATGTTCCTCTGTTCTGGCAGTTTTGTCAGAAGGAGATCAAAGACCAACTGCCATCTTCCGTTAAATTTGCGCAAGTTCCCCTTCTCCCCGCTATCGTCACCAAGTCCTTACATCTTTTATTCACAATGACCTTAAATGCAAGCACTGAAATTAGCTCTGCAGCAATCAATGTCACCTGGCAGGGAGTTGCTGAATGAGGCTCGTTATCAAATATGTAACGTAGGCTTGGCAACTTTTCCTGGAGACCTGTTTATTTCACAAAATTATCTGTTGGTTATTCGATGCAGAAAAAAGGTCTCTGGAAGCTCTTCTGTGCCGCATCATTGTATAGAAGCATAGCCATGAGTGCATCAGCTTTAGTGTGTTCCCCAAATGTGGCAAGCAGCCTCTTTCCTGACAAAATGCCCCTTAGGAAGCTAAGGAGCGAGTTTGCTCACAATGGCATTATGAAGCGTCTACTTCCCGTGGTGCATAAATAAACTCCCAAGTGGCAACCATTTCCCACCAAAAGAAAGAGCGGGCAGGTATGAGGACACGAATTCATGACAAGGCTGTGCCTTGGCAGCTTGCAGTGCGGTTCTTCACTTCAATATTTATATGAATCACATTAATTAATGACATTCCCAATGACAAGATATTTGTGGCAATCCTGCTATGCAAACCACAAAGCAAATGCACCCAACCCCCTTTTTTAAAAGGCAGCAGTGAGCACCTGCTAATACTGGCATGCTCGCTCGTGTTCCCTAGACTATCATTTTGTTGGCCACAGAGGCTTTGAGCCCCCCAATTTCCCCTTTGCTCCTAATATGCTCCTTATACTTAGCCTTACCTTTACGTGCGCTAACAGAAAACAGTACTTGTATGCAGTTTGGCCTTTAAATTCTATTTGGCCCGCACAACTAACGGCACCGTGACAAAGCTTGCTAGCCCTCCAGGCATTACCCCCTCACTGAACTCTGCCAAAAGCTATGCATGCAAAAGAAAGGCATCGAGGTAAAATGTGGGGAAAAGAACACTAATAGTGGAGGAGAAAACTAACAGCATTTCATGCACTGATTCTTGCTCTAAAAGAACATAGTCATCAAAAAGAAAATAAAAAAAAATTCTCACATAACAAATATCCGAGGACAAGGGGTGGGGAGCATTGTAGCTAAGGAGATTGACAAATGTAACAACATGACAGTACTCAATTAGAACGTCATTCTGGGGAAGCAGAAAAGTCTTACACAGCAGTTCGAGGTGTGACTGACTCGCTTATTACCTACTAGGGAACATGCATGAACTCTCATTGAAGGTGAAAGCTAAGGACATTTTATAATGCAGTGTGCAGGAATTTGGCCTGCCTCGTAAAGGCATTTCTAAATTCAAACTGGGGCTCCTGAGCAGGAACAAGAGTGGACTGCACGTAGGTGTGCATCCCTGAGTAATCAGAGGGAATGAGGCCCTTGAGCCCCAAGCCACCCGCAGCCGCCGCTGAAAGGAGCGCACCTCGTCCTTGCGGAGCAGCTGGATGTACAGGTCGATGAGCTTCTCGTGGCCCAGCATCTCGGGGTAGAGGGTGGCCGTCTTGGCGAAGAGCTCAGCACTGCAGCTGTCCAGCGCCGTGGCGTACTGGTGCAGAAGGCCCTGCAGGCGGCCCAGCAGGAAGCGCGAGAAGCACGCGTGGGCGTACTGCACCGACTCGAGGGGCCGGTCGAAGCCCGGCTGGGTTCCCACCCAGTGCTGCTCGAGCTGCTTGGCCAGGATGCCGCACTTGGCCCCCAGCCGGGCCACAAGCAGCAGCGTGAGCACGCCCTCGTGCTCATGCGCCACAAAGCCCTCGGATAGGAAGGCGGTCAGGTACTCGACGTGCCGGTTGGCCTGTGCCACCTCCAGCCGCCGCAGTTCCAGGTCGACGGCCCGAGCGTGCGCCTTGCCCTGGGCCAGCCGCTGCGTCAGGCCGCTCGCCTCCACGGCCACAGGTGTGGGCTCCGCGTGCAGCTTCTGCTCCAGGCCCTGGGCCTGCTCGCGCAGCTGCACCACCAGCGCGCGGTACTTGGCCAGCGTCTGCTCGCAGTCGGCCAGGGCCTCGTTGGCCACCTCGACGCGCCGCTGGCTGTCGCAGAGGCGCACCTGCGCCTGGTCCAGCTCCTCACGCAGCTCCAGCTCCGTCTCGCGCGCCTGCTCCTGCAGCTGGTCGTTGAGGTCCTGCAGCTTCTCCAGGTCGTCCACGGCCTCGCGCAGGTCGCGCACCTTCTCCTCCAGGTCCAGGTTCTTCTCGGTCAGGTGCTCCACCATCTCCTCGGCGCCCAGGGCCATGTCCAGCTGCTCCTGCAGCTCCGTGATGGAGCACTCGGCCTGCTGGTGCCGCTCCTCCAGCTGCTGCTTCATGCGCACCAGCTCCAACACCTCTGTGTGGCTGCGTTCCAGCTCCTTCTTGAGCTGCTGTTTCTCGTGCTTCAGCTGCGTGGTGAGGTCGCGCAGGCGCACCAAGGCCTCGCGCATCTTGTCGTTCTCCTGCGCCAGCTGACGCTCCTTGAAACTGCTCGGCTCACCCGTGGTCAGCTCCGAAGTGAGAATCTTGTAGTCCAGCTCGAGCATCTCGTACTTCTCCTTCCAGTGGTCCACCTCCTGCTGCAGCTGCTCCAGCTTTTCCTCGGCCATCTCCTTCTCCACGGTGGCCATCTCGATGGACTCAACCAGGTCGGACACCTCCTCGGCGTGCCGCTCCCGCTCATCGTGCGCCTCTTGAGCCTCGCGCCGCGCCTGCGCCAGCTGCCGCTGCAGCTCCGCCTGCGACTCGCCAATCTTGCTCTTGAACTCGAGCAGCTGCTGCACCTGCAGCCGCGTCCGCTCGTAGTCACGCAGCTGAGCCTTGGTCTCTTGCCGCTTCTGCATCAGCGTGTTCAGCTTCTCTTGCAGGTCCTCCACCTGCGCCTTGAGGGCTTGCTTCTCCGCGTCCAGCTCCTTCTGCAGCGCTTGCTTCTCGGCGCCGGCCTCCTCCAGCACCCAGGTGCGCGACAGGGGCTCGGGCTGCTCAAGCGTCACGGGTTCCGCAGTCGGCCCAGGGGTGGTGGTTGCTGCACAGCGGGCACACAACACATGCCTGACATTCTGGCCAGTGCAGTACCACCAGTTGTGAGCACCACACTCCACCTCTTTAGAAAGAACACTTGCCAGGGGTTGGTCAGTTTCTTGTTGAAAAATTAAAGATTACGAGGTGGCTAAAATTAATCCCGAGCTCTCCACTACGGCGCGCCTCATCAACTGCATTGCGTCGGCACGTTAACCCTACAATCAATCAATCGGTTTCTTGTCTGAAAAGCTACAGACAGCCTTTGCCTATCTGAGCTCCAACCTGATGATGCCTGCAATTTCAGCTCAAGCAGACTGTCTGCATTAAGCTTTCCATTACATTGGACACTGCACCAGGATTTTCATCACACTATGTAAAGACGTCAATGCAACAGCCTGCCACTTTAGGACCTGCAGAATTAAAAGGAGTTGTTAATTGCCCCTGCATGCTACTTTCTACCACTGACACCACACGTGTGGCGCACACCACTTGCACCAATCTAGTTCCTTCCAATACATTACTCACATAGTTGCTGCCATTTATTGGCTGCCCTCTCTAGTCCCACTAATGAACCGAGGCACTTTCAAGAACTGTTCATCTTTGCACAGCAGCTATACTATCACATGCACTGGCTAATAGACAGAGGTTACAAAGGTAATATCAAAAACCTAGGGCCCAAACAAGAAATTCTAAGGGAGCTCCCTTAAATTAGGAATTCAATCAAAGAAATCAGTGCCACATAAGAACCCTTGGTGTTATTTTTGAATAACATAGGATGTGAAATGAACACATTTAAAAGGTCTCCCACAATATTTCCTGCATTTTAATGAAGCTGCGAAGTTTCCTACCCATAAAAATGAAACCCATTGATATATGACACTTTATTACACTAAATAATATCCCATATGGGGACACACAACTTTGTCTATTATGCCTATTAACATACAGAAAAAAGCAGTAACTCATCAATCGATGGCGAAAGTGATCTACTTTTCATAAAAGTTGGTATTCTAATTATTGGCCTTATTTACAGTAACGTTTGCCTGAAATGTTATTATGCTGGGCGAAAGAAAAGGCTAAACTTTATTGAGCAACTGTCTAATGTAACCCACAGCAACCCTGATTATGACACATCAAGAAAACTTTTTATGCTGGCACAAATTATGACGCTCAAATGCTTGTTCACACACTACCTTTCCTGCTAAATTCATTAGGTCAATAACTTTTGTTTTTGGTTTTCTGAATGAGAAACATTTGTTTTTTCTCGCCCTTCTTTTGTTTTACTCCTCCAATTGCTGTTTGTATTCTAATATTTTTTTTCTATGTGCCTGCTGCATTGATTTTTTACAATATAATTTCTAGCTGCTTTTTTTACCCTATAACATTGTACAGTGATATATCAGTGTCCCCAATGCTATATTAGTTGACTTTCATACGAATGTACACTAAACATGGACCCAGTCAAGGTGACTTGGAAGACTTCATATCTGTGCTCCTGACATGATGAAGAACAAGGTCACGCTTAGGTGGGCCCACTTTGGGCCCACAGGGTGTCAGTGTATCACCCGCTGTGTATCCGTCGCAATGTATCAGTCACAGAGCCTGTGACTGAGAGAAGTGCCAGCACAAAACTCCCTCGTGGAGAGTTGCTGGCCGCCTCCCTGCCCAGTGGGGCGTGCGCAGCATGGGCACCCACCGAGCGGCTTGGCCTGGGCGGGGGCCTCGCTGCCGGGCTCCTCCTCCAGCAGCTTGAGCTGCGACTGGCGCACAAAGATGCCATGGTTCTCGGCGCAGGAGAAGTACGCGCGCCCCTGCACGGTGCCGTTGTTCTTGCCCTTGGGCTCGTCCAGCACCACGCCCACCCAGCGGCCCGAGGAGAAGCTCGTGCTGCCCATGAAGGCCACCCGGCCACACACATCCTTGCCGGCCACCTCCACCCGGGCACCCACCTCCACGCCCCTGCTGTCGGCCATGGCGGCTCACCACCTGCACTGTGCACAGCCAGAAACCGCCAGTCCTTCGCCTCAGGCCGGCAACAGGCACCAGCAGACATACACAAACCCACTGGGCTGCTCTGCAGAAAACGGGAGTGCAGGTACTGCGAGACTAAAAATTTTAGCCCTTCCAAAGGGAGATCACTTGGGCCCACAGGATGACAGTTCGCGTCTACCATAACCATGTTGTTTGATAAAGGCTGCACATGCCAAACTGGGGAGTGTTTGAAAAAGCACCTGCAAGAGCACCACGATTCATTAAAAGACACGTCCATGTACAATCCTGCCTCACACTGCAGAGGCGGATTTACTCCTCGGGTATATCACCCAAGAATTATGTTGAGACACAGCTAAAACCTGCCACGAGATAGCAGAAGTGCTTCGCATTTGCTAGTCCGGAGACGCAATTGCGGCTAAAGGATCGGCATTTTGTGCTCAAAATGAGCTACCGTTATTGGCTTCAGAGCTTGGTGTACCTTTAAAGGCACGTGACATTTTTTCAGGAAAGAAAAAAAGAAATGGAAAAATAATTTCGCTGGTTTAGGGCTACTTACTCCCGTGTGTTCCTTATGTCCCCACTATTACGTTAACATATGTGCCAGATTTTTCAAATAAGCAGTCAGATCAAACACAGCACCCGTGTCGTTCGCTTCTCCTCGTCTTAAGGCTGCAATCCAACCAGCCCAACCACCTGCTCTACTAAAGCAAGCTCAGCAGCTCTCACAATTACTTGATGCAGTTAAGAGTAACCTTCGTAAAATTAAATTACAAATTACCTGATCTCACAGAATTAGCCATTGAACAGATATCCCCAACCAGACTCTGCTCCGGAAATTCTCAAACTGCAACCATGGAAGCTGCCACTTGGGACTTGGATAAGTTTACACCAACAGCCCCAGGCAAAGTTATACACGAAGGTATAACGGGAAAAGGACTCTACATATGGTGTTCCCAGAACGAATCCTTTTATGGAAAGAAAATGAATAAGAGATCTGTAACTGCGCCACAATAAAAATTTCTCGTGTCAATTTCCTACCATAATAAAGCAACATTAGTACCATTACTTATTCTACAAAAGCTTGGTAGCCACAGGTATAATGTACAAAGCGGGGCCTTTACAGCCTTTTATAAATTTGTTGCGCCACACACAAGCACTGTAGCAGTTTTTGCATCTCCCGCATCAGAGCACAGCTGCCAAGTCCAGCCTTGAAAGTTCCCTTGTAGTGCTGCCATAGTGCTGTTTTAACATAGCGCTAGATCCCATGTCAATTTTTATTAGACACTTCCAAAAAATTTATTGAGCTGAAGATCATGCCTTAATACTGCATCTGCTGGAAAACATCCTATGGGATAATGAAATGGCAATGCTAGCCTCCACACTGACTTTTACCTAAAGATTAATGGTTTTTCGATCCCTTCCAAAATTACTTAAAAACTGATCACTAACAGTGCTTCAGACATCCCAAAAACATCCCAGAAAAGGAGCACTTCAAGGAAAAACACAGAAAATGACAGGTTATGGGTGTCTTCACCGTCCTCACGCATACTCATCTGCTGCACCTCTCCGCCTATCTGCTCGTCCCCTACTCAACACCAGTGGCAGATGCTGTGCCCTTGGCCGAGGATAAGACCACTCTTCATTCATGGCGCTGCTTGAAGACTCATCATGGCCGAGGAAAGGTGTCATGATCTCGAGAACAGTGACACGCACTTCATTCGGTCTCTTATCAGGCCCGAAATAACAATTTCTTTCGAGATAAGCATCGCTAAATCCTCCTTGTACCCCAACTACCCAATGCCACGCTCACTTCAAAACTCACGGTGGGGGCAGTCTTTCTTGACTTTTACCCAACCAGAGAGAGAGAGAGAGAGAGAAATATTCATTTATTGGAGAGATTAGCTCCAGCCTAAAGAGAAGCTGGCTACTCCAGCCCCGCCAGCCAAGCCAGTACCGCTCACTGATTGTTCAGTCACTATTAGTTACTATTCCCTTTGGCTGGCTGGGTTTCGTCCAGACGTATTTCGTGCTTTGACTGGGGTTTAGTCCACACATAGCCATGGCTAGAGTTCTGTTCAATCACCCGCAATTATTAACGAATTAGTAATCACTAGTGACTCTGGCTAGTCACTTTTAGCGACGCTTGCTAGATCCAAGCCGAAATAGACTCATAATGATGACGTCATGTTAAAAGAGTTACACGACATGTGGGTGACACCAGAACCCCAAGACCGAGCCTAATTAAACTGAGGTAACCACCAGCATTCTTGGCATCTGCATAGAAAAGCCCGCACGTAGCGTGGTACTTCTACACGAACTGGCTCTATCCTCAACCTGTCGCTCAAAGGAAGGGCCACATCGTAAACCACGGAGCACTGGTGTGCGCCTCACTGTAAATGCGCACTTCACCACTGGCTGCATACCGTTACGAGCATCAACAAACGGTGCGGCTCCTTCCCAACGGTCGTCAACAAATATCCCAGGCTACCCCAACGTAGACATGTGCATGCACGCAGTACTGATCATCATCCGAGTGCTGTCATCAATGGTTTCACGGAAAAACCACCGAAAGTAGACATGAACGCTACGTATTTTTGCGCTAAGAAGCTCGCACGACCAGTTTATTTTAGATAGTGTTCCCTAGCTAAAAATCACGGCAAAACAGTAACAGAAATCAATAAAAGCCACTGGTCTAAAATGAAAGCAGCACACACCCACAAAGCTAACATGCACATAAGCGGGCGTCAACTAGCGGTCGCGACAAGATGCACGATTCGCATGACTCAAGGTCAGCGAAGATCTGCTCTTCTACGAAAACTTCAACTGGTAAATACCTCAAGGACAGTCAAAAGCCCTCAGCGCAACTTGTGAACCGCTGAACATCGATGGTATGCCAACACCGGAAGTGTCGGATTTGCCGGAACTACGGTCCCACGGTAGCGGAAATTGCTAGGTGGTGGTGATGATGACAATGGTGTGGTTGATTCTAACCCATTTCCTCCATGTTCTAACCCACAGTTCTAGCCTGAAGCGGGACGGGCGAGCGGGGTTGCAAGGAAGAACGTGGCACATAGTTCAAATGACAAATTGCACTTTGTATTACTACGTATCTGAACCATGCGGCCTCACTGGTCCTCCAGGTTTTTTCTTGGCCAGTAACTGATACCTCTTGCTTGAATTAATTGCCCTCAACAGTTCTCATTTTTGCTTATGTGCAGAGTCACCCATAACCAACAGCATTGCTTTGAGTGTGGTCAAATGAAGCTGCGTCTCTTCTGCAGTCTTCACTGTAAGGAAAAGAACCTTTCCATTAATGTGTTCGTGCCTGGCAAGCACATGGTGCACATGGCGTACTGGACGATTGTGTTGATATTGCTGCAAGGCACATCAGTTATTTCGAAGTGCTGAAGCACATCCACCCACCGTTCCTCAAACGCAGAAGGATGTGCTGTTCTCTTGAGGTACGATGTAACCTCAAGAGAACAGCACAGATGTTTGGACTAAGCAACACAACACAGGCGCTGTGTTGTGTGTTTCTTGCTTAGTAGATCTGAGCTGTTTTCTTGAAGGTCCTCAAACGGTTTCGTTCAGCTCTTCTATTCCTCCAGCTTTTCATTCATGACACAGGGCTTGATACCAGTCTTCCATTCTTTTGGCCGAAGGTGGAACAAAACGTACCACCCCACAAGCAGGCTGCTGGGACAACGGGACCGCAGCCGCAAAACTGGGACATATATCCTGCGCCTAAACCAGAACGTCTGGTCACTTTATAATGCTCTGACCAGAGAAAAATAAAAACTAGCAAAATCATAAAACAAAGGAAGCGCAAAGGCTTGAACATCAGCCATTTTAGGGGCGAAGCACCTTAGGGGTTCGGGCTGTCAGCGTCTCCTGTCATCTCATGTATAGTCACAGTACCGAAACACCAGGACACTTGTTTTCCGACGCCTCACGCTACTTCTTTGCATTCTTCTTAGCTGCTGCGGTGTGCGACACGAATACATTTTATGGCCAGTCTGTCTCTTATTTAACTGCTTAAATCCGGTTCAATGCAAGAGACGGCGCCACCACCTGAGCAAGCGCACGATTGCTCCACCCACTGGCGATGCTCTGATTCTCTGATTCTCTGATAAACAATGCCCGATCTAGAACTTCTCCCGTCCTTTCCGGCGTTCCTCAAGGAACAGTACTTGGTCCCCTACTCTTCCTGATATACATCAATGACCTTCCGCAATGCATTACTAACTAAATCCGACTATTTGCTGACGACTGCGTCCTCTATGCAACCATCACCAGTCAAGCCGATCAATTATCCTTGCAGAGAGACCTTAAAGCTGTGCAACACTGGTGCCAGATGTGGCAAATGTCTTTCAATGAGTCTAAATGTAAATCACTTTCCTTTCATAGACGCACTAACCCATTTTCCTACAACTACTCTCTGGGCGGTTCCTTCCTACAATCCACGAATTGCTACAAATACCTCGGCGTACACATTACAAGCGATCTATCTTGGTCAGTCCATATTAACCATATCATTTCTGCAGCTAATAGATCCCTAGGTTATTTGCAGCGCACCTTGAAGTTTGCTCCCACCCCCTTGAAAATACAGGCCTTTACCACATTAACATTAACCCAACCAAAACTTGAGTACGTGGCAGCCGTGTGGGACCCACACCAGGACTACCTGGTAGAAAACATTTAAGGTATTCAGAACCGCGCTGCCAGATTCGCGTTCTCAGATTATTCATCGTTCACCAGTGTGACAGAATTAAACAAAACGTGCCGCCCTTACTCCCCTCGGCAACCGTCGAAAAATGTCAAGACTTGTTCTGTTCCACAAATTCTTCTACGCATCCTTGCCTAGCATCTACATAACACCCCGCACCCATTCTTCTGATCGTAAGTAGCAACTCGAAGCAAGTTCTATACCCTCGCCCTAAAACCAACACGTTTGCACAGTCATTCTTTATTTGCACTGCTAAAGACTGGAACGTTCTACCGGATAACATTGTTAATACTAAAGATACAGAAACATTAAAAAATTACTATTCACCCTTTCCGAGCCCGAGTGACCATTTCTGTTTATTGTTTTTATGCTCTCTCTCTCTCTCTTCTCATTTTTGGCTTCAAACTGTATCATATGTTGTACGTTGAACTGCAGTACTAATTTCAGTGGTTGGCCTTTTGTATCTGCTGTTCCCTTGTAGTTGCTTATCATTTGTGCCACTGCGATTGTATATCCCCCAACCGTGCAAAAATTCTGCCTGTGTTACATACCATTCCGAATGTATTCACACATTTTTGTATCTTAATTTACGCAGACGTTTTTTTGTTTCTTCTGTTTTCACTGTTCTTTGCCCATCACCCTTTGCAAGATTCAAACATTTGTATCCCCACCCCTCATGTAATGTCCCTTCCAGGGACCCTTGAGGAAAATAAAATAAATAAATAAATAAATCAGTTCAAAATTCTGACTGTATTTGGCAACCACAGATGACAGAATTAATATGCTGACGGACGACCACTGAATAAATTCAAAATACAGCTGACAATGTAAAAATCAGCCTTTGCGAACACCGAGTACATCATGCGTATTTGATCCAGTTATACACTGAGCTTGAAATTACCATATTTTTGCGATTCTAAGCACCCTCTTCTAATGTCGGCGAAAAAAATTGGAAAAACACTTTGCCTGCAAATCTAAGCACCCACTCTTCTAAGCAACTACCGCAAGGTGCATTTCAGACGCATGAAAGCGGACCCAAGTTGATGTTGTGGCCACGTTATTCATGAAGTTTACAGTTACAAACCACTTCAATGGAACAGATGACGACCTGCTGTGGAACACTCAGAACGGCGGCCTGAGTGGCACAACAGACTCGGATGGTAGCGAGGGTGACGGAGTATCAGATGTAAGCGGTGGGTTCTGTACCTATTTTTCTTTTAAATGTTTGCCAAATAAAACATTGTTCCTCGTGCCCCTACTCATTGATACGACTGCGGGAAAAAGTGGTGGGGGGCGGTAATTTTAGTTTTTCAATTCTAAGCCCCCCCCCCTCATTTTGGGCATTGCGATAGTGGAAAAAAGGTGTGCTTAGAATAGAGTAAATACGGCATGTTACAGCCATAGAAGGGGAACGGTTTCCCCAAATTTTTATCCACCTAGCTCACAAAGCCATGGCTGACTGCTCATATCAACCCATCTCTGGCCACTAATATACTGCTATTTTTTCAGCCCGATTGCTAGTGTTCACAACTTACCTGGGCAGAATATCTCTCCCTCTTTTATTGTGCTGGGACACCATATACGCATAAGTGAAACTTTTTTGAGGTACAAACCATTATGTACTTGAAGACTGTTTAGCCGGCCTCACCTCATCCCAATCACAGTCATATATACAGTTTAGTGACTCATGCAGGATTCCACCAGTGCATCGATCCGGATTGGCAATTAAATGCTGAAGATATTCCCAGGAATTACAACGTAAAGCGAGTGACTTTGAACTAGACCAGTGAAACAATTGTTTCTGGCAAAATCCTAAGACATAGTGTTAGCCGGGAGAGCAAGGTGATTTAATTTAAGACGACGAGTGAAACACGCAAAACTTTGCATCAGTAAAGTTTTCGCTAGATCGACCAGTGCAATGCTGCTTAGAGTGGAGGAATGAGGTGTGGCACACTATACCCATGGACCCTCCTCCGCATGATTGATCGTGGGGTTTAATCCGCCAAAGCTACACATGGGCTACGAGGTGCGCCATAGTGTAGGGCTACGGATTCATTTCGACCACCTGGGTATCTTTGATGTGCGCCGAAATCTCCACACACGGGTGTTTTCGCTTTTTGCTTCCATTAGAAAAGCAGCCACCACGGCCAAACCCGCATCCTTGGGCTCAGCAGCACGCCTTAGCCACTGATCCACCGTTGCGGGCAAGGGGCAAGACTAGGAGTATGATATAAATTTTATGTTTATTGTGCTGAACCTACGACCGCACACTATCCTTTACAATCTATTCCTGAAGTAAAAACGTAGAACACCGTTTCTCAAGGTGGACCCCTTCCTTTTAAATATATATTTTTTGCAGCACTTTACAGGTGCATATTTACCCTCATGAATATTTGTTTTCATTTGCCTTGTTACCACTTCTGGAACATGTTGGTTCATGGCAAATCAACAAACCGTTAATTCATATGGCCCTTGCAAGTTCCACCAGTCGATCAATTTTACAAGGTCTAAGCGGCACTCAAGTGGAGGTGGTAATTTGGGAGAGTTGGTTCATACTTCCGGGACAGGGACAGCGCTGACAGGATAGACACTGCTACTCCCTTAAATGCAGCATGCTGCAGCTTCCTTTATCCTGTCAGCACTGTCTGGGTCATGAAAACACGTTACCATAAAAATCAATGCATGCCTGGTTCCACCGAAAAAAAATTTGTCCTTAGGACAGGAGCGGTCGGCAGTCAATGGGAGAAGCTTTCATTTTGCAGTCGGCTTAATTAGGCTGTTGATGATAATTATACAAGGTCCCTCAGCCTTAAACTTGTTTAGGGTAAACAGTGCATTCTTGCAGTAATTTTGGACAAGTGCACCAAAGGGGGCTACGCTGAAAAATTGTTGCATGTTCTCTACTGCTGCGGTAATAAATTGTAAATAGAGTGCATATCCCCTGTAAGTCACCTACACATTCATTCCCGACAAAATATTTTGCCCAAGCTGACCAGCTCGGCGCTGGAGCATCAAATCACCCTGGTGCAACGAGCCCTGGATTCGGCGCAGGCTCGCGGCCTCCTGGACGTAGCAGGCTGACCACGTCCCTTTCCAGCTCCCTTGGCTGCTCAATAAAAAATGTTTTTTACCACCACCCAAACTCGCTGAATTATTTTCCCTTAAACCTTGCACTGGAGCCAGCTTACGTTCGTTTTACTGCTATCGCAGATGGCAGTAATACTTGATTGCTTTGCACGAAAAAAAAAAAAAGAAAACTTTTTCTGTTGCCTATGGCAGAACAAAAAGAGGGGCTACGTAAAATAAAACATTTTAATAAAAGCACATCAACATGTCACTGCTTCTTGTTGGTATAATGCCAAAATTTATTGCAAGTAAAGAATGCAGCTTCTGTTGTCAAGTGTGGAAGCTTAGCTGACCCCAGAATTGCACCCTTTTGAGAGACAAATAATTACAGAATCCACTATACTTGATCCACCAATGCAGAGAGCTCGCCAATTTTGAGTGAAGCAGGCAAGTAACCCCTCCATGAAGTTGGTGCATCCTGAACACAAAAAGTGCTTAAAAGCTGGATCGTGCAGTCACTTGCCGGCCCTATGCAAATGATTGCAAACTATGCAAATTATTTTTCACTTGCAAGGTCCCTTCAGATAACAGCTGCAGACGGTGAACCAGTTCCCACCACGCAGAATCAGCCCTCCACTCGTCGTCCACTAGTGCAGGGTAGAACTGTACACTGGTTTTGCACTGCCAGAAAGTCGAGATGTGCAGTGCAGCTGTCTGAACCAGCACTCAGCACTGCCAAACCGAGGGGATCCCACCCCTTTCATTTTGAGTACAAGAAACAACACGAGCATTGGTGTGTGAATTTATTTGCATTGCGCAGAAAAAAATCCTGAAATTATGTGTTGCGCAGGCAGTACCACACCACTGTTGTGATGCGTGGCGCCCTGTCTTGATCAAGGTCCAGTCATTAATCTGTGCCTAATTGCAGAACCCAATCCGGAGGATGAATTCCTTAAGCACTTAGCTTCAAATGCACAAAAACAGTGCAGCCACTACTGAATACACCACAGAAGCTAAATGCAAAAGAAAACAATGCAAGTAATGTAGCAGCCTAAATGCTGCAGTATATAAAGAAAACAAGTACCTGCCCTAAAAGCTGAGCAATGACAACACAAAGTACAAAAAGGAAAAAAAAATTGCACTGTGAGCAACTTTAGTATAAAACACATGCCAAGCACATACGCACATACACAGGCATGCCATCAACAAAAAAGACGTCTTCAGTTACAAAAAGCATTCACGCAAAATGACTTGTGTCCTGCTCTGGTTTGCACACCAAACAGCTAATGCATAGAGAGAGCAGTAGGATCATACTTGTGTGCTGGAGATAAAATAACAGGAAAAAAAAAACAACAACAAAAAAAAACAGCATGGTCAGTCGGAAAAGACCAGATTCGCACTCCTCGAGAGGCTCGCCAAGGGGCCCCCACCCCCCAATGTTCCCGCACTTGCACAGCCCACCACCAAGTCAAACCAGAGGCCGCGGGGCCGTGGTCGCCAGGGGAGCAGGCACGCTCCAGGCACTGGGCCAGTCGTTGGTCACACCAGTCCTCTGCTCCTACATCTGCACCACAAACGGGTCCCTGTGCTGCGAAATACTGAACAGGTCCCGCCTGCTGCTCGTTCCCCGTCCAGTCATGCCTGCGTGCTGCTGACAGCATTGAGCAATCCCACCACGAGTTCCTCACTTAATGCCGACGCGATAGAGCATTGTGCACCTGTCAACACGCCCTCCAGGTGGGCTCCCTGCTGTGCGTGTATGCCCGAGTGCAAAAGTAGGCACAACAGAGCAGCAGGGGAGGGCCTCTAGCTGAGCTTGCCCATCTCAAATTTCCTGAAGACTTCGGACGCCGTGAACACCATGGAGTCCACAATGCCAGCCACGGTAAAGGTGCCACCCACAATGGCGCAGACCTGTCGATGGAGAGGAAGAGCAGGCACGCGCAAACTGTGAGGTCTATAAACAGAAACACGAGCATTACTCAGTTTTTCTTTTTTTCATTTCTCCGTCCACGTCTGGGTATTTTCACATGCTAGACAAACAAGACACACATTCAACCATGCATTGTGGCTAGTTTTCACCAAAAACACGAATCCGTTCAAGCACACTTTTTCAGTGAAATTTTTTTTGCTACCAGAATCTATTGTGCAATCCAAGGGCAATACAAAAGCACTGGAGCAATACCCACATAATTATCTTGCTACTTCCTTTATTTTGCTACTTTTGTAATGCCATTTTAGCCGTGTTTTATGTTAACACTATCATTTATAAGATTCAGCTTTGTTTTTCAAATTTTTCTCTCTACTGTTTTGTCTTTTTGTTTGGTTTTTTCATTGTTCAAAGTTATAATGGCTACAAGCAAAGGCTTTACAGCTTTCTCAGAAAAATTGATCAGAAAAATTTCAGTTTCATATGGATGTCAAATTTTGTTTTTTTAGAACCTTTTCTAAACCGGCTGTCTAAGGCAAATAATAGTGCGTAAGTACTTCTGCCCAACCTCCCTGGATCTCGTGGATGCAAGATGAAACCTCACAAGGGCATCACTACTGCCAAGGCTTCATCTTACACTTGCGAATAAAACTTGCTTGGGAGCTAGATGAACTGCTAGAGGCACAGCAACAGGGGAGGAAAACACAAGCACTAGTAGGGTTGCCCACAAGAAAAATATCAGTCTGCAAGCTCTGAATCCAAATGTTCATGCCTCTGGGGTAGCAACCACCCATGGTGGTGTACTAATGAACTACTCTTTATAAGCAGAGTATATATGCTTCTTTCGCACAATACTCCATGGTTGGCACACACAAACTGTGTGTATTTTTTTTTTCGTACTGTATTTTCGCGCATATAACACACATCAAAAATGCAAAAATTTTAGGGGTGAAGTAGTATGTGAGGTATTTCCTTTGGTGCAGCCTCACCACAATGCGCGTTGGGCCATGATGCCCTACAGCAGTAATAGTGACTAAGCCACTGTTATCCAACTGACAGTGCTTATTTTGCACACACAGCTCAACAATATACCAACCTGAAAAAATGTATGCGGCAAGTCATCTGGTTACGTAGTCAGCTAGATAAGTTCATTTGTGTAAACAAATGTGTAATGTTGCTCGAGTAGTAGCTTTGGTCCATCCTTTTATGTATAGAATATGTGGGCAATACGCGGGAATATATTTTTTTTATTCATCGACGGAAATTGGGGGTGCGGGTTATATGCAGGGCCGCGTTATACGCGCGAAAATACGGTATGTATTGACATAATGTTTTAATGCATGCAGGTTCTAAAGAATTGCATTACAAATAGCAAAAAAAAAAAAAATCACATTTCTCATGTAACGCGGCACTACAACAAAACAAACGCTGAGGAATTTGTCCTTAAACTATACTGTATTTGCATTCGGACAAACTGCAGCTACAAACAAAATGCTATAAAATCCTAAGCAGGCACCTTCTACAAAAGACCAGCCATCCCCTGCACTTTTGTTCAAATATCTATTTTACAGACTATATCACAAAGTTACCAACACACTGAAAATAGTGATGCCTGAAAACTGGCAAGGCCCAAGGGGCCCTGAAATTTTTTTTACAAAGAAAAGAAGGCATTAGGAAGGAGACAAGAGGCAAGAAAGAAACTAAGATACGATTTATCTGTCAACAGTGCTCGACGGAAAGGACGTACGAAAGGTGAGACAACACAAGGTGCTGACTTCGAACTACAGTTGAACCCCTTTATAAGAGACACATACTGGGGAGCAGTTTCTGTCTGCTATACGAGAGGTCTCTTATAAGCAGGGAACCATGTTTTCACTAACTGATCATCCCCTAATTCAATGTCGGCACCGTACAACTAAAATAAGCTCAAAAGAACGCTACAGCATGCCGCGAAGGATTCATTCTAATTTATGCTTGGCCCCCAGAATTTATGAAGTAGTTCTGAATCTTTGTTTGCTTCACAACTGTATTTACACTGTTTTTACAACAGATTGTACTAAACGCTTTCTCTTCTTTCACTGTTTGCGGAAGATGAATCGTAGATGTCGAGTTCACAAGCCAGAGCGCACAGCTTCTTCCACTGTGTGCTCTGGCTAATCATCATGCTTGCAGAACTCAACATCTGCAATGCTTCTTGATTGGGAGAGCCCACTGCGCACTCTCGGTATTCTTAACTTGCGCAGAAGCCCGCATGTGTGGTCCCGTTTGTATGCATGGCAGTAAGCTTTAACCCCGTCTGTACATTGCATTTCCATTGGCACGGCTTCTCGTCGTCGTTTCATAGCAGACTGAACCACTGTGTGTTTGCTGAAGTTATAATAAATGGCAACTGCGGGCATCTGTCGTCCCCTTGTGTTTCCATAATGGAAGCAACTGCAGTTAGCGACTGGTGGCACCGCATCTAAAGTTATAATGTTGGTTACAAGCGATATTGTTGACCGAAATTCAAAGAGAACTTGTCCTTTATAACCAACTACCTTCTACATCCGATGTCTGTTATAAAAGAGGTCAAAGTAATGGGAAGGATAGGGCGGCCAACCATGTGGGTGAATAGCGTGTCTCTTACACCCGATTGTCTCTTACATCCATGTCTTTTATAACGAGGTTCAGCTGTACTCCATCATCTGCAAAGTCGTATTGATGCTGTATTTTGATCATTTTCTTGCGTGGTTTTTTAGGGAGGATGATCGACGGATCCCCTACCCCACTTTTTATAGCGAAGCTCACTCCTTGGGGTTCCTTCTCATTGTAGCTTGTCATCAAAATACACTGTGTGGCAAAGCCAACTTTCCCCCAAATGCTCTGCAGCTCTCCATTTAATGCAGACTTCTTGGAAATATCATAGTGTAATTGGCCGCTAAGACAACTCTGATTATGCCGACTGTCATTTAGGTGTCACAATTAGTTGACTGTGGGGTTGCGAACGAGCAGGAATTCCTGTCTGCTGTCAATACATGGGCTTCAACGCACAGGAGTAAGGTTACAAAAAATGGCCGCTACTTATTGTTTAATGGAGCTATCCTGAAAAAAAATTGTATGATGGACTGCTGGTACGCCGACACAATTGTGGAAAGTTTTGTCAGCATGTATCATAGATAACAACCATTTGTAGTTAGAATACAGAGAACATGAAGCCGGCACTCCCAAGTCATTCCAGCAGCATCCCAAAGCCACTGTGAAAAGGGTCTGTCTGCTAAGATGCAGTCCTTCCAAGTGCCCTCCCAGAAATGAATAATGGGTCCTTAATTTCTCCCCAAAGCATTAAACATTGCTTAAATGTAATGCTGCAAGCAGGTTACAGCCATGTGGCTCAAGTAATATCTGAAAGCTTTGTTGTGCATAGAACACCTGTCATCCACTGACAAGCACATAATCAGAAAGTATGGTTGTATTTTAAAGAGCACAATAAACAATGCTTGATAGACAGGAAGAAATGTACACTGGCACTACTGGTTACATTAACAAAATTTACGTGAAAAAGGATTGCTTAAATTGTATGCGCTCCGTAGAAATGGCACAGTGTGCTTCAGAACTCCACTTCTAAGCGTGTCAATGACTTGAAAAGATAGCATTTCTGGTGGGGATCTATCATGGTGGCAGTGACTTCACTTAGCGCATATCATAGTCTAGGCTACTTGGCAAAGCGATATTGAGGCTTTGCTTCACGCCAAATGTGATGGCAATGAAACCTTCTGTGCCACCACAAAATCTGGCAAAACCCAGCCCGGAAAAGCAAGCAATGCACTTCTAGACAGGGCACGTCATATGCCGCAAAGACAACATTCGCAGTCATTCACATTCACTAAAACCTCATTAAGCCATACCTGGTAAAGACGCAACCGTACTACAGGCAAAATGGTAGTATAGCTCAACTAATTACAACAAGTCGTAACAGGTAAATCAAGCTGTGTTTCGACATGGCTTAGAACGAAGCTGGGATTTCGGCATGGCCTGTTTTTGTCCCCAAAGTAGGGCTTACATGCACAGGCACTCCTTAGGTTTTACTGTGCGTGTAAGACCAAGCCCCTTTGTAGATGCCACAATGCCGTTTGGTTTAGAATGGCAATAGTTTATTATTGATAGTAATGAAGGTGCTGAAGACAAATGCACTTATTTCGTTTGGTCCAATGTAATATGATTTGCCTCTAAGCCAAAATGCGACTAACAGATGTTATACAGGAGCACACATATTGAAGAGTTGCCAGTGCTCCAGAAATTATTATTAAACATTTTTAGAGATTTACTGCGAACAAACTATTCAGTAGGAAAGCATTTACCTCATTTAATGCATTTAGTTTCAGCAAACAAGCATGGTGCAATTTGTTTCACAGAATCGACTTTATAAGTTCAGTTGCAGCCATTCCCCGATACCATAGTTCTACACTAGTAGGCCATGCATGTGAAATGGGAAAAGATGAAAGCTTGACATGTCTACAATTACCAATTGATCAGAAAGATGTGAAACTTAGTAGAATTCCACAGTTGTCATAATAGCAAAACATGGTACAGTTTGTCTTAAAACACATGGTCTAGACTGTGACAAGACATGACAGTAGCGTCTTGCAAAACTGCTGTCGTGTGCAAATACAGATAAGGACATTTCTTCGAGGTCTTGATTCCATTAAAATGCCTCACTGCATTAAAAAAAATGACGCTGCTCTCGTCTCATATATAATTTTTTTCGCAAGGGTGTAGCAAACTCAGCAATAGAAAATTGAGCAGCCGCAGCAACACCCATGAGAGAGCCGGGCCGTGCATGGAGGAAGACAGATCAACCCGTTGCCCACCTGCCTCCTATGATTAGGCCTGCCAGGAGAAGAAAGCGCGGGGCCCCGAGACAAGAGGGCCCACAAATCACTCACCGAGGTAAGAAAGCTGTAAAGGGGCACGCTGCGACGAGTGTATTTGACCGTGATGGGGGTGAGGTCGTAGCGGAACCAGATGGCCGGCATGATGCGTCCAGAGTGCGAGATGGACACGTAGCTCTGGGAATAGAGGGGGCAAACATGGGTGAGAGCCTCTCTTTCTAACCGCTTGTAAGCAACAAGAAAAGGCAGCACAGCCACTGGACCCACCTTGTAGGCGTACGTGTACTGGTAGGATTCGACCCGCTCGCCAGCAGACTTTTCGTACACCGTGGGAACAATCTTCATCACGTAGTCGTGAGACTCGATCCCTGGGATGCAAGCAGAAAGACTCCTGCAGCTGAAGAGCAAGGGCAACGATTTTTCCGAAGCATCGGCCCATCTCAGGGCCGGTACCCATCCAAGGAAAGCGGCTCACCGTTTGCTCCAGATTTGTCCATTTCGTCCAGTGAATTGAAGCTGCCTCGCACCTCGTCCGTCTGGAGAACACAGCAAGCAAGGAAACCACGTCACATGAGGTGGGCGCAAAGCGAGACCCCATGATGCTTACCATTTTGAGGCCGAAGGTGAGGTCGTGGATAATGTGAGTCATGTCAATCTTGTCTGGCTGTTTGGCTGCTGCATGAGTTGACACGTGAAAATTCCCTGGCACCTGAGAAAATTAAAATCCCGGTTTTAGCTGCAACCTTGATGCCAAAGATTCAAAGAAGGCACTTTCAAAAAGGAGTGTACTCCTTCAGATTAACCGCGGCAGTCATCCTCATACAAATTTGTAATGTTGCCATTTTTCACTCTATCTAAGCGATGACATTTTTTGTGGAAGTATTGCAAAAAGTGACAACGGAAGAGTGCTTGAAATGTAACTTACTATGTCATTACTTGCATAATTAAAGCTCGTTGGAGCACTGCATTGCTACTTGAAGCCACAAATTTCCTCAAGGAAAAGAAAACCAAAACAAACCAGGGCATATTGTGTACCTTGTGTATGAAGAACTTTCCTTCAAATCGACAGCCAGAGCCAACAGGCGTCTTCTCCGTGTTTTCCACGAACCCCACTTCATGCCGACCCATGTCATCTTGAATGTCGAGGCCGACCACTGCACACAAACGTTTGCACAGTCATTTCCAGGCTCGCAAATTGACTGGCACAGCACATACCGCTACAGTCGAGCTTCAACAGGGTGATGTTGATGGAAACCGGGATCTTTTCCGTGCTGCTGGGGTTGTCGACATAGAGCTCGCTGACGCTGAAATAATGGGTCCACGTTGTCAGCGGGCCTCAGCTCCCGGCAAATTCAATCAGGGGGTAACTTACAGCTCGGGTGACATGTACGAGACGAACTCCGACAGGAAGAGGATGGAGATGAAGAAGCAACTTAAGATCGATATCACGGCGCCGGTCACCGTCGGCTGGGTGAGGTCCTTCGGAATCTTGCGGTAGATATCAAACCTGCGCCCAACACGACGGAAATGAAAGTGCGGGGAAACCAGAAGCGCAGTAGGTAGGAACTTTGCATCGGGCACCGCGTTACTGGCCGCAACCCAGTGGCCGATGCGAACGCGAGTAGTTCCTTCTCCCCGTCTCGCTTGTAACACATTTCGGTAAGCAGTGCATCGGTATCACGCTAATCGCAACCAAGCGCACACGTATGCAGCTGGTGGGGCACATTACGGGGGAGCTGGTGCCGCCACGTCCCACTCGCCGGCAGCAGGCGTGCCAGCGCACGCGGTTCCGCGGCCCTCCCCGCTGCAGCTGTATCTACCACGGTCTTGCACTCTGTGACTGGGTACTTGGTACCGCATTAGTTTTCAGCCACGTCAAGCATTTTACACACCGAGTTGCCAAGTCACTGATTTTCTTTTCTTTCAAACCGAGGTACCGAATGCAGCGGGCGAAACAACGAGCAACGAAGAGTGTTTAGTGTTCGCATACATACCTTCTGACATCGAATACCATGTTTAAAAAGATGTACAAAACAAACGTGGCCGGTTAACAGTCGTGACTCAATAAAGTATGCAGCACCACATTCAACCCGGACAGCTGGCCACAGGTGCCACGGTCGCTGTCAGGAGCGGCACACGCACACGCAAGGAGGAAGCGACAGAGGGGGCGCCGGGCGCAACTTCTGCTCGTGCTGCCTCTGGCGGTCCCTCGCCCACGTGCAGAAGGCTGATTGGCTGGCTCCGTCCGCCGGCTGCATGTGCCGGCAGACGTGGGCTTCGCAAGCACAGCAAACAATAGAAATAGTTTCGGGCACTCATGCATGTTCTGCACACTATCATGCACACAATCGGTAAAGCGCCCCATTTGACTTCAAAACCCCACTCCGTGCGAGGGCGCATAGAATGTACATGGTCTTGGGTTTTTACTCCGAGAAAAAAGAGAACAGATTTTTAACCAGTTGACCGGCGAAGTATTGCTAGCTGAGATTTTAATCTGCTTGAACCTACTTAATTTGGTCAAATTTAATCTTCCATTGTGGCGGAGAAAAGCCTTTCCCCTTCTCCCGCGGGCGAGGGAAGACACACAGCCATCGCGACACATCCAACGAGTCAATGCCATTCGTGGATGTACTGCAGTGTAGGAACCTTCAATGTGGGCCGGATGTGAGCTGTGCAGCCAAGCGCACTAGTAAGTGGCGAAAGCAGCGCTTCTACATGGCGTACGCAAGGGGGAGCCGAGGGGGCCAGGGCCCCCTGCGAAATTTCTGAGTTCGCGGGGGGAGGGGGGTGGGAAGGGGGGAGTGACAATAAGGGCACTGACTCGGCTTATACTTAAATATATTGTTCGTTCTCAAGTAAGAACCCAACAAACTTGAACAAATTGACATCGGCTCTCAGCATGGCTCTCAGCACTGCGCAAGCCTTTTTGCGATGCCGTTAAAAATATAAATATTACAAAGTCGCCCATCGTGTACCCCCCCATGAATGCCTAATTTTTTGTAATTGATATTAAGTTGTTTTTCGTTTCGTTGCGTTTCTTTTTACTTTTTTGCCTTCTTTCTTTCCGGGTTCCGGCCCCCTCCGAAACGAAATCTTGCGTACCACCGGCCGCTCATTATTCGGAAGCGATGGTTGTCGGCTGGGCTTCCGTCATTGAATTCGATACCAACGCGCGCTGCATTATATTTGGACGAGGGACAGGGACAGTGAAAACGACAAAACCATACGATGGTGCGCAATCATACGATCGTATGGTTTTGTCTTTTTCACGTGTCCCTGTCCCTCGTCCAAATATGCAGCGCACGTTATTATCGAATTCAAGACTATACCAACTAGCCCTTAAACATGCCTTTATTAATTCCGTCATTACTATTAGAGTGGCAATTTAGCGCGCAATTTTTCTATGTCCTTTCTGTCCACTTATCTGCAGGGGCGCTGGAAGCGGAGGAGAGAGAGAGAGAGGGTCGGGGGGTCGTCAGGGGTGCTCGAGCCCCCCCTATTGCCAAAAGGAAGGGGCTCAGCATCCCCTCGTCTAGCTTTAAAAAGAGAAAAATAACAAACAAAACTGGCTTGAGTGGTCTCAAAGCACGAGGCTCAATACGACTGAGTCATTTTGCAAAAACGTGCTACCCGTCTGCCAAGGCTACTCGATCGTTACGTTATTCCCGATTTGCATTGTTTCTTTCTTCTTGTAACTTGTCATTAACACATTAATATCACTTGAGTTTTGTTGCTCCTGTTGGGAAGAGTAAAATATTTCGTTCCATATTTTGTTCGCGATGTCGATTGTATTACGCGTGAGGGCGCGCTTACTGGGCCCAACAACTATACTTACCACGCTTGACACGACTCAGAAACGCACAAAAGAAATCGCAATGAGTCAGAAAACCTCGGTCTCTGATGCACTATTCCTCCATCTTTGGGACACCCGACAAGGCCTGTTTCGGATGTAGAGAAGACATAACACAAGGAGAAAGCTTCGTAACCGGATCGTTCAAATGACGGCTGAGGCAGTTGTATACCCTAAGCAACTCAGGCAGCAAGACTGCACTAAATTATCTAACAAACTGCATGGCGCGCTTGGCACACGCCGCATCTGGCCCCTACTCCTAGACACCAAAGATTCCAAATCCGCAAGGCAACACCACCTTAAACGCCTCATACACAACTACCTGGGTACCGAAGCAGATTTAATACGGGAGTATGAGAAACCTCTCGAAGCACCCATCCCGCTCATCCGCGACTTCGGGTATGGCGGATGTCAGCCCAACCCAGACATGGATTGGACGCACCGCACCGTTCACCATGACGGAAATCAAAGCAGCCGTTCTCCAACTAAGCCGCAATACAGCCCCACGAAAATATCTCAAACTCATCCGCCAACGCAACTTCTCGAATATTTCGACTACAAATGGCTAACAAGAACCGCTCCTCCCCACCGCTTTCCCAATGGAAGCACGCCAATATCACCCTCATCCCCAAATCGCTTCCTCCGGTGTGTTTCGGCCGCGGTGGCTGCTTTTCTGATAGAGGCGAAAAACTCAAACGACCGTGTGACGAAATTCGGCGCTTTAAACCCCACAATAAATAAATAAATAAATAAATAAATAAATAAATAAATAAATCAAAAACCTTCGCCCCATCTCACTCATGGTGCAAAACAGGTTCTCACTTCACATCGAAAAGAACGGGTACTTTCCACATACGATGTACGGCTTTTGCCCCCCCATCGGTGAAGGACATATCCCCCTTCAGCCCAGAGGTTGTTGTTGTTGTTGTTGTAGTCCTTTATTAGGCGAGGGAAGGCCATGCGGCCAAAATAGGGGTAGGGGAAGGAGGGGAAGGGGGGAGTAGCCCAGTTAAAAAGATGATGCGTCCATTCTGGATACCCTAAACAAACGCAGTAAAAAAAGCAATCCTCGCCCTAGACATGAAAAAGATATATTAGATGCCATCATTCACCAAGCCATGTTGCAAGGTCTCGCCTCTACCAACTGCGGCGAGCGCGCGTACTCCAACGTCGCCTCATTTAATTCTAACCAACCGCACTGACGCCCTGGGGTGTAGCACGCCTCCCCATGTCGCATTTCCCCCGTCGCAGTTTTCCCGCCCCGCTTCCCCCTTGTCTCAACATCCCAGTGTCCACAATCCCTGTGTCTCTTTCCCCGTGTTGCGCCTCCCCCTGCCGCGAAAGCCCTCTCCTAGAGCTGGAGAGGGAAGCTCTTATCATCACCCCTCCTGCACCGCTCCCAGATAACCTCAGGATAGCTCCCATCCCAAAAAACGTTGCAGCTGATACCAATCCAGGGAGACGATGTGCTCGCGTTGTCAATCATGTTCATCCTATTGATTCTACGATCGTCTACACGGATGCATCACGGACGCATGTCGGAGCAGCCGCATATTCCATCGCAAGTCGCAATGAAGTAGTGACACACACCCTTGGTCCTTTCGCTAATCCCCCACCTACAGCGACTCTAGAGACCCTCCCAATAATCACCAGTATTCAGGACATTCAGGACCTCTCCTTAGCGCCCCCTAACCCCTCAGGATATATCATATACACTGATTCAATGCAAGCTATTCGCGCCAATCACATGGGTAGGATTCCTGAAGAACTGCACTATGATCTAAGCAAAGCCTTAACAAAGCTGCGTCCCCACACTGTCACACTGAGGTGGATTCCTGGTCACGCTGGAATCCCAGGCAATGAGGTAGTGCATAGCCTCGCCCGCGAACTTCTGCACAGGGCGCCTGAGATTCCCTGGCCTTATCCACCGACGTGAAACACTACTCTAGACTACAAACAAGAAATAAAGATTCACTACAAGAACATCAGAGAAACACTTCGTACACTTCCTGTTTCAGACAAATCTCTAACAACCACACAACTACGCATTCTTCGACTCATACAGTTAAATACCATCCTTACACCTGCTCATTCCTTCCTCTACCGTATCCGACACTCACCAGCATGTCCCAATTGTCCCGAACCATACGCTAATTTAGAACACTGCATTTTCTCCTGACCCATTGCAATTCAATCCCCACATTTTCCCCACCCTCCTCCTTCAACGTGGCTAGCCTCGGACCAGCTCATGGACCAGTTGGCGTTGGTGAACCTGGCGCGGGACATTCTCGACGCTTAATGTTGCGTTCGAATAAAGTTTTTTCCTCCTCCTCCTCCTCCTCTTCGGTGGGAACGAGCAGGGGAGCCCCGCCTGGCATTGTGCGAGCTCGGTCCGCCTGGGGGACAAAGACGGTCGTGCCTCCCTGCCTGCAAGTAAAGAAGAAACTGCAGCAGAGGAATAAAGTGCCCATCCTTTGTGGCGAAATTCAAATTCTTC
Source organism: Haemaphysalis longicornis (assembly GCF_048455015.1). Taxonomy (NCBI): domain Eukaryota; kingdom Metazoa; phylum Arthropoda; class Arachnida; order Ixodida; family Ixodidae; genus Haemaphysalis; species Haemaphysalis longicornis. Next base: position 447,058,240 of record NW_027526203.1, on the reverse strand, counting down.
GGTCCGGCCGGATCGTCAGTGTTAGGCCCGGTAAAGAGAAGGGATAGTTAGGTTTTATATAATAGCATGGAACCTACACGTTGACGACGCGGACTAAATACGGTCTCATTGCTAGGTCCTGCGGCACATGTGGGCGCATGGCAGTCCAGTTACTCTCCAACATGCCTAGAAAAAAACTATCATGATAGTCATAAGCAGCTGCATTTCTTGGGATTAACTGAGAAGAACACGGAGGCAAGCAACATAGCAGTTCCGGAAGTAGAAGGAACGCCCACCCACCGTGACAAAAAATTTCCTAGGGCGGGCGTACCGGAAGTTATGGACAATTTCCTTCACAACAATTTGTAAACACATTCTGTAACACTTTCCGTCTGCGTGCTCACTTCAGTAAAAAATTTCGAAATGCTTATTGTGTACTTCGTTGATTTTTACCCTGTTCTTTCCCTTGTCAACTTGCAAATATTTTCAGTAAATTTTCAGACTGCTCATCATAGGTAAATAACTGTAGATAAATAAGAACAAGATAAATATCAACATAGATAAATCAGATCAAAGTTTGTCTGCACAGCTAGTTTGTTTATTTAACAAAGTTTTTGGTAGCAATTTGTTTTTCTTCCACGTGTTTTATGTTTCTCTGATGAGCAAAGCTTGTTTAGATCATTTTTTAAAATATTCTTTAATCCCCTTGCTTGCATCCCCTCTCCCCATCATACGGCACACGCCCTCCTTGGTCCAATCAAAAATTCAATCAACCAATGTTCATGGAGCAGGTGACACTTTTAGCGCGAGTCCTTTTTCGTTCAAGTCATTCCTGTGACTGCCCCATATTACGGCATTCCATATATTGGAATGGCGTGGTATGATCTGCTTGTTATTACTCCGCTTTATTTCGACAACATTGATGGTAATTATTTCGTCGCTTCTGTGCTTCATGTGTTTCCCGTGTTTCGAGCGAAGGGCAGGGCCGCCTTTTCAGTGAAAGCAATCCCCCCACCAGTTATAGCAGGGGAGCACTCATTGTACGTCTCCGCACACGCATTGTGCGCTCTGCGCCCCACGGCAGCCAGTGCCCCTTTGTTCGTCTGGGCGGCAACAAAAGCCGAGCCGACCTTCGTTTCGTTGGGGAGAGGGAGGAGGTCGAGGGGACACGAGAGGGGACAATTGATAACATGTGCATATGAGAGGAGGGATTTTGAACACGAGGGGAACTAGCCAGTTTATTTTGAGGGATTTTGAGACAGGCAAAATGCGTTCGGGTTGTTTCGTGGTCCACCCACGCCCTGCAACGATAGCCATCGGGTTCCTGCGGTCCCACACATTCGCGTCGTTTCACCGTTGTTATTCTGCCTAGAGCCACTAGATGAAGCTTATTTAGTGGCCCCTGCTGCTCGCAGTAATCCCCAACATACGCCATGCAGTTTACACTGACGACTTCACCTTGTGGGTCCCCACCTGCTTACCCGAGCACAACAAGACGCATTCCAGGAAGGCATACGTGTAACCAGGACCGCAGCCAAGGGGAGGGGGTAGCCCTCACTCCCCCACCGAAATTTCGGTGGGGGTTCTCCAGTGTGGCTCCCGCCTCCGCCCTGCTGCGCCAACAGCTTGCCAAAAGGCTCACCACGTCCAAGACCGAGCTAGGCCAGAAACCTTCAAAGCGAGAGCTGGTGTTCCCTTCCGCGAAAATCCCCCCTCCTCATCCAGCTTCCCCACTGGGGGCCAAGCCGTTCCGGAAGAAGGTTGAGCACAGTTATCGACAGGATGTTTTCGTCGTGGTCTTCTCGTCGATGCTGTGCCCGAGGCCGCGGCCACAAGGCGGCCGCTTACTCGGCCCTCGGGGTGAATAACCCGAGAACACTGGGGAGGAGCAAACGGCGGCACAGAATGGTGGCGTGAGCGTTGACTTGGCGCTGTACCAGCTGCACCTTCTGCTTTTTGTGTGTCTGAAGACAACAGGAAGAAAAAAAACTATTGCGGAAGAAATAGACAATCAATTCCCATTAGGATTAGGATTAGGAAAAACTTTATTTGTGCCTGCAAAACGACTAAGCGCCGCGACGCGGGCCTGGCGTCGTCCTAGGGATTGCCGTTACTAGGCGCAGCGCCAACGCTTCCCGTCACCGGGTCGCCTGGTCTGTGCTTTTCGAGCGCACCCCGGACTTGCTGGACGGCCCAGAGTTGAGTGTCCTTGTCGCTACTGCGTGCAGCGTCCTGGAGCTGCGGCGGATAAGTTCTTGATTGAGCTTCGTTTGGAAACCGGGCACAGTCCCAGAAGATGTGCCACTGGTCTGCCGGACCCACACCACACACTTTACACACGTCCGTCGAATAAAGCTCTGGATGAAATCTGTGCAGCGTCGCCGGGGCGAGGATGGACCCGGTCTGGAGCTGTCGTAGTAGAACTGCTTCCTCCCGGCTCAGGCCCTGGTGGGGGGGTGGCATGACCCGTCGAGCCAGGCGGTAAGCCTTGGTGATCTCGTTGTAGCTCACGAGGCGATCTTTGTTCGCGAACCACCACGGACGGTCGGTCTCGGAGGAGCGGAGGGTAAGTGCTCGCGCCTCCGAGTGTGCCGTCTCGTTGTGGTTGGGTGTGGTTGCGCATTCGCCCATGTGCGCCGGAAACCACTTGACACGAACTTCTCTGCCCTGGAGCCTTGCCTTGCCGATGATGGCGGCCGCCTTGGCGCAAACACGACCTTTCGCGTAGTTGCGTACGGCCATTCTCGAGTCACAGAGCACTGTGCGGCACTCAACCTCAGAGATGGCCAGGGCGATGGCGACCTCCTCGGCGTCCGTGGCTTCGGTGCACCGTACACTCGCAGTCGTCGTCTTAGTGCCCGTGGAGGCCTTAACGGCGACCGCGACGTAACCTTCGTGCTGGTACTCTGCTGCGTCGACGTAACGCGCGTGCCCGTCTTCGGCATGCATCTTGATGAGGGCTTTGGCCCGCGCTGCACGCCTCTCCTTGTTGTGCTCCGGGTGCACGTTTCTAGGTATTGGGTCAACGCATATGTGTGCCATCGCTTCCTCGTTTATGTCGCGCTGTTGCTGGTCCGGCGTGCGAGGGTTGTAGCCAAGGTTCTCGAGGATTTGGCGTCCCGTCTTAGTCATGGAGAGACGTTCCATCTGTGCCGCCAACTGCGCCTCCGTGATTTCTTCCAGGGTATTGTGCACTCCTAGCTGTAGTAAGCGCGCAGTGCTCGTGGTTTCCATAAGGCCCAGTGCCGATTTGTAAGCTTTACGTATGAGTGTATTGATCTTGGCCCGTTCCATGACCTTCCAGTTATGGTACGCGGCCACATACGTAATGTGGCTGATCACGAAGGACTGGACGAGTCTCACGAGGTTGTCCTCCTTCATGCCCGTTCTTCTCGAAGAAATGCGGCGAATGAGGCGAATTGCCTCGGCCGTCTTGCTGTTGAGCTTGGCAAGGGTTTCACCGTTGCTGTTGTTCTTGTCAATGATCATGCCCAAAACCTTGAGTCTTGTTACTTCGGGGATGCGTTGCCCCGATGCGGTGACTATTTTGATACGGTTGGCTTCGCGCTGCGGCGTATTTCCCCTGCGTTTCGGTGCTAGCACGAGTAGTTCAGACTTGCTAGGCGAACAGAGCAGGCCGGTACCAACGAGATGCTGCTCGATGGTGGTGACTGCCGCTTGCAGTTGGCTCTCGATGTATGCGTCGCTGCCGCCGGCGACCCAGAGCGTGATGTCGTCGGCGTATATAGTATGCCGGATGCCCGTTCGCGCTAGCGCCTCCGCAACCCCAATCATGACGAGGTTGAAGAGGAACGGTGAGACGACCGATCCTTGCGGTGTGCCTGTGCTTCCGAGCATCTTCTTTTTAAGCTGCAGGTCCCCCGCGTGGAGTTCTACCATCCGATCCGTAAGGAAGTCCTTGATATAGTTATAGCTGGTTTCGCCCATGTTCAACTTGGAAACTTGTGCCAAGATCGCCGAATGCTTTACCTTGTCGAAAGCACTCTGGAGATCCAGCCCAAGGATTACTCTGTTATCTCTCGTGCCTTCCTTGTCGATTATTTCCGCCTTAAGCTGGAGCATGGCGTCTTGCGTGCTCAGCTTGTGTCGAAATCCTATCATGGAGTCTGGATATAGGCCTTCCTTTTCGAGGTAGTCTTGCCATCTGCGCGCGAGCACGCGCTCCAGCACCTTGCCCACGCAGGACGTGAGCGCGATTGGACGGAGGTTGTTGGTGTCTGGCGGCTTGCCCGGTTTAGGGATCAGGATGGTCTTGGCACATTTCCACTGGCACGGCAGCCTGCCCGATCGCCAGCACTCATTGTAGTATTGGGTAAGGGCCTCTATCGATGGGTCGTCTAGGTTTTTAAGCATCTTGTTCGTGACCAGGTCCGGGCCGGCTGCCGAGCGGGTGTTTAGCTCGTGCAGCGCAGCTCGCACCTCCGCCATAGTGATGTCCCGGTCTAGCCACGCATTGGGTGACCCTGCGTACGGTGGGTGGCGCTCCGTGGGGGTAGCAGGTAGGTATTTGTCCTCCAGCTTCTTGAGCACAGCGTCTTTACCTTCCTGCTGCACCGCTGTGTGCATGAGCCTAGCGAGGCGGTCTCGTTGGTGTGACTTGGTTTTAGCCTCGTCAAGCAGGTGTCGTAGGAGGTTCCACGTTCTTCCACGATGTAATTGTCCATCGGCTTTGTTACAGATCTCGTTCCACTGCTGTCTGCAGAGAAGTTTGCAGTGGATCTCGATGGCCCGATTTAACTCGGCCACTTTCTTGCGCAGTTTACGGTTCAGTCTCTGTTTCTTCCAGCGTTCCATGATTGAGTGTTTGGCCTCGATGAGGTTGGCAAGGCGGCTATCCACGCTTACTATGTCTTCGTCGGTCTCCACGGTTTTGGTGGCTGATTGCACGGCTTTGCGAAGCGCGGCGGACCACTCACCTATGTCTCGGATGACCGGACATTCCTTGGGTTGGTTCTGTCGGAAACAGTCCCAATCTGTCCATTTGTGCAGCACGGTGTTACCCCCGATCGGGCTGGGTATTGTGATCTCGAGAATGTAGTGGTCACTGCCAAGATCAACTCCGGTGTTTGCCCACGCAATCTTGCCCGTTCGATCGTTCTTGACAAAAGTGAGATCTGGTGTAGTGTCCCTTGCCACGGAGTTGCCTATCCTGGTGGGGTTGGTGGGGTCCGTGATGAGTACGTAGTCGTTGTCCAGGGCGCTTTGTAGCAGGTCTCTGCCCTTGATCGTGTCTCGGAGGTAGCCCCATGCTGTGTGCGACGCGTTAAAGTCGCCACCGATCACGAGCGTGCTGCCCCTGGTCTTTGTGCTGGCCTGGTGGAGGAGGGAGCGGAATTTCTGGTGTATGTGCTTGGGGTTGCTGTAAACGTTGAGCAGGAACAGGCTGCCCTTGCGTTGCTTGCTCGGTATGATCTCCGTAAAGGTGTACTGAATCTTGATGTTTCCTTGCTTTATCGTGTGCTCCACAAAGGTGAGACCCTTGCGAACGAAAGTACACACGCCACGGCCTTGGTCGGGGCTAACGTGTGCTTTGTACCCGGGGAGGGAGGGGGCCACCGAGACCGTCTCTTGGAGCATGATCACGTCTGGTTTCCTGTTAACCATCGCTATGTGCTGTTGTATTACCGCCTTCTTGTGATCAAAGCTGTGGCAATTCCACTGCCAGATCGTGAGATCTGACCGCGGGTTTACTGCTGCTGTTGGGTTGGCGGCCATGATTGCGTTAAGGTGAAGGGTTGCTGTTGCTCTTGGTTATAAGGGTGGTTCACGAACATTGGTGCAAAGGTCGGGTGGCGTACGATTGGGCGTAAGGTCTGCTCGATGAACTCGAACTTTGCTTCGATTTTCTTGAAAGACGTGATAATGAGCTCCTCCAGCTTGTTGAATCTTGCGTCAAACTTGGCTTCTAGCTTGGCCTCAAGCGTTGCTTCGAGCTGTTCCGCTTCTTTGCGGGATCTCCGCGACTCGAGCGCGCGTTTCTTGGTTACGGGCTCAGTCTCCATTTCATCGTGGGGTTCGGTCGTTGACATTTCCTCCTCGGGCATAATCTGCGGCCTTGACTCTGTAACCGGCGGTGGGGTTGGTGGCGACTGAGTCGGGGATGGCGACGGTGCAGGGGTGGGGTTCGTAGCGGCGGGTTTCGATATACGCAGTAACTTGCGTATCTCGGCGATTTCCTTGGTCAGGTTGTTAACTGAGGCTTCCAGTTCAATGTTTCGTTTTCGTAGCGAGTCATTTGCTGCCTTGAGACGGTCCATTGCTTCGTCATTTCGCCTCGGTGGCGGCGCGGTCGGCGTGCTTCTGCCGCTGTAGCTCTTAGTTACGTCGGCCCAACTCACGCGATCGCGTGACGGTGACCTGTTGCGGCTGAGGCTCCGTTTGTTTTTGTCGCAGCTGCTGTTTCTTCGTGACGATGCGCGACTCCTGGAAGGAGCCCTTGACTTGCTTGGGGAACGTGACCCTTCCAGGCGCGGGAACGAGCTTGCCGAGAGCTGCTGCTGTTGCTGCTGCTCGGCGGCGCGACGCTCCCACTGCCGGCGCCGGACGACGTACGGCGTCTTGAATTTGCCCTTGCAAAATCGGTCGCCCGTTGGGTGAGCGCCTCCGCACAGTTTACACTTGGGGGTACATGTGTGGTCCTCCGTGGGGTTGGTCGCGCCGCACGCAAGACACGCGCGGATGGTCGGTGTGGGGCATACGTCGCGCCGGTGGCCGACTTTGCCGCACTGCTGACACACGTCTATTTGCTTGCGATACAGGCTGCACGGGATTAGGGTTACGCCGTAACGAACGAAGTTCGGTACCCTGTGACCTTGAAACGCGATGATAACTGTGGTCGTGTTTCCGATGCGCTTGGCTCCGACCGCGAGGGGGTTGCGGTCGTTCACGATGTTCCTGTCTATTTCGGCGGCGCCGTCGTCCGTCGGGATGCCGCGTATGACGCCCTTGACGGTGTCGTGGGGCGCCGTGCGATAAGCGCCAACTTCGTGGAGCTTGCCTTGTACTTGTATCGCTTGAATTCGGGAGTATTTTGCTGCGTTTTCCTCGCTAGGAGTGCTCACTACCATGATGTTTTGCTGGACGTTGGGGCATATAGTGTCCCTGGTCCCCGCCGCACTCTCGATGCCTGCCGCTGCCAATATCGCCGCGGCCACGTTGGTGGTGCCGGCCTTGAGAATGTCGAGGCCGCCCCTTGGCCTCACCACTATCTTGATTTCCTCCGTAGGCATGGCGGGCATGCGTGCCGCACGAATCGCCGATACACGGGCGCTGGTGGAGAACTTCGATTTCGAGCTCGTAGTGCCGTCTCGACGGTTAGGCTTACCGTTCGAAGCGCGTTGCCGAAGTCTTGACATGCGATCGCAGGCCTGGGTCCAGCCAGCTTCATCGTGGTATTCTTCGGGCGAAATATCCTCGCCCTGCACTTGCACGCACATTTTGGAGTCCGAAGGCCCCGCATATTGAGCGGAAGTCTCCATGTCGTTGTCGAAGAGTACGGGCTATGCCAAGCGAGCCCTGGGTTCGCTTAGGCTTAGCGAGTCCATGTGGCGCCGGAGTAGGTAAAGTTCGATAAATCGGCGAAAAACGCACCTTTCGATAAAAAATTGGTATCGGTCGAAGCCAATCACCTTCGCGCACACATTGATAATACGAAAACCGAAGTTTGATCCAAATAGCACTGCGTAATTAGGTATGGAAGACAGAGCCGATGTGAAAACGACTGCTCACCTCGGCGATCGCAGCGCCCCAATCAATTCCCATGTCGCACCTTCTGTATCAAAAACTCCCAGCCCCCCCCCCCCCTCCATTTTTTTTCGTTCCCTTTACCGTTTTCCCGCTGGATCCTTCCGAGCCCGCTCGTAGCAGTCCTGCTCACTAGACGAAAAGGCAACCGCGCTCCGTCGCAGCAGTGTTTACAGGGTCATAAAAAAGGAAAAATGGCAGAAAACAGACGGGTTACGTCGGCGGAGTCCTGAGTCCTGATTGCTGTTCTGTTGCTCTCAGAGCACTGTCCTCCTCACCCAGAGTTGTAGTCCAAGCTTAGCAGACCGTCTTTAGTCGAAGAAATTTTATAAAGGCGTCTGTTTCGCGGGGCGCACTGCTTATGCAGATAACGTCGTGAAAACACGTAGCGCAAATTCCAAGCAAGCCAGTCTCGCGTGTTATTTCCCGGGGAAAGCTTTAGCTACTGCGCTTCAGCGGAAAAGTTCTAGTCCGCAACGGTCGTCGATTTAATAGCCTACTGAAACGAAGTTCAATGGGCCCATCTTGGAGGCATTCCATTACTTCAGCAGTCAGCAATAGCGCGCCGATGACTTGGGACACGGATGATATACGGGTGGCGTAGCTTCCAGAGATGGCAAAATTACTTCTAAACAGTAATTAAATTAAATTACATTACTCATTACTTTCCTAGAATTTTCTAAAATGTAATTAAATTACATTAGAAATTACAGGTGGCCGAAAGTAATGACATTACATTACTATTACTTTTCAAAGTAATGAGATGATTTCGTGCATCCACGCATCCGGGGGTCAAATAACGCCGAAAACAGCCCAGATACTTCGGTGCGCTGCAAGAAACTTGTGTTCGTCACTTATGCGATGGTCCAGCTTCTCAGGACCGCGCGAGTTCAAAACATTCCAAGGAACTCGGACAATGCTTTGCAGCGACGAAAGACTAACGGTTCGCGCGTTTCCGTGCTTATTATCCCCGCCGAATGAAAAAAATTAGACCATCGTCCCACGTGGGAACCCTGAGGGGATGCAAAGCCATGGGGTAGTAGCGTGTTAATTGGTTGTTAGAGTAAAGACACGTGTAGTAGCGTATTAAATGTCTTCTTTATTTATAGAGTAGTGGAGAACGTTTTGCGGCTTCTCGTTCTCGAAGCGAGGAATCCGCTGTTCGACGCTGGCGTTTCGAAGCGTTGTCACGTTGCCGAACGCCATCTGGATCAGCTACTCGCCGCTGGCGTTTCAAAGCGGCTTCTCGTTCTCGAAGCGAGGAATCCGCTGCTCGACGCTGCCGTTCACGTTTGACGTCGCGAGCTCTCCTCTATGCAGCCTTGTCTTCGGAGGTGCTCGCGGTTCTGACAGTGTGCTGGCTGGCGCTAGTTGAAGGTGTGCCAGCCAGTTCGCTGACGGAATCGTTGGCGTCCATTTCCAGTCATCGGACGGCGCAGTACCGAAGAAGCGACTGAGCGGAGCGCGTACCGGGTTTATTTGCAGAACAGAGGGAGTGGAGAGGAGGAGCAGCGCGCATGCGCGGGATTGGACAGCTGGTGTGGAGAGGGGAGAGGAGGAGCAGCGCGCGTAGCCAACACCACCTAGACTATAAAGCCGAAATTCTCTTTTGCGCGACGCGGCCTACGTCATCGGGCTGGGGCGGGCGGGGGCTGATTGAAAAAGTCGGCTTCTTGGCAAAGCACATGGTCGTCTTCCCTGCAAAGCCCAAATACTTTTCTGCTGGCGTCGCCTGCAAGCTTTTTCGGGGGCCCTGCCACCCCTTCCACTGTCCCCCGTCCCGGCACAGGTAGGTACGTGCATGAGCAGAAAGACGGCCATTGTCGCGAGACACGCTAATTACCTCCCGATGGGGCCCACAAAAGCCCAACGAGAAGGGGACGAAAAGAAAAGGCACGCCCACTCAGCATAACTTCCCGGCTTATCCTTTGTAGTGGCTGGGTGGCAGGGTTCACTAACCACAACTTACCAGAATTTTCATAGCCACCCCTCACAACGGGTCTATTCGATTCAGCCTGCACCTCTTGAACCAGTTCACAGCGGTGCAAAGTGGAACCAGCCCTGCACTTTTTTCGTCTGCTTCTGCACCTCCTCGGCAGGGAGTGCAGGCAAAGCCGTGAACCCGTCCTGCACCCGTCGGCACCACCGGTGAATCGAACGGCGCGGTTCAGGTGCCGCGAGCTGCACCGCTGAAACGAACGGCGAAGTGCGGCACCGCCTGAACTGGTTCACGCGGTGCAGGTGAAACGAATAGACCCCAAGTTTCCTTCAGGGCAAAGAGGTTCAAGTAGTGCCACACAGCATGCCCGTGTTTGTGTCAGTTCGCGCAGTGAAAACAAATATCGATGTATATTTTGCAGTAGAATGAGAACAGATTGTTCGGTAAATTGTGGACAAAGATAACGTAAAATTATGTTTATAAGTTACAGCCTTTATTTGCAAGCAAGTTTGACGGAGGTTGAATGATACCTACCCCGCACTGTTTTCGGCAGCGCCTGTAAACTGAAACTGCTGTGTTCTCAGTCAGCTTTTTTTTTTTTTCTCACTGCACCCACGTGCATGGTACTGCGCGCATGATCCTGACCACGCTTCTTTTCGTGCCTGTCATTTGTCATTCTGCCGGGATGGTGCGCACTATATTTGTGATGCCGAGAAAGTGATCAGTTCCATGGTGTCGCGGAAATTACACACCAGAGTGTAAAGTGCCGGTGTTTCGGTTTCCTCAAGAGGACGAGTTGCGACGAAAATGGATACGTGCAATACGCCGAGAAGACTTTCAACCTACACTGAACTCCAGGGTGAGCTCCTGCTGAAGCATGTGCTGTGGTGCAATACAAACATTCTGCTTAAGAACTTCTGTTGCCGACTGAATGACAAGATCGCGGACGCTAGCGCAAAAACAAAAGGAAGAAAGCTTCAAACGCTGAGCAAGTGAGTCACTGTGTCCACAGCAGCACTGGTGTTCTTTTAGTGCAATAAATCCGTTTAAAGTCATCATAAATGCATTTGTAGTGTTCGATCTGCACGCTTTTAAAAGATAGCTGGCATCATTAGGATGTTTCGCTGCAAAAAAAATGGTTTCTTGCCGAGAAGTCACAAAGACAGTCCTAATAACACATGTTTCACTAATCTAGACGTATTAATTTCCCAATAAATACGTTACGCGCGGTAGCAAAAAGTAAATGGCTCAGGATTGACGTGAACTGGTTTATAAAAAAATTCGAGTAATTTTGAGGTGATACTTTTTTCTGAATGTGGAGCAACATGCCCTCAAATTTGGGATAAGCGCAATAGTTCGACATGGTCGCATCGTTTCCTGCGAAATACGATAAATAGTCCTGACCCCTTCGAGTTTCAGCGTAGTGTGTGAAGGACTGCTTCTAATGGATTTCAAAAAAAAAATTAAAAGTCGTTATTGAGGTGAAAAATTTTCTTACCAACTCACTTTTTTTACAGGCATCGGCTGCAGACACCTCCGTGCACAATAGAACATGGCACGGGTATTATAATGGCGTCCACGAATGATCAGCCAGTTAGTCGTATAATAATTCTATTTGTCGGTCTTGCTTTGCATTACGCTCTCACAGCGCTTTTTGACCCATGGCAGTGAACTTGAATATGGTGTGCACGTTACAACAAAATATTCGTTTTGATGCTGTTGGTACGTGACAAAAATAACATATTTAAAATAAGAACAGGTAAAATTCAAATTTAGCTTTACGTTGAGTCAAAAGACTGTATTGTATTGAGTCAAAAACATGTATTGCATTCTACTGCCCAAAAACTATCCAGAACGAGCTCGTGTGCTTCGTGTGTTAATGTTTTGTGCTTATAACTTCACTTCTAAACTATCCAACTTCTTCTCGTTTGCGATTGTAGCTGAAAAACGTTAGAGTTAGTTGCACGTGCAGCACATTTAAATCCCTTGTATACACCACAATGTAATCATTGAGGAGTCTACTATTGTCTGATAGATTTATAGTTAGTGCGGTTAATGGTTAGACAAAAAAGCATTCGCGAGCAACAGTGAAAACGATTTTTGTGGCCACCGATATGTTTACTCAAACAACACAGCTTGGCGTTACATGGTCGGCAAACTATGGGGTCATGTCCAAGCACGGGAACAGAAACAGAATACTACGACCCCACAATTTTTGCAGTGACACGGCACTAAACCTGTTCATTGCCTCCGCTTCCGTGCTCTGCGGGCGGCGCGCGGCCGCCCCTGCCGTGTGACGTCACGGCGGCACTCCGCAGGCCTTGAAAGTCTAGGTGGTATTGGCGTAGCGCACAGGTGGTGTGGAGAGGAGGAGAGGTGTGGACGCAGGATGCCGACGGACGACGGAGGGTCGATTAAGAGATGCTTTGCATCTAAAACGCGCCTTCCTAGCAGCGGGCTTAGACCAGTGCCCAGTGTAACGAAGCCTTGAACCCAATATGCACGTTTTTGTTTAACCCGAATGACTGTCGCCACGGAATTCCTGGAACGCATGAAAAGGGAACGAAGAGGCGCGAGAAAGCAGGCAGAGCTCTCATCCAAGCGTTTCCTTCGCGTTCGTAAAGTTCCAACGCCCAGATACTCTCTGAGCATTAACACACTACTTGGTCAACTTTTTATGCCGTAAGAGGAGCGGACAGGCTATATCGTAGTCAAAAAGTAATAGGGAAAGTAATGAGTAATTTCCATGAAATTACTAGCACGAAGAAATTTAATACATCACTAAATTACCAACACTCAAAAGTAATTCATTACATTACTCATTACACCCCGCCGCGGTGGCTCAGTGGCTAAGGCGTTGCGCTGCTGAGCACGAGGTCGCGGGTTCGTTTCCCGGCCGCGGCGGCCGCTTTTCTGATGGAGGCGAAAAGCAAAAACGCCCGTGTGTACGAGATTTCGGCGCACGATAAAGATCCCCAGGTGGTCAAAATTAATCCGGAGCCCTCCACTACGGCGCGCCTCATCGCCTGCGTTGCGTCGGCGCGTTAAACCCTACAATCAATCAAACATTACTCATTACACCAAAAAGTAATTTAATTACTGTAATTTCATTACTGTCAAGTCTGGTAGCTTCTTTATGGTCAGCTAGGTAGCAAGAGCGCTATATAAGAGCTTCTTTATGGCCCTATGCGTCAGCTAGGTAGCAAGACCGCTAATCTCTTTGACCGGAGACTTTTTGCATCGAACAGAAATTGCGGCGACGTTGCTGGATTCCAGCAAAAAAAGGTACGCGAGTTTATTCACTCACAGGCTCCCAGCCACAACTGCGCTGAAACAGCGCTTTAAACCTAATTTCATGGCGATAATTACCCGCAATTCTTGGGCACTCAGAGTACTCGAGAGGGGTGTCCTGAAAACATTTTGCGATGTTCGCCGGTGATTGCCCTGGCACGGGTCACCATCAACGCTTGGGCTCCATGACGGGATACTTGTCAAAGCAGAGTGATGAACAGCGCGGAAAAAAAACAGGACGACAGGAGAGCACACGGACACAGCGCTGACTAACAACTGAAATTTATACCGCTTAAAGAAGCAGTAAATAGAAAAAAAAAAAGGAAACACGTGAGTTCAGACTCTAGATTAAAAGGATTCAATAAAAACAACCAGGAAATACAATACAGTAATATGCTCAGCTGCGGCTTATCTGTAGCCGCCAGCGCACTTCAGACCACTCGCACAGACATCAAGACAATCAATTTCCTTCCGCGTGTGCTGACGCAATCTCGTTCCCGGCTGTGGGTTTCCCAAGCTTTTCGTATCTCTCGCCCCATCCTGTCTGCATGCGGCACGGCTCAAACAAGGACGAGCAGCATGGGAATTTCGCAACATGCTCAGCAAGCGTGCTCCCTGAGGGGTTTCTGACATCGCACGCGTGCTCCTGAAGGCGATCATAGAGGCAGCGCCCGCCCCATTTGCCCCACGCACGAGCGAATTCACACGAGAATGGGATCTCGCAGATGATTAGCTCGTCCTGGAATTGAACAAACGGCTTCGCATGTTTCTTCGTGCACCTATTTGCTGCTGGACCGTCACTATTCACTTCGCAGCAAAGGCTACCTAATGTGTTAGGGGCTAAAAAAAACGAGGTCTACACCCGACCGCCCTACTTTTTTTTTCAGCATGTGGTTTCCACCATATATAGATGCAGGGTACGTATATGACAGCTATTTTATTTTTCTTTCGTGATGGAGCCTCATGTACCTGCGGTGGTTTTCGTAAGTCTTTCAAAAGTTTGTAGCCCACGCTTCAGAGGAGTGAATCAGGAAAGCCAGCGTTACGCAGACGGCGTGCCCTGGACGCGATGATCTTGACAGCGAGTTTGTCAAGACAGACGTAGTCACTCCTGGCTTGACAAGCTTCGAATGCGCAGACGTGAATGGCAGGAAACCCTTTTGGGATCGCGGGGCATAGCTCCAGCGCAGGTGGTCAGCACTCAAGCGCAATCTTAAATCCAAGAACTGAAGTTTCCCGAACCTCCTTTGTCATAGCTCGCGAAGTCTCTCAAATTTTCGGCAAAGATTCCCACAAGGTCATCGACGTCGCGTGACTCCCCTTTCTCGGATACCTGGTATATGATGAGGAAGTCGTCGACCAAGCGCAACACATTTACCGCTGCGCTGTCTTTTGGAGAGTTAGGGGAGATTGTGCGTGTGCTCTGATATGAGGTTTGCTGGAGGCCACAGGTATGTCTCAGCAGTTCAGATGTGTTGTAGACTTCCTCGTCGTTATTATTGTATTCTTCCAATCTGTTTGTCAATTGTTCTTGGGGTCTGAACTATGTGTTCCCTGTTTTCTTTTTTTTTTTTCCTTTCTATTGCCCGCTAAGGGATCATAAATTTCCGCTGTTAGACAGCGCTGAGTGTGTGTGCTCTCCTGTCGTCCTGTTTTTCGCGCTGTTCATCGCTCTGATGTGTACCAACTGGCCCGGCTACAATCTGTGTTTCACACTTGTCACATCACAAGAAAGTCAAATACATCTTCAAAGGTCAACTTCTCGCAGCTATATCATGTGAGGTATTCCTAACAGCCGGAGCTTGAGTTCTCTGGTTTAATTTATGGCTTTTTTTCTAGCAAACGTGCTATAATCAAACAAGGCATATAAAAAACACATTAAACAAATAAAATAACATGTTGCCTTAATATCTATTGCTCTTGGTATCCCAGCCCCGAATTAAAATGTTCGGCCACGCCTAGGCCGTAGCCTGGAGCTAAGTTTCTACGTTAAAAGTCCTCATCATTCCCCACTTTTCCTGGGGGAAAGGGGGGGGGAGGGGTGAACTCTAACGCCAACCCCCCCCTCCCTCCATAAAAATTTCTACCCACGCCTTGCTCTGGAGGAAACGAGGGACTCGTGTCCCCCTAAACAGGAGTCCCTAGATGGAAGTGAGGTAGCGCACGCTGTTTCCCTAGTAGATACCCTCCGGCCATTTCTGAAGAGAGACACGACCCGGAGACGACCCCCGACACCCTCCACACATCCTCTCCCACAACAGACATAAGCGTCAGCAGTTCCCGCCACCCCACCCTCACCTTTCCCAATCCGCCGAATCCAGGTTAACTCCTACACCCACTCCATCCTTCTCCACAATATCTACGCCGCACAATACTGCCGCACCTGCAACTTCTGCTTCCAGCCCGGCAACCTGTGTTATCTAATAGAGAAAGGACAAAAATACCCATCCCTCAAACCCAACCTGCGACACACGTACAAGCAGCGGGTGAACCGGCTGAGAAGTTCGGGCGTCTCGAACCACCGCATGCTGAAAGCGAGGGCGCGAGCAGCCAGGAAGGAGCAGGACATTTCGGACTAGCAGACGCCCCCCGCATGACTGGTTCAGCCCCCCCCCCCCCCCCCCCAACATGCACCGATGAGTTCGCGAATAAAGATGCTTATTCTCTCGCTCTCGCTCTCTGACTCTTTCTCTCGGCTGCCACGCAGAAGGTACGATGGCTCTTCCCTAACTCGATAATAACCTTAATGATTACACTGTGCATAATGTTTGACCAGGATAAAGAGCTGTTGCTTAAAACAAATGATGTTTTTTGATTCAAGATTCAGCTGGATAAGGCAGGACCGACCTTTGTTTAAAAAAAAAAAAACTACAAATTTCAGACCACAGAAAGAAGGCATTCCAATTTACAGAACCACCAAATCATCGCATCACTATCATCATCGTCACCAATTTTTTTGAGCTCCCCCCTTCTAAAACTTTTCCGACGCATCCGCTTATCGTTACCTACATGACCCGCCGCGGTGGCTCAGTGGCTAAGGCGTTGCGCTGCTGAGCACGAGGTTGCGCGTTCGATTCCCGGCCGCGGCGGCCGCTTTTCTGATGGAGGCGAAAAGCAAAAATGGCTGTGTGTACGGGATTTCGACGCACGTTAGAGAACCCCAGGAGGTCAAAATCAATCCGGAGCCCTCCACTACGGCGCGCCTCATGGCCTGCGTTGCGTCGGCGTGTTAAACCTTACAATCAATCAATCGTTACCTACATGTTCAGGTTCGCGTATTCGGAAACCACTCGGCCGTGCGTCCGCAATTTACCCGGCCATACCCTGAGCGGTCGTATACGACCGCTCAGGGTATGGCCGGGGGGTGGACGTAGAAGACTACTTGTTTGCGCTATGTTCCTTTAGTGTGCACCAACCAGTCCACTAACCAACGCACTGTGTCCAAGTTCTGAACCACGTACGTTTCTTCAACGAATATTGCTGGTTGACAAGCTTCTGCTTTTCGACATGATCTAGGATCTTAAACATGGACTCCTTGATGCCATCCAATATATCAGTGGTTCTCAAGTGGGGGTCCGCGGGGCCCTTCAGGGGTCTGCAAGCCCTCCCCAAAACTCTCTTCCCCCATTCATTTCTCGTGTTTGCCAAACGTCAATGGCTGCCAATCTAGAAATGTGGCTTCGCTGCATGACATGTACACAATTTTTTTTTCGGCGTAGCGTTGCCTTTAAAGTAGGCTTTTTACAAAACACACGAGCTATGCAAGAAAGCCAGATACACAAAAGGCAGCGTAAGCGTTTGGGCTACTGTTAGCTGCTAGAGCGAACTGTTTAATTGGACGCGGGTTCGATTCCCGGCCGCGGCGGTCGCTTTTCGATGTAGGTGAAAAGCAAGAACGCCCGTGTGTACGAGATTTCGGCGCACGTTAAAGATCCCCAGGTGGTCAAAATTAATCCGGAGCCCTCCACTACGGCGTCCTGCGTTGCGACGGCGCGTTAAATCCTACAATCAATCAAATCAATAGAGCAAACTGTTTGACAATATGACATGCATCAGCATGAAAGTCAGCCTGAAAAAGCGGACATTGAATTTGTGTGGGCGACTTCAGCTGCATTTGGCACAAACTGTTTGACATTATGACACTGATCAATACAGTTCATCGTGAGGTCCTCCCCTTTTGCCACCCCAAAAGGGGTCCCCAGCACACTCATGGTTGAGAATCACTGAAGTACAGGAACTCTAACACGGCTCGGAAATAAAATGCTTGCTTCGCGCCTGCAGCGGGCCCCTTTTTTCGTATTAAAAAAAAGAAAAGAACATTTTGCAAACCTGAATGAACTGAGGGCCTGCCGAGCTCAGTTCTTGGGCTTCTTCCCCAAGAATGACCTCGGCACGAATGAAACGATTAGTGCCCGTCGTGTCTGTGTGTCTTTCTACGCCGAGTAATAAATAATTTTCCGGCAGCCAAATAATTCTTGCAATTTGACACACGAGCACTGACCAGAGCACAGACACGAGCACAGACATCAGAGAATTCCCGTGAATTTTAGCATGATTAACACTGAGCCCCAAGGCCTGCAGACCGCAAAGACGAGAGGGCGAATTACGTAGCCGACACAAGAAAGAAATTCAAGTTGGAGAACAAAGGAAGGTTGGCTCCTTGAAGACGATAACCTGGAAGCCAGTCAATGTGCAAGTCAAGCACTATCGGGGATTCACACCCTATGCAACTACCCCCGTTCATTCCGCTAACATGAATTTTTTTTGTGCTTAGTTTGCTCGGCATGCCAATTTTCGGAGTGAAATAATCGTGAACTCCGCAGCCGAGCTCGGTAGAAAAAAGCTCTGAATTCTGGGACAAAGCCCTGGGCGCTGTAGGGGTGCGTCCGGACAGCCGGCCTTAGGCGTAAGGTTGGTCAGTTCTGATCAAGATACTAGACGTCGTTCACGGAATGGCACTCAATCGCTCTTCGGCCGAACGTGGATTTGGGAGAAGAGGCGGACTTCGCTATTGTGCAAGAACTGCGTGGGGGTTCACATTAGTTTAGTTTTTGCGCGGCAAAATTTAATTAGTGCAGCCCTTTCTCTTAGTTTAAAAAAGAAAACACGCGCACACACGCGCGCTCGCACACACACCCTTACAGGTCCCCTTACAGAGGAAATTAGTTGGAGACAGCGGGGGTTGCGAGAGGGAAGCAGTGTGAGAGAAGGACCTGTTTGAGAGGAGAGTCTTCCCGAGAGAGAAACAGTGATGTAGTACTTCTTGAGAAGTGACAGCAGGCGAGAGGGAAGGCAGGTTTGGACGAGACTATAGACTATTTTTTAACTGTAAAAGAGGGGTAACGCGGGCCAGTTGGTACATGACGCTGAAAGAGAAAAACAGCGCTAAAGACAGGACAAAAGGGGAGACTAGACACACGCAGCGCTGACTGCCAACTAAACTATTATTGAAAAGAAAGGGGGTTTTTAAACACGCTTTTCAGAAAGAACATATACAAAAATTGGTATACCAGTACTAGTGATTACGAAGTGAGATACCTAATCTCCTTGTCCATTAATTCCAACTATTTTTTACGCCACCTCCCCCCCCCCCCCCCTTAACTGATCTAGCCGAGGCATGGCGGCGGCGGCGCAGGGGCGTTGATAGCTTGTGCCTAACCATTTTCTCTCTCTCTCTCTCTCTCTCTCTCTCTCTCTCTCTCTCTCTCTCTCTCTCTCTCTCTCTCTCTCTCTCTCTCTCTCTCTCTCTCTTGTACAAGACGCACGAACGATCCCGTCCTCGACAGGGAGTTGGAGGTGCAGGACACGGACACGCCAGCTTTTTTACCCCTCCTGCGGGCTCGCCCGTGTGAACAGCCCATTGGTGAAGAACGGAACGAACAGGGAGCGCGATACCGCGCCTAGTGAGATACCATGGCGAGAGAGTCGGCAGCATAATCACACGCCAGATTATCCTTCTTGAGAGAGAGAGAGAGAGAGAGAGAGAGAGAGAGAGAGAGAGAGAGAGAGAGAGAGAGAGAGAGAGAGAGAGAGAGAGAGAGAGAGAGAGAGAGAGAGAGAGAGAGAGAGAGAGAGAGAGAGAGAGAGAGAGAACGCCTTGAATGAAAGCCGAAGAGGTCAGCCCAAGTAACGGTTGGGCTTGCTACTCCAGATGGGGTGTATGCAGTGAGGTGACAGCGAAAAATAGAGAAAAAGAAAAGGAAAAAAAGAAAGGGGAGTAAGAGGGGAAATGCACACATATACAAATTGTACATGCTCAGAGAGTTCACAGAACCTCTTCTAGCCCTGTTTCCACAAGAAAAGTAAGCAGTGTTTTTTGTACCCAGCACTGCTTCCTCACGATTTCACCAGGGTCCAAGGAAGTGTGAGAGTTTCAGAGGACATCCGCGTCGTAGTCGCACAAGTGCTTTCGATGCTGTTGCCCGCTGACTGGCATATCGCGAGCAGTGGCTTAAAATGTGCCTTATGTTGTCGGTAGTAGATCACACTGTACACAATGGCGACTCTACCCAGCCCAGCTTAAACAAGAAGCTTTGGGTGTATGCAACATTAAGTCGCAGCCGGTGTAACACGCCTTCAGTGCGCTTTGGCAGACCCCGTGGATACGGGAAATCGCACTGAGGGTCTATAGAATGAAGAGGCGCATAACTGCTCAGGGGATCCTGCCAAGATGGCAGCTGGAGTTGCCATCCTAGGTCGATTGCAGCTGCTTTGCTATCCTCGTTGGAAAACGGGATTCCATCGGTGGAGTTGAGGTCGTGGGCTTCTCTGGCGACCGCATCGGAGATCTTCTTGAACAAAACTTTTCGTCGGGCTAGTGGATGAGGCGGCTGCACTATTAAACGAAGCTTGGCGGACGGAGCCGTGCTGTACACAAATATTTAGTGGTGCGTGTCCCCATTCGTCCTCGGTGAATGAATAGCCCTCTTCATGCATCCGTCCTGAGGTCAGGCCCCAGCCGCAAAATTCTCGGTTTACTCGTCCAGTCCGAAAACAGCTCATTCTTCATGTCCTCCGACGAGGGGCGTCAAGAAGAGGAGAGCGACACGCTCACGATCGTCCAAGCATTCGTGGTGCACCGAATCACGAGTGTAACACCTTATCTCCTCTGAGTATGCAGGAGCTAGATATCATCATCCGCAAAGCCGCCAAGCAAGCTATTGGAGTTCCGAGGAGCGCGTTTACAAGCAAACTCTTGGAAATGGGCTTACATAACACGAGGCTTATTGAGGAGCCAGACAAAGGCGGGCAGACGCACCTTGCAGAGGCTGGAAGGCGGAGGAATCTGCGGAGAGAGACCAGCTGGCGGTTGAATGGTTAGAATGCATCACAATCAAGCTCCCCGAGAACATGAACCCGGTGAACCCCGGTGGCAGTCGGGAGGCTAGAGTGCGGGCTGTCAGCCGGCGAAAGAGGAAGGGGTAGTCTTCACGGACGCCTCCCGAAACGAAAGGACGAAACGGTCAACAGCAACGGTGGCAACCACGCGGGATCTACTGACATGTACATTTGTTGAATTAAGTCAAGGCCGTTGAAGAGGCAGAGGCCCTACCGGGCAAGACCAACTTGGTCGCGGATTCGCTGAAGAAGCTTCCAGTCTCTATGGGTGTGCCACTTAGCCCTCCGTGTGCTCAAAGACCAAAATCCTTCGAAAGAAAACACGTGGGTCCCAGCCCATTCTGCGCTGGAGGGTAACGAGTTTGCCAGCCAGCAGGCCCGAGCACTGACCTACCGGGCCACGGCCATTAAAAAGGCGCAAACCCAACCATTACACACTATACAGTGACATAACTACATATTACAGGGACGACAGGCGTAGACTCACGGCACCACGCGCATTACTCATGAGAGAGCAGCAAACTGTATACCGGCAAGTCCAGACGGAATCTCTTCCGCACCCCCAATTACTCAACCGCATGTTCCCAAACCAATATGAAGAAGTTTTCCCAGTCTGTAAACAATTAGGCCCACTGCAGCACATGATAGGAGAGTGTAGGTTTAGTCCGAAACACCCGGCGCCACCCTTACCGGTGCCTTGCCTAAGCGTTTGCGTGCCTAGTTTGCTCCGGCTCCCCAGGGCGGCGGTCTTTATCTTTAAGACAAGTCGCCGCTCTCCATTTTGAATTTCACTTCTCGTGAGTCGTCGTGATGGGGAGGCTGCGTGTCTAGTCCGGACTCCAGCTTTGCTAATCATCCACCTTCAGGAAGTGGAATGGCCAATTAAAACATTATCAGTTAAATAATTAGCCTACTTATTTATTACATGCGCTTCACGAGCGTGTTAAAAAATCTCGCTTTTCGGCGAAGAAAGTTTCCCCACGTGATGCTTTTCCACAGTACTAGCCGCCATGCGGCGAAGCACCCTTTACAAAATTGGCGGAGGGTTCGTGCACATTTCCGCAGCATTTTAGTCGGCACGCAGGCTTACAGCCGCATAATCGTACCACACAGGACAAAAGTCTGCGGAGCGTGGTTTAAGCTTTCACATGGAACTCCTCTCTTTACTGTTGGTGCACCACCTGGTTTACCTTCGAACACGTAGCATAAATTCATCAGCAAACGCTTGCCCCAACTTGTCGTTTATCGCACGCGCATCTGTTTTTATAGCGAAGCTGTATGTGGTTAGAGTCACGTAGAATTTTGGTGTCCATGGGCAATAACTTCCAGCGGTATGCGTGTAAAAGCAGGCATTGCTCTCGGGTAGAGTATTATCCATCACCCGGTTTTGACAGCGGACCTCAGCGCTTGGCACGCGGCGTGATGAGGGATGGGAGAGCGTGCGTACGAGGCGCAATAGCGGTAACAGCGGCGGAAATATGAGAAGAGACGGTGTGCGGCGTAAAGGGTAAACGTGCTAGATAGAGAGGCCGGCTGTAAGTGGCAGGCGAGACAGGATGACGCGTGACACGAGCGGAAAACGTGGCAAAGAGACGCAAGTGGCGTGCTGCCAAGCGGGAAATTGTAGGGAAGAGTACGCGAAGTTCAAGACAGACTTTATGAATAGACAATTCGGATTTAGCGACCCGCCGCGGTGGCTCAGTGGCTAAGGCGTTGCGCTGCTAAGCACGAGGTCGCGGGTTCGATTCCCGGCCGCGCCGGCCGCTTTTGTGATGGAGGCGAAAAGCAAAACCGCCCTGTACTACATGTGTACTACTGAAGGAACCCAGCAACAGTTTTTTCGACTTCTTTATATCGTAAATGCTATCAGCACGTTGCCAACAAAAACACTCAATACTTAGAATACGGGGCCACAAAGTACCTCAGCCAAAAATTACTGCTCTATCACATCAAATATCTTCTTGCTCGAAAGATTTTAGAGGTGAGCCACGTTAAGGGCTCGGGCTGTCGGCGTCTAGTGTAGTCATGGTACTAAAACGCTGAAACACTCGTTTTCCAACGCCTCGCGCTAGAACGCTTCGTGCTCCAAAGACACGAGACTTTTACAACAAAGCTCTACCCCCAACGTTTTCATCTCCGTGGGCAAAAACGCCAAGGCGCCAAGGCCTAAGACACCGAGCGCTCAGCATCGAAACCGCATTATACGCTTTATCATAACTTCGAAACCGCATCATCAAAACCGCATCATACACTTATATACTGCATGCTTCGACCCCCCCCCCCCCTCCCCCCAGGTCTCACGTTAGTGGAGAAGGTCCGTTTTTTTCTCTCTCGAAGTTCCCTGTCTTGGCGTTCTCCAATTCTTCTGTCTTCGAGTGCTCCAATTACGTCATTACAGCGCTGTAGCGGCTATTGGCCGGCTTTACTTCAGTTGCAACAATAAACGCATTTGACAGCCACCCAAAAAAAAAAAAAAAAAAGGAATGCTACAAAAGCAAAGCAGAAACGGAAGGCGCATCTGCTGCGACGAGCAAATAACGAAGTGCAGCTCCGGGCTGGCGATAACTATAGCTTTCGCAGTGCTTCCAGACGCGAAGGAAAAAATGAAAGCGTTTATCGGCAGTATTGCAGAGTCCCTTTAAATTTTACCCGGCTGGAAATTGACGACTTTTGCAACGCTTAAGCCTAATTAGGCACCATGACTGCGACGTCCCGTGTCGAACGGAGCGTTGCTCGTCAAATTTTTCACGTTCTCATCGCGCATTTCATCTGCTTTTTTTGCCTGACCTCTTTAGGTTTCGGGATCAAGCGGTCACTTATCAAAGGCGCGCGCGGGGTATAGTACGTGGTTTCCGCTTCTTGCCATGCAGTTGCAAATGGCGACTGACTAACGCGAACAAACTGCAATGACGGCGCATGCCAGTCGTATGGCGCATTGGTCCCCAGCCATACTTACTAAGAAACTTTGTGGTCCCAGCCAAGGTGCATGGTCAAGGGGGGCAGACGGGGAACTGGTGACGCCTACTCGGAGACATATACAGTCAAACCCGGCTATAACGAACCCGGATAGAGCTAATTATGCTATATATCGAACAAAAATAATTTAGTTACGGAAATACATGGGAAACATATTCCTTATAACGAAGTTCACATCCGATATATCGAACTCTGGGCGCCTAAAATGGCCGCCGAAATGCATGATCTCGGAGCGGCGATTGAGATGTGGATTGGCCACGAAGACAGCAGCATCGGTGGCAGCATCGGTGAACTGAGGGAAGAGCTCGCCAATGTTCCCGATAATGTCGCGAGTGAAATCCGTCCGACGCTTATAATGAAGCGCTTCGGCAGTCGATGTGCTCCGCCAATGCTTCTTAGATTTTTGAGGACGCGGACTCGAACTGGTGCAAACAATGTTTCGTGTAGAGAATGCTATGCTAGTTGAAGCCGCCAAAACGAAAGTGAAAACAAAAATCACCGTTTTTTTTTTTTTTTGCAACGTGGGCAATTAAGGCGGGAAGTAGCTTTGATACTTGCAATAAATGGATTATTTTGGTATGGTAATGGCTACTGTACTGTGTTCGTTTCTGCATTCGCGGATTGCGGAGTTGGGGAGGGGGCGCGGGGGTCCCGCGGATTGCGAACTTGTAACAATAAGCTCGTTATAGACGGGTTTGGCTATATCGAACTATTGGATATATCTAACTAATCGCGGTGCATATTGCAGTTCGCTATAAACGGGTTTGACTGTATTCTATTATCTGCCCTGGCCCCACTGCAGTTAAACCCGTTTATAACGAACCCGGATAGAGCGAATTATGCTATATATGGAACAAAAGCGAATCTGTTACGAAAATGCATGCCAAGCATATTCCTTATAACGAAGTTCACATCGGATATATCGAACTCGGGGCGCCTACAATTGCCACCGAAATGCATGGCCTCGGAGCGGTGATTGAGATGTGGGTTGGCCACGATTGAGATGTTGAGCCTCGCATGGAGAAACGTGACGCCTGACACCTTCCCTAACCGTTTCCGAAGGACGGAATTCACGACGGAGCACATCCAGTCAGCGAGTCCGGACCAAGACGGCATCATCGGCGAACTGCGCGAAGAGCTCGCCAACGTTCCAGATGCTGTGCCGGAAGGAGTGTCCTTTAAGGATTTCCTGAGTGTCGAAGACGACTTTGCCGTCAGTGTGAGCTCCTCAGGCACAGACAGCGTCACTGATGCCATGGCAGCTAGTGCTGCTGAAAGCACCGAAGAGACTGAAAACGTCACAGGGGACATCCTCAGTCTCTTCGGTGCTTTAATGAAGGTTAATGAAGCGCTTTCGCCAGTCGATGTGCTCTGCCAATATTCCTTCGATATTGAAGGACACGCACTTGAACTGGCGCAAACAACGCCTCCGCCTAAACGAAAGTGAAAACAAAAATCACCGCTCTGATGTGAAATAGGCAGTTAAGGCGGAAAGTAGCTTTATTGCATGCAATAAATGCATTGTTTTGTGTAAGGTAATGACATAATTGATGCGTTTCTTTCTCTACGTGGAAATGGCAGGGGGGGGGGGAACCGCGTATTGCGAACTCGTAACAAAAAAATTCGTTATAGACGGGTATGACTATAACGAACTATTGGATATATCGAACTAATCGCGGTGCATATTACAGTCCGCTATAACCGGGTTTGACTGTATAGCATAGGCAGCCTGTGCATTTTCTCTCCATTGGGTATTCCGCCGAGTTGGGTAACTTGCGTCCTTCCTGCGCGTTACTTGCTATCAACCTTTTATTTTTTTCTGGCCTTTCACCTACGTGGTATTTTACCGCGTAGGTTTTTCTGCTTGCGTACAGCTAGTTGTGGTGGCTAAATCACTCGGGATATCCCATTTCCTGACCGCTTTGTGATTGTGGTTGTATAAGAACATCAAAAATTGGCTGGGCCCTACCAAGAATTGCGCCAAATGATTCACGTGACAAGACAACAAAAACACCGTATCAAATTCATCTTCAGTATTGCGATGAAACCGCGATGCCTTCCCTCGTAAAGTGATCTGGTGCAGCCGAAATCCGCGAAAAGACCACGTAACGCGATTGCCGCGTGAATTCCTCCATTTGCCCTTTCCTGGTGAAATTCTCGAAACTGTTCGGAACAGGGTCTCCGAAAATTCGCTACCAAAGGACGCCCCATTTTTCCCGTGTCCTACGGTACATGCGCGGTGACATGGCGCTATTCAAGCGAAGCTTGAAATAATGGTTAAACACCATACAGTAAAGCTCACCTTAAGGAGACCCGAATTCACTTTCGCAGATCTATGGGTAGGCCACGGGTGATTCATTCGGCCGAAAGCAGGTTATGCGGGCACGCGGTCATGAGCGTAAAACATAAAGTAAAAGGGTTTATAAATAGAAGCAACACTAAATATTTAAATTAAATTCAAATTTAAATTTAAACATAAAATTGAATCTTTTTTACAAATTAAGAAAACACATTTTATATAAATAGCAACGTTAAACATAGACGTCACGTACTTATAAGCGGCGTTGGATGAAGCTCGGCTGCAATTGTCGTTGTGCGCTTTGCGGGTTCACCATCAAGTTTCGCGTGTTTTATGTGTTTTCGTTTAGGAAAGTAACGCTTGACGTTTAATTACAACTTCGTGACTACAATACGCATAGCAAAGGTGTATTCGCCACGATAAACGAGGGAACCAGCACTAAGCCAAGGTCGTCCACGCATGCACACACAGCAGACTTGCCTGTGGCTGCTCTCTTCCTGTAGCAGACGACACTTTTGGCGAGGAGAGACGAGAGACTGAACTGAAGGTTTTCCCCTCTCATGGATTTTTTTTTTTGTTCGCTCAGTGGTACTCACGACGGAAGCGGATCACAGGGGAAATCGTTTCAGCGCCAAGAGGGCGGCGTTTTTCGAGAACATGCACGCGCGGAATTAGCGGAGCTTCGCAGTCGTTCAATTGGACATTAATGATTTCGCCTTCATAGCCCTTGTGTACTCGAACTGACCTCAGACCGTGAGTGCTGTTAAGACGCTGCACGTGTGTGTTTCGTGTTGGAGAGATTTGGCTTGCGATGCCGCACCGACCAAGCCTAACCGACCATCCAGCAGCGTATCAGCACCAAGAGAAAGAGAGAAAGAATATAAACATTTTATTTAGATTTGACATTGTCCAAGAACGAGTCTGCAGTGGCGCGTATTGAGTTCCGCCGGCCGTCCGCCTTGGCAGGAGGGAATGACCTTGAATCTTTGGTCACGAACGCTGGACGCCATTTTGCGAAAAATCCATGTGAAAGCAACACGACCACGTTTTTTTTTTTTTGCGCAATATATACTGTGTAGAATAAGGGAACTAGCAAATTTGTTTAAACATCGCACGATAAACGCCCAATTTGAATGGAAAAATGGGGACGTGGTACGCGATCGGTTTAAGGAACTTTCAAGTCAACACAAATTGGATTTTGTACAAGGAGAAGGTAGTTGCTCTTATCGAAAGGTTTATACCCGTCATAACTATCACCTCTAGCAAGGAGAGCCCTTGGTTTACTAAGCATCTAAAAAGATTGCCTAACAAGAAAAAGCGTTTGTTTCGCTCAGCCAAAGCTCAAAACTCAGCCCTTCGATGGGATGCATATAAATTAGCAGCTGCTAATTACAGGACTGAATTAAAAAATGCGAAGAATTTATTTTTCACGGAAACTTTGCCGTCTTTATTAATTAACAACCCTAAGCAATTTCGGAATATTGTAAACAAACGTGATTCTTGTACTATAAACCTTAAGACCCCAGACGGTGTGACAATTCCTTCTAATGAGTGTGCTGATTGTTTCAACGCTGCATTTACTACTTACCACTTTAACGGCTGTGCAGCTACTTTTCCAGACAGCATATGCTTCAATTTTTGTCAAATGGAACCCATAGATTTCGACACACTAGGTATTACCCGCATAATAGAAAAACTTAAAATTTCTTCGTCATGTGGTGTTGACAATATAAACTCAAAATTCCTTATCAACACTAAAAATTACAGTTCTATCGTTTTTACAAAACTTTTCACTCAGTCGCTTCAGACTAGTTGCATCCCTGATGACTGGAAAATTGGGAAAATTACACCGCTTTACAAATCTGGTGATCGATGTTCTCCTAGTAACTACAGGCCTGTGTCATTAACTAGTATTCCTTGTAAAATAATGGAACATGTCATTTATAGCCACATTGTAAATTTCTTGGAGTCCAATTCATTTTTCAGCCCAGCGCAGCATGGTTTTAGAAAGAAATATTCTTGTGAGACCCAGCTAGTCTGTTTCACTCATGATGTACACTCGGCACTGGATCGTGGATGCTTTACAGACTGTATATTCCTAGATTTTTCTAAAGCGTTTGATTCGGTTCCGCATGATTTATTATTTATAAAGCTTTCTAAACTAAACTTAGATGATAGTATACTTGCGTGGTTGCGTTCCTTTTTGACTAACCGATATCAGTTCGTAAGTGTGAACAATACAGACTCGTATCCTTCTCCGGTTCATTTAGGTGTACCCCAAGGATCTGTCCTAGGGCCTCTTATTTTTAATTTATATAAATGACCTTCCAATTAACATCAGCTCATCCGTCAGTCTTTTTGCAGATGTTTGTGTTACTTACAGGCAAATAACTAACCACAACGACGTCCAAATTCTTCAATCAGATATTGACAGTATTTCAGATTGGTGTGAATTATGGAAAATGAAACTTAATATTGAAAAGTGTAAAATCATGCGCATTTCCCGAGTTAACACTACACCTCCTGAATACTCACTAAACAATGTTTGTCTTGAAATCGTGCCGTCGTACAAATATTTAGGTGTTATAGTGTCTTCTAACTTATCATGGAAACCTCACAGATTATGTTGTAAGTAATGCCAACCGTATGTTAGGATATATTCGTAGGAACTTTAATTCTTCCCCTAGCACTTTGAAACTAATTCTGTATAAAACTTTGGTTCGTTCAAAATTGGAATATGCGGCTGCTGTTTGGCATCCTGGTATTGCATCGCTCACCGACGAATTGGAGGCGGTTCAAAATCGTTCATGTCGCTTCATACTTTCAAATTATCATCGCACGTCCATCGTCACCACAATGAAAACGACTTTATCTCTACCGCTACTCGAGCATCGCAGGAAAATATCGCGTTTGTGCCTATTCCACAAAATCTATCATGGCAATTCCATTCTTAAGGACAGACTACTAACGAATCCATCGTACATGTCAGCGCGCGTTGATCATCGATACAAAGTAGGCATTCCATATTCTCATACAAAGTGTTTTCACGATTCATTTGTACCGAGCACATCTGTTAAATGGAATCAACTGCCACATGCAGTTGCCGAAATTTTGGACGTCGTGGCCTGGACACTTCTGGCAACACCCTTACTGCGGCAACTTACCGAAATATGCCTACACCCGAAGCCGAAGCCCTGGCCATCGCCCATGCCATTACTACACATCGAAATCAGCCTTATCTCACCATCATTAGCGATTCACAGCAAGCCTGCCGCCTTTACCAGGCCGGTCTCGCCCCACAACAAGCCTTACCCATGCTACGCTGCCTACCTCCGGACCTAGAAGTGACCATTGTATGAACTCCTGGCCATGCCGGCCTGGTTGGGAATGAAGCGGCTCATGCCGCAGCCCGCGATCTGCACTACCGGGCACTCCCAACTTCAAGGACCGACACTGGGTGCTACCCTGCCACCACTGAAGACACGCTCCTTGCCCTTGATTCCACCTTCAGTGCCATACTGTCCCACTACAGGCACACACGAAGAATATATCCCCCGCCCCACCCCTCCCTCCCAACACACCACGCCACCCTTTATCGCCGCCTGCAAACTGAAACCTTCTATAATCACCCCATCCTACACCACATCTCGCCGTCCCTTTTCCCCTACAACTGCCCGCACTGTCACATACCTCTCACGACTTACCACCTTGTTTTCTCTTGTCCTCACCACCCTAACCCCATCCCATCCCCCAACCCTGAGCAGTGGGAGTCCGAGCTGACCAGCTCAGCACCAGAGCGACAGCAAGCCCTGGTGCAACGAGCTCTGGACGCAGCTCGGACTCGCGGCCTCCTGGACTTGGGAGGCTGAGCACATCGTGGTGTGCACAATAAACGTTTATTCCTCCTCCTCCAGACTGTTTGAGTGAAAATGTGTATGCCGTTATGCTTTTTTTTTACGTTCCCTGACTTGGGCAGTGTTTATTTGTTTATTTAGCCTTCTCAGGTGAAGGCCCGTTGTATTTGTATTGTCACCAGCCAAATTTGTACAGTGTCGACTCTGTTGGAGTAAAGCTGGTTATATGAGTGTTTACGCCAACTTGTGCAACGCATGCTTCATTTAGTAAGGAGCTGTTGATATAGCTATCGCAGTGTCTGTACTGTTTGTGTAAACAGCTGTTGTTATCATATTATTACTTGCTGTATATTCTTCCAATAATTTTGTTATTCCCCACTCCCCTCTGTAATGCCCCTGGGCCCTGAGGGTATGTGAATAAATAAATAAATAAATAAAAGTATTTTTTACAAAAAGCGGAGCGCGGTGTTCCATCGCAGGTAAAAGCGGCCACCACCGTATCCTCGAAACATCTCACACAATTTCCTTCCCTTCATATTCGGTTAACGCTAAAAAATGCAGCGCTCCGCACGGCACTCCCTAGTTTTGTAAGAGCATTTCTTTAGCTCGCCTGTCTTCAGATGCTCTTCCCGGTGCCCTACACACACTTTACGTGCCCGGTTGCGTATTAGTAATACCAGAGTCCTTCAATGGTAATACATACCACGTGAACGCGCGCGCCAGCTAGGGGCACGCGTCCGGCATCAGAAACCTACCTAGAGCAGATAACAAGCATCCTAGGTGAAATAAATAGCAGGCAAAACCAACCTAAATAGTGCCAAGGTACCTCAACTGAAAGAAATGACCACGTATCTGCTCATATGAGCAGATACGTGGCCATTTTTTATGGCTACACAAGTAGGGAAGCATTTACGTGGCAGGGGTAACAGTATAGTCTTTCAACGACATCTTCAACTTCGTTGAAAATGTCGTTGAAAGACCCCTCTTCTGCCGCCCGTGCCACGTAAATGCTTCTCTACTGTTTCTGCCCACCTGTCACGTTCTGCCCCTCGCGTCTCGCTCCTCCCATGTTAAACACGGTGGAGGCTTGCTCAAGTCAATTCAATTTTACTGCGATCCACTGCTCGCGCCATCTACTGGATGCTTTCGGTACTTTTGAACTTGGAACACTACCACAAGGGGGCGCCGCGAGCGCTTTTTAACAGCGGAGATGTTTAGAAAATCGTTCGACTTTCGTGTCCGCAGTTGAAAATACCAAGAAAATGCCGAGTGATCCTTTGCCGAGAAGGCCAGCATCACAACGACAAGGCTAGCATCCCGACGATTAATGGCACAGGATATGCCTTGATTTCACTACCTGTACCTGCTGCATACATTGATTCTTCAGACCAAGCACACCCTGTATGCTTAGGCCGTCCATCCTGCCACTTAGTTTATCCCTGATCCCACGCACCGGTGAGACGCACATTCCCCCCCTCCCCCCCCCCCCCCCCCCCCCTCTCTTGACAGAGACGTCCCAAAAGCAATTTCACGGAGCTTGGCTAAGTTAGACGCAGCTCGGCCTTACCCCGACAAGGAGAAAAGACACCATTGCACACCTCTCACACAACCTCTACCGGGTTATTTGGATCCAGCCATAGAGGTACGACACATCTGGCAGCACAGATTCAATAAGGAAAACAAAAGGAAATAAGGATGTCTGGAGCAAAACACAAACTGCATGTTGAAGTGGCCTGTTAATTCACTTCAGTTTGTGGCATTTGGAAAGCGTCGTGTCGCACCTTCTACGGAACATCACGTACACTCTCGCTTCAGACCCTTCTTCATTTTTGGACCCCAGCTGCGCTGCAGGAACCGCTACCATGCTCGCCTTCATCTTAGTCCACGGTCAGGATTTCCATCAGAGTTTCTGGGTGCGGCAAGGAACCCAAACGGGACACACGCTGACTGCTCATTTCGGCCACGGAACGCTCAAGACAAGCTACGCACCGCTCCGGGAAGCTACGCGCCGCTCCAGGGCTGCTACGCGTCACTCCGGGCAGCTTCACGCCGTTACAGGGCAGCCACACGTCGCTTCAGGTAGCTTAAGCACCGCTCCAGGCAGCTACGTGCCATGCCATGGCAGCTTCACGCTGCTCCAGGGTAGCTACACGCTGCTCCACGGCCGCTAGACGGTGCTCCAGTGCAGCTAGACGCTGCTCCAGGGCAGCTAGACGGTGCTCCAGGCAGGTACGCTCCGCTCCAGGGCAGCTACGCGCCGTTCCAGGGCAGCTGCACGCTGCTCCACGATGTGCAGAGGAACCCACCAGATGCTGGGTGGAAGCCGGGAGGCTTTTCTTCCAGGAGTTCTGACCCACGCTGTGCTTCACTTCAATGTCACTGTGAACTGCAGGGTTGGTCGCCACGTAGCCGGAGTCAGCGCCCTTGGTAGCGCGACAGCCGTCGTGATTCCCGGTCTGCCTGGGCATGCCACCTTCGTCGACCATGGAGGCGAATGCACTGTGGGGCTCCTCGCCTCACGTCCTCTCTCGTTAACGGAGGCTCCGGGACAGGGGGGGGGGGGTGCACTCAAGGGTAGGAATCAAGTAGCGGCGGTCACGAGAGGCTGGCGGGGGCTCTCATTCAGGGAGACGAGGTCTTCGACGACATGCTAAGGGAAATCGAATTGGCACGTATACGAGCGTGCCGGCGCGGGTTGCACGAGCTCAACACGCATTTCTTCTTTCTCACAAAACCCGTGGGAGCAGCATCACAGTGTTTTAATGAGCGACTACAACGTGCGTATTTCATTTCAGCATTTTTAGCAGTGGATTTCCACGCTACAAATAAAATCATGCACCCATCCCTCAAACGATGACGATCGTTGAACGCGCAGCTTTCTCGTGATTGATTCTTTAGTTGGTCAATCAGACACTGCGAGAATGTGCTACTATGGAGGTATGCACCACTTTTCTAGAATACTCAAAGCAACTCTCGGGTGTGCACTCCGTAGGCCTAACGTTTGGAATTGGGGTGTACGGCGCTCATCGGTACCTGCTGCTTGGCGTTCGCTTGAAAAAGGAGCAATCGAATGGACGCCGGCGTCATAACGCGATCGACCCACGTTTGATTCCGGCCACAGGAAGCGTTTTTTATGGCGAAGCCCCTTAGGAGCTCGGGCTGTCGTCGTCTACTTTCGCCG